>NW_024609846.1:22735663-23335663 GCF_016920785.2 Ixodes scapularis
CTGCTAGGTTAGAAAGTTGTTACGCCAGCTTTCTGGAGAGAAGCAGATTTTCACAGCTCATGGCGGTCTAAAGCAACTACTCCTAGACTAGGGATGCCTCAGAGCTCTTTCCGCATGGTCGAAAGGGAAGGCCCCGCTAGAGTGCGGAAGAGAAGCCAACACGAGCGGATTTACCATCTTAGCAACGAGTTGCTATTGATGCAAGCAAGTTCATTTTTTTAAAGGTCCTGTCACACTGAGGCAACACGACGGCAACAGCAACACAACACGTTGTCCAACAGTCGGGCAACTTGTTGCTCGCTCCCCGTGTTGTCCGACAAACCCGCCTCATCGCGGCAAAAAGCGGCACAACATGGACGACAGTGAAAGTGTTGCCTCGGTATGACAGCTTCCGGCAACAAGAACAGCAGCAACTTGCGTTGGACAACGTGTGTTGCCATGGTCGGTGGCTGAGCGAATTTCAGGCCGGCAGCACGACAACACAGATAGCTTCCATGGCAGAGCTAGTCGCCCATCCCCGTTTTTTTTAAGAGCTCACTTAAATAAAGGCCTGAAAAACGTTATTTAACAATAATTAAGGCTGGCGTGCAGCTAAAATAATTTTATGAATGTTTTATTGCCTATAATTATGGAAAACGATTGTAGAAATGGTCGAACATGATTGCAAACCTGAGACTGGGGCAGAAAAGAGAACACAACAGAAGGTAGTAAAAGATATAAAGTGTGTACGAAATAAACTTTGCAGCTGAGTTTGAGACGTTGCCTCCTTTTTTACTACCTTCTGTTGTGTTCTCTTTTCTGCCCAGTCTCAGGTTTACAATCATGTTCAATTTACACCAGCTCGCCTGCACTCTGACTATTTTTTCGTAGAAATGGTGGCAGCTACAATCGTGAACGCTGAGTCTGGTGTTGAAATTAGAACTGCTGACAGACCAGTTCACACTACTACTAGTGAAATTAAAATGGCACGCTTCCTCACCCGCTGATAAAGTATAATAAAATAATCCAGGAAAGCAAATATAAAAAAAAAAAAGAAATGGAAACATTAAAACGACCGCTCTCATTATGGTTGTTGATTCATGGAACTCGGAAACAGACGCTACCAGACACTTGAATTGATTGAAAAATCTCCAGGACGCTTCGGAGAATGAAGCGATCACATAGCAGGCGGTACGCAAATAGACAACGTTGAAAAATATTACTTCCACCGATTGTTATGAAACGGATCGTGTCGGCGTCGCAGTTTTTAAGCACTGTCAGTTCAGCTCACCACCACACTACAAAAGACGCTTTGGGGTACTACCCGTGCTAACTCAAATTTACAGTAGAAATAGGAATTGCATGAAAGAACCGGACAGAAACACTTCATACGGTGGCGTAAATCCCGAACATATATCAACGATCTCACTGTCCTCGGTTAGGGCTATCTGCATTGTCAGCGAACGAAGATCATTTTGATAAAATGAAAAAAAAAAAAAAAAAAATACACGCCGTGTCAAGTTTTTTAATCGCAGTCACTGTTTGTGGTCGTTTCATGGTAATTTTGGGCGCTTCGAAAGCACCAGCACTTCGTAGAGTCCTATTTCCAGCGATGCCGCGCCGCACACGAACGAAGGTAAACAATCAAGATGGCGGAGTGTTCCCCGTGCTGGCCCCGCCGTCAGCGCGGTGTGACACGGTGGTCGGCCAACACGGTTGCCGGGCGACGGCAACATGTTGGCGGACTGCCCTAAAAAAGCAGAATATAGGTAGGGTTCGGAGTTTCCGGTTTAAAACCGATAAAAGTACGACGAATCCATTTTCGGAAATTCGGAATTAATCAAAAAAGGTCAGTTTGTAGGTTTGCCGTTTTCGGTTTTAACCGAAAAGGTCCGTTTTTTTTTAGGGCCGCGTTGAGGTGAGTGGGGGAAGAAGAGATAGAGAGGGTTGTGCAAGGTTCGGCATTCTGTCACGTCTTCGTGACAGCCATAATTCCAATGTTCAACATGCAACGAAAGAGGTCTTGGATTTGCCTTCGCGGGACATCTCTGCCCTTTCTGTGATCGGGCTGAGTGTGCCAAGTTCGCAGCCCCCAGCCCCCCCCCCCCCCCCCCCCCCCCCCCCCCCCCCCCCCCCCCCCCACCAAAGAAAAAATTACACCATCTTCCCGACGGGAACCATGGGGTGATGTGGAGCATCGCGGATCGTTATTAACGGTGTTAGTAACGTTGTTGAACTTCACGGTCCCGAACCTCAGGTTCTGCTGCTCGACGTTCTCGAACCGCCGCTGCTTCACGTTGTCGTAGTTCAGCATCCGCCGCTCGACGTTGACGAATGGACGCCGCTTCTCGTTGCCGTAGTTCAGGGTCTGCCGCTCGCTTCAAGCGTTTGCGCTCAGCGTCGGGTGCCCTTACCTGCGCAGCTTTGTCTTCAGTGGACGTAGCCTTGCTGTTAGTTTGTGGGGTGGTGCTGACGCTTGCTTGCGCCAACCCACTAACTGACGGGACTGTTGCTTCCATCACACTTCATCGGAAGAACGGAGTGGAGTCAACAGCAGTGAACTGAACGCGCGCGCAAAAAAAAAAAAAAAAAAAAAAAAAATTGGTTTGCTTTTTATGTTTATACAGCCTTGATGGAGATGCGCCTCAACGGGTAATCGGTCTCTTCGCTGTAGATGAGAAATTTGGCCAGTGCAGTGCAACCGCTAACCTGGGGTTTTAACGTGCATCACGCAGTAGTGATCACACGATGAACGCGCGCAGCGCGCTAACCGCTGCTTACATTCACACTTGAAGGAGAGGAAACTAGAGAAGGAGAGTTACGCATGCGCGCGCGGTGTGAGTAGGTGCGAACGCACGCGAAGTGCACGCAGCTGGTAGAGAGAGAGAGAGCGGAGAGAGTAACGCGCAGCTGTTGGAGAGAGGGGAGGAGGAGAGTTGCGCATGCGTAGTGTGAGTGCGGAGTTTGACTACGACGCCGACGCCGCGGGACATAGACCCGAGCAAGAGATGTTCCGCATCTAAAAGGTTAGGATGCGGTATAAGGTTTTTCGCTTCATGCCCTTCAGAGGACATCGAGGAAAGCAGTCAATACTTTTCTTAACTCACACTCTCAAACTTCTCCGTGATTAAAAACATAAATATAATGGATTTTGTTTTCGCTACTCTGCTGGTTCATGTACGGTCATCCCCTCAGACGGTCACGTCGTCAGGATTGGAAGGAAAAAAAAAAGTGCGCTGAAGATTATGCCCGCGAATACCGCAATTTCGAGGTGTGTCCTGACGGAAGTTGTAGCGAAGACCACGTATGCATGTGTGTCGTTATTATTTGAATGATCACAAATATCACAGCTACGAGGATCATATCATCCGGTGTCCGAATGGTGTTTCTTTCAAATTCACCGAAAAAAAACGGTAAACCTTTTTGAGAATAAATATTACCGAAAAAAAACACGAAAATTGCATTTTAAAATAAACACTGAGAAAAGTACGACGGATTTCGCAAAAATAACAACCGAAAATGCGGAACCCTAAATATGGGGCAGAGGAGCGACACTATTTTCTTTATTCTTGGTTTAACTTCCCTTTCTTTTAAGTCTCCTCTATCTTGTCGTTGTCGTTTTGTTGTTGCCACGATGTGACATGGTCGCCGGCAACTTTTTGTCCACTGCACTCGTCGAACGCGTTAGAACGTCGGCGTTTGGCTCTCGCGTTCTAAGGGGTCGGACGAGTGCAGATGGAGACAAGGGCAGCTAGCTTTAGGCCTACCCACTAATCCATCCAATCAGAGCTCGGCGTTCGGAGGAGGAGACGAGAGCCCGCGAGCTCTCGTCTCCTCCTCTCCCTCTGTTTGTCGGCGCATGAGTTGAAAAACACTTTAGAAATCTCTAATGGAGCATGAAAATAAAAATAAAACAAGCGACGAACGGCGGCGCTCGCTTTGCGCGTTGTGTCAGAACCTCGAAGACAAGGGCTGCGTATGACGTCATCGTTGGTCATGATCAAGGTTATTAGATTAGCTCAGTTACGGAACTGCTCGTAGATGCAGTGCCCCCACCCCTCACTCGCCACGACGCGCCTCCCGTCGTTTTACACGCAAGACGGCAGTTACGGTAACTACAGTGCATTCTATGGAAGACGTACGTTTCGAAGTGCAGCGTGTAGATGGCGCTCCACCGTACTCTATGGAAGTAAACAGAGAAGTGTACGAGGCTGGCTCCCGCCCTTTTGCAGATGGCATTCACTACAGTGAGGCCACGGGTTACAGGGTGGGGGATAGGATGGGCCTCACGCTGACTGCTTTTTTGGGGGGACCGAGGGCCCTGGGGGCACTGAAGTAATTGAAAACTCAACGAAGTCAGGAGAGGCACCCAGGGTTAAAAAGAGGAGAAAACGTAAGAACAGGTATAAAAAAACAGCACAATCAGACATTGGATATATTAACATGCAGGGTGGTACAAATAGGTTAAAATGGGAAGAGGTAGAGGAGCAACTAAGAAAGGAGGATTTAATGGTGTATGGGGTTGTGGAAACACATCTCAGAGACATGGAGCAGCCACCTTGCAACCCTGACTATGTGTGGGAAGAGTGCAACAGAATGGAGGGAACGAGGAAGGGAGGTGGAATTGGAGCATTTATTAAGAAGAGTATGAACTTTCAAAGGATCAGAAAGGAGTGCGCCGAACATTTGTGGCTGAAAGGAAAAGTCGCTGGGGAATCAACAGTCCTTGGAGTGGTTTACTTATGGACAGGGACAGGTGCTAAAGAGGAAAACAGAAAAATGATTGATTGCATATCAAGAGACATTAGTGAACTAGGGGAAGGCTCCGAAATAATTATTATGGGAGACATGAATGCCCATATTGAGGGTCTGGATGGGTATACGGACTCAACTGGAAGCATATTACTAGAACTGGTGGAAAGACATGACTTAGTTTTATGTAATACCAGTTAGAAGTGTGACGGGCACATAACTTGGGAAACGGGCAATCTGCATTCAACTATAGATTACGTACTCATGTCACACAAAATATATGGTAAGTTACAAGTAATGAAAATAGATGAAGAAGGTTCCAAAAGTCTTGGTAGTGATCACAAACGTATTAAGCTGAATTTTGCCAGAGAAGTAAATGCTGAAACTAGACAACATAATTCAAAGCAAACTTTCTGCAGCGACAAAGAGTTGGAAATAGTTGTTGAAAGAATAGAGGCAGCAGTTTCAGGGCAACGGCATACAGATTGGACCTATGAGAGCCTAACTAGGCTTTTTGCTCTAGAACTAGACAAAGTTAAGAGTAAACGAAAGGGGAAGCAAGGACATAGACCAAAAAGTTGGTGGGACAAAGAAGTGAAGCAAGCGATAAAAAAACGTCAGGAAGCCTCTAGAGAACACAGGTATTCCAAGCGTAGTGGGGTGTCCGAAACGGAAGTAAAAAGAAAATGGGACAATTTTATAACATGTCGCCGAGAGGCATCCAGTTTGATCAATGCGAAAATTCAGAGAAAGGGTGAGGAATGGATGAGTAATGTAAGAAAGATAGAAACGCTGCCAAGAAGTTTTGGGAGCACTTGAACTCACTCGGTGAAACAACGCAAGCTAGACAGAGGTTCATACTCTCGCATCAGGGAGATCAATTAGAGGGAGATGATGCGATACAATATATAGGAGCAGTGATGGAGGAGAAATTTCGGGAACGGTTACATGTGGAAGATAGGAGAACCGAAGGAAGTAGCAGTCCAGTTTGTGATATCGCGGAATTTGGACAAAGAGAATGGGAAAAGGCGGAACGAAGAGTCCCTAGTGGCACATCGACAGGCACAGATGGTACCCCTATCAAGCTGGTGAAGAATTTGGGTCCTAAATCTAAGGCAAAACTAAGGGAGGTAGTGAGTACCATGATAACAAAAGGAAATATTCCAGATGAATGGAGGCTTAGTAGGATGAGTATGATATATAAGGGAAAGGTAGATAAGTCTGATATTAGGAATTATCGTCCTATAACCGTGACACCGGTTATTTACAGGTTGGTAATGCAGATTATAAAGAACAGACTGGAGGAATGGGTAGATTGCGAGGGCATACTGGGCGAGTTACAGAACGGGTTTCGAAAACAAAGAAGGTTGGAGGACAATTTATTTTCTCTAACACAGTGTATAGAAATAGCGCAAAAAGAAAATAGACAGCTCTGGCTGGCATTTCTGGATATCAAGGGTGCCTATGACAATGTGAACCAAACAAACCTGTGGGACATAATAGAGAACTTAAACCTAGATGAAGGACTAACAGCACTATTAAGGAACATTTACAAAGATAACAAGGTTATTATAACATGGGAAGGAAAGGCGACAGGGAAAATAGAGATAAGACGAGGCCTTAGGCAGGGGTGCCCGTTATCGCCTTTGCTGTTTATGTTGTATCTGAGAGGATTGGAGGATAGACTAGAGAAGAGTGGGCTTGGGTTCAACCTTTCTTACAGTAAGCTAGGCCAAAAAATTCAGCAATCCTTACCGGGATTGATGTATGCGGATGATATTGTACTAAAGGCTAACAACAGGACAGAGTTGCAGGAATTAATGAGCATCTGTGGTAGGGAAGGAGAGGAATTAGGTTTAGAATTCAGTAGCGAAAAATCGGCAGTTATGATTTTTAACGAGGATGAAGTTGAGAGGCTGAAGATACAGAATATTACAGTTGAGTGAGCTAGTAAATACAAGTATCTAGGAGTATAGATATGTGATGGTGCAGAATATCTCAGAGACCATGAAAAGTATATATTAGGTAAGGGCAACAGAAATGCAGCTGTAATAAAAAATGAGCACTTTGGAATTACAACAGGTATGAGGTGGTGAGAGAGATTTGGAAAGGGGTCATGGTGCCTGGCTTGACTTTTGGAAACGCAGTGCTATGCATGAAATCCGAAGTGCATGCGAGACTAGAAATAAAACAGCGCGGAGTAGGTAGACTGGCTTTGGTGGCACATTGCAAAACGCCAAACCAGGGAGTACAAGGAGACATGGGATGGGCATCATTTGAGAGCAGGGAAGCGGTCAGCAAGGTAGAATTTGAGGATAGGTTGAGGCAAATGGACGGGGAGCAATGGGCACGAAAGGTTTTCAGCTATTTATACATGAGGAGTGTAGACACAAAGTGGAGACAGCGCACTAGGAAATTAAGAGGAAAGTTTTTGGGCTATAGCGAAGATACGGAAGAGCAAGTCTCAGTTAAGAAGAAAGTTAAGGCCACAGAAAGAGATCGGTGGCTAGAGGGAATGCAGACAAAGACGGCTCTGGAAAGCTATAGATTAAACAAAAGAGTTATTGCCAAAGAAAGCATTTATGACAATTCTAGGGGAAGCTCATTGCTGTTTGAGGCAAGAACGGGTGTTCTGCGAACCAGAACATACAGAGTGAAGTACCAAGAAATTGATACAGTGTGCACTGCTTGTGGAGAGGAGGACGAGACGGCTGAGCACTTGATACTCTACTGTAAAGGGCTTCACCCTATGCCTACCGAAGACAACACAGATTTAATAAAGTCATTGGGTTTTAGAGACAGCGAAGGGAGAGTGGATTTCAAGACTGTAGAGATTACCAAGCAAAGATTAAGTGAATGGTGGCAGAAATCGAGAGAAAACTAGGTATTTTCTTATTCACTGATGGCAAGGGGGTTTCATAGCCTCACTTTCTTTGCACTGCGGAGTGAATATAGATTTCACATTTAAATATTCTAAGCTTAAATGGTAAAACAAAATGGCTAGGTGGCGTAAGCTACCGCCCGATCCAAAGGGCTCAGCCGTATTCATCCATCCATCTATCCATGGAACACGCAGTCATGAAACGAAAATCTAGATGGCGCTTCGAACGACGGGAGGCGAAGTGAAGTGAGTGAGGGGGGGGGGGGGGGGGGGGGTACCCCCATCCGCCGGAGGTCCACAAATGAGGTAATCTATGATTAATAATGCAATTGAACGCAAAGCTGCAAGCGAGCTGGACAAGAGTGACGAAAATAATCCCTGTAGAAGGGAAACAAAGGGGGACAAAGGACAATCACGAATGTCCAAACACAGCTAGGTGACTGGTGCGCGACCGAAAAGATCCGCCTCACGCATGATATCACCGCATCGTTGGTCATAGCTGATGACGTCATGCGCATGATGTCCTCGCTGGTCATGACGTCATCGCCGCGCATGACGTCATTGTGTCCCGGAAGCAGGAGACGCGTCCGTCTGCGCGACGCCTCGTGCTTGCGTCCCGCCTCGAGTGAGACGCTGCGAGACGAGAAAAACGGTCATTATCGCTGCACAGAACTCATTAAAAAGAAAAAACACGCCTAAGGCTGATAGGTGATGGTTTTGAAAGACAGAGTCCTAGCTGGATCAAAAATTTCCAAAAAATTGGTGTTTATCAGTCTTAACCGATTTCGTACTTTTACAATCGGGTGTTCTTTTTTTTACCGATTTTTGTGTTTGACATTGACGGATGATTCAATGTTAAAAGCGGAAAAGACTACGACCTAACCGTATACCATATCTCTTAAACGGGGAAGTCGCGACGGCAAGAATCTAAAGACTGGTCTCTTCTGTCAAAGTTTGCCTTGTATACTCTGTTGCAACATTAGACGATCAGTAGATGCTCCATCTCCAGCGCGAACTTTCTGCCTTCGCTAACACTTCGGCGCATGTGAAGCCAAAACACGGCGAAAGGCAGCGAGCGCATGCAGGAGACTGCTCATCTTGTGGTGCAGCAGATTGTAGCTGAAGGTGCATTTGAATTGCAACTTTTACTACTGAATTAACTTGAGCTGAGCGGGCGGGCGAAACCAAAGCGGGGTTCTCCTGTCCCTTTTGTTTATTTTTCCTTGTTTCCGCGAGACGATTTTAGAATGCTCTCAACAAAATACACAATGAATCAACATTCATGTTGGGTTTTGTTTAATCACGAGGTCTCCGCATACGCCAGCGAAGAATCAGTCAATTCGACCCTTTGACGGAATGCCAAGGGGGGGGGGGGGGGGGGGGGGGGGGGCAAAATATACTTACGGTCGAAAACGAGCGATTTGAAAGTCAACACGCAAAACCTGGAGAAACCGGGAGCGTGACAGATTCAGAAAAAAAAAAAAAAAAGGGGGGGGGGGGGGAGGGAGTTGGTTTTGGAATTTGAAGAAAGAATATTATACGGACCTGACATATCGGACTCAACTTTGAGACTGCAGTTTCTGCTGGAGCAGCTTCCCTCCTTTTAGGCAGGTTTTTGTAGAAGAGTGCCCGCTCTTGAGCATACAGTCGCGAGAGTCCTCCTTCTCTCTGCCACGAGATAGCTAGCCAAGTTTGGCTTCTCTGCTGTAGCGTCGATGAAAACCAAACAAAAAACAATTCACTTGAGTTTATCCCAAACCAGCGCACATATTGTGAACGAAGTTCACAATATGTGCGCTGGTTTGGGATAAACTCGATAACGTCGATATACTAGGATAAACTCGATAGCGTCGATAACGTCTGGCTGGAGCGCTTGCTGGACCTCTTCTCGAACAATCTCGGCGATCGAGAGTGAAGCTGGACGTTCGGCGGCAGGTATCAGCTTCTTCAGTTCTTCACGGACGATGTCCCGGACTATTTCTCGGATCCCCGGAATATTGGGGCTGAGGGCGCAGCTTGACGGCGTGGGTGCAGCGACGGCAGGGGCTCGATGGAAGTGAGCGGCGGCTCGTGCTTGCAGGGCCCGTTCAATGTTGGTCGCCTCTGTTACAAACGTTTCGACGCTGGTCGGCGGGTTGCGGACGAGGCCTCCGAAGATGTCATCTCGTATACGCCTCGCATCAGGATCCGCAACTTCTTTTCGTCGGTGGCTTGAGGGTCGGCGCGAGTGACCAGGCGCAGGACATCCTCGACAAAACTGGTGATGGTCTCGTTTGCGCCCTGGGTCCTCATTCGAAGAAGGTCCTCGGCCCTCTCCCGTCGATACTGGTTAGTGAAAGTTCGCCTCAGCTCATTCTTGAGGGCGGTCCACGAGACTAACGAAGTCTCCCGATTCTCGAACCAGTGCCTGGCCGTTCCTTCGAGCGCGAAGTAAAGGTTCTGCAGGCGCTGGTCGTCCGTCCATCGGTTGTGCTGGGCCACCCGCTCGTACTGTTGAAGCCAGTCCTCGACGTCTTCGTGGGCGTCCCCGTGGAATGGCGTCGGAGTCCGGGGTGCGACGGGCAGGTAGATGAAGGCAGGAGCGGCCGGGGTCTGCGACTGGTTGGCCATCGTCGTCTTCTTCGGCTGGGGCTTGTCCAGTAGTGAACCGTATTCAGGATCCTCTCCCTTGATGCGCCGGCTGGTCCGAGTTTCGGGTTCCGCGGGGAGTGGTCTCCTTAAGGTGTATCCACACGACGGACCGGGCCGCGGACCGATTGATCACGTGATGCGAGGCCCGCGGGCCGCCCGGCTGCAATGAGCATCCACACGGTGGACCAAAAGTGCAGACGACAGAGTGAACGGGCCGGTCTAACCCTCGACCTCACAGCTCCGCCAAACGCATGCAGCGAGCTGCTTTGAGGCTATTTGTAAGGAGCCAAGATGGAGGTTGAACGAAAGAGATGTTTGGCCGCGGTGACCCTGGCGTTGACTATTGAGGACGAGGAGGACTTAAGTGAACCGAAAAGGGCATACAACTATTGTCCCACAGAGCGGGGAATTGCTCCACGAGCGCGATGAAGTAAAAAGTTGTATCGTCGCACCATGAAGCCATCGTCGTACAACAAAAGGTTCGTCTTCTTCGTCTTCAACAGTTGGCGCCAAAAGAACACGACTTAGCATTTGGATTTCAATTCAAACAACAAAAGTCAGCTTGTTGCCAGACTTAGCACTTCAATTATTCTAAAAACGCCGCGGTCCGCCGCCAAGGTCCGGGCGAGAAAAGTCGCTAGCATTTCTCTCAAGCGCGGGCCGCGGACCGCCGGCGGACCTCGCAAACCGGTGACGTAAGATCACGTGATGCGCGGCCCGCGGACCAAAACAGCAATTTGGTCCGTCGTGTGGATACACCTTTAGGTGTATCCACACGACGGACCGGTCCGCGGACCGATTGATCACGTGATGCGCGGCCCGCGGGCTGCCCGGCTGCAATGAGCATCCACACGGCGGACCAAAAGAGCAGACGACAGAGTGAACGGGCCGGTCTAACCCTCGACCTCACAGCTCCGCCAAACGCATGCAACGAGCTGCTTTGAGGCTATTTGTAAGGAGCCAAGATGGAGGTTGAACGAAAGTGACTTTTGGCCGCGGTGGCCCTGGCGTTGACTATTGAGGACGAGGAGGACATAGGTGAACCGAAAAGGGCATGCATCTATTGTCCCACAGAGCGGGGAATTGCTCCACGAGCGCGATGAAGTAAAAAGTTGCATCGTCGCACCATGCCGCCATCGTCGCACAACAAAGGGTCCGTCTTCTTTGTCTTCAACAGTTGGCGCCAAAAGAACACTACTTTGGATTTGGATTCCAATCTAAACAACAAAAGTCAGCTTGTTGCCAGACTTAGCACTCAATTATACTAAAAACGCCGCGGTCCGCCGCCAAGGTCCGGGCAAGAAAAGCGCTTGGCATTTCTCACAAGCGCGGGCCGCGGACCGACAGCGGACCTCGAAAAGCGGTGACGTAAGATCACGTGATGCGCGGCCCGCGGACCAAAACAGCAATTTGGTCCGTCGTGTGGATACACCTTTACTGGGCTTGGAACCGGACTTGGACTGCGGGCCCTTGGAGGGGAACGTTGCACGGGCATGCGGTACCCCGCACCTCCACCAAAATGTCACGGGTGGTGACCAGAATAACAATAAATAAACAGGAAGAAATAAACGTTTAATGTGGCGAACTTGTGCCAAAACAAAAGGCAATAGAAAATAATAACAAAGCGTCGCGAGCGTCGAAGTCGGCGAGACAGCAGAGTCGAGCGCTGGGACGAAAACTGACTGCAGATCAGGGGGGCTATGTTGCGCTTTTTGCACTCCCAGGAGACTAGGGAGAGGGAAGTGACGTCAACGACACAGCAAACGCAGATTGGGTGTTGATTTTGTTTTCTTCTGTCAACATCCAATCTGCATTTGCTGTGTCGTTGATGTCACTTCCCTCTTCCAAGTCTCCTGGGAGTGCAAAAAGCGCAACAT
The DNA here is from genome assembly GCF_016920785.2 of Ixodes scapularis. Taxonomy (NCBI): domain Eukaryota; kingdom Metazoa; phylum Arthropoda; class Arachnida; order Ixodida; family Ixodidae; genus Ixodes; species Ixodes scapularis. The sequence goes on from NW_024609846.1 coordinate 22,747,784, forward strand.
AGCACCCCAGTACGCGGAGTCCCTTATGTACGCGCGTTGGGTTCTGGAACAATCGGCCTAGATTGTTCGGCGACTGGAACATTCGTAACTCGATCATACGAGAATGTTCTCGAACACACTAGAACGCAATGTTGAAAGAACAAATAAAAGAGCATTCCTCTGACTGGAATCGAACCCAGACTTTCCGCGCGACAGTCAAGCACGGTAACCACTGGGCCACGCACGCTTTTTTTTTTTTTTTTTTATTGCCTGCTTAGACAAGAACACAAACAGCCCACTGGGCCACGCACACAGTCGATCGCCGACGAGCGTGGCAATATTAAATTAGATTAAAACTTACACATGACAATTCTACACGCGTGCCCAAATCCTAACTCTACACGTCTAGGCGAAAGCGTCCAGAAAGGAAACCTCCCTGTCACCAAGGGCAATACACGGCGTCCTGGCGCAGTCGTCACTACACTCCGTTTCACCTTATGTTGTACCGCAGCGAAGGCTATACTTCGTTTCAGCTTCGGTCCGAGCGCGGCCGATGTTATAAGCCGAGGGGCCAATCAAACAGCGAAGGAGGCACAACGTCATGGCGTGCTTTCCGCAGTTGATAGGACCAGCCGGGATTCACCGTCTCTCTGTGCGCGCTCTTCTGCCGGCTAGTCCTATCAAGCACAGAGAGCACGCCATGACGTTGCGCTTTTGGCGCTGTTTGATTGGCCCTTCGGATCATAACATCGGCCACGCTCGGACCGAAGCTGAAACGAAGTATAGAAGCGAGAGCTCATAGCGTTGGCAGCTGCCCTTGGAGCACGGGAGCTTGTGCCGCCGAGATGTGCCCTAGAGCAAAGAGCTCGCACATGTAGCCTTTTCTGCGGTACAACACGAGGTGAAAGAGTATAAAATTATTCGATGTGTTTGTGTTTGTCTCGCAATTAGCGGCAAATGCGCCAGTGCACGAGGTACGTGTACCGTGCGGTTCATTGCATGCGTTGCGGCTGTGAACCCCATTTAGAACGAACCAAGTTTATTAAAAGAGCCCGTAACAAGATGGAAAGAGAGATGGTTAATGCGTTTTTTATCAGAGCATTGGGGGACAACTACGTCAGCACGCCGTCTGTTGCCCTTAGTGACAGAGAGGATTCCTTTCTGGACGGTTTCGTATAGACGTGTGTAGCTTAGGATGAACACGCGTGTAGAATTGTGTATTTTGTAGTTTTTAATCTGAAGTGGATCGCATGAGTGGCAACTTTGTTCACGCATGTGGGCTGGTTTGACTGACTGGAATAAAATACCAGCTACAAGTTAGCCCTTGTCTGTGTCCTTCTTTGTCCTTGTTGTTTTGCGCTTTTAACCTTTGAAATAAACTTGAAAGAAGCATAGAAACCCTAACAGAGAGCTGTCTGGATCGGCCATTCGACATCGATTTTGCCACCAAAAGTAATGCCAGTGAGTGTCTCGTGTTGCGTCATATTTTCATCCGCCGGGAATTTGCCGTTGCTACTTGGCTAGTCGTTGCAAACCCAGCTATCAGGTCTTTGAGATACAGTACGAATACCTATCGTACCAACATGATGAACGAAACGGCAAAAAGAAAAAAAAATCTTACTGTATTGTTATTGGACTATATCCACCGGCCGTGCAAACCAAACAAGATGCCTCTTTTGAGGGATAATCGTCCGTGTGTAACACCGTAAATTTAGGGTATAAATTACAATAAAGATTCAATCTTCGAAATTATATATAGATTGAGGTCTCGTCAACACGGAAACCTCCGTTGCCCCCAAAAATTGACCCTAACGTGAGTTGTCCGTTATAACAAGACAAAAATTGATGTAATTTCTTCAGTTTGTCCCCAAAAAATAGTTTCCATGATAGCGGGGTATCCATAATAACGGGGTCTGTATTAATGAGACATCACTAACGAAAAGAAAGCGGACATATACCATCGCATGCAAATTATAAAACAAGTTTATTTATTGATATGGCTAGTACTACAAGCAGACACTGGTGGAATTATACTTGGCTGCGTTGATATGAGCAAATGTCAAGGGACGTCGAGTGAACGCAAAGATTATGCCTGAATTACAAAAAAAAAAGGATATTTATGAGCACATGAAAACACTATTATAATGCATATGAGTCGTAGGCCTGGCGGTGAGACATTAAAATGCAATACCATTTATTATCTGCATCAAATAAAAACCGAGTCTGTGGCTCAACCGCCAGGGGATGAAGTGGTACGCGCCAAACAATATAGCTATATAAATAAGACGTTCACGAAGTTTGTCTAAACGTGTCTCATCAACCGCGTAATGTTAGTAAAATATTGACAAGCGGAGGCGCACAAGATGACGCTTTATGACGCTTTATCAGGAAGACGATCCGGCGTGGCGTCCTCAGAAAGTGGCCGTGCAGGCGGGCGCCCGGTAGTCCGCGAACACGAAGAACGCCGCGCCGTGCGGCTTGAGGATTAGCGACTGCGACGGATGCAGCACCACGGGCACAATGTCCGGGAACTGCAGCTTGTCGTTGATGGCAAGCAGCCGTCCGTTCAGCTGCACGTCCTCGGACAGAAGGTCCAGCGGGCCCTTCAGGAGAAAAAACAATGGACTCATCTTAGAGGCCGAGAATCGCCTCCTGCCAGGAAGAAAACCTGTTCCCAGTCCTCTTATCTCCATTCCCTCTCGCCCTCTTCTTTTTTTTTTGTTCTCTAGACAGGAGCTCTCAGTTACGGTACACTAACAGCGCTCACCTTAGGCCCGAGCGCGTACTGCATGACGTGGCTGGCGCGCAGCTCGGGGTCCTTGGGCCGCAGCAGGACGGTGTCGTTGGACAGGTTGACGGCGAGCAGGACAACGGCCCCGCGGCGGCCCTTGACGGCGCCGTCTCGCAGGCAGTGCGCGTACAACCGGACCGGGTCGGTCCCGGGCTGTGCGCGGAGCCGGAGCACCCGCCCGCCAACCAGGCGCTTGTGGAACAGGCTAAGCCAGAAGTCGGGCAGCGGGGAGAAGCGCTCGTCGAGGAGCCTGCTGGAGCCCTGCAGAAGCGACTGGCGCGCCACCAGGGACACACCCTGCTTGGCCGCCGACCCCAGGGTGTCGAGCCACCTGCGTGGAGCAACAAAAGGCATCTAAGCTGACGGGCCAAACATCGTAGATTAGGGAGTTTCAGAATACACTTCGCGTCCCCCCAAGCAGCTTGGGGCTTCGCACTGCACATGCGCTGAATGTTTGCGCTTGTGCAGTGCGATGCCCCAAGTTGCTCGTGGGGCCTCTGGGGACCCCTGTTCTAAACCTCTGGACTGTATTTGTTTTCTTTTTCTGCAACAACGACACTTTCATAAACGTGTAAATTTCTGTGACAGTATCGGAAGTGATGTCATTTATTGTTTGTATAGAGAAGGGGTCTTCGAATCCCGGTCCGGGAAAGTCTTCTGACCGACCCGGGCCTGGCTGCGGTGTCTCCAACGACGCCCGGCCCGCGCCCCGCCTCCAGCAGACCCACTTAGCGACGGAAAAATGCGCGTAAAGCCGGGGTCACACAGGCAATGCTTATTCATCGTACAAAGGAACGTCTGCATACAGATCTTATTTACAAAAGCGCAAAGGACAAGGACAGACCAAAGATACGAACAGGGTAAGCGCTTACTATCAACTGATTGTTTAATGCATGACAAGGGAAAGACGAAAACGAGAGGAGAAGGACTAAATTAAAACGCTAAATGCATTCGCACAAAAAATAAAATATTTGAAAATTCAGAAAAATATAAAAATCAACAAAATTACCGGTTTGACTTGAGCTAGTTGGTACATGTCAGTGCCATTCGACGGCCTTCCTCTCCTTCGTTCCCCGAATGACGTCCCAGCCCCCTGAGCCTCACCTCGCGCATTCCAGCTTTTCCCGAGAAATGAGTGCCACAGGTACGTACGCCAGGGCCGAAGCGTAGGTGCCCGAGACTGCCAGCAGGTCGTCTCCGACCCCGGAGGCCGCCTCGGTGATCCAGAGGGGCTTCCGCAGGCCGTTTCGCTTGAGCGCTCTCAGCACCAGCTGCACGCCCTTCTTCAGCTCCTGAAGCACGCTGCCGTTCAGCAGCTCCGCCGGCGTTTTGTACGCACCCTTGTGGCTGTAGCTGCGTGGCAGAAACGAGACGACGGGGACAACTCTGATCCCTCGATACTCAAGAACAGGACCGCGCATCACCTGGGCAGCCGATGAAGCAGCATTGTCGACCGATGAAGACAATCGGCGATCAATCGGAAAGCGACGAATGAACTTGTACTTAGCCGCACCCTGCAGTTCATGATGACTGACTGAGAAGCGGCTCTTAACCTTCTTTCGAAACCCGCAGCTTCATGTTAGCATCGGTTCTATCCGCAGTGCAGAGCGACACCTTCGAAGCTTCGTGTTTACGGGCGTACGTGAGCTTGGCGTCATTGATTTCATGAAGACCGAACCACCACATAGGGCGCATTTCGGCGTATTTAAGGGGGTTTCGGCGGACGTAATCGCGACTCCAACTCGTTCCCGGCTTGAGCGGCGTCGGCGTCGCCGTTGACGTCGCCGTCGGCGTCGGCGTAACTAAGGTCACCCCAAGGTCAAGCGACCCCCCAAGGTCATCCCAAGGTCACGTGGCCCCCAAGGTCACGTGACTCCCAGAGGTCACGTGACTCCCAGAGGTCACGTGACCCCTCCCCCAGGGTCACGTGACCCAAGGTCACGTGACACCCAAAGTCACATGACCTCCCAAGTCACGTGACCCCCCCCCCCCCCGAGGTCACGTGACCACCCCCAGGGTCATGTGACCCCCCGCCGAGGTCACGTGACCTCCCCGCTGACGTCATCGTCACTGATGACCTCACCGGCATCCGCATCGTCATCGTCACTGATGACGTCATCAGTTACGTCACTGATGACGTCACCGGCATCCGCATCGTCATCATCACGGATTACGTCATCAGTGACGTCACCGATGACGTCACCGACATCCGCATCGTCATCGTCATCATCGCTGATGACGTCATCGGAGTCCGCATCGTCATCGTCACTGATGACGTCATCAGTGACGTCACTGATGACCTCACCGGCATCCGCATCGTCATCGTCACTGATGACGTCATCAGTGACGTCACTGATGACGTCACCGGCATCCGCACCGTCATCGTCATCATCACGGATGACGTCATCAGTGACGTCACTGACGACATTATCGGCATCGTCACGTGACCCCCAAGGTCACGTGACCCCCCCCCCCCCAGGTCACTTCACCCCCCAGTACCCTTCCCTCCTCCTCCTCAAGAGCTGCGCTCTGATTCGGTGTTACAGGGAGTTGTAAACGGCTTTCACTTTTTTAAGATGGCGGATATAGTGAGGGGGCTATGTGTGCTGGTATACCAGTTGCAGAGCCTGTCTGGTGTGCTGGAGCTTCACTGAGAAACACAAGTATAATTCCCGTTTATACGAGGGACGCGAGTGTTACATACGCATGCCACCAATTTATTCTTAAAAAAAAGGATGTTTAGGGTAATTAATAGGCAGTGACTATTTCGACGGCCATCGTCAAATATCTAAAAGTTATTTTGACGTCTATGACGTCACTTTCGTAGAACGTCCAAATAGTAGCTTTATTATCACGACGTCCCCCGCTACTGCATTTGTCGTTCGTGGTTTTATTCTGTTTAATTTCTGACTGTGATGTCCATGTTGTGTTGACAGTATCATGTGTCGCCGTGGCACATGCCTTAGACATTTCGGTCCTATACTTGGCACTGGGAACGTGTTATTCAGTGTGTGTGTGCTCGACTGGCTCGACACCTTTCGGACGTGACATGCCTAGCGGCGATGTTCTGAGCTTTCGCAGGTCATTTTGCCAGGGTCTCACTTAAAATATGAAATGCTCAACAAAGGCGATCGATTTTCTTTTTGACGTTGTATTTTCAAAGAAAGATATAAAAGATATAGAAGATATGAGATAAAGTTTCTTAGCTGAGTTTGAGACGCTGTTTGTCACTTTTATTCTTTCTCTTCTAATGTATCTTCGAGTTTCCTTCCCAGTCTCAGGGTTCAAACATCGTGACTCCTATATCTTGCCTGCACATGGCAAACATAGGTGCGTACAAAACGTAACACGGAAAGCTTGGCTCGCTTTTTGCGCCTCCAGGTCCCCACTACGAGACCGTCTTCGGACGGTCGCGAAGTCTGACTTGGCATCTGGCTCCCGCCCTGCTTTTAACCGGGATTCGTGAGTTGATTGTTTAACTTAGATTAAGTTTTTGGTTCACGTATACCGAGTGGGTTGTCTAAGAAACGATCGGGATGTTAAATAAAATATTGTGAATGCAAACACTGCCTCACTGATGTTTTTTGACCGTTGCGAACAAACAACAAAGGTTCTGAAGTAACCAGCAAAAAGTTTTCATTTTGCAGTCTGCGCCGCGGCTGCACGAGATACACTTATCTTCCGGCAGCAAATGTCGTCCAATTAACTGCTCATTTTATGACACGAGATTCAACTCCCACGTTAAAAAAAACACGAAATAATTCTAATGATACGCAACGGTGCCGCCTTCTGTTTAGCATAAACTAGCAAACGTGACGTGCGGCCTGATAGCTGATCAGTTGTACTTAGAAAATGTTTTTCGCATTTGCCATCAAAAGCTTATCTAAACTGCAGTTGACTGCAGTTTAGATGAGCTTGCAGCACGACGCCGGCTGCAAGAAGATGATATATTCTTGACTGGCCTTTTCGAACACTTTCCAGTCCGGACTCCAAAGCTGTTTGAGGCGTCAAAATAATTTTAAAAATATTTTGACGAGGAACGTCAAATTGACCTTAAAAATATTTTCAAGTCTTCAGAGATGTGCGCGGCCAAAAGCGTCGCTGTGGTCAGCTTTCCATGATTGGCCAAACCATGGGCATATGAGCACTGTCAGATTGTCAACTTTGACGGTGTTAGTTTCGGATTGCGATGGCTCCTAGCTTCTACTGCGCTTTTTAAGCACACCATCGAACTCGTCGTCGCACCCGATGGTAAGTAGCCAGAATAACAACTGGTGACGTCACGGCGAGGCAAATCCCAGTCTTGACGTCACGGAGGGATACCATAAGAGGGCGCCACCGAAACATCTCGGCCCTAATAGTGGCGTCACGGACGTCAAAATAATATTTCAATTTATTTTGAAAGCGGACGTCGACATATTCATTGACTAATATTTATTCCAGGAGACATACATTAATTCTGGAACAAAACTGAAACTAACTTCTACTTTGCAGTTGATGCCTCAATAGGGGGTTATAATTGCGGTTTCACTCCTAACCCATTATATTCAAGGTCGCACGAGTACCCGTCAATGCCCACACTGCTCGGGAAACTCCAACAACTCTCACACACTATGGACATGCCCGAACGTACAGCCTTACCTTGGGACTTAAGAAACAACACGTTTTTTTCGTCTCCCAAGTTCAAGCTGACCCTATCCTAGCCTTACCACTCCAGAATATTCGCTCCTATCCCTCTCCAACCACGCCCTGGCAGCTGGGAGAAGTGGCCTCCCCACTGGGGCTCTCCAACCTGAAGCCCCTTTATAAAGGCATTTTTTACAAGTACCGCCAGCCACTGTTGTGGAAACGCGCAAGACACGTCCCACGAGTGGTTGCTCCATCGCCATTCACTTCCAGGGGTCGCCCATTTCAGTGCTGCGCCACCATTTGCTTCCAAGGGCCACTCGAGACGCGGCCTCTTGTGCACTGCCGCGTTTGACGCCACTTGCAATACAAACGCAAACACATCGAGGGGTTTTACTAAAACCAACCCAATGGCCGCTCCTCACCCGACGCGTCAAGGACGTGCTCGAAGAGGGGTAGTAGCACAGTGCCGGACATGGAGTGGTGGTAGCAGAGAGCCGGAATGCAAAAATGAAAGCCGTTTACAACTCCCTGTAACACCGAATTGGAGCGCAGCTCTTGAGGAGGAGGAGGGAAGGGTACTGAGGGTTACCTCTTCTCGGGGCGGGGGGGGGGGGGGGGGGGGGGGGGGGTCAAGTAACCTTTGGGGGGTCACGTGACCCCCCAGAAAAATTTTTCCGCTAGATTTAGCGGGGAATTTTTTCCGCTAGATTTAGCGGGGAAATTTTCCCGCTAGACTTAACGGGGAATTTTTCCCGCTAAATCTAGCGGGGAAATTTTTCCGCTAGATTTAGCGCGGAATTTTTTCCGCTAGAGTTAGCGGGGAAATTTTTCCGCTAGATTTAGCGGGTTAATTTTTCCGCTAGATTTAACGGGGCATTTCTCCCGTTAGATTTAGCGGAGAAATTTTTCCGCTAAACTTAGCGGAGAAATTTTTCCGCTAGATTTAGCGGAGAAAATTTTCCGCTAGATTTAGCGGGAAAATTTTTCCGCTAGATTTAGCGGGGAATTTTTCCGCTAGATTTAGCGGGGAAATTTTTCCGCTAGATTTAGCGGGGAAATTTTTCCGCTAGATTTAGCGGGGAATATTTTCCGCTAGATTTAGCGGGAAAAATTTTCCGCTAGATTTAGCGAGGAATTTTTCCCGCTAGATTTTTCCGCTAGATTTAGCGGAGAAATTTTTCCGCTAGGTTTAGCGGGGAAATTTTTCCGCTAGACTTAGCGGGGAATTTTTCCCGCTAAATCTAGCGGGGAAAATTTTTACGCTAGATTTAGCGAAGAAATTTTACCGCTAAATCTAGCGGCGAAATTTTTCCGCTAGATTTAGCGGGGAAATTTACCCGTAATGCACCGCGCGGTTACGCCGACGGCGACGGCGACGGCGACGGCGACGGCGACGCCGACGCCGCTCAAGCCGGAAACGGGCCCCTAAAGGCCCGACCACACTAGCGTGAACGGCGCCGCCGGGCGGCGCCGCCGGGCGGCACCGCCGTCCGGCGTCCCAACGCGAGGAGTCCACATTGGCCTCCGTTTTGCAGGCGTCACGTGACAGCACTGGATCCCGCGATCGCGCCTCCCGTCGGATTTCCCGCTCTTTCGTCGTCTGCTCTTCGTTAGATTCTTCCGTTCCGCATTCGCTGTCTAGACGGTAGGAGTTCATAATGACCTGGTGATCAGCGTGAATGTGATTATCCTAGCCTGCTCGTTGATCTTGCGACGTCGCCGCGCTCTGAAGGGAAGGAGGCGCAGGTTTTGGGTTTTGGGTCCGGCCGAGTTGGTTCTACCGAAACACCGAAGGACAGGACAGGTCTGGCGCGCCGCCGGGGCTTTGCTGCCCCGGCGGCGCGCCAGAGATGAAGGCTACTCTCGAAAATGTCACCAAATCAACACGACATCCGTCACAACAGAGACGACATGCAACAAGTGCCACGGAGAAACTCACTTGTAATTCCGAATTCCTCTCGTATAATTTCCCAGCGGTTAATTTCAAGGAACCGCTCCGTTGGGGAAGGCATCGGGGGGAAATAGGGGGAGCAAACGACACGAAACACGTCCTTCGCTTCGAGACGCGCCGAGGACCGGCTTGAGCGTTGCCATGGCATCGCGACGTCACTATCTACGCCACCTCCCATTGGCTCCTCTCTTCTGCGGCGTGCGGCGCTGAGCTCTGAACCGCGCAAGGAGCGGTTGGGTGTGCGGCGCCGCACGTCGTGACGTTGAAGCCGACCGGCAACCGGCAGCGACGACCGTCGCGCCGCAGGCCTCCGAAACGCCAATGTGGTCGTGCCTTAAGAGCTGCGCTCTAAAACGCAGAAAGTAAGTGGAGAATTCCGCAGACCAGGTTCGAACAGTTCGAAAGAGGGGCAGAACATTTCTAGCTGATAGGGGGCGCAAACTTCGCACCAGAATCATCATCAGTAACACGGTGGCGGCCTAGGAGCGTTTTTCGGGAAGGCGTATGCGCTGGAGTAACCGCATAGCGTGAGCGTAAGTCCGTGCAATCGTGCCGCGGGGAGAGCTTGTGCGAGCATGTTGGCGCCAAGAATGAGAGAGCGTCCTACTAAATAGGATGGTCACGTGGTTTATGGGCACCACTGTGTGACCGACGTTACTAAAACACTCAGTTGGAAAACTCCAAAACCCGGACCGCTCGCGTGCACCGAAACAAAACTAAATACGATAAGAGTTCCACCCTTTAGCGACGAGTAAAACGTAAAAGATTTTGCGCGGCTCGACCTGAACCAATGCGTGCAACCGTGCGGTTCCCGGAGTGGCCGCTGCGGGAGAAACGGCGCGGCGTTGCGATCGCCTTTAGGTCGGTTCTCGAGCACGGATCGGAGGCACTTTTTCAAAGCAGGCTGTATGGCAGTTTCCCAACTGAGTTGCTCCAGTGCCGTTGGTACTGGATAGTTGGTTCACTCGGCCGCGAAACCGGTCTGGGAAAAACGTGGAAAAAAGCAGATAGCGGTGGCGCTGTAGTCAACTTCCCCCGTACAGACTCGCTGGCCGTAAACTGCTTGGGCGTTTCGGTCGCTCCCAGTTCGCGGCCTTTCATTTAATTTAGAAAACATTCGCTTTTTGACGGTGTGAATATTTTGCATATACACAATTATGAAGCCTGATTAAAAGAAAAACGCACAAGGCAAGCACAGCTGGGGGTTTATCGACCAGAGATTGCGAGTGGATGAACGTTCAGGCAAGAGGTAGGGAAAATAAAAGCACGTACGAAAGCCCAGAGTGTTTAGTGGCACTAGTACCGCTAGTTAATCCCCTCCAAGGTTCACCGCACCACTTAGACACAAAATGGGCACGCAAATACCTAACAAGGAAAGATTCTCAAGAATAATAGAGTTCACATATCCCGTCTTTTGGTACAACCCCCGTCATTTTCTTCTTACTGCAATTTGCTTAACATCAAACCAGAAGTCGGGGCAATAAAGATATTGATATTGATATAAAGATAAACGTAAAATAAACTACTCTGTCTACACATTAAAAACTACACGGTTCAATATGTCTGGCAAGCAAGGCACTTCCGCAACACAAACGTGACTGTTTTGATCTCCACCTCAGAAGATCGGACCATTTTTTGGAAATACTATAAAGCCGGTGTCATCGTTGAAGGGGAACAGAAGGACAAGTCTTTGGCCGTGCTCCAGACCGACTAAACCGAGCATGAGCGGCCGTTTCAGAATGTTTTGAAAAAAAAAAAAAAGACGTTTACAAATCTCTGTAACGCGAAATTAGAGCGCAGTTCTTGAGGAGGAGGAGGGGAGGGCGCGGAGGGGAGGATATGCCCCTCCTCCTCCTCCGTAGAATTCAGATTGGTGTTGAGGTCACGAGACGTCAATTTTTCCGCTAAATCTAGCGGAGAAACTGATTTTGTTCATGGGCGACATGACACGAAGTCATGTGACGTCATTTTTCCCGCTAAATTTAGCGGGAAAATTGACGTCACGTGACCTCAACAGCAAATCAATTTCCTACTAAATTTGAGTGGGGCGGTTACGCCAACGGCGGCGCCGACGCCGACGCCGCGAAACCCGGAAACGGACGCCTAAGAGCTGCGCTCTAAAAGAAGAAGGAAGATATTCTGGTAGCAAAACGGGAAACGCATGTGTTGGGTGACGATTGTAGAACTTCCGCTTGAAAAGGGATGAAGGTCTCCTTTCACGTCGAAGATTTTGTAAAAAATGTCAAAAGCTACAGTCAGTGTTCTCTATCCTGATGGTAATCATGAAAATCGCTCATGGCAGAAGGTTCTTGCAGTTTTAGAGCGAAGCTCTTGGGCGCCCGTTTCCGGGTTGAGCGGCGCCGGCGTAACCGCGCGCGTTGCATTATGGGATGTCCCAGTTCCCCTGCTAAATTTAGCGGGGAAATCGACGTCACGTGGCTTCAACACGAATTGAGTTTCCCCGCTAAATTTAGTAGGGAAAATGACGTCACGACTTCGTGTCACGTCACCCATGAATAAATTCAGCGGCAGGAGGAGAGGAGGGGGAGGAGGGGAATATCCTCCCTTCCGTACCCTCATGCTCCTCCTCCTCAAGAGCTGCGCTCTAGTTTCGCATTATAGATATTTGTAAACGTCTTTCATTTTTATATGTAATTGTCGGGGGGTATGCTTCTGTGGAGGGGAATCTTGCTTTTGGCTTCTCCGAGAACCCACTCGAGATTCGAAGCTGGTCTTTCTCCCCTTCCTCAAAACGCTTGTACCTTAGTGTATTTAGGCATACAGGAACTCTATTATCTTATGGACAGTTACATTTTATAAACCGTTTCCTAAATTACCTAAGCGCCAAGGACCGTGCGCGAGTGTAGCTAGCATACAGACATTTAGACATATTTGAACAACTAGAATATGACACTGAATTTCTAAAAGTTTATATTACTAGATCTCTAAAAATCGTGAAACTTGGTGTGCATGCTAAGCATTGCATTTCATTTCAAGAATAATTTAACTGTTTAATTTTTATGTCCTGACCCGTTTTCACTTGAATTCGGGCTACTTACTGATGAAAGGTGACGACGTCGAGGCTCTTGTGTCCTTCCTCGATGAAACTAAAAGGGAGGAAGTGAATGTTTAGGGGTTTCGTACGTAATCACACTGCGGCTGATTCCGACAAGGTAAGTTCATTTAACGAGGGTACAATTTCTGGAGGATATCTGTAGATGTTCATAGAAAGAAAGGATGCATAAGGACAGACTGCATCGAATGAGTTTAAACGTCCCTTTGAGGTGGCTCGCACATATATATCTCAATTTGAAGTAACAGCGATCAGACCTTCAAAACCCACGCACTAAAATAAAACGCACGTGCGCCACACTTCCTTCCCTCCTAGGAAGGAGAGGAAACGGTAGTGCGCGCCTCGGCCAAGGGTGGCAGGACCGCTGGCGCAAAGATGCGCTCCGATAAGAAACCGAAACTTAACAAAGCGTCCAAATTGAGCGTTGTTTTTTTTCTTTCGGAACGCAGTTAAGTGTTGTACGTGCCTTCCATATTTCTAGAATAAGTTGATTTAGTGGTTTTCGCTTATCCTCAGCCAAGACTCTAATTAAAATTTATAAATTCACTATTTAAAAAGTTAGTTAGTCGAAAGTAATTAAAAACTAAATATACCTAACGTTAATCATTTTCCCAAATGGGCCGTTTCGCAGATATCATTGCTGCAATAACATCTGTTCAGTGCGATGCGTGCTTTTCGAGAACTTCACACTGTATGTCACAATGCAGCCACATCATTATTGAACTTCTTTTTACATCGTCCTTGATAATATATATTAATTGGCTACGAGAAAAAGACGTTAAAAATGTGAATAACATCTTGACTGACACCAAACTTTGACAGAAAGTGGCGCGAAGCGGCAACCCCCTTACACACAAACAGATCTACTCATGCACATATTCGTGACGCTGTTGCAGAGGTGAAATATACGATTTACAACTATGAAGTCAACTTTTATTAAGGTACAACTTTCAAGTGTAATATTTTACTCAGAGCAGCTTTTTAAACATTTGCGAGGAATATCTCACCATTTATCGTACAAGCTCATTGCGGAAATACCGGGTGTTCGTGAGAAACGAGGACCGCGTTTTCTGAGCCACCGAAATAAACTAACCATCGCAAAAAGCTGTAACTCCGTGAGAATGTGATGCTCGCGGTGATGATCAGAACGCGAAAGTTTGAGAACGCGACGTCGCCTGGATTCAAATATAATAGAGAACGACGAAATGTTTTCTGCGAGCCAATGCCCACCCATGCATATCATCGTCAAAGCAACAACTGGCATTGTGGACGCATGTGGCAGTTATGTGAGTGAAAAACACTTGCCAGCAAGAAATAAGAAAAAAAACAATGTCTCCTTTCTTGCCGACAAGCTTCCTCTTATTTTTTACTCAAGCAAAAGCTACAGGAGCGCACAATGTTTTGAAGATTGTAGGCTTAGGTATACGTCGGTTCGTACATAGAAAAATTTCGCCTTTCACTTTTACACTTTGGTGCAGGAAACGTTATGTGTTAAAAATTTCTCGTTCTATTTCCACCAGTAACATCACACTCTCATTGAGTTTCAGCTTTCAGCGATGCATATAGTGTCTTTACCGAAGAAACGAGGAGAAAACCGAAGAACGCGGTTTTTTCCTCGCAAACACCCGGTATTTTGCAATCTGCTTCGCACGCTGGACTGTTCCTTGGTGGGAAAAGTGGAGTGATTTGCGCCATACCTGTCGAAGAAAGCGAGCGTCTGGGCCGAGGTGTTCTTGAGCTCTGGCCCGACCAAGCGGCTCTTGACCTGCCAGAAGAGCAGCAGGTGCCGGAGGCCAGCGTAGTCCCGGGCCAGTTCCTCTGGGCGCACCAGGCCGCTCGCCTCCAACTCTGGGTCATGCCGAAAGAAGGTTTGCTCGCTTGCCACGTGTGGAGCGCCTCGTTATATAAATCCGAGGGGGAGCGGAGTGGCTAAAGCACTCCGTCTCTGACATCACGAGCCCCGACCTCTGGCTGGTGAGCAGAAGGTGCGTTGTCTCGCGGTCACGTGATCCTGAAATCTGTGTCGCTTGTTCCGTCGACAAAACCCGGAACAGGCTTGCCCGTCGGACCATTATGATATAGGGCGAGACTCATGTTTTATAACTTTCGCACGATCAACATGGCCTCTCGAATTCCCACAGTGAGAAGAGGTCTCAGTTCAAGAATGGTACCCCATGCTTTACGGGCGATGCCTTTAGTACGAACTCTTTTGAAGAATCAGCGAATCGGCTCGGCGATCGCGGCTCCGCACCTGCCCATCGGCATACGCTGATTTGCCGGTTTCTTGAAAGACCCGAAGCTTTTTAACGCTCCCGTAAAAGGGGGATACCAGACGCCGTCAAGAGGGGCCCCCTGAAAAGCAGAGCCCTTTCCTTGCTATGTGGAGCGCAAGTTCGTCTGCTTCTTGCACAGGGGTTGCGGTGACGTCAGAGCGTCGGGCTCTGATTGGTTCCGATTGGAAGGTAGTGGGTAGGGCTCAAGGCAGCGATCATTAAGGTCCACCCACTATCCTTCCAATCAAAGACAACCAGAGCTGGGCGTTCTGACGTCATTACAACCCCTGCGCAAGAAGCGTTCGAGTACGTCCGACATCATCTGCGCCCTGTGAGCCCGGCCGGCTAACACTGCGACCCATTTTGTACCGAGCAAGCCGGACTCCGTAACTGTAAAGTAAGCCTGGCTCACCGCTGCCGAGCTGCCAGTGGACGTTGAGCTTGTGGAGGTCGCTGAACCGGAGGAGACGAACCGCGTTGGACGAGTCCCACGCGCCGTTGAGTCTGTTCAGCCCGTTGAGGCTGAACAGCAGTTCCCAGCCAACGTCGCTGACGAACCGGTTCAGCTTCAGCCAGTCATCTCCTGCCAGGTATCGAGTAAGGACCGAACCGATATTCGTTTGGGGGGGGGGGGGGGGGGGGGGGGTAATTTAATCAGTTTCGTTTAGTGATACGTGATAAGGCGCGTTAGTACGTGTATACTATATTTCTGTTTCGCTTTAAGAGTCTAAATTCATTTCGTCACGTTTCGATGTCATTCGAACAATACGGCGGGCAAGTGTTTCCAAATGCGTTTTGGGCGCATCGGAGCGCAAGGACTATCAAAGGTCAGTATCGCGCAGGGGACGCACGGTAGGCAGCCAAGCGCGACCGTCATTGGTTGAGGTCGGCGGGAAACAAAAGCACACTGGGCGCATCTCCATGGTGAACAAACACAGCAGTGCGCAAGACCAGACCAGCTTGCACGCCTTACAGTAATAGAGGTACAGGGGATAGTTCACCCGCGTCTGAGTTGTAGTAGCCTAAACGAGATATATATATATATATATATATATATATATATATATATATATATATATATATATATACTTTTTTTTTTTTAGTGAAGCTTTAAAGCGCCTTTCCCGCGCTTCGCGGCGTCGCCGTCGGCGTAACCGCCCCGCTAAATTTAGTGGGAAACTGAATTTGTGTTGAGGTCACGTGGCGTCAATTTTATAACTAAATTTAGCGGGGAAACTGTAGGAGGAGAGGAGGGTATGGAGGAGGAGAGGAGAGGATGAAGAGGGGAGGAGTAGGAGGAAGAGCGGAGGGTACTTTCCGTACCCTCCCCTCCTCCTCCTCAAGAGCTGTGCTCTAATTTCGAAACACATAGCCTTTAAACGTCTCAATTTTTGTAATTCTTTCTATAGCGCTCATATCTCTACATCTGTTAGAAAAGGGCCAGCGTTGTTGCCGTGGACGCCGTGGACCCACCGACACGCACTTTTTGAACTCGATTCTTCCAATGAAAATGAGGTCATTAGAAGAAGCACTTCTTATGTCTTACTGTCTTCTATAAAGCGAGACGGTTCATATTTAAAGACAGGATTACAGTGTCGATAGAGCAGTCTCAGACTGAGCAAGGCAACGTCCAAGGGTCGGACATGCAGAAGCTCTGTTTGGAGCCGCATGCTCACCGTACATGACGAGGGGGCCCCTGTACTCCGGGTAGAGGACGTTGCTCTTCCAGTCCAGGTCGCGGTCCGGTTGAGTCCGGTTCTTCTCGCTGAACATGAGCAGGTTGCTCGTGGCGCCGCCCACACGCAGCAGGGCGGGAGACAGCGAGCGACACAGCGCCACCAGGCGGGGGTGGCTGCACAAGAGGATCGATATGCAAGTGCCGCCATTGCTGGGTACTGACGGTTATTTCTACTTACTGGTTTCTTCGGACTCCAACTTCTGCGGTGTGAAGCTAACACGGCGAACCGGACGCTCGCGGCCCGTAAAATACTGGCATGACCGCGAGTGAACATCACACGCATTCCATGGAGTGTTTGAAATACTCAGGCTCGATCTAAAATGGGCCTCAAAACTCGGCGCCTGGAAGTAGCAATCTAAACTTTTCGTCAAATGTGCAAATCGCAGGTCAGTTTTATCATTCAAAATTACAAAAAATAAATCTCTTTCTGTAAAAAAAAAAATAATAATAAATAAAAAAATAAGGCCAAAATTTTGTTAGGGTGAACGGCGGGCGGCGACGCCGACGACCGAGTCGAGTGGCGGGGCGCGTTTCGCGCACGTACTGTTAGATGGCGTCGGGAACAGTGTCGGATGGTGTAGCCGACCAGCGAAAGAAAGCAGACGATACGCAGACAAAATTGGTCGGCAGCATGAGCGCCGTCGTTATTCAACCACGTTTTATTTTATTTTTGTTACTTGAATTTTTGCTATCATTGTGCGCGTTTATTTGTAATCCAAAGATAAATAAAAAAAAATTATTTTAGTAGATTACGGTCGTCGCGAGCAGTTTCAACAAGGAGGTAGCGCCATCTATCAATACGTGCTCCAAACGCACCCAACCACTCGACTCTGTCGTCTGCGCCGCCGTCCGCCGTTGACCCCGGCTAGTTTTTTGGTCCTATCTTTTAACAAAAAGCGAGGTAATGCTTTGTAATTTTACATGCTAAAACCAACCTGTGAAGTACACCTTTGACAAAAAGTTGAGATTGCTACATGCAGGCGCCGATATTTACGGCACATTTTAGATCAATCTTGGGTATTTCAGACACCCTATATATGCCTGGCGCTGCCTTCGCTTGATAGGCCTCACAACTGGCGATATTGGGCGTTCTTTTTTTACTTAACTTTTTTTTTTTTTTTTTTTACTTGGTAGGGTGTGATTTTGAAGAGAAAAGTAACGTCATGGCGTGAGGGAGCGACGAGAGCTTGCGAGAGCCTACATCCGAGGCCACGAGACCGCGTAGGTCTCGTTCGACTTTTGCCCGCGTGGGATCACGTAACGCGGTTATATTCAGTTACGTCACACGCCCTGGTGCTACTCGACATGACCACTTGACTCTATGAACGGATTCTCACGTTGCTTGTCGCTTTCGGAAGCGAAGACATCATCATCACATATCAACGTTAATTATTTCCCACTTGCATTCTGGCCGGGGGGAGGGGGGGGGGGGTGGGGGTGTTATGGGAGGTGGGATGTGATGGGTGGCGATGATTAGACGAACCTACCGACCCCGGAGGATTAGAGGAAGCCGATGAGAGATGCTTAAATTAGCTTTTGTTCCGCATTCATTGTGGTCACGGCTAGGGTGAGTCCGCTCTACAAAGGGGCGGGGTGCAAGGTGTGATATACTTGCTACTTATCTTGCGAACGACAAGTTTGACGGGTGTAAAGAGCACGGTGGAGGTTTGAACTAATCATAACATTGTTTGGCCAACACCGTCAAACTTGACGTACCGAAAGTACCGTTTTATCAGTTGATAATTAAACAGAATAAATCCTAGTAAAGGCGACATAGCCAGCACTCGGTCACTCGTGGCCGGTACAGCCCCTTGCTGTGTTTGTCTTACAAGTTTCGTCAAATGCGCCAATGCACGAAGCCCGTATCTCGGGCAAGATGTGGAAACCAATGGCGACGCGGCACTGAAATGAACGGCCCTTGGAAGCAAATTGTAGCGAACAGCGGCGCATCACTCGCTTTTGTTACGTGTCTAGCGCGTGCGCACAATAATGGTTGTAAGTACTTGTAAAGGAGGGTTCACACATGTGCAGCGGTTGCGTTCGCGTGCAACCGAAACGACCGTAACCACCGAAACATCGCAACAACCGGAACTACTGGACGTGTACGACTACGTCATTGGTGAGTACACGCGAGTACGTTGAGCGCATGCCTCTTTGGATAAAGATGTTTCGTCGTATGCCTGCTTTGTCTTTTCCAAAATTTCCAATATTTACAGCCACAAAAAAAAAGAAAAAAAAAAGAAGAAGAAATGCATCGTACGATGAAGAGAAATAAAAGCTTGCACCACTTTAGTCACTGACATGAAGAGAACGGCAGGGGGTCTCTTTCGAACGCGTCCAGCACGCGCTATTGGCCTTCAGTGCTTCGGTTGCGCGTGCACGCTCGAAGTTCACGAGATTCCGAAGTGTTATCGTCTTGGACGATGGAAGAACCTCTCCGCCGTTGTCATCCTGGTGTCGTTAACTGTAACATGAATGAATGTGCGAGTGCTCGTTCAACCATGCACTTTCCCAAACTACGTTGAAGAAGACCGTGCGTATAAAAGGCTGGATCACACATTTGAACGGTTGCGTTTGCATGCAACCGAAACGACTGTAACGACCAAGGGCCTTAAAATCGTCAAACAAAAGGGTTGGAGCAGAAGAGCGCCGATCGGACGTCGGCTAAGAAAGCGCGAAGTCATCGTCGTGATTGGCCAATCGGTGCGCTCCGTCAACTTCAGCCCCAACTTTGTGTTTTACGAGTTTATTAGAGGCCCAAAACACCGCAACAAGCGTGACTCATGGACTGCTTCGCGAAGCTACCTATGGCATTACTTGCCATGCTGTGTACGACGAACACTTGTCCCGGAGACTTCGTCGTTACGGTCGTTTCAGTTGCATGCGAATGCAACCAACGGAGATGTGAACTCTAGTGGAAGGCCGACCCCAGCGACGCTGTGTGGTCGAGTACGTCGCGAACAGAATGGCGGCGTCCTCACGCGAGGTCCAGCTCGAGCCAGTCCCAGCTGCGGGCGAACAGGGCGGCGTCCAGGTTGAAGGAGACGAACTGGTCGTCGACCACGTGCAGCGGCGCCTGGAGGTCCACGCTGAAGTTGCGGCTGCGCTTGACGGCCGGCAGCAGCGCGGGCGAGTCGAGGTAGCGGCTGGAGTCGGGCGTCCCGTAGTACAGGGAGAAGGCATAGCACGACACGCCCAGGGCGCCCAGGCACAGGAAGAACAGGGACAAGGAGCCCAGCTGGGACTGGCCGCCCGCCGCTGGGCCTCGGCGCTTCCGCTCTTGCTCGTCGCTCGCCCTCATGGTTCCGTTCGTTCTGCCGCCGCGTGGGCGAGATGGGGCCCGAGCCTTCGTGCCTCGCGCTCGCTACATTGGGGCACGGACAACTTTCCATGGCAACGAAACCAAGGCTAGACCCGTGTGCTCGCTCGCCTTGGACGTTGATCAAAGCATGTTGTTGTTCTTGTTTTTTAGCGTTTTTTTTTTGACAGCTTATTTATTGATCTAAATAGTTCAATCACGTGTTATCATTTTTTCTTTCGTTTTGCTATTGTTAATTTTGAGTACCCAGCGAGTACCCAGTGTACGTGTCTTGGCCCATTTGGTGTCAGGGGAAAAGTGTTGCGCCGGATCCATTTCGTTCAGCTAATAGTTGCCATTTCACCTAAATCCAGACGTTTCTTCCCTAAAAATATAGCCGCTGTATGTCATTGTTGCCATAAATAGAGGTACCCTTGGAAGCGGGGCAAAGGGAGCGGGCTGGGGATGGCGGTGGGGGGGGGGGGGGGGGGGGGGGGTCTTATTCAGTGTTGGGTTAAGTACATCTAAAAGTACTTCGCGTAAGTTACAAAGTAAATGAGAGGTTATGCAAGTAAAGTAATAAGTACACTGGGCAGTGGCGTCACTCAAAAAGGAGTTGGGGGGGGGGGGGGGGGGGGGGAGGGGGACCGCCTCGGGTGCAACTCTCGGGGCGGTGCAGCTGGGCAGTGAAAGTGGGAGGGGGGATGTCGCGGCAGGCCACGAGAGGGTGGTGGGAGGGGGTGTTGCTGTGGGCAACGACCCGGGTGCCGCTCACCCTAGTGACGCCACTGACTCCGGGTGCAATGTACTTGAAGTAAAGTACTAAAAATACAATGTACCTTCCAAGTAGAGTACGGTGCCCTTTCAATTCCCTAATTTTTTTTTTACATTGCTTATGCTCTGTTTTACACTTAGCGTACAACACTGTCAAAGCTACTGGCGCGAGCGTGAGGCTTGATATCGTTGATCATTGGCACGCGCGCTCGAGCGAACAAAAGCCACGCGCTCGCGCCAGTAGCTTTGACAGCGTTGCATATTAAGTATGAAACGGAGTATAGGTGTGTATTAGTCATTTTCGGAAATGGCGCCGAATATTGGATAAAGTCAAGTTGCTACAGAGTTGACAAAGCATCATTTTGTGATACCAGTTTTGGGGAATGCACTTTTAAGTCAGGAGTTGTAGTTTCCTAGAATGTGCAAGAAAAGCAAATACTTAAAAAAATCTAAACCACAAAAAAAAGTTTCTTTTTCTATTTTTAGGCGATTTAATATGGTGTCAAAAGACTACCCAATCATTATTTTGCTACAGTGTCCCGTATATTTTCGATAAACTAAAAACTGGACTGGGGACGAAGCAGAAATGTAGAGGAGGAGAAAGTTGCCAGAGCGCGTTTCCTTTTCTTTTTTTCCCCTCTTCGTTTTTTTGTCCGTGCGAGGCAGACGAAAACCGCGCACGTCGCACGAAAAGCACAAACGTCAAGCACGAACGTTTGCGCGTCTGTTTCAAGCTTTTACCAATTTGTGTTCGTAAGACGAGCGGTGTCTTCAGCAAAGAGAAGCGGCGACGACTCGGCGACGTATTCGTGCAAACCAGCTTGGTGGTCGGGAATATCGTACGGGAAAAACATTAATTGTTTTTATCGGTAAAAAAAATTGCTTTCGAATCTAGACCGATCCGTCGGTACCGCGAACAACAGTTTTGAAGTAGAGGCGGTCCCACGCCCGTAGTCCGCCGCCATCGCATCCAGCTGTCGAGCCCTCGACTCCCACGATGCGACTACATTGTTCACTGTAATACGCCGCCATGTTGTTACGCAGAGAATGCACCAAGTGTTTCCGGTTCTCTGTGCAACCTCTTTTTTAAAGGGCAACTCCGCTCAATTCCGAAAAATTTAGGCTTCCATGTGATTCGCATTCACAAAGCACTACTAAACAACTATACGTCTTCGGATTCGCGAAATGTGGAATATTATTTGTGTAATTCTAATTTAAACATCAGCAGATACCGAAACCGAAACTTCGGTTGCGTCAGGCAACATTGGTCATTGGTCGTCAGAGTCATGGCACGTCACGTCGAATCACGTGGTCTTGTGACGTTCGGGAGGAAGCGAGAAACCGAGCGAGGTCTTTTTTTTTTTTCTTTTTTTTATTGGACGTGGGCAGGTCGCTCCCCATGGCGTGGACGGTGATGGCCCGGGGGCGAGGGGGAAGGGGAGAAGACGAAAGAGGAGAAAAGGAGCGGAGAAACAGACCGATAAGCCCGCAGGGCAGCGCATCCCAGGCGCATCCGTGTTAAAGCGGCGGTGCAACGATTTTCGGACTTCGGTCAAAGATTTCTGGAAGTTGCCCCCTGACACTTATAAAGTAAAGAACAGAAAACCGATTTCGCCTGCGTGTCCTAGTTGTTGCGTAAAAAAAAAGATAAAGATTGGCATTTCGGGCACCCCTCAACTCACTCCCAGTCTTCAGGGTCACACCTGGTCGCACTCCCAGTGACGTCATTCGGAGTGCCGTGTAGCTTCCCGTGTGCTATCTCGGAGGACGCTTCCCCTCCCTCTCTCTGCGTACATTAGCGGGCGCTATGCTGCAGCTTAGAGCCGAGCGAGGTCACGTAATCTTTCCGCCGTAGTTCCTTCGGCTGCCACTTGGGGCTGCAGGTGGGGGGAAAAGCTTGACTTTTGCTTTGCGATTATGCAGCGGAATCGCGACATTTTTAAAGAAGGAAGTGTTTTCTCTATCCTCTGGGACACGATAAACAACGTAAAAATGACGAGATGCAAATTGTTTTAATCATAAAATCGTTGCACCGCCCCTTTAAGGCTAGCCCACATGGCGCGTTTTTCAGTGCGTCTAGACGCGCGTCTCGGCTTGGCGCTCGCTCTAAGCCAGACGCGTGCGCCCAGTGAAACCACACGCAGCGCTACCGGGCAGCGCTTCGCGTCTGCGTTTCCGAAGCGTCTGTCCAACGTAGCCAGACGCGCTTAAGAAACATAAGCAAATTTAAAATAGAAATCGCGCGTTAAATGATGGTTACATGCCGTAATATTTAATTTTAGCAATAGTAAGCACGCATTTTTATTACAGCAATTGCAATGAAGCTCAATTTCACTAATTTTCATCCTTTTTAGTGCGGATACGCCATTGGCATCACCATCGCCCGCGCCAAAACATTCACAGCTGGCCGGCTGGCCGCTGGCCGGTGCAGAGGTTGCATTGTTGCCGGTGTTGCCGGTAGTATTGATGTTGTACCTTTGTCTCTCGGTGTCCTTCTAATCTTTACATTTGGCCTGCCAGAGTGCAGGACGCTTTTGTACTTTGCTAGGTCCTCTCTGTTCCGCTGAAGGAGCGTAGCCTCTCCCGCGGAGCAGAGAGGACTCCCTGGACTTGTGTAAAAGGTATGATAAACTGATATCCGCGGGGGGAAGGACGTAACTACCCATGTTCGCCCTGCTGCTATTGTTGGCGGGGCCTAAAAGCCGTTTTTATTGAAGGCCGCGAGCGTGCAAATTTTGTAAACTCCGCGCGCGCGGGTGTGTGTGTGTGCGTGCGCTCTGCCTTGGAATGGCACAGGGCTGCTACCCGTATTTGTGTTTGTATCTTTCTGTTTTGAGTGTTTTTATTTATTTTCCTTTCCCGTATCCCCTTCCCTACTTGGCGGCGGGCTAGCAGGCCCACCTGCGTAAGGGTCTCAACCTTTTTGCCTAGCCTCGCACGCTGCCGAGTGGGTATCGCAATATGTGCAAATAAAAAGTATTAATATTATTATTATTATCGCCTTTGTCGCGAGGTCCGGGGCGAAAACTACAGTCCTCAGTGGCGAAAACAGTGGAGAAAATTCAAACGCTCCTTGCGACTAGTGAACACGGCGGTTCATTGGTTGTTGCCTTCTGGACGCAGCGCGAGACGCGACGCGTGGACGCAAAATATCTGGCTCCTCCAGATACGCCGGAATGCGCCAAAAAACGCTGCGTTTCGTCCCGGCGCCGGAAGTGACGTCAAAGCGCAGGCGCAGACGCGACGCAGACGCGGAGAAAAGCGCACCATGTGGTGATCACGTGGCCTTGGTGATCACGTGAACGCCCGGTCAGCCAACACCGGGAGGAGAAACTCATGACGTCATCGCTCAATTTCGCACTGAGAAGTAAAAACAAACAAAACGTGAGAGTGACGTATGCATGCCTCTGACGTAGTGGCTCAACGTTGGCCGCCCGATCTCCGTGGCATTGACTGCGCTGGTGATTGCGCCTCGCGCCGCACTCTAGAGTTGGCAGATTTCGGCGACTTGGCTCGCTTGAAGGTGTGCTGGCCAGTATATTAAATATATAGACGGGATTTGATCGTAATATTTGACATGGGGTCTTCCTATATGATACTGAAGAGGGCTACATAGTTTTCTAAATATCAAAAATGAAGCGGAGTTGCCCTTTAAAGGGGCCATGAAGGCAGTTTCGAAGTTTTATTCGACAATTGAAATGGATGTCTCAGGCACGTCTCAGATACTGTTGACCAAGTTCTAGCCCGAACAGAAGTTTGGGTGTTGCACCAATCGAGCAAACAGGCGCGGTAATAATAGCGCCGGGAACGATGCCCAAGACCCCACCGAGGCGGCGGCAGAAAGGTGAACTAAAGTGCGCCGTCGAAGCGTGACGACAACGGGCTCCTCATCTGGCGATCGGTTCAAACGATAGACGCGCTCTTGGTTTCGATTTCGGTGCTGAGATGTGATGAAAAAAGTTTATTTGAACGTTGGATAATCTTTTGAAGTTGGTAGTTGGGAATTTATAGGTTTCATACCGTGTATAAAAGCATAATCTGAAGCGATCCCTCCGTTTGTCACTGGTTGAACGCATCCCGCACTGTTACCTCGGGTGCGTAACAAGCATCGAACAACCATGGACAAAAAAAAGAAAAAGAGGTACGAGCGCCGGGGGCGGCGGACTTTTGGTTTTGGTTTCGTGCGTCGTCTCGTGTTCGCTTTGCGAACTGGTGTCTCACCAACCATGCCGCGTTTATGTGCAGTAGTAGGTTGCGCGAAAGGTCGGCTAAAGACGTGCGGTCGATCGGGCGACGTTAGTTTGCATAAACTGCCGACCGATGCAGCAATGTGCAGCATTTGGTTGCGCGCCGTCGTCTTGCGTAGAGCTGTGGACAGCGGTGTCAGGATTTGTTCGTTGCATTTCCGACCAGAAGACTTTGAGCAGCACCTTCACGACAGCCGGAGTCTGGGTAAAAACATGAAGTTCCCGTGTCTGAGGAGACGGGAGTCGCTCTGAGGCGGCGACCGAGGAGTTGGTGGTAGGTCTGGGGCGCCCTCGTAAAGCGCCAATCCGGAGTTCTGCGTCCTTAGCAGCATCTCCCGTTCAGTCGGCGTGAGGTCGCTGAACGGGAGCTCAAACTCGTTTGCGAGCGCGGCGTTGTCGTCCATTTCTTCCAGGTTTTCTTCACAGACCGCCGTGCACTAGAGCGAACCACGGGAACCACACTGAATGTGCACTAAATCCTACCGAAGCCGACAGTGCTCCCTGACGTCACTTCTCTTTCCAGAGGCGAAAAAGGGGAGAATTCTGAATGTTTGTTTCGGTTTCGCAAATTTATTTGCAGGTACAGAAATAAGAGTCACAACGTTCAAGAAAAATTGTCTGGCATGCCAGGACCCCAATGCTTCCAAAAACACCTTCTTTAAAAAAAAAAAAAAAATTAAATTGCTTTCATGGTCCCTTTAATTACGTTTTATTAGTTTTTTTAAAAGCCACAAAAAAGGAATATCACGTTTTTTTTTGTTTTTTTTTTATTTCTTGGTATTGTGTGTGTACCTTCGATGACCCACGATGTTGATTATATTCGGTGGTTGTGTCCAAACCGCGCGTGACCACAAAGAAGAGAGTGAGCGCGACTCTACCCGGCCGGTTTTCGATTAGTGGTTTTCGGGCGCAAAAGAAAACGTATACTTCGAGCCGCAAATTGTGTTCTGTGCAGTTGGGCTCTCATATGCTATACACAAATAAAAACATTGACAAGCATCAGCATTCTGTCCGTGGCAGTTTAAGTAGAGTACGGGTGCATACACAGAGAATGCACTTCAAGTCAAGTAGAAGTATTCTAAACCTTTTTGAAGTAGTACTTTAACTGCAATCTACTTAAAGTCCTTCCCAACACTGTATTTATTTGACACGTACTGCAGACCACGTAGGTCCAGACAGGGTGGACAAAAACAAGAAAAACCAATCGCGCGTACTTCAAGCGCGACAATTAATGCTACGATGAAAAGGCAAACGCCATTATTCGACGCTCTACGCATTCTGACTGACCGCACACTCACGCAAACGAAACACGAAACACAATTTTGAATTCATCTAGTTTACATGATATTCACAGTGTCGAAAATATGTAACACTGATAAATCTTAATCTTCTGAGAAAAAAAAATACACACAGAAAGCGCAGCAAACGAACAGTACAAAATAAAATAAAAAAAGACTATATACTGAAATAATCAAATTTCGATGACGCTTTCTAGTGATAATGCAAAATGTGCGGAAGGAAACAATTTTTGAGGCAGTACATTCAACTCGAGTACTGTCCGAGTAAATTTGAAAGCCTAAATATTATTTAGAGTGGAGAGCGTGCGGTTAAAGAACGCATGCAAAGCAAAAAACAATACATATATCTTTTTTTAAACCAGCTTAGATGGAAAAAAGGATATCATAAAACGAATTTACAACGAACAAGAAACATTTGTGAGCTATATTTACCGCGCGAAACGAATTTGTGGTTGGCGCCCGCTGGCGCCCGCGGAAAAGTGGCCGCAATTTATCACCTGGCTGGCCGCTATTTATCACGCGGTGCTTTCGCTCTTTCGGAAGCTTCCCATGGTCTCTAAAAGTCACTTATTCATCTTCGTTTGTAGTGCAAGAAAAAATCATGAACCATTCCACTCTGGGAAGGTGGATGAGCAGCGAAACTGTTTAGCGCACGACACAGACCCGCCCCGAGGAGCCGGAGGAAACTAGACACGCGCGTCGGGACCGCCACCCCGGGAGAGCAGAAGGAAAGGAAACGAGGCACGCAAGCGCTTGGAACGAGGACAAAGAGAGGGCGGTGCGAGCGTAGACATGGCCGACGCGGGTCGCACAGCGGCAAATCCTCGAGAAAGCTTTATTATCTACCTGAGAGCCATGCTGATCTTGAAAATGGTGCCTACTAATAACTAATCTACCCAAGCATCAAAAAGAGTGCAGAGAAGGGTGTTCGTCTGCAGCAGTAACTGTTCCAAAGCAAAATCCTAAACCAAATGGTATCTTGTATGCGCGTTCGTCAACGCTCTATTTCGGTTATTTACTTCGAATATTTTGTATCCGGAAGGCGTGCGCGTGCGGCGCGTGCGGCGGTGCGAGCGTAGCGTTTTTCATCACACACACGAAAAGTACACGGAACCCTAGCCATATAAGCAGCTTCGCTGTAAAACGCAGATTAATAAGTAACTTTTAGAGCCCAAAGGAAGGTCAGGTCAGGTCAGGTCAGACAACGTTTATTAAGAATGAAATTCTGCTGGCGGTTTACACTACGGTACACTCTAAGCCCGGTCCCACTTAGTAAGAGGGACATTTCTTCGATTTTTTCCCACTTAACTTTAAGGGGGGCGACAGACCTCTTAATATTACATGGAGATGCTCCCTCTTAATTAAGTGAGACACCACCCCTCTTAAAGTAAGCGAGGCGGCGTCTCCCTTAAATTTGAGGTCAGAGTCCCTTAATTAAGAGGGACAGTTTTTAGATATTTTCTTCCTTAAATTCGGAGGGACGGTGGCCCGCTTAAAATGCAGGGGCATAGTCCCCCTTAAGTCGGGGTCACGCTGCTTATACTTCATACAAAATACATTCTGCAGACATGTTCCGAAACGAGTCGCCTCGACATCCGCGCTTCGTACGCCACGAGGTAACCAATCAAGAGGTTACTTTGTCACGTGGCATACAAAGCACGGATGTCGCGGTGACTTGCATTGGAACATGTCCGCAGAATGTATTTTGTATGATGTATAAGCAGCGTGACCCCGGCTTTAAGTTACCTCTGTTATTGTACAATTTCTGCTCCTTCGTGTTTTGAGTGTCAGGTGACATGCTGCACTGCACTTCTCGCACTTTTGCTGATATGGTTTAACCAAAGTTATTCTGTGCTGCGTAGCAGAATTGAAATTTGATCTGTATATCTTGTTTGATAAACGGAATCAATGTGTTAAAGAAAACAGTAACAATCTTCAAGAGTAAACACTGTTTTATTTGCCATGACACAAGAAAATATTTTGATATGTCTTCATCAAAATAATAATTCTATAACGATGTTCTGGTAGCTTTTACGAATAAAAAAAGGCTTAGAACGACGCCAGAAATCGGCGTTTCTTGGAAGCTATCACACAAAAAATTTCGTGCTGCAGAGTGACTCATTTTGCCTATCATAAACAGCAACAATACAATCGTGATGGAAAAAAGAAAAAAAAACCTTTTTTTAGCGGATAACACAAAAAGAAAAGTACATTCTAAAAAAAAAAAGCCCGTGCGTCTACTTTCCCGCACAACACTTGGAAAGACAATCACCATAACTCTCGGAGGCAGCTCAGCGAATGTAGATGCCGAAACATATGATTATACCAAAAAAATGAGTTGCGACATTAAGCACAACAAGCGTGATGTTTTGCATTGGATAATGTCACAACTCGGACTGGCTTTTTTGGTCTAATCTTATGTTTCGGCATCGTGATTCGCTGAGCTGCTTCCGCGAGTTACGGTGATTGACTTTCCAAGTGCTGGCTCGGGAAAGTAGATTCCTGTGCTTTTTTTTAGAGCGTAGTTACCCACTTCATAGCATTAAAAACTAATTATTCGGCGTCTCTTGCCATCAGCAGAAGCTCAGAATTTCTGTTGTTTTTGAACGGCCATAAGCGATTTTATGAGCTTCTCCGACATAAACTGAATCGAAACACTTTATTTTCAACGAGCAGACCCTAGAGGAGTCCAAGGGTTTGTCCACATGCGACGGGGTAGGAAAGTCCCGTTATGTAATACACCCATAAGCACATGACTAGTGCCCCCTCCATAGTCGTGCTAGCGGTGAGTTTCACTGACCAGTTCCCAGAAACGATCCCTTTCTCCGAACCGAAGAAAGTCTTGGGTCTTGGAACTTTTTCGTCAGGGGTAAAATCGTCCTGCAAACAGCAATTCTTAAAAAAAAAAAAAAATGCGTCAGCGTCAAACTTAGATTTCTATTTTTGCATTCGCTTTTTCACATACCATAGGTGATGAAAGAACTTCTGGCCAATCGAGACCGGAGGATGGTCTTAATGTTCAAGAATGTTGTTGGGTTGTCTCCGCAGAAGGCCCCTTTTACCTCCTCCAGGTTTCCCAGCATGGTGACGATCGTGTTATGGAACCGAAGTTGTGCATCCACCTTTAGCTGAATGAAAGACCATATTGTTTTCCTTTAGATACAGAGGGTGGGAATTAGAATAAAGGTAATGAAGCGCTTTCACCTGTTATCAAGCAGGCGATAGGAAACAAATGCGAAAATAAAGTGCAAACAGTCCAAAGATTCGGAACCCAAACTGTATGCGATGAAATAGCGAGTGACATTAGCTTATGACGCAACTTCTGCTACTATTAATTTTTGGTACGAGAATAGACTGCAGTTTTAATTAATTTATGAGAATCAATTGTTTCTGTATTACCAAGACAAAACGAAAACGCATTTAGTAGTAGATGAACTTTAGAAGCCCCATGTGCTTTGGAAAGCATGGATTGCATTTGCGGCTCGAAGCTGCAGAAGTGATCTAGCGCATGTTTTAGAAAGCAACATAATCAAATAAAAAATTACATTTCTGTAAATATTTCGCCGCAAGCCATTCATTTTTTTTTTTTTCAGAAGCAGTGCATATGCCAACAGAACGTAAATAGAGCCAGCCTACCTACATACCGGAATACAAAAAGTTAATAATTACCGAGTTCGTCGTGAACCGTGTGCGGGTGGCCGCAGTAGGCTCACCACTCAGGGTGGTGCGTTCCACCGTGCAGAGGGTCCCGGTAGAGCTCTTTACACGAGCAATCCGAGCGGAACCCCCGCCTGATTCCCTTCATGTCAACGTTCGTTGCCATTGCCTCACTCTGAAAACAAGATTGTTAATAACGGTCAGTCATTTAACGCCCACAGTCAACGCACCAGCCCTAAAGCGCATAAGAAAGAAAAGAAAAAAAAAAAAGCAAACTTCTGTTTATATATTTTTCGCGGATGCACGACACAGAAAAAAAAATATTCAGCCAGCTACAGAAAACAAAGAGCATAATAAACATCATAAATAAAATCTCCAAAAACAAAAACATGGTCGGCGCCAAAAAAAAAAAAAAAAAAAAAGCCGGTAGCTGTGCCGGCACGACCGTCAAAATATAACGAACAAAACAGTACGCCAAAGGAATACAAAAAAAAAAAAAAATGTACACCCTGGCCGCCGCTACACCCTTCCCCCAGACGCCGCGACGCCGACGCAACGCGAACACGCGAAGAAAAAAAACCTTTATTTCTTCTTTTTGTTTTGTGCTCGTCCAATCCCCCTGCCCTTTTCAAAAACATACACACACATTATGGGTTTTTACTCGCCGCCCACTTGAGAAAAAAATGTTCATAATCACTGCAACGCTACCGATGTCTACAACATAACGTTGCAGTGTAAATTGCTGTAATGAATTGTGAAGGCAAACAAACGCAAAATCGCCAACATTGTTTCTGTCAATCAACGCTCTCGGGCGGTCAACCTCAAGCATTTAGAGTGCCCACCGAGAAAGAAATCGGCGAGCCAAGCTTACAAACACTGACTGCCCCAGCTAGGGTGCCTTTATGTTGGCTTTGCCTTAGGGAGGGTGATGCCATCCTTTGTAGTACTCGATGTCGACAGTGTACGCTCACGGATAAAATACCGGGAAATTGCCGGTAATAAAATGCCGGCGTAGCACTGCCAAAGTTAGCAGCTCGAGCTGGGAGAAGAACGATCGCGCGTTCGAAATTGAAAAGTAGACAAAAGCGTCGGACTGAAAATGGTCTGATATCACCAGCTTAAGACAGACGCGTACACATTGGGACACCCTAACCCGCTAAAAGTGTTTTGTGCGAAAGACAGCCCTGCGGCTCACGGCAGGGCAAACGATTAGCGACGCTTTGTCCTAGCTGAATGAGCAGATCCAGGAAGCGACCGCGTCCGCGGACTACAGCTGAACACTCTCACTCTACATGCAAAGCTCGTGCATCTCACAGCCAGCGTGAAAATATTGATGGCTCGTTATTCCCACCCGCAATGCACCCAAAACAAAAGCGCCAATATGACAGGATTACTCACCCGAAGGAAGTCAAACGAGCAGCATGACGCTTGCGACTCTCCGGCAACGACCGTTTCCAGCTCTCCGTGAATTGGCGCGAAGCCTTAGCACCGTCTGAACTCTTTGCCGTGGATTAGTGCGCCTGCCCCCCTCCTCCTGACCGAACTACATTGGTCCAGTTAAGAGGGACCGGTCCCCTCTTAATATGAAGGGACACGCGCGAATCTTTTTGTCTGTCTTTCCTGTTCAGAGGGACTAACGAAACGGTTTCCTTGGTCTCTCTTAATATGTTGGTGTCCCTCTAGATGTTGCTATTTTATTTTTCAATTTCCCTCTTAAAAAGGGTTGTCCCCCTGAAAGCATTGTTGTCCCCTCTAAAATCAGAGGGACAGCGTTTTTTATGAGGGACCGGTTTTAGAGTGTAGGGCCAGAGGGGAGGGGGTTATAAGGATGATGGAAGCGCGCAGGGTTGTAATTGTGGCAGCTACAAGTCTCTGCCGAGGTTGGCCGTCTTCAGAAAGTCGACCAGCGATCGGAGGATGAGGCTGCGTCGTTCTGAGTCTCCTGCCGGGTTTACCCATTCGTCGAGTGTTGAAGGTTTGTCTTCATGGTTGAGCGCTCCCAGGGCGTCATTGCGTTCTTGGTCGAGCTTTGAACATTCCCAGACCAAGTGTTGAGTGTCTGCTCTGAGATTCTCTAGGCAGTACTTGCACTGGTCTGGTTTTGGTACAAAGTCCGGATTCTTCTTCTTCTTTTTAGCGTCCGCCCATTTCTTCGTTATTGATGGAGTGACTGCAGCTCCTGCTTGGAGTCTTCTTAGCAGGACGGATTCGTGTCTTCGGAATCCCTTGGGAAGGCTTTCCCGTGCCACGTCTTTGTGCTTGTCGATAGTTTTCTTCCGAGCGATCCTGGCTGCTTTAATTTCCCAAAAAGGGTCGTAAAAGCCGTCAGGTTCGCTCTTTGGAGACTCGATTGGTTGTGACATTTGTGGTGGATTTCGATGGGTTCGAGAGGGCGCGGGGGCTTCGGAGTGGCATTGAAGGCAGCGGAGGAAGGAACGAGTTAACTCTCCTGCTGCCTCGTTGGCTATCTCGTTGCCCTCGATCCCTTCGTGACCCGGGATCCAGCGTACCGAGGCTCGGATGTCGCGCATCCTTAGCTTGATGGCCGTAGTCGTAATATTTCGAATCGCCTTGCACGTTTCTTGATGCGTCTTCAGTGAACGGATGGCGTCTTGGGAGTCTGTGAACATGATGATGCTCGTGCCGCATTGGGCTTCTTGTCCTAGTGCATTCAGGGCCTCTTCAATGGCCGTGATCTCAGCCTCTTGCGCTGTTCTGCAGTACGGTGCATGTTTTGTGCAAGTAGTTTTCGTGTTTTCAACGTACCACGCAAGAGCAGCATTTCCTTGTTCACTGAAGGCTGCGTCGGTGTAGCAGACGATGGTATGTGAGTCGTTACATTCGATGATGGCTTTTACTTCCTCGGCGTGCTTCATTGCCTTGTGTCGCCGTCTTTCTTTGTTTTTTTCGCCGTTCATTTTTCGTGGTATAGGGGCCGATTGGGCTATGTCGATTCTCTCCCATGGTGGTAGTTGGTCTGGTATGGGTGTATTGTTCTCGAGTTTCCAACCAAGTAGTTTGGCGATTTCTCTGCCTTGCTTGGTGTGTTGCATCTTGACTCTTTGTGCTTGTTCTTGCGTGGAGGCCAATTCTTTCAGCGACGGAAATGGCACGCATTTGTGTAGTTCTATCAGTCTTGTTTGTCTCGGAAGGCCCGAAATACATCTTCTCGCGTCGTTCATCAGGGTTTCGAGACGGGCCCAATGATGCAGTGTCAATCTGTAAAAGCGACAGCCATACATGACTTTCGGTATGAGTGCCGCTTGAACTATCGTTCTGGCAATTCCCTCACCTGCTCCGCCGTGTTTATTCGCTATTCTTCTGATGATCGAGGTGCCGTGTCTCCATGTGTCGCGCATTCTTTTGATCCATTTGTCGGGATTGAGTTTGGTGTTGACGTGGATTCCGAGGATGGTGTGTTCGTCACTCTTTTCTATTGTCTGCTCGTCGAATTTTAGAGTGGGGTTGGTGTTGTCTCTTTCTCTACCAAATATCAGGAGTTTAGTCTTCTCTGCTGATGGTTTCATTCCTACTTCTTTTAGGAAGCTCTCTATTATGTGAAGTGCTGCCTGCAGTGTTTCGACCTGTTCCTCTTTCGTGCCTTGTGTCGTCCAGATTGTGATGTCATCTGCGTATATAGTAAAATGGAGTGTCTCTACCTCGTCCAACTTCCAAGCTAGCGGTGCCATCGCTAGATTAAAGAGCGTGGGGGAAAGGACAGAACCCTGCGGCACTCCAATGTCATTGCTCTTTGTGCTACTTTGATCTTTGCCCACTTTGATTACGTATCTTCTATTTTTGAGAAATGTCTTGATTAAGTTAAGGGGTCTTCCTAGGATTCCTTGTGTCTCCATGGTCTTGATTATTACGTCGTGTGGTAGCGAATCAAACGCTTTCTTGATGTCTACAGCCACCAACATTCTCGTACTGTGGGCTTCGGGGGTGAATTTCAATACTGTTTCTCTAAGGAGTATTAGACTGTCGTGCGTTCCCAAGTTCTTTCTGAATCCCGTTTGGGCCGGGTGGTATGTACCATTCTTATCCGTAAACCAATCGATCCTAGCAAGTGTCATCCTTTCGACGAGCTTGCACAGTATCGACGTCAGGGATATTGGTCTTGTGTTTTGAGGTTTGTCTGGGACTTTTCCGGGTTTTGGTATGGGTGTGACCCACGACATCTTCCAGTCCTCTGGCATTTCACCTAACTTCCAGATGATGTTGATCTGCTCCAATAGCGCAGCTCTCGCACATTCGGGTAGGTTCTTTAACATACTGTTGGTTATTTGATCAGGGCCTGGTGCACTTCTAGTCCTGCCGTTTGCAATTGCTGCTTCAAGCTCCCAGACGGTAAAGTCGCAGTTGTAGTGGTGTTGGTCTTCTACTACTGTTGGGGTGTAGATTATTGCGTTCGGCTTGGTTGCAGGTTGAGGGAAGAAAAGTGGGCCCGTTTCTTCAAGTACTTCTTCTAGCGTTTTGTTGCTTCGTAGGGCTATATTGGATGTGATACTCCACTCTTTCTTTTTTCCGAGCATAGAGTTACAAATACTCCACATTCGTGTTATTGACGTATGCTCGTTAAATGATTCGCATAAGTCGTTCCAATTTTCGATACATAGCTTATTGGCGTAAGATTGTGCTTCCTTTGCAAGCTTGTTTGCCTCAGTTAAGTCTTTGCGATTTCTGGATGTTCTATATTTGTCAATGAGTTCCTGTCTGTGTCGCCAGAGTGAGAGAAGGTGTGTGTCAGGATTTGGGCCATCCGCGTTTACTGCTTTCTGAATTGTCGCTTTTACAGATGCTTCTTTCATAGCGTGGGTTAGTTCGTCTATGTTAGTTATGTGGTAATCTTGATTCAAGATTGTTCTGAAATCATCCCAGATGATGGTCTTGCTGTTTCTTTTCAGTTTAAGTTTGCTTCCGAGTTCTAGTGTTATGTGTATTGGGAAATGATCGCTTCCCCATGGGTCATTATTATCGCATTTCCAGGTTATTATAGACTTTTGTGATGCAAGGGTTAAATCGGGTGTTGTGTCTTTCTGTTTGGGCCCTTGTCCGAGCCTGGTTTTAATTTCGGGGTGATTCAGTAGGTTGAGCCCTGCTTTTTCATATTCATCTTGAATTTTGACGCCTCTCTCATTGGGTTGGTCTTGTCCCCAGTCCGCGTGCCAGGCGTTGAAATCTCCCCCAATTACGATGTGGTGCTTGGGATACGTGTTAACAAAGTGTGTTAGCCAGCTGTGCTCGTCGTTCGTGAAAAGTGCTGGTCTGTAGTATACCGATATGAGGATGATTTTGATGTCGTTATCTGTTGTGCGGACTGCTACTATTTCTTGGGTTTGGTTGCACCATTGAGTAGTGTCTAATTGCTCATATGGCAGTGGTTTTCTTAGGTACACCGCTACTTGGGCTCGGACCGTTTCTTTCTTGCCTCTTTTGTGGATGATTGAGGGTGATGTGAAGCTTCTGTATCCTCTAAGACCGATGTTGTCCCCATTTATTTCTTGTAATAGTAGTGCATCTTTAGGTTCTTGTTGCAGTCGTAAATTAAGTTCCGCCCTGCGAACTCGGAGGCCCCGGCAGTTCCATTGGAGAAAATCGAGTGTCTTAGTCTTCCGGGAATCCCTAGATGGTTTGTTCTGCATTGTGGGTCGGGGTGGAGGTATCCTCTATGCTGCATTGTTGTACTTGCGATTTCTGGAACTGCATAAACATGATTTGAAATTGCTGCATCATCTGCTGCATCTGTTGGTGCTGCTGTATTTGTTGCTGAATTTGTTGGTGTAGCATTTGCTGTGTTTGTTGCGTTTGCTGAGCTTGTGTTTCTACGAAGCGCAGCACTTTCTCTTCCCAATTCCCGCTTTGGGTAGCTTGGGTAACCGCACAGATCGGCGGGTTTTCTGACGGTGTTGGGTTCTTTGTGAAGGAGGGAATTAGCACCATCGTTTGTTCAACACTCTTCTTGATCGCATCTTGCTTCTTTTTTTCCAGTTCTGTTTGTCTGCGTTGCTTGGCACGTTCTTCTTCTTGTTTGTCTTTTTCAATTTCCACTTTGAGCTGGGCCACGCGTCTTTCAAGTTCCTTTAATTGATTTTCTTTGGCTTCGATCGATGTCTTGTTCGTTGAAGACGTTCTCTTGGCCATGTTGGCATTGGCGTTTGGTAGATCCTGTTTGTATGCCGTGCAGTTGGTGCCGGTGGGGCCCTTCTTGGTACTGCCGGTGTTTTCCAGCGGCGGAAACTCTTCGAGGTCTTGTAGGGTGGAGAAGCGGTTTTGGTAAAAGGATGTTCTTCCTCTAACTGTGCCTTGGTTGTGCAGGGCAGTAGCCATCCTCTTCCATGGAGACGCACTTGCCACATTTGTTGCTTTGCTTTTTGTCTGTGTCATTGCCTGTGCTCTTCTTTGTAGCTTTGCGTCCGTGCTTTTTTTGGTCTCGCAGTTGGGGTCGAAGGCTGTATGTCCCGACACATGGCAGTTAGGGCAATACGTATCTTCACATTGTTCTCCTTCTGCGTGAGGTTCACCACAACGCCTACATCTCTGCTCTCTCGTGCAGACAGCTGCCTTATGCCCGATGCCGTGGCATTTGAGGCACAGGACGGCTGTTGGTTTGTACGTGTATACTCTGAACAGTCTTCCGCGATGCGTGATCTTCCTAGGAACTCTATTTCCATCGAACGTAAGAAGAAATGTGCCTCTCCTCCCAATGGGTCTTGCATGTAGGACATTGCAGTAGTCAGAGTCTGAGTAGTCGACAATGTCTTGTGCTGTGAACTCTGCATCCACGTCGTGTATTACTCCTCTGGGCATGAGGCCCGTGGTGGATCTGTATGTTTGGACCCCTACCTCCGTGCCGTCACCCAGCGTCAGAGTGCTCATCTGGAGGATGTCTCCTGCGTGCGCCTCACTGTAAACAGTAATGGCTATGGTGTTGTTCCTGTGATTGGGATCGTAGCTAAGTCGGTCTCTGTTGCAAGGAATTGTAAAAAGCTGTTTCAGTTGGTCCATGAGGATCCGCGATGAGATGTTCGATATTCTGGTTTGCGTCGTGGGTTTCACCACAATCACAATCTTTGGTTCGTCAAAGCGCTCAAGGTGGTTTTTGTGGTTTTTGCTTTTTGTATGTGACTCGCGTCCAACTGTTTGTCGTTTCAGGAGGAGAACTATCGTTGATGTTAGCTATCCTGCTAATCTCGTCGTCGCTGATCTCGAAATTATCGTCCCGGTCCTGACTACGGAATCTTTTCGCCGGAATTATCACCTTTCTTGCGCTGTTCTTGTTGGTTTCTAGCTCCATGCTATTGTTTTCGTCGTTCTCGGTGCACCTTTCGATCGGCGTTGTTTCAGTACTCGCCATGTTCAGAATGCGGGGTGATGGGCAGGCCTAGTTCTGTCTACCCGGGGTCCGGGCCTACGGCGGCCTCTCGAGGTGAGAATTAAAAGAAAGACTCGCCTACATTTGGTTCTGCTGGAAGTCTTTCGATGGGTCGCCGTCCTTAGGTAAAAGATTTGGGTCGGGGGACCCAGTTGATGGCAGGAATTTAGTGGTGTTAGCGGAGCTGAAGCGAACGCTGCTGCTCCTCATGCCACTTCGTCGTCTTTTCGCCCAAAGGAAGCTCCTGAAACCGCAAGCACCACGTGATAGATCTGTGCACCGGTCAGGTATTGACGGCGGCGGCGCGCCGGAGTGTGGATGTGTTTTGCGAGAGCAATGTGCATGAAGCCGTATGTACCTCTGGATCAGCGTCTTACTTTACTCTGACGACTGTATACTTGCGGCACTAGCGGTCCAGAAACGAGCTGGATCCAGCGTCCAGTAGCAACAGAAGAGGGGGGGAATGTATGTCTCTTTTTCGTCGTTAGACGATTTAGAGAATACCGCGCACAACAGCTCCTCATCACTGATCAGTGCTGGCTCATTATCAACCTACTTGATTGCCCTTGACGTTTGAGCGCGGCTCGCCTATAATTGTGATGGGTCAACAGATTGCACACGGCCATATGGACCGCGCCTCAAAGAATTTCATTCTCGCCGTCTTGTACTTTTTGCCTTCAAAAACCCTTCTTGCTCCACAGCATTGCTCTATTCGTGCTACCATGTGATCCATTAGAGTAGATTTGGAACATAGCTATGGTTAATAGTACGTAAGAACACGTACCAGATCTCTCTTTCTCCCCCCCCCCCCCCCCCCCCTTCCCGCCTTTTATTGATAGCAACTCACCGGAACAGCTGGACGACACACCTTCAAAACTTTAGTGCGGCGTCGATTCTTGATCGGTATCCAAGCGTGCGCAGGCACAAAGGTGCAGCACTCGGCGTGCCAAGGAAGCTTTGATCACGCCGCGAGACCGGCGACACTTGCTTTCGACGAGTTGTACCTTTACATACGGCTTCGCACACATTGCACTTGTAAAACACATCCCCACGGTGTCGATTCTTGTTCGGAATCCAAGCGTGCGAAGGCACAGAGACACAGCACTTTGGCGTGCCAAGGAAGCCTTGAGCACACCGCGAGACCGGCGAAAGTTGCTTTTGACGAGTTGTGCCTTTTTCCTGCGGCACCGCGCTTTCGTAAAAATTTCCACGTGTTTCTCAACGGCAAGCATCACGGCTTACACAGGATCTTAAAGAACAACTTCGGCAAATGACGACGAACGAGTAGAAAACGTGCTGATAGCACGCTGCCACCGGCCTCTGCTACGCTAGCAAAACAAAAAAAACGGCGTGCCAGATGGCCGGTTGCCGCACTCGCGGAAGGGGAATGCGCAGTATTTGCTGCGGCTTTGGGGAGGCGGGTCTACCACGTGACCAGTGGCGGCTCCCGCGGGGGCCATCTACAAATTCCTTTCCCGCCGTAAATATTAGAGATGGGCGGAATCTGCCGAACTTCAGATTCAGTAAAGTTCGGCAAATGCCGAACTTTTGAATAGAAGTTCGTCAAAATTTTGGAAAAAATTCGTTAAGCGTCTGCGCACCCGCGAAAACGCGACGGGGCCATCGATTGCAAATGGAGCCGTGCGGTCGTGCGGTTACCATCGTACGGTGTAGTACTACCAGTGGTTACGGCGAGGTGCGGAATAACTGTGGCAGTATGCGTTAAAATATACTTAAAATCTTTTTTCGCACGAAAATACGATATATCAACTTTTAGGTCTAGCAGCAATGTATTTTTGCCGAATCTTTGCCGAATCTTCAGATTATTTATACTAAATATTATAGTACGCGCAAAACAGGGAGTTAAAGAGTACCCATGGAGACTCGATTATCATACCGCTATCACCAACACTGCTCTCGACATGATGATTCTTTGAAAGAAATTTAAACTTTTCTCTGTCCTATTGAAAAACTACAAAACAAGTTATAGGTTTTATTTCTGCCCCATCGAAAGAAGACTGTAGCTATCTCGAACTTCTTAGCTTCCTCGTCACCTTTACGACTCCTCCCCTTTCCTAAAACTAACAATGATAATAATAAAAAAAAGAATGTGCTAATAAATATACTCACGAAATAGACGGATCCGTCTTTTTTTTTGTTACTTTTTAATTGTGAGTGAGTGAAAAAACGGTTCTTGATTTTTGGGGATACATGTTCACTCACCACGCGTTGCTGTGTTTGTTTTCTTTCTTACATCACCGGCGTTTTGTTTTTTTTTAAATTATTTCTATCACTTTCCTTGAATTCTTTGCAGCATCCCTTTTTCTTGGTCCCAAACCTCCTCCCGTCCACCCTCTTTTTCTCCAGTCCTAAAACAATTGAAATTGCAAAACGGTTTTCTGTGCGGAATTTTGATTCCCATTAGCATCCTCGATCATCGGCACCGATGCGCACGGGGGCATCGAGGTGCACCCCGTTGTCTTCGATCGAGTGCACCGGTGCGCACCGGAGGTCCTCGATCAACGGAGCGCACCCCCCCGGTGCGGCTCTTCGCTGCCCCAACGCGCACCAAGAAAATCGACTGTGCGCCGTGGTACAGTCCCATCAAGCATTGCGACCAGGAGGGGGAATCGAAAAGATGGCGGGAGTCGAATAGCAGACGCGTAGCCGTCAGGAGAACGCAGCAGGGCGGTTCAAACAAATGCCTCCAGCAAGCCGCCGTAGAGTTCCTGTATTCGCGTCTCCAGCTCGACGCTCGCCCTCCTGCGGCGGAAACGGGAAGCGCGCTAGTGAGGGTCCCCCGTTTCTCCTGCTCTGCGGGCACGGCGGAACTACTCGCGATCGTGGCTCGCGAAATGTCATTTCCGAATTCAAACGACACTCTTCACTGTCCCAAAGTAGTGCTGCAGCCGGTATGGGATTGTACCTTGCTGGAGAGTTTTAGTATTGCGCAGAGAAGCAAACGCAAGCGGTGTGCGTTTGCATTAAAGTTGCGTGCCCCACATTGTGCGTGCGCCTCATCACCATGCGCCGTCCAAGACCGCAATTTTGGGCTGCGCGCACGTGCAGTGTGGAACGCGCAATGCTAACGCAAACACACATCGCTTGCGTTCGCTCGTATACGCAATACTAAAACTCACTACTGTTTCACCGGCTTCAAACGCCAACGAAACGTTCTGCAGTGAGCAGACGTGCAAGCAGGTTGGCGTTTCTTCGAACTGGAAAGGCTGAGATCGGCAAAACGACGGAGCGTAAAAATGAAAGTAACTAAATGTTATTAAACATTTTATAATTAAAAAAAAAGGGTTTTTGTTTGCTTTTCTTTTTGTTTTTGTTTTTTGGGCATTTGGTTTGGAAGGATATTGGCGGCAACGTTGGACGTTTTGCCGATTGTCAAAAGTCGCGACTTTGAAGAAAAATATACTTTATCCACAATTAATGTAATTTTACATTGATTTCTTACATTAGCTATAATGTTTTATTTGATTTTAGACTATTTTTATTTTATTACTTGGTAATTAAAAATGCTGCAATTATTACCAGTGATGATAGAACACTTTTGATTGTCACATTTGTTCGCACGTTTGAAATGAGATCATGAGCAACAAATTATATTAGAGCTTGAAAAATTACGTAATAAAATATCTTAAGTTTAATATTATTATTATTAATACAAATTGCGGCAATATATGCCCCCAATTAACGCCAAGATCACGAAAATACGCCATTTAACCATAATAGTCTTTCCAGAAAGGTGTAGTTTTGTTTCCTTTTTAGCGTATAAAAAACTCTGACATCGTTATCAAGATAGACAAACAGCCAAACACTGGATGCAATATAAAGTCCTATGCGTCACGCGTTGCTGTAAAAAAAACACACACACTTCAGTGTTTGACTCGGATTCAGTCTTTGGATTGTTGCAGTGAGAACAACGGTTATTGATTTATACGTTTTGTGGACATATTGTAAAAATTTGAATGATTCTCTTATAATTGTGGTGGGAATAATGTCAAACCAATCAATCATCTAAATACCCAAAAACCCATTAAAAGGCCCGCAGTTCATTATTTCCCATGACAATTATCTGAGCGAGAAAAGGCAGCGAGAACGCACAAATATCAGCACTGATTTTTCAACAAGTACAAGTACCAGCCTGGATCGAACACACATGTCACAAAATAAAGTTTCCGCGAACAACTTCTCTAACGATATAATTGCGATGGGAGACACATCTTGAGCTATGAAAGAATCCGACATTAACTTCAAAATAGAGGCTAGTTTCGGTTTCGCTTCAGAATTAAAACGCGCATCCTTGCGTAAATACTGCGCTAAACACCGTTCTTGTTTTCATGGTAACAAGGTGACCTGCGCTCATAACACCCTAGCTTCCTCGTATTACCATAAATAATTTGTGTCGCTCAGTGAAGCCAGCACACTAGACAGACTCAGCAGCGGCACGCCATTTTGCAAAATGAGTAGCGCCACCTATAGTTAGTTGGAGTCGCGACGTAGGGAGCCCGAGGAAAGTATGTGACTCCCTCGCCGGGGCGAAGAGGCGGGGGAGGTGAGAATTTTTGTTTTTTTTCCCGATCCCCCAGAGGTCTGGTGACAGTTTCGAAATTTCAAAGGGTAAGCAAATTGCCAAAGAAATCACACTTTTGGTTCTTAATTTTTAGGCTAGGTGGCGCAGAATACCGCCCATTGTAATGTAAACAGATGTTAGCCTTCTTCATCCATCCCAGATTCCCAGATATGTGGCGTCATCTGGCGAATTAAAGGCGAATCATGTATATCTTTTTGGACTCGCTAAAATAAATGAACATAAAATGTACACTGTAATTCGCTCAAAACGCTATAAAACAGCTAAAAAGCAAATTCCTCGCATTTATTTACAAACTATTTCTCAAAGTAGAGAAGCGCAATAATACAATAGTCCTGGATAATGGTAAGATCAATGCACTGCCGTGGGGACGGTGGTGGGGACTACGTTATTTTTGCAATGGTGGAGTGTGGCGGTTCTGTGTTGCCCGGTTCTGTTGTGATTCTCAGTTTCAGCACG
This sequence comes from Ixodes scapularis, assembly GCF_016920785.2. NCBI lineage: Eukaryota > Metazoa > Arthropoda > Arachnida > Ixodida > Ixodidae > Ixodes > Ixodes scapularis. The sequence continues at coordinate 22,789,923 of NW_024609846.1, forward strand.
TGTCGGCACGCTTTGCGTGCCCGAAAGTTCCCTCGACGACCGATCGCTACACTACGGCTCACGAATCGCCTGACAAACTGCGATCGAACCATCGAACGTCGAGCGTGTACAAACAATGGTCGTCTGTCAAGCGTGCGGCGGCGAGACGTTCGAAGAAGTCTCGGGCCTCTACTACTGCTCGGAGTGCAACACGCAGAGCCAGGAGGTCCGGCTCGAAGAGGTCGACGACGCCTTCACGGCGAACGTCACATACGGCCGCTCTTCGTCCCGCTCCCCGTCGCGATCGCCACGCAGCGATGACTCCGGCGACGAGGGGGCCCCAACCAAGAGGCCCTACCCGACCAACGAGCTCTTCAACATCATCCTCGTGCGGCAGGTGAACGCGCTGGTGTCGCTGGGCGCCTCGCCCAAGCTCAGGACCACGGTGTGCTCGCTGTGGATGCGGTACCTGGTCAAGGTGGAAGCCCTCTCGCAGAACGACGACGGCTCCGTCGACGAGTTCGTGCCCCGTGTCAGCGTGGTGAACCGCTGGAGCGACCTGAGGACCGCGGAAGAGATGATGTCGGCCGGAGCCGAGGACACGCAGAGGCGCAAGGTGAGGAAAGCGCTCTTCTCGAGCGGAGTCCGAACTCGGCTGCTGTCGCGTCCCCTCCGCAATATGTTGAAGCAGAAGGTCCGAAGCGTCCCCCGAAAGAAACAAAACTTGGACTCGGACTACGAGACCGTCTCGGAAGGAGAGGACTCTGACCAGGAACTAGACTTGGTCTCCGGCGTCGCCAGGGACTACTTGGAGAGGGCGACCGAGCGCGGGGAGGACATCCACTCCAAGAAACTGACGAGGGAAGCCGTGAACCTGCTCGTCACGATGCGCAAGCTGGTATGCTTCCTCTACCTCGGGGTGCTGTTGAACAGGGACCCGATCCTGCTGTCCGACATCCTCCGGTGGATCAGTGACGGCCACGTCCCCTACCTTAACGCTGTCCGTCTGCTTCCGCCGGATGTCCGGCTTTGGGGCGCACAGTGGGGCTGCTTCGTGCGGCAGCTTCCGCCCCAGGCCGAAACTGTTGCCTGGGAGACCGCCTACCTGGCCGAGTTCCTCGGGGTCAAGCAGGAACTGACCCCTCCAGACGTCCTGCCCGTCCTGGGCCGCCTGCTCGTGGACCTCAACCTGCCGCTCGGACTGCTCGACGTCTGCCGCATGGTCCTCGCCGTGTTTCCAAACCTGGAGCTGCAGTGGCACTGGTCCAGGGAGGGGTCAGAGTCCCCTGTCTGTCTTCAGCCCAGCTGCGAAGTGAGGGCAGCAGCCATACTGCTCCTGGTGCTCAAACTCGTGTTTCTGCTCGACGGCAAGCGGGAGAAGCGCGTCTCGAGCGAAGCCGAGAAACTGCAGGAACCCTGTTCCGGACGTCGCCTCTTTTCCTGGTCGCAGTGGGAAGAGCACACAAGGGCGAGGATCCTCCTGCTGCGCTCCAACTGCTACCTGTTCGAACCGGATGACGTAGACATGTTGCGCAGTGTGGTTCCGCTTCTGCGGGAACCCAGGGAGCCGCTCTCCAAAACCTCTCCTGTCGCCATGGCACTCCGTGAGGGACTCCAGAAGGCATTCCGAGAGATGCACGGAGAGAACCTTGCGTGGCAGCAAGTGCCTCCTTCGAGCTTCGCCCTGACGACTGCCGTCGACTTCTTTGCACAGAGGCCGGAAGTGTCGCCAGGACTGAAGCAGGCGCTGGATGAGGAATTTCTGCACACGGACGTGACCTACCTGACAAGAAACCGCGGGGAGCTCGCCGAGCTTGGAGAGTGGAACGACCTGATTCGGCGGCACCCCGAGTTCGGACGTGTGGCTAGAAAGCGTTGTGAGCACTATTGGATCATGCACCCGCCCCCACTAAGGAAGACTAAGTACAGGTGCGTGCGTCATCGTCTGCCGTCCGATTTTGTTTGGCTGCTGGAGTTCTTGGCTACGGTGGTGCACTGCGAGGCCGGGAAGTTATATGCGGACCTCGTTTCTCTGGAGAAGAAAAGCATCATCAGACGACGCTCCTGACAAGGTCATTTGATGCGGGCTCGTACGTCTTTGCGCAGTTGAATTCAGGCCATAAAAGGCTTCCACCATGAAGACATATCTTAAAGGTGCACTAAAGTTGTTTCTGAGATTGTCTGTTGTTGGTGATAATTAGTCTTACGGACTCTAAGCATCCTAGGAATCCAAAAACTATGCTTGTGAGACGTCTATTTCCCTACTAAAAATGTGATAAAAGTTTGTGCCATGTACCTTTCTGAGCAGAAAAATGTGGAGCACAGAATTCATCGTAAGCGCTGGTGACGTGACGACGGGCGCGCGTCGGCCACTCTCAAGCCGTTTCTCTTGGAAAGGCGGCTTGCTATTGGCTGACGCGCGCCCGTCGTCACGTCACCGGCGCTTCCGCTAAAGTTTGTGCTCCAGATTTTTGCGGTCGGAAAGGGACACGACACAAACTTTGATCATGTTATTAGTAGGGAAGTACACATTGCACGAGCGTAATTTTTCGATTTCTGGGAGGCTAAGATCCCATAAAATCAGTTACCACCAAGAACTGACGTTCTCGGAGACGTCCTTAGTTCACCTTTAAGTGTAGTTTTTTTTCAGATGCGACTTTGTGTATTGAACACTGTTTTATTGTGCTGAACTTAAGGAATGTTATTCCACACTCCATGAAGGAGAAAATGGTGTCGTAGGAGAGGCATATGTAACCAAAAAAAGGCAATATGACATAGCTACAGCACAAGTTATTTCGGCGATAGGTTGTCTGTGTGGCAACTGCTCTGATGCAGCCTCTCGGGATGTAGAGCGCTCACTGATAACGGTATCCCATTACTTGTTGCCAATAATTTCAGTAAGGCAGTATGTGATTGGTACTACAGCAAAACTTCTGGTTAATTTATTTTGGCATGGCAGGTAGTAAAGAACACCCTCGATGCGTCTCAGCATGGCAAAGAATGGTTGTCTTTTGGTAAGAGTGCACGCAGGGAATGACAAAGAAGTAGGGTCGTTCATACCTCCCTACGTGTCTTGGAAGTGGGATTTTCGTCATAAAGAGGTACGCTGTACTGCATTGTTAGGTTTCCTGAGGTGATATGGTAGACGGAAAAGAACACGACACATGTGAAAGAAGCAGACTAGCAACTGTTTATTTTCTGTTTCTTCCTCCTGTATACCAAAATTTTGAAAAAAAAGACCTGGGTCAAACCAAGTGGCCCAAAATCGAAGCATGGTTAGATTTTTTGGCAGCCAATGAAGTAGCAGATGTGCAGAAGTCACAAAATCCAATGTGTAAGCTGCGTTTAAATCGTATGACTTCCAGAACTCTGTACAATACGGACACAGAGGGAGTCAATAATCTTTATATGATTGCAAATTCATTGGAGAGACGATTGTTCAGCCACCAGTGTTGGGAAGTACTTTAAGTACATTGTGCTTAAAGTGCTACTTTAAGGAAGTATAAAATACTTGTATCTTACTTGAAGTACAATCTCCGAGTATATACTTACACTTTTTTTTCTACTTTTTTTTTTGTACTCTCCGAGGAAAGTACAACTCTTGATGTCATTGTACATTCCCCAAATTAGGTCTCGCTTATTTTATATCACAAAATTACACTTTGTCAAATCTGAGGCCAGTTGACTTTATTCAATATTCGCTGCCACTTTCGAAAGTAATTGATGCACCCCTAGTATCTCTGGAGCAATGCATATTTAGTTAAAAACACTTACAACTTTACTTGAAATACATAAGCTCTCATTTACTTCGTGCTTTGCTCGCAGTATTTTTTAGATGTACTTTACCCAACACTGTTGACCACCGATGTGCATCTATTATTCTGGCTATTCACCATCTTGAGTCGTCACCTTTGGAGCTTGGCGCACCTTGGCTGTGTCTACGTCTCTAAGCACACTGGAGAATTTCCTAGAAAGAAGGTTAGGCATTGTTCCTCGCCCTGTCTTAGTGAAATGAATGCTTAGGCATTCCCTACTTTGTGCATTGTGCGGTTTGCTTTGGTTTGTTCAAACATGAAAATGGTGTCATTGCCTTTTTTTGACGACACCCGGCTCTGCCTACGAAACATACAACATTAAATTTGTTTTTATACTGACTATAATAAATAGATTTTTCTGCACTGGGATGCAGGTCCTCCCGAAGGTCCCACGACGCTCGGACTGCTTTGAATTGGCTTCGATTTCTTTTGGCATCCTCGCGGTGAAGGTGAAAGAGTGTCGCCGACAGGCCTCCATTGACGGTCTCTTCCCATCCGATGCCCTTTTTCGGGGTGGCGTTTCACTGAGACAAGTTCTTCGCGGTCAGTGGGAGGCCCGGCTCATGGAGCGCTTCTTGTTTCAGCTTTGCATCCAAGTCCTCGAGAATCATGTGCGCCGCCTTTTCGGCGATCATCATGGTGGGTGCGTTGAGGTGTCCGCACACCTGCTCGGGCATTATGGATGCGTCCACGACACGGAGGTTTTCGACTCCACCGAGGACCCTGCAAAGAACGCAGACGAGGGCGGATTGGGTCACTTGTATGAGAGGGAAGTGCTCACCCTCTTTGCACGTCTATTCCAGAGCTCTTTAGGTTTACACCTGTGGAACCTCAGGCAAACAACATGAAATACACAAGGAGTGTCTTGTTCACACAATCAATGTACTCGGCTTTCAAGCAGTGATCTAACCCCCCTACCCCCTTCACCTAACACACCCCCAGACTGACTACAACAATGCCCAGAATTCCCTACACATACCTTTGGTGTACCCCCCCCCCCCCCCTAAACCCCTCCCAGCAATTAGTCACAAAAGGATTTAGCATCCTTGAGTTTCAGGAATTGGACTGATACCATGGCTGCCTTCTTTCTCTTAGGGTGACAAACTAGCACTCGCCAGGCTGAATTGCTGTTCAGCTGAACCGTTTAGTGAGAGAACAAATAAGCCAAGTGTCCTGTTGCTGGTTGAGTAGCTGAATAGTCTGTTACTGAAAGTTTTGGATGAGGTTAAAGATGACACTGCTAAATGTGTTGCTTCAGTATTGCATTTATATAACTATTTGAAACTGACGACTCATTTCCAAACTATATGCTATCCCACATTGCTTACACCATTTTACACAATATGCACATACCAAATGTCGCCCCCAATTTTTTTTCCCCCCGCAAATGTAAAGCACGCATTGCGAAATGATCATTTTGCACCCAAATATAGCGCTAGTGGTTCGAACCAGATGCGAAAGTTTCAGAATCGTTATCTCATTGAAACGTTATAAATGATTTTCTGAAAATTTCAATGGGAAAATGGCGCCCTGTTATGCCCGTTCCTGGCGCCATTCTGCACCATGTATTTCAAAGCTCTGTCGGCTGCCATTTTCCCATTGAAAATTTTTGAAAATCGTTTTTAACTTTTTAGTAAGGTAACGGTTAGCTCCGAAACTGGCATCTGCTTCAGACAGCTAGGGTTACATGTGGTTGGAGAATGAGCGTTCGGCAATGCATAATTTATGTTTGTAAAAAATAATAAAAAAAAATATATATTTTTTTTTAGGTTGGGGGGGGGGGGGGGGGCGACACACTTTGTATAACAGTGTAATAAAACAATACATAGTTCACAAGCAGCATGCCACGGCAGAATATGATGTATGATGCTAAAATAAGAAACTAACGGCGGGTTAGTAACATGTCTCTCACAGATATGTTCGTCATCCCTTGTCCAGAATTTGTCTTATTCTGTCCGTGTCAAGTAAACTTCACCAACACACTCTACAGGTAATTTAGCAGGATAGGTAACTAAAAATAAAGTTGCTCCCTCGTAATTCAATAAATAAATCCACTTGCTTTGGAAAAAATTAGCCCCTTTGCCTAGAAAAATATGTTTCTGGCTGTTGAAGAACAAACAACGAGAGAAAGTTTGCTCCTTCTTAAATTTAAGAAAATCCAAGAAAAAGTCTTTCCGAACCAATAAGTTCCTTGTAGCGCTTTTTTTTTTTTTTTTTTTAGTTACGGAAAAAAGTAATAAGAAAAGTTAAGCTCCAGATTTTTTCCCCTCTCCCTCAAGATATCCGAAGAAATTGCACCGTAACGCAAGGCGCGCAGTTCCGGCCCTGACGCCGTGGTGATGTTGCAGAGCTGTAAAAGCCAACTTGCTCTGACGTGAGGCAGCACAATTTTCGTAGATCGTTTTCGCCGTCCCGCAACGCTCTCCGCAACCATCGGCGCGCAGGCGCAGTAGCGGCTTCTTCGTAGCGGGGGCTTAGCGGAGGGGGAAACGCAGTCTACGAAAACTCCCTGATGCTTCACTAAATTGTGCGACCGATAGTTGGTGAGAAACCCAACTTTATCGCGTTGCTTAACCTTGTAGGTGGTTGAGCGTGTTGAAAGTAGGACCTGGAAGACAAACAGGCTGTGTTGTCTGTCTTCCATGTCCTAATTTCGTTATCGTAAACTTCATAACTTGCGGGGGTCTTGTTTTTTAACGCTATAGGTTGTTTAAATGTATGCTAAAAGCAAAAAAAAAAAAAAAAAACACGAGTACGTTTTGGCACGGACACAGTAAAAAAACGTCCGCGACAGGACTCGAACCTGCAGTCTTCTGATCCGAAGTCAGACGCCTTATCCATTAGGCCACGCGGACGGATGGTGTATGTGATCCACCTGCAGCGGCAGAAGCACGACCTACTATAATCCCAACCTGCCTACAGAATAGCACCCCATGGGAGAGGCTGTCGCCGATGTAGTGCCTCGCTTCGCCGGTGGGGAGGCTCGGTAAAGGTTTTCGTTCAGTGGGCGGGTCAGGATTGCAGTGGGACGTGGGCCGATGATATGGTGTCAGGGGGGGACTGCGTGGGTACGGCTGTCGCGCACTTCTATCGTACCATATCACCACTTCTATCGCACCTGACACTCTCGCGCAGTTCTGTCGTATATCTGACACCTGACGGTTCCACTGGTTCGGAGAACCTTTGAGCTTCTGCAAAATTCCACATTTGACTTTTTAGAACGTGTTGCTCGACTTTCCCGCTTCTATGAACATTTCGTTCACTAATTTATTTTATAGTAAACTTTAAGATTAGGGATTGTTGCATATGGCGGCGCACAGAACGAATACGACGAGCGGCATCGGCAGCTATGGCTTAGCGCTCCATGGATTGGCTCTCACCTTAAGTAATCTTGCCCATGTGTAAATAAATAGCTAACCTTAGTCAAGGAACCAAAGGCCCCGACGACTACAGGGGGAGGAGAGGAGGGAACTCCCCCTCTCTCTCTACCATTCCCCCCGCCTTTCTCCGGAACACTTCTGACACCCCTGCAGATAACCATCATTAAAGGGACCATGAAATGATTTTAAAATCGAATTTCATCCACCGCACGTCGTAAAAGGTGTGAAAAGGAACACAAAAACACAAGACTAGGGAGCCAAAAAAAATTATTTGCTATAGAACTTTTAAAAGAAAACTGGACTCTTTTGCGTCTTCTTTCCTTCGAAAGCTCTGCCTTTTCACTACGATGCATACGCAGAAACGGTGCACGTCAGCCGAATCCACATCGCCTATTGGGTAAGAGCCTACCTCACCAGCACCGCGATCGTAAACAATAAATAGCCGGCGAATGTTTCCTAAAAGTTTTGTTAAATAATATTCAGATCCACATTTTGTAGCATAATTAGAGATGTGTGGCGAAAATTGCCAAATTTGATAATGCTGAGAGCCAAGCGCCATCTATCGTGTGGTAAACGAAGCAACTACTGCGCGTGCGCAGTAGGGCAGGGCCAAGTTCAGAACGGTTATTTCCTTTGGTTTCCTTCCTCTCAAAACTCTGACTGACTGAACGTTTATTTTTCTACGTGTTCATCTCGCGCGCGCCGACTTCAAGCAGCAAGAAAGAAATGTACTTAAAACAAACCACGACGAACAAGAACGCTGGATCCACAAACACCCGAGAAGAGCGACAACAGCCGCGAATCCCGCTCCGACGAAGCTCTCAGAATAAGGCCTAGCAGGCACTCCGACTTGGCGCAGCGTTGCTTCGTCGCAAGACCGTCTGCCTACGGCCGGCTGGCGTACTGAATGGAATATGCCCGCGCTACCCTTGTGGACCCTTCCGTATTATAGTTTGATCGCTGACCTCAATTTTAGGTTAAGAGGTGAGGTCAATCTCTTCCCCTTGTTTTCCGAGGCAGTGTTGACGAACACTCGTCGAAAAGGGACCCTCGTCGATCCTCTCCTTGTTTTGTGTGATATAGAGCTGAAATAAACGCCGAATGGATTACCTTCGTAGCACGGTATGTACACTTTGTTATTGGTATGCCATTTTTATTCTGACAGACTGCACGTCACTGTCGAGCTGTAACAGTTCGTGGGAGGTATACGTGCAATACCGGTCCAACCTTTCTTTGCCGAGTGTCGCGTCAGTATCGAGTTGCAATTGTAAAAGATCGGTCCCGAAGCGCTTACCAACAGCGCGAATACAGCACTTCATCAAACGCGCGCGTCCGCTCCGAGTGTGAACAGGTATTTACGTGGCTCTGCTGACAGTTCAAACGTATCTTTTTTAACGTCGGCTCGCTCCTGCATCTCCGAGACCGCGAAAAACGCCGCGGCAAATTGTTCCCATCTGCACTTCCCAAAAGGCATACCGGCGTATGGGACTAGTCCCATGCTGTCGCTGTAGCGCAACGTATCTCATTGAATTTCGCTCAGCTGCGATGCGGCGATGAGAGGCGCCGATTCAGAAAATACGTCGGTGACATCGGCGCAGTAAAACCCACCGGCGCACTCCAACTCGCTAACGCTCCCATCTCCTACTGCAGAGAGAACTTCCGGTTCCGGAAACATCGTACGTCACGGCTTGTTTTGCGGTCAAGAAAAAGTCGATATTTCATTAATTTTTTGTGTAGAAGTTAATAAACCGAGACGAAAACGGATGCCTGTTCGGCATTCAGTGAACATTGACGGTTTATTGTAAAAGTTATCTGGAAAAAGTAAAAAGGTCATTTCATGGTCCCTTTAAAGGGATGCTGAACCGAAATTTGAATTTCCCAGAACACGCGGCAAAAGCGTGCAACGGGATGCTACAAACACCAAAACATCACTCATACGGCGATACCTCGAACGGATGACCGTAATTTTCAAAATACGAGGCGCATTTGGCAGGAATGTTGACGTCATGTTTCTCCGAGAAGGAGAGGGAACGGCCTCGCGTCTTCTCCGCCTCGCGGCCTTGAGGGAGCGAAGCGAAGAGAGGAGGAAACACGGTATCTTGACGTCACGCGCCCCGTCGGCCTGGTTCAATCTCGACCTCTTTTTCCAGAAATACGGCCGTCCATTCGAGATATCGCCTTGCGAGTGGTGTTGGAGGGATTGTAGCGTCCCGCCTACATCTCCTGCATTGTTTTTTTGAAGTCCATATTTCGGTTCACCATCCCTTTAATAACCAGTGTTGTACGGAACGGCGTTCCTGGAACACGTTCCTCTTACCGGGAACGAAGGAACGCCGCCGTTCCGTTTTGAATCGGTAGAACTGGAACGGGAACGCTTTAAAAATTAAAAAAAAAAAAAACGTTTTTTTTAATTTTTTTTTTGTTTTTTTCTGAGTGAGGTAATTTTTATTTTATTTCTAAGGGGGAACTTTAAAATGTATAAAAAGAGCTTTACGAAGGGCAGGATCTCGATAACTTTTTGGTCACTTATTTTAGGGTTTATTTTGTGGGTTCCTCAAATAATAACAGTCGAGTGCAGGCGAGCTGGTGGAGTTTGATTCTTGTTTCGGTGCAGAGAGCCTGCGGCACAAAACAAAAAACTTTGTCGATGAAAAAGACACCGAATGAGGGACCTCTCAAACTCGGCTACTTTCTTTGCTTCGACGAATCCTCAAACACACAGAAATGTAAGGCCGGCTACAGGCATCACTGAACTTCCACGAAGAGACCTACCATTACAACAAAAGCAGGTTGCTAGACATCGACCGTACCCTCGTAGCTGGAAGATTGGTCACTTAAGAGATACGCAAAAATTAAATCTTACATACAACGCTCGCATGCGAGCAGTGTAGTGTTTGAAAAGCGGGGCGTCCGATGCGTCCTTGGTAGATGAGAAATCCAGCCAGCGCACTACTGCCGTAGAAGCCTTGAGGCCGTAGTGCTCTGTGTTTTTTGTTAGTTTGTATTACTAATAGTGAATTTCTCAGCTTTTCGATCTGTGGTTTCCTCGTACACTCATTTGGGAGGTGTCTGCCTTTCTCACTTTTATATTTTCTGAAGTTTTTGGGAACAGAAAGACTGCTAGTTATAAGGGAAACTAAAATATGAATGAGAGAGTAGGCCCAAAGTAGGTCGGTCAGTCGTAGAACTGTACCTTATTTTATTCGAAGTCTGGAGACACTGCTGATGCACTTTCCTGCCTTAACTACTTCTTTGGCTTTAGTGAGTTGGGCGAAGTTTCTTTCCTGTGCTTTGACATACCTGAGCCTGGGGTCGACGACGGCGTCGGGCCCCTTGCCCATCCTGCAGGTGCCGGCGGGATGCCACAGCGCCGTGGTGAACTGCCGCGCCAGGCACTCGAGGTACGCGTCGCTCCAGAGCAGCTGCTGCTCGCAGCCCGGGAAGTGCCGGGGCCACATCTCGGAGCCCAGGGCGCGGAAGGACGGCGCTTCGGCGATCCGCATGGCCACCTTCATGCCTGCGGGGCGTGCAAAAGCTCTTCGGCGGACATTGCATTCGCAAAAAGAACCGGGCGTTCATATAAGAGAAGAAAACCGTGTTTCTCGGCCCACGTAAAGGAAGCTGAATCTCCGTGAGAATTTTGACGCTAGCGGTGGTGATCGAACGCGAAAGTTTGAGAAGATGACGTTGCCCGGATCAAAGGAGAATTGAGAAAGTCGAAATTTCTCTTTGAAGTGGCCGACGTCCACCTAAGTCTAATATCGAAACAAAAACTGAGATTATGGACGCATGTGGAAGGCACTTGCCAGAAGAAAGAGAATACTGTTTTCTTTCTTACTGAGAAGTTCTTCTATCAGTGAAATAATTTTTAAGCGCGTCCACACTGTAATTTCTTGTTTTGACAATATTAAACGAAGACAAAGTAGAAAAAAAAAACCTTGATATTGTTTTTTTTATTTGAGCGAGTAAGGTTTATATGATTAAAATCACTGTAGCTAGAAAATACCGATCCTCTACCACTAGGTACGTTCATCGGATCGCAGAATAAATAATTACCGTAAATGTAAAACACAGTTGAATTAACAACTTTTTACTGGTACGACATACTAGAACAAGATCACATGGTTGAAAAAACCCCGAGACTGCGGGTAAACGACACGACACTCGGGTTTTTTTTCAACCATGTGCAATGTGCACCAGCTCGTTTGCGCCCTTACTTTTGGTTCAACAAAATCAGTTTGATTTTTTTTTTGTTGTTTTGTTATTCAAAAAGCTTTGTTATGTCTTTTGCGTTCTGACTCAACTGCAATCGGAAATTGCTTTTCAGGCTCACAGTACTTTCTTTCGCGTTCTGATTTTGTTGCCGTATGAGGCTCCATAGCTGGCTACCAAAATGTAAGGTAGAAGAAATCAAGCTCAGCACTCCGATTTGATAAAAAAAAAAAAAAAAAAAAAAAAGTCACATCCTTAGGTCGTGTTCAACTTTAATTAAATCTTTCTTCCTCTATGATTCTTTGATTAAAAAAATGCACACAGAAATCATCAAATGATAGACAAACGGCGAATGGAAATATTTTCAGGATTATTTTTGCGAGAAATGTTCAATTGGTCTAATTAAAGTCAGGATCTGAATCATGATTTAAAGCAGAATTTAAATCATACTATTTTTAATTCTCCACCCCGGTTGTAGGTGAATGTCGGCTCATAGAACATTTAATCTTTCTTAATTATCTTTTGAATAGGGTAACGTCGTCATGTTCTCACGCAGTTTCACCTTTCAGCAATACTTTATTTACGCAAACAAAACAAAAAAGGAAAACATTTTGGTTTTCTGACGCGGCAATTTTTTTTTTTAATGTCCGGGATATGTACAAAAAACATTGGCCAAAGACGCCTCTAAAAAATATATATATATATATATATATATATATATCGCGGAAGAAAAAACATATTTGTGCTGATAAAATGCTTTTTATGTCCACTTCAAGTGAACAATACGTGTTTTCAGGAGAGCGTTCATGGTCGGAGGGGCTCATCTTTAAAAACTAATTTCTCAGCAACAGCAAAAAGTACTTTTCTAATTTTGTTGAGATATTAAACAGATTAGGTGAATTGAGCTTTTGGCTAATTCGAAAGTTCCGGGCACCGCTGCCCACATTGCTTTTAATGACTCTCAATGTGGTCGTTTCTGGATAAACTGAATATGTTGTCATTTAATTAAAACGCAACAAAACGAGACCTTGAATGTTGAACACACGCACTTAAATTTTTAGTTCCATGAGAACGAACAAAAAAACTATTGTAACTAACATTCAAATCCAGGTTGACTAAAAAAAAATCTGATAGTCTCTTCTTTTTTTCGGAGGGGGGGGGGGGGGGGGGGGGGGGGGGGGAGCTCCTATTGGTACTTAAACGGGCACTGACACCCCAAAGGTCGTATTATTTTTTATTGTCTAAAACGATGCAAATTATAGCCATAGACACGCAAAAAAAAAAAAAAAAAAAAAAACGCATCGCAAAAAAAAAAAAAAAAAAACTTTCCCGCGCGCGCGCGCGCCTTTTTATTTTTGGCGTTTATTTTTCCCGCGCTCACCTCCTTGCTTCGTTTAATCGGTGACGTCAAAATAAAAAAAAAAAAATTTAGAAGCTTTGTAGGCGACATTTCTATAACATTTAATAAGGGCAATCGTAAAACATGTTTTTTTAACGCAATTGCAAACGCCCTATGGCCTTTCTTTTTGAAATACCAAAAATCAGATTTCGGTGTGATGTCGCTTCCTGGATTTGTATCCTCCCTCAGAAAACTTGGCGGCGCTCGAGCAGAGGCTTATCGGCGAGTCGGGGAAGAAACCGGTCTTTTTTCCCGTGCCGGCGCCCTTCTATCCCGTCTGGTCACCTCCTCCTCGCTTCGGGTCGCGGTGGCAACGGAGGTCCCAATGAAAGTCGAGTCGCAGGAGACCGCAAAATTTGACTCACTGCACTGGCGCGGATCACGGGGGAACTTCAAATTCGGCATTTGGAAATTGTTTTTTAAATTCAGAAATACTGAATTCCCAAGTTTAGAATTTTGAGGGTAATGTCCCGGCATCGTTTTCAATCGTTTCGGATTAAAAGAAATGATTTCGATGTGTCAGTGCCCCTTTCAAATGGCGTCTTTCAGTGTTTGTATCTTAGCGTAAGCAAGGACATGTTGTCGGGTAATTAGGCGCGCACCTAAATTTCTGTGGTACGAGAGCGTTTTTTTGCAATGTTTTTTCTTAACTACGTGGGTTTGATGCGAATTCCAGACATTTAGAGCATAATATTGCAAAAATAAAATTAACTTTTTTCCCAAAAAATACTTTTCTTGGAGTTCAGAGGCGTATTTATCCAAAATAATTTTTTTGTACGTATCCCCATTATGAAAAAAATTGCCGCGTCTCCCTTGGCATGGAATACATGTCCGGTATCTTTTTTTCACCTCATTGAAGTGCGCAAACGACGCTCCGAGCTGATATGGGACCGATCAAACTGCTTCAAAAGCTCGCCCATGTGCTTTTTGCCCGTGTTCTGTCATGGCTGAAGCTGGAAAGCCCAGTGACTTGCGTTTTTTCACGCTGTTTGATTGGTCCGATCAGCTCGTAGAGTCGTCTGCGTCGGGAGGTGAGCTGAAACCAAGTTTCGTCACCAAGAAACAAATTGGCTGCGGCTTATTATGCTGCCGCAGTTCTCGCTTGATTCGTCCTTCGGCGCTCTTATCCAGTAATGGCACATTCTCATTGGCCTTGGAAGGGTCATCAGATGTCCGGGACTCGCCACGTGACAGCTATGGTCAGGGACTACTGTTGTCACGTGCCTCGCTCCGACGGGGACGCCGACAGCCCCAAAGATATATATTTTTAATTGTTTGCCAGGCGATTTATTATGGCGTCTGAAGACTACCTAACCAATATTTTGCGACAGCGTCGCGCATATTTTTAATAATGAAAAAAAAAAAAAAAAAAACGCAACTGTTCGAATCCGAAACTTAACTGGTGCAAAAGAAGAAATATGGAGGAGGAGAGTTACCGGAAATCACGTGGGTGTGCAACCTTTTTTTTTTTTTTTTTCATCAACGTATTGCAGCTTTTTAGAAGTTGCATAAAATGGGTATACTACATTACTATTCTTAATATTGAGTGTGTGCCTTCGAGGACCCACGTCTTTGATTATACGTAGAAAACGGCACGTGATCACGGAGAAGAGAGTGAGCGCGACCCGAAGCGGCCAGTTCTCGATCGGCGATTTTCGGGCGGAAAGAAAACGAATTTCGAACCGCCAATTCTGTTCTGGGTATGTGGGGCGCTCATAGGTCACGTACAAATAAAAACCTTGGCGAGCATAAATGCTCTGTCAGTGTCCCCTTAAATAACTCCTTGCGGGCGCAGTTTCCAGGGTTTTCCGAGGCAGGGCGTAAAGAATCCATCGTCTGCAGCGCTCGAGCCTCGCACCTTGGACGATGACTTTGACGTCGTCCGGGTGCGACAGGTACCGCGGGTCGATGAGCGGGGGTTCCTCCGGGTTGACGCTCCGGAGCCGGAGCACGCCCCGGGACTTTGGCCGGAGCAGGATCGGGGCCAGGTTGTAGCCGTGGGTGCCCCGGAGGGGCAGGTAGTACTCGTCGTACACCTGCGCGCACCACAGCCAAAGCGCAGAGTTGCCGGAACGACATAAGTAGCGTCCTTGCGCCTGGCGGCCGAATATGGGGTTACGCTGGATCGTATCAACATTGGTGCTTCAAAGAGGAAGTAGCATCAGGTAGTATCTGCGCACTTAAAATAGAGAGAGAGAGAGAAAAAGAGGGAGAGAGAAGTGGAAGTTCAAAGGCGAAAAGATTGGCCTGTTTTATATTCAATTTACGCACGAAATAATAAACAAATGTGACGGAGCGCAGAACGCGACATCTTTAAACTTTTATCCTGGGTACGTGACCTATATCCGGCTTCCTTATGCTGGCGAGAAGGAAAGAGATGGAAAGACTGAAACCTTGCCTCGAGGGATGAGAGGAGAGAAGCAATGTGGATACTCGTGAGGCTGTTAAACCCGAGACCATGTCCAACCATCCCTGACCTCAAGTGCTTGGCTTGAGAACTCCCCAGAGATGAGGAACGCGGCGATTAATTTCTTTCCCAGAGGAAACACATATGGGTGATTTCATCTGAAATCGCGCAAGAAAAAAAAAGATAAATCCCCCCAAAACAGTCTAATATATATATATATATATATATATACAGGTTTTTTTTTTTTTTTTTAAGTTTGACATATTTGTTTAAAAAGAGTCGCGAAAGTTACACTTATGCCGCTTGTGGAAGGGAGTTGTACGACCAGGGGGACATAATATAGGGGGCTAATCGTAACGTTCAGTCGTCTAATTAATTAAAATTCGTTAATTAACTTTTTAATTAATGAAAATAGACATATGGTTCCAATTAGAAACTTGCTCGGCGTCATCGAAAACCACTAAATCAGTAATTTTCAGAAAGACCCTGAGCACTAAAGTTACCACTCGTGGAGCAGGTACAAAGCTAGCGGTTGCAAAAAGGCGCCCGCGTGATTTTTCCATCTCTTATCTAGACCCAGCCTTGTACCTGCTCCACGAGTGGTAACTTTCGTACAATACTACGCTTCTCACCCGCCGAAAGTCTCTCTGAAAATGACTGATATTGTGGTTTTCCATGACGCTGAGCAAGTTTCTAATTGAATCCATATGTCTATTTTCATTAATTAAAAAGTTAATTAACAAATTTTAATGAATTAGACGACCGATCGTTAAGGTTAGCCATCTATAAAATGTCCCCCTGGCCGTATAACTCACCTCCACAAGCGGCATAAGTGTAACTTTCACGGCTTTTTTTAAACAAATCTGTTAAGCTTAAAAAAAAGAAAAAAGAAACACCCTGTATATATATATATGTTGCTTTTTTCACTAAGTGTTTTTCTTTGCTTCTCAGTATAGATGAGGCAGAGTAGTTTGAGAACAATGGACTGGGAAAATGTAATAAGTCAAAGATCTGTAGTTTCGGAGTTACTATGCTAGGACTTTATTGCATAGCAACTCCGACAGTACGGGACGGTGCGACGATTTTTGTACTTTGTGCAAATATCGCTTAGAACGGATACCTAACGTTAATGATCTGCGAAACACCCGTTCGTTTGCATTATTTGCATCTTAATCATAATCCTATATATGTTTTTTGTTAATCTCATATGAACGCTTTAACATTATTTAAGACAGTTTCAATTTCTGTAGTATAAGTAAGCAAATTGAACGTGCGGAAGAACCCTTTATCACATTATACTCTAAATACTATCGTTGTATAAGTTTTTCCGAACTGTGTGGGGACTCGAGAACCATATAAAATTATGATCATGTTAGAAAAATAGCAAATATTTAGGTGAGAAACGAAATGACAGAGATGTGCGTCGTAGACTCGAGGTAAAATGTGTCTTCTTTTCAAACACACTGCTTAACATGACGAAACCATATACCGTATGTCATAGAAATATTATCGCATTTATAAGAGCACATATAAAGCTTTTCACATAAAAATTGGAAAAAAAATTATGTAAATGACCTTGAATTTTGTGCTTCTAGCTTTTCTTCTCACGTTTAGTGTCGTTTATTTTATATAAACTATATTTAAATTAATATCATAATTTTTTAATTGGGCTTCGATACACGCTCTCATTTGATATGTTTCTTACGCCTTAAATATTTGTACATCGAAAGCTAGCTGGATTCCAACTTGCCCCATTATTATCGAAAGTGCAATACCCAAAATATTTTATTTTGTAACAAAAAAAAAAAAAAAAACATCAAAAAGCACACTTCTAGTGTACTTGATCCCTTCTATATAAAATATAAAAAAGTAAACAAAAATGTTATCACTGTTGTGAAAAAGATGATCTAAACGTTGCGAGACTCCAAAAAATGTCAATAGTGAAAACCGCAAAAAATCACGAGACCAACCTTCTGCCCTTTGAAAGACCAAAACTCGAGAAAAAAGAAAATAAATCCGTAGTTCAAATTTGGAGTTTTGTTCTAGTCACATATTTTCCACCAACATATATTTCTTCAAGGTTTTTCGAGGACCCATCGACTTTGTCTCGCACAATTTGAGATGAAATCACCCATATACGAAAGGCCAACCGAAAATCTTACGAAATATGGAACTCGACAAAGTTACTCCATGCTAATCGCAGGCTATTTGCTGCTCATAAATCGCAAATACGATTTTGTCAAACTGTATATCTGAGATTCCTTTTCCCTCCTCTAACAAAACATTATGTGGAACTATCTTCGCATATTCCGAATTTCGTCCGGCATTCGGTCGGCATTTTGTGCACGTGTGCAGCCTTTTGTAAGATGGTAATATTTGAATAGCGAACACATACGTCATGAGATCCGGGAGGATAGCGCATGAGTGCAACAGCAATATATTGCAACTTCCATGAGGAAACCCGTGTGGCAATAGTGACATTCTATTCAAGAGTCAACAACAACTCGCCTTCGGGTCCAGCCCGATGTCCAGCATGAAACGCTCTCCTTCTTCCGAGGCCGGGGACATGGAGTAGAGCACTATCTCAATGTCCGGCACAGTCGGGGTCTCGTTGGCCGCCTGGGTCTTGACGAATGCCACAGTCTCCACGCCACCAGGAATGGTCCAAGGCCCTGCATTGGTTCGCAAATTGTCATCGTATCTGACGTCCATGAACGCTGCAACTAATAGCTAGCTAGCTTCCACAGGTAGCGCGCCAGAGAAACTTCAAGCTGGGTACAAGCTTTACATTCTATAGGGGACCTATATTGGGCCGAATACGGTTTGGCTCCAAAACGTTAGTTGGTACTTCGGTGTTTCTCTGTCTTTTTTCAAGCTCACGTTATTGCCAGAGTGACAGAGTCGAGCCAGAGACGTCAGGTGTGAACCGAAGAACCAGCAGTGAAGATTAAATCGAGCAGTTGTTTGGCTATAGCCTATTTAGGCCTAAGTATGCTTTGTGATAACCAAGCTACCAGTAACTTTGGCTCAGTGTTGTACAGAACGGCGTTCCAAATTAAGGAACGGCGTTTTTGGAACGCGTTCCTTTTAGGAGAATCGAAGGAATGCCGCCGTGACATTTTGCATCGGTGGAACTGGAAGATTGTCCTGTCTGTATTGCCCTTATATGTCTCCACTTTCTAAATGTTTAAAAAGCACCAACACGCTCAAATAATACAAGTTGGAACAGGAACTCGTTACATTTTTACTGAAACAGAAAAGGAACGGCGTTCCCGTTTTGTTTTTGACCAGAAAGTAATTTTTAAATTTATTTTTAAGAGGGAAAATCTAAAATGTATAAAAACAATATCATTACGAAAAGCAGGGTCTCGTTAACTTATTTGTCACTTATCTTAGGGTTTATTTTGTGGGGTTCTCGCTTGGTAACAGTTGGGTGCAGAAGAGCTAAGGGAGATTGATACATATTATTCAGTGCCCGAGACTGCGGTACCAAAAAAAAAAAAAAAAAAAAACTTTTAGTTGAAGGAAAAGCCGCAGAAAGAGGGGCGTCTCAAACTCAGCTACCTTCTTTACTTCCACGAATACTCATACACCCAGAAATTGAAGGCCGACTACAGCCATCACTCAACTTTCACAAAAAGACCTATAGTCAGAACTGAATAAGAGGCTACCAGACATCGAACGCAACCTTGCATCCCGAACCAAAATCTGGATTCCACAAAACACGCAGCAAAAGCGTGCAACGGGATGCTACAAACACCAAAACATCACTCATACAGCGATATCTCGAACGGATGACCGTATTTTTCAAGAAAAGGAGGCGCGTTTGACAGAAATGATCACGTCATGTTTCTCAAAGAAGGAGAGGGAACGGCCTCGCGTCTTCTCCGCCTCGCGGCCTCGAGGGAGCGAAGCGAAGAGAGGAGGAAAGTAGGTATCTTGACGGTCACGCGCCTCGTCGGCCTGGTTCAATCTCGACCTCTTTTTCCAAAAATACGGCCGTCCATTCGAGATATCGCCTTACGAGTAGTGTTGCAGGGATTGTAGCGTCCCGCCTACATCTCCTGCATTGTTTTTTTTTTTTTTGAAATCCAAATTTCGGTTCACCATCCCTTTAAAAGATGCACAAAAATTGACCTTCACTCCTTCTCCCCTTATCCTCCCAATCACAGCCGCTGGATTTCTCGCCAACTTTCTCGCCAAGTGTCCAGATTAGGTCCCCAGCTCAGTGATCGTGCCATGACCTTGTACTTTTTGTCTGCGCGTGTGTTTGTGCTTGTTTTGTAGCCTTTAAGTGGCGCCGATTTATGGTGAACCCTTCAGGTGGTTCCTTTTCAAGTGATGACTTCGCGCGAAAAACATTTTTCAGGTTAGAAGACAAGGCTTCACTGCACCTCACCTTCTGTTAGAAGACAAGGCTTCTTCCAACCTGGAAGCCAATCACGGATGTTTTAAAATTTGAACAAACGTTGAGGCCGCACGCTTTCGTCTGTGGCGACTCCTGGGGTGGCTCTGCACCGTTTAAACTGCTCCTCGTAGACCGAAAGGTGATCTGCTCACACCAGAAGCCGGCCACTTACCCTTGTTCTGCGTGTAGTACATGACTGGACCGGCGAAGGGCGTGATATCGATGTCCAGCTTGCGAGACACGGTGGCGCTCACGCCCCCGACGTAGACGTGCTCCATCAGGTTTTCGCCCACGCCCTTCAGGTCGGCAACGACCGGAATCTGCGTGTATAGGGTGCGCACGTTCGCCTACTTCTTGCGCGGAGAGTGAGGTGACGTAAGAGCGCCGAGCTCTGATTGGATGGATTAGTGGGTAGACAAAAAGGCTGGTTGCCTTTGTCTCTACCCGGTGTCTCCCTCCAATCAGAGTGAGCAAGGTCGTTGTCTGCTCCTCGCTCAGAGGGAGCAGCAGCGTCAGAGTCTGGCGTTCGGGCCCCGAACGCCTGTATGGTCTGTTAGTCGTAGAAATGGACGGCTTACCTTTTCTGCTTCTTTCGAAAAACCACCCGTTATTTACGAACCAGGACTTAGCCTTCGAGGAAGAGGAAAGTAAATGCCTCGAAAGGTGTTGTCTTTTGTCGACTAACGACTGCCAGACGTGTTCCAGCAAACGAGAAGATACCGACCGAGAATATTTCGTCTGCTCTGGAACGAGGAGCGGCTGGGGGGCGGAGCTTCTTCGTACAAGTCATCTCTCCCCTTCACCGCTCCTCATCTCCTCCCCTCCTTCACTTGCGCGCCGTATACGCGTTACGCAGTCGCGTTTGTTTCGAGGGCGTGCGACGTCTACCTTGAATTGCTCGAGGTGCTCCTTGGGCCCCACGCCGGAGAGCAGGAGCAGATGGGCTGACCCGATGACTCCGGCTGACAGGATGACCTCCCGCGTCGCGGCAACGGTGCGAGCGAATCCTTCTTTGATGAACTGCACTCTCGTCGCCCGCTTGCCGTCAAAGACCACCTGAACAAAATGGCGCCACAGCGTCATTTTAAATTCTTTTTTTTTTTTTTTTTTTTTACGTGGGATAGGATGGAATGGCGGTGAAGCTGTAATCACGTGAAGGCCGCTGGATTATACCTGAAAAATAATGATCTGTAGACATCGACGCTACAAGATGCCTTTTAAAAGTAGAGCCTTTGTTAGTGCGTATGAGAATATTCTGCTCGCATACACGCATACATGGCCTTTTTTATTTATTTTTTTAAAGGCGTTTATTACACAGTGCGCGGGTTCTTCCGCTTGGAAAGGATGTTGCATTGAATACCAAAGTCTCGTTTCATTTCCGAAACATGAATCGGAGATTTAATCAAGGTAATATCAAGATTTGCAAACATTGAGCACTTAATCGATTTACAAATCGGTTAAACACTCAATGTACCAATCGTGCTGGTAGTGCCGCACGCCGTAGCAGCAAAAGAGTGTAGCGCGCGCGTCATACGTCTGACCAACGTGATTTCGTGCTCTGAGGGCACCAGACTTATTACTGAACATGATGGTAAACCTGAGACTAGGGTAGGAAAAATCGTTCAGCCTTGCCATCCTCGTGAAGGAGGACCAGCGGAACTGTACTCGATACACTGCGTGCTTCTTCTTCGTCGTCGTCTGTTTTTCGCGCTGTTTCCCACGATGAATTCCCACCAACGCGTTCAACTATCCATTCTTCTATTATAGCTGGAAAGGTTGCCGCCATCTACAAGTGACGGCGGAAACCATTCTGGTTGTGTACTTGCCGCCGTCGCTTATAGATGGCGGTAGCTGTCCAGGTGCAGGTGTGTGTCGACATACACGGAGACGATCCTGGGGAACCTAGCCCTTAACAGCTCCGCTGTAAAAAAACGCGAAGAGCTGAGTTTGAGACGCTGCCTGTTCTTTTTCTATCTTCCTTCGCGTTTCTCTTTTTCCAACCCGTCTCAGGTTTACCATCATGTTCAACTTACACCAGTTCGCCTGAACTTTGACCATTTGTTTCGAGATCTATTACGTTCATAAGGTAGGAAGCTTCTGGAGGCGACATGATGCCACCATAGATGAAGCCGAGGGAGACTTCTGGTTTGAAGGGACACGCCCCCAACAATGACCAAAAACCAAAAGACCTTATCGGTCGGAAAGGACAGTTGATTTGGCGCAAACAGCGGTTTTGGTAACCGTTGGGGGTCGTTCCCTCCGGCCACGTTCTGTGCTTCCGGCTTCACTTGTGATTGTCTCGTTTGGGTGGCTTGAGTCGGTATATGACCACCTTTTCTTCCAACCTCCATGATTACGCTGGTTCGAATTTTGAGAAGTAGTACTTTTCGAAGTTTCTGCTGATTTTCACTTAAATTAATGTCGCGTTTTTTTGTTTTTTTTTGGATGCTCGTTCCGTTGCAGCCGAGCCTGTTGGGCCTTTTCCTATATTAATAACGGCGTAATATATCTTTCAAGTGAACGTTCATCTTTGCTTTTGTGCCAATATGTTTTTTTTTTTAAAGTTCCCCTAGGCATATAGGACGCTAGGCTTAAAGCTTTGAGCGAGATGAGAGTAACGTTACAAAATAACGTCATGCATCAAATGCCCTCACACGGCCGATAAATATAGCGAACTGACGTCTCGACATATTCTCCTAAATTAAGCAAGTATGGCTAATTTAATACTAATAATTAATCGTGACAACGGAATAGCGGAAATGATGCAAAATAAGTAAATTCTTTTACCCCCTCCTTGCCAGCGCAGCCTCTATCACGTGACACAGGAGAGCGCGAGAGGGTACCGGAGTTGCTCGCCTGCCCTGGCCCGCTCGCTGTCGCCTCCAAGGTCGCCCTGTCGTCCTCTACAACCGGTTGAACCTAGCGTTCCCTACATTCGTTTCGGAGCCGCCAATGGCGCTGCACGCTTGGCAAAAGCAGAGCCGTGTAATTGGAGAGTTTGGCTAATAGGCGGAGCAAAGGCTGCCGCTAGCGCCGAATATTCCCCCCGCGCTTAGAGCGTAAACTAAATTTGTGTCACAGCGTCGACCAATCAGGAGACCGCGACGTCACAATATTGCAAACGACATTTAAAGCGTGAAATAGAAGCGTTTAATCTCGGCCTCTCTACTCCCTCTCACAAATGTCTGCAGTGAAGACAAAGGCACAGGCGAGTGAGCCTAGCTCAGCAAAACGCTTTTGTTTGTACGAGAACTCGTGCATTGGAGGCACTTTCCAAAGCCACGCGCTCGTGCCCATGCCTTTGTCTGCACTGCTGATGTTGGCTTGCTATACTTCGTTTCAGCTTCGGTACAGACGCAGCCGATGCTACAAGCGCGAGCATGTGGCCCAGAACAGTGCTTGCACTGCACGAGCGCGCGTGCTTGTCAGGGATGCTGAAAGCCCGGAGCTCGCGCTTGTAGCTTTGGCTGCGTCTGGACCGAAGCTGAAACGAAGTATAGAACAGCATCCCGAGACTGGCTGAAAGAAAACAGTGCAAAGAGTGGGGCGCGCGAGCGTCTTGAGACGCGGAGTCCCGCTCGGCTCGAGCGCTAGCTTTGGCAGTGCTTCCTTTCCCCGTCTCAGCTGAGACGCTGCTTCTAGCAAGTCGGCCCTGGTTTGGAGCGCACGTTCGTTTATTCTACACTTGAATATTGGCGTGACTAAAACCTCACATGCACAAAGTTTTCAGTCACCGAGAGCTAAACTTTTTCACTCTAGCGACGCTAAAACGGCTCAAATTAGTCGTGTCACATATTTAGAGCACACGACCACCGCTAGGGGCTGTTTCACGGCCTGCGGTTGGCCCCGAGATGCTCGCCTATTCAAACCAATGTATGGCCAAACTCTTTCAATAAATCGCTCTGTGCGAGAGCTCTTATGGGAAGAGAAACATACGCATCCTTCTACTACATACTCTGTGTTGGCCGCCTTACCTATTGGATTAATATTAGCAGTGAATCGTGATACCGTAAGATTAAGACAAGGGAGGCTTTGCAAAACGAGCTGCCAACCCCCCCTTTAAAGGAACCCGAAGGGTAACATTTTGTGTGCGAAGAACGACATACACCAGCTTTTTCTCAGAGAAGAAACGGTTAGTGTTGAATAAAATTACAAAGTACATCTGGGCAACCCATTGCCCGAAACGCAACATCTTTCCGTGAGGTCAGCACTCTCTGCAGATTCCTCCCCTCTCTAACCAAACTCCCCCCCCCCCCCCCCCCCCCCCCCCCCCGAAGGAAAAAAAACAACCTTCGCTCATAAACTTGCTTAAACTAGATTTTTTTGTTAATGGCGAGTAATGCATTTGACGGAATCACCTTTGTGGCCCTGGAGGACAATGCGACGTGCAGGTTGTTCCTTCCGGCGGGTCCGGCCACGGGCTTGAGGAAGGCGCTGGCCGAGCTCAGGCGAGCGCCTTTCCGCGTGGTCGTCTGGAAGGCTGAGAACCCTGTGGCCGCCGGGCCACAGGAGTCATGGTGCCGGGGTTGTCCTTTGACAATGCAGTGTAATGCACGAAATCTGAGGTCCGGTCGAGTTTAGAGATCCGGCAGAGGAGCGTGGGCAGGCTGGCACTGGTGGCGCGAGGGAATGCACCGAATGAAGGAGTGCAGGGAGACATCGACTGGCCATCTCTCGGGGTAAGAGAGGCGATCAGTAAGTTGAAATTTGAACAAAGGCTAAACACAATGAAGGATACACGATAGGCGAGGGAGGTGTATAAGCATCTACATATGAAAAAGTCTGAACACTAAATGGACAAACCGAACACGAAAACTGAAGTTCAAGTACCAACAGTCAAGTGCGGAGTCAGAGGAGAGTACCTATGTGGAAAAGGAAGTAAAAGAACCCGATAGAAAGATGTGGGAGGAAAGAACGGAGAGAAAATCAGCTTTGACTATCTATGGGGGATGAAAACAGGAAATAAGGAAGGAATGAAAAAACGGTTAAAGTGCAAGCGAGCTGGTGTAAGTTATGACTTATGCATGATGATTGAAACCTGAGGAGGTGGCGACAATGGGGGAGGATTATATAAGGCGTAGACACAATAAAGTCTGTTGCTCAGTTTGAGACGTTGTCTGTCCTTTTTAGAGCGCAGCTCTTAGGGGCCCGTTTCCGGCTTGAGCGGCGTCGCCGTCGCCGTCGCAGTCGCCGTCGGCGTCGGCGTCGGCGTCGCCGTTGGCGTAACCGCGCGGTGCATCATGGGAAATGTCCCATAATGCACCGCGCGAGCCCCCACCGGGGTCACGTGACCTCGTGCGGGGTCACGTCACCCCCCGAAGTCACGTGACTCCCCTGAGGTCACGTGACCCCCTCCTCGAGGTCACGTGACCCCCGCCGATGTCGCGTGACCCCCATGACGTCATCGTCACTGATGACGTCACCGGCATCCACATCGTCATCGTCATTATCACTGATGACGTCACCGGCATCCGCATCGTCATCGTCATCATCACTGATGACGTCACCGGCATCCACATCGTCATCGTCACCGATGACGTCACCGGCATCCACATCGTCATCGTCATCATCACTGATGACGTCACCGGCATCCGCATCGTCATCGTCATCATCACTGATGACGTCACCGGCATCCACATCGTCATCGTCATCATCCCTGATGACGTCACCGGCATCCACGTCGTCATCGTCATCATCACTGATGACGTCATCAGTGACGTCACTGATGTCGTCACCGGCATCCGCATCGTCATCGTCATCATCACTGATGACGTCATCAGCGACGTCACTGATGACGTCACCAACATTTGCATCGTCATCGTCACTGGTGAAGTCATCAGTGACGTCACTAATGACGTCATCGGTACCCGCATCGTCATCGTCACTGATGACGTCATCAGTGACGTCAGTGATGACATCATCAGCATCGGGGGTCACGTGACCCCCAAGGTCACGTGACCTTGGGGGTCACCCCCCCCCCCCCAGTGCCCTTCCCTCCTCCTCCTCAAGAGCTGCGCTCTAATTCGGCGTTACAGGGAGTTGTAAGCGGCTTTCATTTTTTTCTTCCTCCCTCACGAGTTTCCGTTTCTCAATCCACAGTCTCAGGTTTCAATCATCAAAGGGGGATCGGTGGCAGAG
Organism: Ixodes scapularis; assembly: GCF_016920785.2. Classification (NCBI taxonomy): domain Eukaryota; kingdom Metazoa; phylum Arthropoda; class Arachnida; order Ixodida; family Ixodidae; genus Ixodes; species Ixodes scapularis. Next base: position 22,815,661 of record NW_024609846.1, read on the forward strand.
GGGGCTAGCGCGCACCAGCTCGGAGCACGTGGAGCAAAAGCTGGCGTTGCAGAACCTAGGGATCCTGGGTTCATTCCTCACCCTGCCCGTTTCTATCTGGATGAGCATCGTACCGGCGTGCGGTCGTGTACCACTACTGCGTGGTGCGCGTTAAAGGCCCTGGGCTAGCAGTCGTACTGCACTGGTTAAATGGCATATCTACAGTGGGTAGCTATGTTCTGGCAGATTAACCTCCTGCTGTATAAACAACTAACGACTAATTTTACTTTGATTTTTGTCAATCATCCTGTATAAGGAAGGAATATAGGTATAATAATTCACAAGAGAACTCGATTTTTTTTTTTTTTTTTAGGATAGGACAGGACAGGAGTATTGAGGACTAGGACATACAATACAAAGTATGAGAAAATGGATACGCGCTGTACCGTGCGCCAAGGGGAAGACGAGACAATAGAAGATGTGGTGTTGAGGTGCAGAGGGCTTGCTCCCGCCCTCCCGGAGGGTGCGACGGGCTTAGCCGGAGCGCTGATGCTTGCAGACGAGGATTCGAGAATGAAGGATAAGTGCTTTTTAATAACAAAGAAGTGATTGGAAGGCTTGTGAAAGTTATCTAGGGAACATGGAATGATGTACAACTAACTAGCCCGGCTGGGGACAGGCGCGAAAGAGAAAAATTGAGATTCGCTCCCGCGCGGCTCCGGCCCAAAGTCTCAACTGTCTACCAAAGGGCCCGGTGCCGGGGTAACGCCGACAAGGTTTGACCAGAGGACAATTGGCGACTCCCTCGCCGGGAGGAAGAGGCGGGTGATGATCTTTTTAGTTTTGTTGCCCGATCCCCGAGAGGTCATTCTGGTGATATACCAGGTAATAGTTACAAAAATTGCAGAAGCAAAGCAAAGTGGCTTAGAAGGGCGAAGGGAGAAATGATACTTTTGGTTTTTAATTTCTAGGCTAGGTGGCTCAAGCTGCCGCCCGTTTTAAAAAGTACAGCAGGTAGCATCCATCCATCCATCCGTCTCACGATAGCGGACAATAGCGGACGTGCCGAAGACATCAGGGGGGTCGTCCAGCAACCCGGACCTCCTCTCTATGACTCCACACGTCACGAAGCTCGCCTCTTACCACCGGCGGTATAGCTCGTAGTGAAGTAGGAAGTTTTTTACGCCAATTTATTCCCCCCCCCCCCCCCCCCCCCGAACCGGGTTTTATATACACATACAAACATCGGTTCGGATATATCGAGCAAAATTCAGAGTAAAAAGATGGCCGAGATGACGTGGGTGCCCCATTCGATTCAAATTATTATTGACAGACCTGTGATTCGGATGCTGTTGGTAAACCTTTTAATCCGCAGTCACCCTGCACAAACATTAAACAAAAAACAGAGGCATGACGACAGGCATGACACGCTTCGAGCATGTTTGTTACATACACATGCATGTTTCCAATTCATGTCTGTACAGCTCGGAGCGCGTGGAGCGAAAGCTCGCGCTGCAGATCCAAAGGGGTCTAATCCCCACACCTGCCCGTTTCGATCCGGATGAGCATCGTCCCGGCGTGCGCGTCACTGCTGCGTGGTGCAAGACCCGGAGCTAGTGGTTGTACTGCAATGGCTAATGGCGAATGCCACTAGGCGTTTTGGTGCGCGCCGGGATCAGTTGACCAGATCCGGACTGGAGCACACAATCCGAACGGGGTCGCGCCGCCTACGGATCCCCAGCGGAACGTGACCACTGCTCCGGGATCGGCGGATGCCTTTCCGTCATTCAACTGCCCGGGAATCCCCTTTCCGCGGTCGTTTCGAAGACGTTTTCGCAATCGCGGCGCTAACACGTGTTCGACGCACGAGCGGCAGGAATGGCTCAGGCGCTTCTGGCAAAGATTGCCAGAATGCCCGTAGCGCGGCCAAATACCTTCTCTTCTCCTTCCTGGAAAACGAACCGGCTGTCGAGCCAAGGGGTAAGCAAGCGGCCATTACGAATTCTTCTGATCTCGAGACAATCTAGGAGCCCGCGACGTGCTTCTTCTTCTGAGGCGAGATGGGTGAGATCAGGCGAGATGCCCCACGACAAATTAAGTCACGTGTGTGCGCCGAGGGCTGGCCCGGCTGGCTTCCGGTTGAATCTGCCGAAATCGTAAGAGCGACTTTTCTCGGATCCAAATCGAGATCTGGAGCGGGAGCTAATTCAAAAAGACCAGTGAAACACGTCGGTATCGATCCCGATCGCCCCGTGAAATAGGCTCGCTCCAGAAAAGTCGATCACGGCGCGCTCCAAAACGACCAGTGGAATTCGCCATAAATTGCTCATCTACAGCGTAGTCTAGCGTTGCCACCCCTCAAAAGCAGACCTACTTTATGCTTTCTAAACACGCACGTAGAATTGGATATCTTTCTTTTTTTAGAGCGCAGCTCTTAGGGGCCCGTTTCCGGCTTGAGCGGCGTCGCCGTCGCCGTCGCCGTCGGCGTAACCGCGCGGTGCATCATGGGAAATATCCCATAATGCACCGCGCGAGCCCCCCACCGGGGTCACGTGACTTCGTGGGGAGGCACGTGACCCCCCGAAGTCACGTGACTCCCCTGAGGTCACGTGACCCCCTCCTCGAGGTCACGTGACCCCCCGAGGTCACGTGACCCCCGCCGATGTCGCGTGACCCCCCGATGACGTCATCGACACTGATGACGTCACCGGCATCCACATCGTCATTCTCATCATCACTGATGTCATCATCAGTGATGACGATGACGATGCGGATGCCGGTGACGTCATCAGTGATGATGACGATGACGATGTGGATACCGGTGACGTCATCAGTGATGATGACATCAATGATGATGACGTCATCAGTGACGATGACGATGTGGATGCCGGTGACGTCATCAGTGATGATGACGATGACGATGTGGATGCCGGTGCCGTCATCAGTGATGATGACGATGACGATGCGGATGCCGGTGACGTCATCAGTGATGATGACGATGACGATGTGGATGCCGGTGACGTCATCAGTGACGATGACGATGTGGATGCCGGTGACGTCATCAGTGATGATAACGATGACGATGTGGATGCCGGTGACGTTACCGACATCCGCATCGTCATCGTCATCATCACTGATGACGTCATCAGTGACGTCACTGATGTCGTCACCGGCATCCGCATTGTCATCGTCATCATCACTGATGACGTCGTCAGCGACGTCACTGATGACGTCACCGACATTCGCATCGTCATCGTCATCATCACTGGTGAAGTCATCAGTGACGTCACTAATGACGTCATCAGTGACGTCAGTGATGACATCATCGTTATTGGGGGTCACGTGACCCCCCAAGGTCACGTGACCCCCCCTGGTTAGTCTAACCCCCCCCCCCCCCCAGCGCCCTTCCCTCCTCCTCAAGAGCTGCGCTCCAATTCGGCGTTACAGGGAGTTGTAAGCGGCTTTCACTTTTTTTTTTTAAGGTATGAAATGCTTTTTAACAAAAACCTTCGATCTCAAAATTGTGTTTTTTCGTCCGTTCATTTTCGGACAAATTTAGCGGAGAACTTGACTTCGAGTGACCTCACGTCACGTGACCCACACACAGTGGACGTGACTACACGTAAATTCAGTTTCCCGTTAAATTTAGCGGAGAAATTGACGCCACGTGATTAAGCACCAATTGAGTTTCCCCCTATATGTGTTGCAGTAAAATACACGTCGCGTGACGCACCGATTCCTCTCCCCAATCTTTTCACCTCCCTTCCATCTCCTCAACCTCCTACATTGCCCTCTCTGCCTCAACATCTGCGTACCTTGGCCTGTATTTCCCTTCCTTTCCCCTTCACCCTCCCCCGCCATAGTGGGTAGACCTCAAGGCATCGAGCATTGAGGTTTACCCACTATTTTCTTCAATCAGCCAATAAGAGCTCGGCGTTGTTTTGAAGTCACCGCCACTTCTGAGCAAGAAGCCCCAGACTACTTGCTCTCCACATAGAAACTACACCTTAGCAAGACAATACACTGCCAGGATACACGGGTACCCCAACTGTGCCGAGCCAACCTTGGACTGGGCAACGTCGCCACAAAGAGCAGCTGCCTTCCTATAGGACGCACCGATCTGTTGCCCTCCGTTGTAGTCGACGATGTCATAGCCGAGTTCCTTGCCCGCTGCCAAGAAGGCCTTGGCCAGCTCCGTGTGGGACTCCGCGCTGGACAGGGTCAGCTCTCCGGACGTGCCGTACATGTCTGCGGCGCGAGAGACGGATCGTCGCACAAATCCACACATCAAAGGCCGTGGCGCTGGATTTCATCCACTGGAGGCCAGCTCAGGGCATAGATTGGACACGAGTGCTGCGTCCTCCCTGCCGAACGCTGATGCATCACTCGTGTCTGATCTGTGCCCGCGCCGGTCTCCGGTACGTGATGTAGAAATCCAACCCTATATATGTACCAACGCACCGTTTTCAAAGAAGCCCGCGTTTGCCCACACCGTGGCGTAGGCACTGCGAGCGGGCAGAAACCCGATTCACGTGCGATGAAGCCTCTGTCCATGCGTAGTGCCGACGGCAGCACCACCGCGGTGGCGAGACGTCAAAGAGTTGAGTAGGTCTATAAGGCCTTCTTGTCTAAGAGGTCTTAGATACCGAAACTCTAAGCGCAGCTCATTTAGTGGCTCTAGTTCTTCCTTACTCGCACGGTCCTCGCGTTCTTCGTGAACAAAACGCGGGCGTCTACTTTCTTCTAGTGCACCTGTTTGGACCGTCACTGCGATTGATTGTGTCAAGCCAGTGATGGTGCCGAAAGAAGCGTTTGTTAGGACAGAACAAGCGGGTTGGTAGGGATAATTAACCTTGAGGAAGAAAACGAGAAGGGACGTTTGTTCGCGCAAGGATGCGATCGGCGCGCTTCGCGCTTGTGAAAGGACACGCTGTGCTGGAGCACAATGCGTATTGCTGACAAGATGTTTCGGTGGCGCCCTCTTATGGGGTTCCTATCCGTGACATCACGGCCAAGATTACTAGTAGCGAGCGACAAGTTCGATGGTGCGTGAAATTGCGATTGAAGCCTACTCATCACGTGCATAAATCAACGGCGTCCGAGTTGTTACTCTGACATTGCTCTTATATCCGTCGATGAGAGCAGAAATAATCCTACCCAAGACCGGAAGTGAGCTAGGGTGCCGTCATGTGCGCTTTGCTTAGGGTGGAGGTGGGGTGGAGACATCTAGCCATTTTGTCCCACAGGTTTATTTTTATTGATTTTTTTTTTTGTTCAGAAGCGCGTGAAAGAGCGTGTCCCTGCACGCGTTTGTGGCGCTGACTGTGCTATGGTGCCATTTTGTTTTCGTAGATTTCTTCGTATTTTTCCCCGGACGCGCATGACGTCGGCATCGGGTACTACAAAGGGTGACAGCTCCCTAAACAGAAGGACATCGAGGCACCCTATAGTGAGCGTTTGGACAATTCTGGAAGGCCGATCACAGCGACGTTTTTGGTCTCGCACGCCGCCAATGCCCCTGTGAACGTTCATTCTGACTCGTCAGCTGCTAAGTTACTTTTAAACGTCATTAGTGCTGACTACCTGTACGATATGCTGCAAGGAGCGGCCATACTGTGTGCATTGGTGGCACTATACGAGGAGAGTGATAAAGGAAAAGTGCATTAGTACTGATGCGATGGACAAACCACTTTTGGAGATTTCATATTGTCTTTGAAGACGACCTGAAGATGATTCCAAAATGTATGGTTCGCGCTCCCGGTATACAATCGCAAATTCTCCAAGATTAACCAGAGCGGACGCGATATAAACCACGTTAATAAAGTGAATTCGTTTTTGTTTTGTTTTTTGCGTTGTCTTTATGATTATTTTTGGACAACATTTTTAATCAACACTCAACAAGGCTCCACCTCACTCTGTACTTCTCTAGGCAATGATATGACTAATTAATCGCACTAAACCACAGTGATTTACATAATCAAAAAAGTTTCGCAGTCCCGCAAAAGGAACTTTTTGGCGTTTGGTGCAATCTTAAGCACTAGTTCTGAAACGTGTTCGTCGTTGGCGACATTCAATCGCAAGAACGGTGAGCAACAAGCTACACTTCAGACAAGCCTACGAACGGTGTATGCTAAATGTTTGACTCGAGGATGTATGCCAAACCTTACCGGTGGCCGCCAGTGCAGCGTTGGTCTGTGCCTCGAACTTCTTGAAGAACGGCAAGACGGAGTCGAAGTCCCACCCTTCGGCGCCGTGGTCCGAGCTCCACAGGTCGTAGTCGTGAGGATTTCCCCGAACGTACAGCATGAAGTTGATAGCGCTGCAGCCTCCCAGCACCTTGCCCCGAGGCCACGGACTTTTCTGCGTGACGAAGCCAGGGGACGACGCCGCGAGTTTGTTAGACTGAGCCGTAAAACTCCCTAGATAATAAAACCAGAGCTGAATTTTCAACACTACGGCTTTGTTCAAAACAGAGGTGTTGCAACGGAGCCTCGTGCTTGCATGCGATTTCCGTTCTACAGTTTTATCCTTTGAACACCAGACTCCGCCAGACGAGCTGTCTCTGTACGCATGCATGGCATCCACTGACAACACATCAGCGGCCATTGTAGTGGACTTGCTGCCGAGCGCGTACTTTCTGCGGCATGCATCTCGCACCACCGATTTAGCGCCGTCACGTGCAAGCCACGTCTACCTTGTTCTTGAGAGCCAGGCAGGCGTTCCTCTGGGGCTCCGTCCAGAAGTCCCAGTCCAGCGGTCCTCGGAGGTTTAGGGAGGCCATGAGCGGCACATCGGTCAGCGTATTCTCGACGCCGCCGGCCTCGACGAGGAGCACCCTCAGCTCGGGCCTCGAGGACAGGCGGTTGGCCAACAGGGCGCCCGCCGAGCCACCGCCCACTGCACCCACGTAGCACGGAAAGGAGTTTGGACGCTGGCTACTTAGACTTGGTCAGGACGCAGCCGACGCTATACGAGCTGATGGGACCAATCAAACTGCGCCAAAGGCGCAAGTCAATGGGTTAAACCAATCATGTGCACGGAAGCACATGATTGGTTCAGCAATGATAGAACGCGTACGCGTACACGTAACGAACACTGTGTTGTTGCGCTTTCTATGCTGTTTGATTGGACCCATCAGCTCGAAGACTCGGCTGCGTCCGGACTCATAACGTGCCCAAACAATGGCGGACTCGGATAATTGACGTAGAAGCTACCAGATGGCGCGCACGTTTGAGAAAGCTGTGTAACCGAGCCTTAAGAAAGCTCGGTTACACACCCACTTTACACGAAGTGCCCAGTTGCCGGCTCCCACAAGCTATCCGGGCAATGGAGTGCCAATGCATTAGGCTTAGCTCTTTAATAGAAAGACTAGTTCGGACAAAGTATGAAATAGAACTGCACCTCCTTCGTTGTCCAGCTTTTACCACGGCCAGAATACACCTCGCGAAATTCCCAAGCTCCAAGGAGCACGCTGAGTTCGAAGTTACACGTGCTGGTGTCTGCAACACTAATTTTTAAGCAGAAATCTAGAACAAATTACACTTTGCGACTGCATTCGTTTGAATCGCCTTGTTTTAGTAGCTTACTTTGAATCATTCATTGACAGAAGGCGGGTGCGAGCGTCACGTGTAACTACAAACCCTGCAAGTTCTTTGATGCTTGGGTATAGTATTGAAGTTGGTCTAACGAACCTGTCCCTGACAAGAGGGCGTGCGAATGAGATTGTCACGTTGCTGGATTTTAGAAATTTCGAATATGTCGTTCACCCAAAGAATTGTCTCGTTCCGTTCTGATCACGTCTACTTTGTGCAGAGGCAATTCCTCTCCACAGAGGGTGCAGGCGCACCCAACGTCGGCAGCGCCGGTAAACGACAAGACGGAAATAAAAACGCTTCGAAATGCAGTTTACAATACGGGCAGAAACTGGGGGAGAGGAGGAAGCGATAGCGCGCGGGGACGTGAGAACGCCGATTTCTGCTTGGAATAATCAGTAAAGGTAAGCTGCTTTTGGTGTCTACTGCACTCGTCAAACGCGTTCGAACGCGAACGCTAAACGATGGACGCCGGTGTTCCGAGTACTATAGCGTCCGAACAGTGCAGTGGAGACAAAGGCAGCCAGCTTTGCGACTACCCACTAATCATTCCAACCGGAGCTCAGGGTTTTGACGTGCCCCACGCGCTCTCCTGTCCTCCTCTCCCTCAGTGTCTGCCCGCATAGCAGTGAGCGTTATGCAAGCAGGTGAAACGTTCTCCTTCAGTGTTACGGCAATTACTTTTATTTTTCTTTCTGGCATTGACTTTGAACGTTCTGCACGAAAAGTTAAGGCTGGTTCACACATCTGCGTTGGTTGCGTTCGCATGCAGGCGATACGACCGACGAAGTCACCGGGACAAGTGTTCGCCGTACCCAGCATGGCAAGCGCTGCTGAGAGTATCTTCGCGAAGCAGTCGAAGAGTCACGCTTGTTGCGGTGTTTTGGGCCTCTAATAAACTCGTAAAACACAAAGTTGGGGCCGAAGTTGACGGAGCGCACCCATTGGACATCACGACGGTGACTTCGCGCTTTCTTAGCCGACGTCCGATCGGCGCTCTTCTGCTCCAACCTTATGTTTGACGAGTTTAGGGCCCTTGGTCGTTACAGTCGTTTCGGTTGCATGCAAACGCAACCGTTTAAATGTGTGATCCAGCCTTTTATACGCACGGTCTTCTTCAACGTAGTTTGGGAAAGTGCATGGTTGAACGAGCACTCGCACATTCATTCATGTTACAGTTATCGACACCAGGATTAGAACGGCGGAGAGGTTCTTTGATTGTCCAGCCATGCAGCCCGAGCTTCTATACCTTCGAAAACACTTCGGAATCTCGTGAACTTCGAGCGTGCACGCGCGACCAAAGCACTATGGAAGGCTAAGAGCCCGTGCTGGATGCATTCGAAAGAGACCCCTGCCGTTCTCTTCATGTTAGTGACTAGAGTGGTGCATGCTTTTATTTTTCTTTATCACACGATGCATTTCTTTTTTTTTTTTTGTGGCTGTAAATATTGGAAATTTTGGAAAAGACAAAAGAGGCCCCATACGACGAAACATCTTTATCCAAAGAGGCATGCGCTCAATGTACTCGCGTGTACTCACCAATCACGTAGTCGTACACGTCCAGAAGTTCCGTCCTGTCGTAATAGTCGGGCTTCACGGGAATCCTGGCAAACATGACGGCGAGGAACTGCGTCATGGCCAGCACTTGGGCCTTGCTGAACATGGCTTCGTTGTCGTTCTCCGGCAAACTCGGTCAACGCGACGGGATGTCTCCAGGAAAGCTGCGCTATGAAGATGACCCGAGTGCAGGAGAAGGATGTCAGACCGCGACGGCGTGATTCAGAGTTACTGTCATCTCTCGACAGTGACTCATTGCTGCAGATCTTGCTTTATACATACGATAATTGTATGTATAAAAACATACACAACAGACGAATAACGGGGAGAAGCTAACGATAAGTTACGTCTTTTTTCCCCTTTGTGTACGGATTAAGATCTCGTCCACTCAATCACGCCTTCGCGTTTTCAGCGCTTATCATATCAAGAAACGGTTGACTCAAAGCTTATATATATATATATATATATATATATATATATATATATATATATATATATATATATATATATATATATATATATATATATATATATATATACTAGGGATGGTCGCGAACCACCCTAGGTTCGATTTCGAAAGGTTTCGATATTTGCGAAGCGAACACTGAGGTTCGATTTCGAAACTTTTCGATATTTTCGTACCGACCGAGGTTCGAATTCGAAAAATTTGAATACTTGAATATGGTCAGCTGAACAAATATTCAAGTATGTACCAACTAGCTCAAGTAAAACCCGTCGAAAAATTCGCAACTTTCGATCACAATGGAGTTTCGATTTCGAAAAGTTCGAAGCTTTCACGGTTTCTAAAATTTCGGGTTCGAATATTTCGAATATCTTTTTTACTTGAGGTTCGATAAATCGAAGGTTTCGAACTTCCCTAACTTGAAATTCGAGATATTCGAAAAATTTAAATTTCTTGGGATCTGAAGTTCGAAAAATTCGAAGATTTTGAAATTCTTTGGAAATAAAATTCGAAAACTTCGAACACTTCAAATTTTTATAGACATGAAGTTCGAACAATCGAAGATTTCGAATTTATTTCTGCATAAAGTTCGAAAAGGTCGAAGGTTTTTGATTCTCTTTTAACGCTAAATTCGAAAAAAAACTTCGAAGATTTTGAATGTCTTTCAAGTCAAAGTTTTCAAAGTTCGAAGTCCGGTTTTCAAGTTCCTAGACAGTTTGAGTTTCAAATAATGTTTTCACGACTCACTGGTTTTCACGAAATCAAGTTTAGAAAAGTTAGGGTGTGATATCCAGGCTCTGCGAAGTTGGTCAGGCAATTAAATGAGACGACGAGTGTCCCGGATGTGCTGGAATATTTGCCAGTGCAAAGTGACGTGTGACCATAAATCGGTAATTGTGACCGCCAGCCCGGGGGGTCTTTAACCTGCATCACGCAGTAGTGATCACATGAACACACTGTTTTACGATACTCATACAGTTCGAAACGGCCAGGGGCGAGCAGGAGGTTGAGGCTCAGAAAAACCTTGAAGCGACCTGGCAAACTACTTCCCTACCCCTTGCACCCTGGTAGTAATCCGATCGAACGTCGCCCGAGTGACGCTATAATAAGTTAAGTTCGTAATTGTCCTGGAGGTTTATTTTCTAGGACGGGGGAATCGCCTCGCAAAAAACACAGAAGCCGACACAACTCGAGGTCGAGGAGCGTTCTAGCATACAAGTGGCGTGAGAAGAGGAAAAACGGGGGGCAAGAGGGGAGGGGAGGAGGGGGTAAGGGGGGGGGGGGGGGTTCAGCCCCCTTCCCCCCTTCCAGATATTTCGGACTGTTAAAGAAAACAATTCGGGGAAAGAGGGCGTGGTCGAGCTTATTTTAATCTGAAATTATGTATGCATATGTATAGCTACTGTCGCTCTTCACTGCATAAAGAATCGCGTAGATGGTCATTGTTAGCAACTCGTTGTCACAAGGCACTACTCGTCACATGCTTAGTGGTTCGGAAGTTCAAAGCTATGTCTTTTCGACCTAAATACCTGTGCAAATAGTAAAAAAAAAAAAAAAAAACATACTAATAAACGCGGGGATAAAAAGCTGTAGAAAAAAAAAAAAAACTATCAAGAATTCGCCGGAAGTGTTGTATTCTTGCATATTCAGAGGTTCAGAAATTTGAAACAAGTTTCTCCTACCAAAATGTGTACAGGCTAAAAGAAACACGTCCCAGGAACGTGTTTCTGGGAGCGTTCCTGGGATGCTTCACGTCCCAGGAACGTGAAGCGAAAAAAGAGAAGTTTTCTTTTAATGACGTGCTGAACTTGAACAATATTAGAAATCTTCTCCCATGAGTTAATTTATTCCTTAACGTGAAAAAACAATAAATCCATTATTTTGTATTCTGCAGATGGCAATGATATGTACTGTCTGTGGTGTTAATTTAAATGTGATACCTCAAACAACTTAGACGAAAATAAATACCAAGTTTAGGGCATAATTGCATGTAGATACATGATTGGACATTTCTTCGAAACTTATCTTAAATAAAAATAATCACATCGTAAGACGACACTTACTTAGGCTATACATAGATCATTCTTAAAAAGTTTAACATCTCTACCATAAATAGCTTCGGCTACAGCGCGCTTCAAATCTGGCACAAACGATAATCATCAAAAACTCGCTGTCCTTCCTCGCCCAGTCGGGAATTTATTTCCTTAAAACTAAATAGGCCAGAACATTGAAATAAACGGCATTGTCTTTCGTAAGGAACGCAGCACCGCGTGTAAAAGTTCGAGAAAAAAAAAATTACGAATGTACCTCACTACTTGAATTCAAATGAAACCGTCCACCGGTCTTTCGAAGTTCGACGAACGTCGAACTTTTACCCTAAAAGTCTGAAGTTCGTCGAACTTCTGACTTTTCAGGATTCGAAAGTTCGAAACTTTTCGATTCTCTTCATAAATAAATTCGAAAGTTCGAAAATGATTGAATTCCTTAGTATAGGAAATTCGAAAGTTCAAAAAGCTTCGAACTTGTTAGTACGAGAAGTTCGAAAGTTCGAAAATCATCGATTTTTTTGGTTAGTGAAGTTCGGAAGTTCGACAAGCATCAAATTTTGCAGCGTGATAAGTTCGAAAGTTCGAAAACGCTCGAAATTTTTAGCGTAATAAGTTCGACGGTTCGGAAATCGTCGAACTTCTTAGCTTAACAAGTTTGAAGATTCGACTTCCGTCGAATTTTACGATATGGAAAAATCGAAATCTTTCGAACCTTTCGAACCGCTTGATTCGATCATCGAAACTTCGAATCGAAAAAAGTTCGCCGCATCCCTAGTACATACTGCTAGAGATGTATTATTGCAGTCGACTGACGTCATTGCTTTTGTTGCGCGTCACACATATGAACGTTAGTAAGAGCTTACGAGCTGACTATGGTTGAACATAATATACCAAAACCCAGATCCGGGAGAACGAGGGACGACACGAAAAAGCTAACTTGTATTCCGCACGCAAGTGTAGTGTGCATGATTGGAAGCACAGAATGCGCAGGGGGTTACTAGAGCCACTAAATGAGCTACGCTTAGAGTATCGGCACTCTGTTCCCCGGTATTGATGTGGGCGCCGCCATCTTGGTTCTTAGGGCAGAACAGAGGCAAACGCGGATCATCATGATTCGAAAGTGCGACTTCCACAGCATTAGATTTGCTGTTATGGAGCTCCTGTAATGTTGCTTTGCTCTGTCGCGAACTGGTAAACATTTGTGGAGGAAGGAAAAGTGTTTTCTGTGATTTCAGATAAAGCTTCAGATAACTACGACGGGTTAGTGTCCTTACTCTGAGGCGTAGATTATTTAGTGGTCCTAGGAGTTACCAACGCGCCGAGAAACTGACGGTGAGGACGAGACAAGAGTGCGCAGGGGCGTCAACAAGAGCACGGTGTCTGAACGCCGTACTCTGGTTGGAATGATTAGTGGGTAGGCCTAAAAGTAGCACCATTGCCTTCCCTGCCTGCCAGCCGCACACAAACAACATGTACCGCCATCACATGCAACGTCGGTGCTTGGAGGCATTGAAAAATAGTTTTCCTGTCTTGAAATACGCGAGAAGAGCAACATAATTGTACGAGATCGGGAGAGATAAGCATGAGTGATAGGTTTATTGCATGCACACTACAAAAGACGCTTATATTAGCGAAAAACGCTTTCAGTACGACGATGCTCCTATAGCGATCTTGGTGCGACTGTTTGGAACGACCCTTTCCAAGCTTTGAAGGCCGAAACTTGCGATCGCCATGGCAATCGAGATCGATTAGCCAATCACCTTGAGGGGTTTTGACGTCTATATGTTGTTTGCGTGCAGGAAAGGGAGCCAGTGACCAAAGCGCCCGGTGCGCAACCACTATTGGCCCTCTCCTCCCCCCCCCCACCATCTTTCACAACGCTTAGAAGAAGAAGTGCAGGAAAGGCAATGCAGCTACTTTCCCAGGATCCAGCGACTGCAGCCCTTCTGTCCACTGCACTCGTGGAACGCGTCAGAATGCAGAACGCCGTCGTCCGGCATTCGGCTCTCGCATTCGAACGTGTCCGACGAGTGCAATGGAGCAAAGACAAGCTTTAGGTCCACCCACTAATCATCCGATCGAGAGCTCGGCCTTCTGTCCCCCTCTCGTCTTCTCCTTTACTTTCTCGGCACATTATTGGGAGAAGTAGCTCATTTAGAAACACAATGTTAACGTCTTTTTTTTTTTTTTTTTTTTTCATTTGCTTAATGAACAGAAAAAAAACGGCAAAAGAAAATACTTCCACGTCCGCGACAGGACTCGAACCTGCAGTCTTCTGATCCGAAGTCAGACGCCTTATCCATTAGGCCACGCGGACAGATAGGATTTGAGCTCTCGCTTGAGCGACAGAACAAGAGGGGCATTAAAGAGGGGGTGCAATGATTCCCGGAATTCGGTCAAACCTTTCTGTAAGTGGCCCTCTGACTTCTGAAGTAAAGAACAGAAAACCGATTTCGCTCGCCCGTGTCCCTGTTGTAATATCTTTCTTCGCCTCAAGAGGAAAAAGGCGATATAGCGAGCCTTCTGATGTAGACACTAGACAAAACAATTGTGGTCATCGAAAAAAAAAAATCCAGCAAGCCTATCTCTTTTATTTTCTTTTGCTCAATAAAACTGTTTTTCACTTCACCCGATGGTGAAAGCGATTTTGTCTATTGGGTCGAATTTAATTGTGCGTGTTTTATTTATAGTTGACTCGGACAATGGCTGACATCGAGTAATAACGAAGAGATGCCGATAGGTACAAAAAAACAATCTAAGTGGAGAGAGAATACACTATAGAGCGAATCCATGATTTCGTGACCTCCTACGCCTGTCAGTGTATGCATGCATTCCGCGGAACGGGGGAAGCGGGGAGCCTGATGCAAACGGCTTCTAAAATTGTTTCGTAAAAAATATATATATACACACAAAAAAAGTAAAAATAAGAAGTACAAAAATTAAGTCTTTCTTTTATACCTGCGTTTAACTGAGTAGGTCCGAGCGCAGACAATGCTACGGCCCGATGTAGCCAATCAGGAAGCACCAAAAGTGCTTCGTCACGGCGCTCGTTTCCTTTACTCGCTTCCTGTCATCGACAAATTAAATAACTAAAACAAACGCGGATCGTATAGATCTTCTTATCGCTTACTGTCACCTCTGCGAAATATGCTGAGTCACTGCGATGTGGACGCATGCGCAGCGTCCGATATATTGCACAGCAGAGCAACACCGCACGCTCAGCGAAGGCGAATTTTGCATAGATCTATAACGTCGGCCACGATCCGATGTACACGGTGTCACAAAAGAAAATTTACACGGTCTTTATTACCGCAAAAATAAACTACGCATCGCGGAACGCTCATTCTTTGCCTAGAGGTCACAACCAGATGCCAAAGTTTCAGCCCGAACCGATAACTTAACCAAAAGTTATAAGTGATTTTATGAAAATTTCAATGGGAAGATCGAACCCATTTTTGCCCGTTTTCGGTTTCTGGTGTCATAGAGCCCCATGTGTTCGAAAACACCGTCGGCCGCCATTTTCCCATTTAGATGTTCAGAAAATCACTTATAACTTTTGAACAAGGTATCGGATCGGGCTGAAACTTAGGCTTCTGATTGTAACCTCTAGCTCTACCTTTGGGCAAAGAATGAGCATTCGACGATGCCTAGTTTATTTTTGCGGTAAAAAAGACCGTGTAAATTTTCTTTTGTGACACCCTGTATATCAACGTGTTTTCCCCTCATTACGTCAATGATTGCGACAGACGTAAGGATGAACATAAAGTACCTAGAAATTAATCCCCGAATCGTTGGCGGCTGTCTTAATTTATAAGGGACTGTCATCACCGTGCTTTCTCTGCTGACACAGAGCGAATTTCCCGAGACCCAAAATTTAGTGCGCAGTGTTCTATCTATGATGATCGCATGAGGCAAACGGAAGTGTGACCAGAGTTTAGCGCTTTTAACCCCTAAACATGTTCAACCAACTAGCCCAAATCCAAACCCTTCTGTGTGACCAGAGGACGTGCGAAGGGGCTCTAGAATTTCCGAGATCGCAAAGCGGAATGTTATCGAGAGCACGACGTCATCTCGCACGTTCGTCGAAGGGTCTTTCCATCGAGGGCCGAGGACCGGAAATAAGACGGGAAAACAAAATCGAGATACGTAGTTTATTAGCTCCAGAAATACGAGAGCACAAGAAGGCGGACTTAAACGGCAAGAAAACGTATCTGCGGCAGTGCCATCAGCGTTGTGAAGAGTGTCTTCCATGCAGGGGCTCGTCCACCGTGCCCTTGCGGGTCTTCCAGCCCGGCGACTTTCGGACGAAGCCTCGAGTACTCTTGTCCGCGAACGCGAAGGCTCTGTAAAATGGAGACTAAATGCTTGGTAGCTGAAAAAATAGAAAGACGAAAGGCACGGTTAAATAAACCATCCACCGCATGGAAGGCAGTGCACGCGTACTATAATTTGCGTAGTCAGTAAACATCGTTCTACAGGTAAACAAACTGACACAAATGGTTATTAGGAATAAGCGTTCTGTACCGGTTCAATTTCTATGAGGCATATCATCTCTTTAAACCATGCCAATAAACGAAGAAACGCTCTTGTCGAACCCTGTTTAACATATTTACGACTTAGGATGTAACAGTTTGTTATTCACCTAAACGTTAAAGACCCAAGGCTAGCGTCGGCACTGCATTGGGAAAACTTCTCTGCAGCTGAGACCGCAGAAACTCGTTAAAGAATACAAACTTCCGGCTGTCTAAAGAAACAAACCACACAGTTACAGGACCTTGAACAACCGAGACTTGGAAATAAAACGTGAACCACACACACAATGGACAGCACAACTCTGTTTGTGTCTCGTCCACTTTTTGTTCGCCAATCTTGGAAGTTCAAGATATTGAAAGTTGACCAGCTCGCCTGCTAATTCTCTGTTATTTCTAACACAATTACTCTTACCCTTAATTTAGATGCGAAGTCTTTCCTCGCCAAAGGCTGGTCGTGAGAAACTATTTCTCATACGTCGTCCGCAAAGTGAGCACCGGACTGCGTCCGGTGCTCACCTAGCCGCTTGAAAGAGCGTCTCACCGGAGGTCCCCTCCAACTCAGCTACAGGCGCAGAAACTCCAGGCTGAGGCACGTTATGGAGCTCGGACTGAGGGAAGCCTGTCGCCGACTGTCTGGGACAATGCCGCCGTGGCATGGAGTTGGCGATGGTTCAGCTGTAGAAGGGCAGGACCGCAGGTCCGGCTGCAGCTCAGCGAGCCTCGGATGACGACGCCATCGAAGCGCTGTTTGGGAGCCAGAAGGCGCGTGACGATGGAGGCGGGCCGGCACCGAGGATCCTTGCCAGGACCCGCTTTTTTGAGAGCCGTCCGTCTGTACCTTGAACGGTCTCGGCCAATCCGGATTTTCCGCCTGCATAAGTACAGAAAGTCGATGTCAGCACGATTCAACTGAGTGCGTGCTCATGCGTGTACAAGGGCAGACATTGCACAGCTGCTGGAAAACGACTTTTATCGTATTGTAGGAGCGATGCTATATGCACTACGTAGTGCACTTTGGACGGAAATTGCTATATGCACTACGCTGAGAGCTCATGCCGCTCGGTGTTTTTTTTTTTTTTTTTTAGTTTTCATCGCAAAAAAGAAATATAAATATCGCCAAATGCCTCGTCAAAACAACGTTCAAGAAAAAAAAGAAAAAGAAAAGGGTAGGATCACCGCGATTCGAACCTGCGTTCACTTGCGTATGAAGCGGAAACGCTAACCACTCCGCTATGCCACCGGTTCGAAAACTCGTTGTGATCATTCATTTTATACGAGACAAACGTAGTGCATATAGCAATTTCCGGCCGAGCTGCACTCCGGAGTGCATATAGCATTACTCGTATTGTAGACATAATAGTCAAAAATACTGAGCGAGCATATAGCACTTTAGCGTTCAATATCTCTGTGCAGTTTTTGTTATACTTTCAACGTGAAGTAACTTTATCACATAATTCAAAGCGCGTTTAAAATAGAGAGAGAGAAAAAAAAACCTGGAAATTGAGATGATGCTGCAGCAATGAACCTACCTGCCTTCGTTGTACACAGACCCAGAGGTCTTCCACCATGTTGTCCTCCACGCGGCGTTCCTTTGGAAGTCGGTCGATCCGGTGAAAAGAAGCATCCGAGAGACCGTGCGTGTCGATGTCTTCGTCTGGAAGCACGAAGCAGATGTCAATATGAAGCCAAATAAACCGCACTGTGTATGTCTGATAAGTATAAATTATAAAACAGACAACATATGTAGGTCTGAAATTAGGAATAGAGTTACGCTACCGACCATGCGAATAGATAGCAGGGCTGCACGCACCCCAGAGCATACGCAGAATGTTCTCCTCCACGTTGTGTAGCGGCGTAGACGCGTCGTCGCAACGACTGGATGCCTCTTGCTTCGGCATGGTTAAGAACGGAACAGATTCCAAGACGGTGGTGTAAGGCAAGCCCCGGACGGACATCCGACGTCGACCAACCACGTGACCCTAAGGTTCGGAGGAATGACCCAGTTTTTCTACTCCACCCTTCTTCAACGAATCGGGAGGTACGCAGACCGATTTCCCTCTCCTGTCCGCAGCCGAATGGCGAAGGTCGCTGTGATGGGCGAGGGTTTTGGGGTTCACTGCGCGCCGTGACCCCCGAGCCTATAGGGAAGGGGAAACTGATTCCTCGCAAAGGGAACAAAGGAGTGTGTTAGTTTAACGATAACTGACGCTGAAAGAATGAAACACACACGTGTGACGAACGACCAATTCCTCGCGCCTCGGACTTGTGTTGTTTTATGTGTTTTCATTCCGCCAGGAACCAAGAAAACACGCTCGAAGGTGAACCGAGCACTTACCCAGCACTAGTATGTTTTCTCAACTGAAGTATGATTAAAGCACTAACCAAAGTCTCCAAAAGGTTGTGAATTTCGATTATATTAAAAATGGGGTTGCAGTTTGAAATCTCAGTCAGTACATTCCCAACCAGATATATTTCTGCCAAGATGCATTCACGTGACCTCACTTCAGTGTTCTTTCTGATGGCCAGAAGCAAATTGTTAACGCAGTGCAAGCTACCCTCTGACGCCCACTTTCCCACATTATGTCTGACAAAGTAACGTGCAAGCTGTAGTTAGATAGTTTATTTCGATGCCTATGAACAGCCGAGAGGCCCACAGGACAGTACACTTTGTCGAATAAGACTCGCTGTTCTTGCCAAAGGCAGAGTAAAAGAAAGTGAAATAAACGTCATCAAAATCGAACAAATCAAGTAAGATACGGCAGA
The DNA here is from genome assembly GCF_016920785.2 of Ixodes scapularis. NCBI lineage: Eukaryota > Metazoa > Arthropoda > Arachnida > Ixodida > Ixodidae > Ixodes > Ixodes scapularis. The sequence goes on from NW_024609846.1 coordinate 22,834,595, forward strand.
AGTGTGCGTCAGACGTATAGTGTTTTAGCGATACAAAGTGCATTAAAAATGTCGTACTCCAAAATTTTTAAATTGTGTGCCTTTTGCGGTTGTAGCACGATTGCCCCGCGTGCAGACTACCCTGTTGCAAAAGCCCCGCATCATTAGCCCCACGTTCCGAAAATCCGGTGTTCAATTTCCCCGTCCCGTATTTTTTCCGGTGCCAAAAAACCCCGTCCTTGTCTCTTGTGGTAGTAGCACGATTGCCCCGCCCCCGTCCCAGATTCGTGCTTCAACCAGCATTGTTTTATGTCTTAACCTCATCTGTTGAGGGTCTACAAACGGACTTTTAAGTGAAAGGGACAACAAAATAAAATTAACTTGAACCGCGAAAAAAAAAAAAGCTTCGAATGACGTAGTAGTGGCCAATTGCATAAATCTGCACAACCAGTGATGCACACCGCTGTCATAGAGGTAATCTCAGACGTGAATTATAAACTTAATCTACCTAGATGGATGGATAAAAATATATTTTGGACGACGTAAAAAGAATGAAACTGGTGTTTAGTGCTGCACGTAACAAATGTGCGGCGCCATGAGCTGCGGGTTAACAGTTTTGGCAGGACCCTCTTCGACGGAACTGTGAAGCCGCGCGTGCTTCAGAGTCGAAGAAAGCTTTAATTCAATGCTTATTCATAAAAACGAACTTTAACTATTTTTCACCGGTGACTGGTATTTTCTGTTTTCAATTCTATTGTCTCTATACGAGAATGCATATAGCGCACGCCTGAAGAAGATTATTCAGTTATTAACCTTAGGAAGGGGTAATTATTATTTACCGAAATTGCAAAAAGCGTTTCATGGCTCCTTTAAGTCCTCAACAACGTAATATCGTTTTTTTTGTAATTTGGTTTTTCTTTTTAATTTGTTTTTGATAAAACAATTTCACCACCTATCAGCACAAAAACAAACAAATTAGTCGTTACTTGTTTATACAGCAGGAGTTTAGTCTGCCAGAACATGGCGAAATTGTTACCCACTGTAGATGAGCAATTTAGCCAGTGCGGTACAACCGCTAGCCTAGGGTCTTTAACGTGCACCACGCAGTAGTGATACACGACCGCACGCCGGTACGATGCTCATCCAGATCGAAACGGGCAGGAGTGGGGCTCCAACCCAGGATCCCTGGGTTCTGCAGCGCGAGCTTTCGCTCCACGCGCGTCGAGCTGGGTGTGCGCTTTAGCCCACTCGGCCACCGATCCCCTATCTAGCACAGCTTGGTCATAGCTCGCGAAATCCAGTTGGTAGTCGTACGTGATGAGGAATAAACAACTAAAAAAACTCGGACAGCGACAAATGAACGCACATGACAGGACAAAGCTGTACTCGAAACTGTAGAATTTAAAATTTCCGTACCTGATGTAACGACACGCATTAGAATTGTACCGTCTCGCCAACTTGCTAGCATTTTGAATAAAAACACTGTCGTTCCCGTTCCTCCATTCACTCGGGAATTAATCGAACTCAAACTGTGCAGGAAATACAAATATATTCGAGCGACATCTCTTCCTTTCCTGGCTCTCTGAGACAGTCCTTGTACTTTAATAGTGTCCAGAAGGCGAGAGTCCCGAAGTCCTTGCTTGTATCTTTGACAGTTCCTCCTGCTGAGAAAGAAACCGTGCAGCCGACGGGCGTCCTTGACCGAAGGGATCCTAGCCTATACTTGGTTTCAGCTTCGGTCCGAGCGCGGCCGATGTTATGAGCCGAAGGGCCAATCAAACAGCGCAAAAAGCGCAGCGTCATGGTGTGCTCTCTGCGCTTGATAGGACTAGCCCGCGTAGGAGCGCGCACAGAGAAACGGCGAATACCAGCTGGTCCTATCAACTGCAGAGAGCACGCAATGACGTTGTGCCTCTTTCGCTGTTTGATTGGCCCTTCGGCTCATAACATCGGCCGCGCTCGGACCGAAGCTGAACCGAAGTATAATAGCGGAAGTGTCGTACAGGCGATCAGCATAAAAAAGCTGAGAAGCAAAGATTAAAATGAAACGCGAGTCAAATGAAAACAGAATAGTATAAGCTATGTGAATACGTTATCTACGTTTCGAGCGGAAATGTATCGTTGACGTAAGATCAATGAGCTAGGCGGATGCCATTTCTAGCGCTCGGGACATGGGGACGGGGGGCTCGCAGCTGGTTGACTGCGCGCCGCGATCGGCAAGTCGAGGGTCGCATGAGGCCCGCGGGCCCCGTGTTTGAGACCCCTGATCTAGATATTTCATTCTTGCACTACATGACACTTTTTTTTTGCCGCAAGAACGAGTTTTTTTTTTCTCACAACGCCAAGGATAGTTTGCTGAAGTCAACGGCGGTTCGCTATCATGTGTCAGGGAACCATTGTTGGCGTTATCAGGAAAGGAGCAGTCGTACCCGCGGGAAAAAATGAGTCGCGTAGTGCAAGGGTGAAAGATCTAGACTATGACGTGTTACTTAGTTGGCGGGTGTGGCCATCTGTGTTGTAATCAACTAAGATACTATGCATGTTTTCGTTATGCAGTTTCTTCTATTAAATTTTAGTTGCAAATACAACTTTGTCCTGTCGTGTGTGTGTTTTTTTTTTTTGTGTTTCCCGCGTTTTGAGTTGTTTTTACCCATCATTACAACGATTTTTTTTATTTATTTCATGGGGCTAAATTTACCTAGCTAATAAAGTAAAAAAACAAAAAAAAAAAAAAACCACCGCCATGAGTGCATGTTCGAAGGGCGTGAGTGCCCTTGGGAAGCTTTTGAAACTATTCTATTGTATTCTATAATGAGAGAGGGAAATGTAGACGGCACCCTTCAAACGGAACCGGAATTTCCTTCCTCTTTCGTTTCGTCGTATTGACCGAAAAGCAACAAAGCACTTGTTTTGTTTCGTTTAAGTTCGTAGATGTGGGCGTTTATACTGGGACGGTGACCTTAACCGTTCCTCACCCGCTGTTCCACTTTCTGTTCCCCATTGTAAAAACCCAGATTCCCGACTAGAGAACAAAGATACTCTCCCTCCCTCTCCAGACAGCGATCGGGGACAAGGTTCGGTACCCCTCGCCCTCTTTAGTATGAGGTCAGAAGGTGAGGGAAAACTCAAAGCTGGTGCAAGCTTCTCATCAAAGGCTTCGAAAAGTCAAGGACAGTCAGTTGAGGCGGCTATAAAAGGAACAGAATGTAGATATTTTCTCACATACCTGAGCAGAGCGAAGTGCTGCTGTGAACCACTAGATGGAGAACCAAAGTCCAGTCGACCGTTGCGCCGGAGGACATACGTTGAGGGACAAGATTCGAGGACTTTTAGAAGGTATGTTACTAGCGTGTAGTTGTTGTTCTACACTTCCCATGCATGTCTTTTGAGCGGATAATCTTTAGTGCGTTTGAGTGTTATCTTTTTTTGCTCAGGTTTCTGCGAAGTTTACCAACTCGCTTGTATCGTTTCTCTTACATCCATCATTCAGTGGACTTCTCGTTCTTTTATTTCTTGTTTCTATTTTCGTTGGGCCAACGTGATCTTTTTAGTGCCTCGGGGCGTCATTTTTTGAAGTATTGCCGTGATTTCACTACTCGAGCTCGAATGCTTATTTATTTGTAATTTTCTTCTTCGATTCAGAGGAAAGCATGGTAGGCTTGTACGAGTTCTCAGTCGGCCGATCAAGACGACGCTACCACGAACGCGAGAACGAGTCCAGCCGTATGTTCAGGAGAACACTAGAGACGAAGCACGAACTGGAAACGGTATGTGCACTAACATCTACTAGACCTATTGTCGTGCTGATTGTGTTTGCCAGAACTGAGATTAGCAATTGAGCCTTTCCTGGATTAGCTTACCATACATTTTTGTTTACGAGCAGTTGCCCATAAACCAATCGTAATCCGTGTGCGTCTCATAAATCTTATTAATCCTTTCATCTTCCAGTTCCAGGCGGAGCGGTCTAAGTCGCAGTCTGTTATTGCAGCCAAGTACCGAGACGTGTTCGGCAGTTTCTGGGATATGCCGTCCGCCATACCTCCCTTGTCCCCTGAGACGTGCTGCGCGCCACTGTCGCCAAGCCGCCCGTCTCCAGGCATGCCGCCACAAGGACCGGTGCCTTCTCCTGAAACACCGTCGCCCGAGGCCGCACCTGAGAGGCCTCCAGGCGAGACGTCTCATGGACACCGACCACGAACCTCTGGGAGGCCCTTCCGGTTCTCCCGCTCGGACCTTAGTCCTCTTTCGCCTCCAGCACCCACGCCGTCCAAGAAAGGAATCGGACAGAGGCTGGCGTCTTTCTTCCGGGCCACCAAGGCCAAGAGGACACCGCGCAACCAGCGCTTCTTCACTCGCGGCTACATGCCAACGTGGAAGGTAGGTTCAAGGACTCTCATCAAGTTGCAGTGGATCGCGCTTCGTGTCACTACTCATGGTGCATGCGCAGTTAGAATAAATCGGTAGTGATTCTATGGTGAGCGAGAGCTGGGGGTCCGGAAAAGGTCTTGTTGCAGTGCTGTGTGTTGACTTGCATTGTTCATTAACCGTTAACTCTGGTAGTGTGAGCGGTTCAAATGTTCAGATTCGTAGCTCTTTCTTCATTGCTTCTTGTGGTCGTTGTTGAGCGGCGCGTCTCCACGTCTGCCCTCACGACGGATGCTAACCCCAAGTCTCTTCCTTTGCAGCTCGCGAGCCCCATGCTGGGACGTCGTAGCGGTTGCCGCTTCGCTTCCTTGCGCGACCGAGTGCCAGCCCTCATCCGCAAGTCGCTGCGCCGCCGGTCCTACGGCTACGCGGTCAACCCACTACCACGTGTCTAGATGCATTCCCACTGCCGCAAATATGCACGGCGGTTGCCTTCTCTTCTTCTGCTCTTCACCAGTCTGTGTGAAGTCGTTGTTCTTGCCATTTTGCGAAGAATAAACGCGGATGAAGCATATTTCACTGTGTCCATCTTTTATAACCGTGCCCACGTGTTCATACGGTGACAGATCATCGGTGATCATCCCAAATATTCTGCCCTTTACTCTTCCGCAGCACCTGCCCCCCCCCCCCCCCCCCCCCCTCCCCTCATCAGGCGTTATACAATGCTCACCCTGAGACCAGAAGCTTTGTCTTCAGCTTTTTGCCCGTGATAGTGCAAGAGTGAACGCGCAGGCTCTGCGACGTTCTCCACCGAGCTCGCGCTGAAGACGGAGCTATACTTCGTTTCAGCTTCGGTCCAGACGCAGCCAAAGCTACAACCGCGAGCTCCGGGCTTTCAGCATCCCTGCCAAGCACGCGCGCTCGTGCAGTGCAAGCACTGTTCTGGGCCACATGCTCGCGCTTGTAGCATCGGCTGCGTCTGGACCGAAGTTGAAACGAAGTAGACTAGTCTCAACTTAAAGGGCCCCTAGAAAGAAATAAAGAATATTTTTGTAAACAGTTTGGTTCAGACACGCGTGCCCAAAAATTTACGCGAAAAAATAATTTTTAGACGCCCTTTAGATGAACGGAGGAGGCTAACAAACGTGACGTTTCCGCATTTGCGGGCACAATCCCACTAGGCAAAACATTTAATTGCTTACGAGTTCTTAATAAAATAACTCGTACCCTATTCCGTCTTGGTACGAGCTTACGTAATTTGTAGATGTGATTCGGAGGTAACAGATATCAAGAACTACTTATGCCAGTGAATTCATGATTGATACTTATTAAGAACTTCAATCCCTTTTTTTTTGTCAGATTACAATGAAATTTAGGATGTAACCGTCACCCATTTTCGTTCTGTATCCTATATATATATATACATATAGTTCTTTCTTTTTTTTTTTTACTATTTAAGGTGCAATTTTTTTTTTTACTTTTTTTTTGTCGCCCATGCTGGATATGCTTACCAGGTATTGGGGGACGAGAGGGAACGAAAATAATGTATGGGCAACATATGCTAGTTCTTTTATAGATTGCCTGATTTTTTTACAGTTTTGGGCGCAGAAATTTATAACCTCGCTGATATGTGCGTTCCGCTTGCAATCAGCTGAAAGCGTGACGCCTATATATTTGAATGTTTGTACGTTTGATACTCTTTTAATGCCCAATAAATATTGAGTTTCAATTTTATTTTTATTTAAATTTCGGGTCAAACTAACATGAACACATTTCTTTACATTGAGCTTCATTTTCCACTTATTGCACAGTTGAGTCTCTAATCAAGTCACCCTGCAACTGTTCTCCTGTTTCGTTAGATATCCGTCAATGATAATCATTTGCAAACAATCGTACCTTTGGACTCATTCCGACATTAACATCACTGACGAATATTAAAAATAACAAAGGCCCCAACACGAAGCCTTGCGGCACGCCAGATGTAACGGCAACAAAGTTAAATGTAGCTTTTTTTTAGGACAACGCATTGAGGACGCAAAAATAGATACTCCCTTCTCTACTTGAAGAAATTAGCCGATTGAAATAAGTTTCAGATTACGATAATGAAACGCTTGTCTATACAAACTCGTTTCTTGAGGAGACGAACGGAAAGAGGTGTTCCACATAAGTCCCTGCAGGCAGCCGGCCTCATGACCTGTCGGTCTCATTACTCTAGAAACTTGTCCAACTCTACCCTAGAGCAGATATGACAACACAGTAAGGAGGAGGTACCTCTCAGGAGGAAATTAAGCGCTCTAAGTTTACAGCGCTTTAGTTCTTTTAATAAGGCCGTAAGGGATCGCGCCTGTTCACTTTAGCCCGGCAATGCTTTTTCCGACTGCTGAACGAGGCAAGTGCAAGTTTATTAGCACACTCGACTTCAAAGCTAAAAACGTCAGGAGAATAACTTGCGCTGCAGAGCCCAGGAATTATCGACTAGAACGACGCTGCCGACCGTTTCGATCCAGATGAGCATCGTACCGTGGCGTGCTAAATTTTTCACCCACGTCGGAAACACCAGGCGCTTCTTGGGGTAGTTTAACTTTCCACTGGCTACACATCTAACAACAGATTAAGTACTTAGGGTGTATTTGCACATTTCCTTCACAGAAATGAGACATTATCGCGTTTCGAAGTCACGTGCTTTACGTCACGAATTCTCGCTAATCCCCGTACTACGACACTCCGCCGAGAGTAGGGGATTGTCCCACCGCTCCGGCGAGAACATATTATGGCGCCAAAGGAAAATTCGATGTTTTTTGTAAAAAGCATGGTGAAAGTGTGAAGTCGTCGCCTTCTTGCACCAACAACGACAACAACGTCAACTTTGACGTTGTTTGTTGAGAATGCAGCGACTTCAAGCATCCACCATGCTTTTAACGAACTAATCGGACTCATCGTTCGACGCCATCTTCCTTCCTCACCGGAGCGATGGAACAGTCTGTAGGAAAGGAACAGTCTGCCCTCCCTGTAGAGTACGCGGATTACCAAGCGTCGGTGACGTGAGCCAAGTAACCTCAAAATAGCGTGACGTATATTCCTCTCCCTGGAGAAAATCCTCGTGTGAGTACACCACAAGAGCAATATGACACTGTCAACTTTCACGTTGCTGGTGTAAGAATGCGACGACTTCAAGCTTCCCACATGCTTTTTGCACACGCCATGGAACGTGTCGTTCCACGCCATGCATGTACTTTTCTTTCCGGAACGATGGGGCGATCCTCGAATCTCGGCGAAGAACGGGGATGAGCAGGCATTCGTGATGCGGCGCACCTGACCTTGAAGCGCAATGACGTTTGCTTCTCTCTCTGCAAGAAATCTCCGTCGTCTGAACACACCTTTACGATCTTAACCATGAGAGACACGTGGAGGCGTGGGAAAGCCGGTTCTCGAATGCAGTGCTGCATAAAACTAACTTCGACCTTGCGAACATTTAGCGTTACGTTCCCTTAACCCTACCGTATTTACACGCCGACATTGCTCAAAGTAAAATTAGGTAGATAACTTGACAGGCTGGGTTGTGATCAGAAAGTCAAGACTTCACCATGCAGTTGGACCAATAGGAACAGGAATGGCACAGAAAGTGCCAAAAACGAAACGAAGATAAGAAGTCTGAAACGAACCATCAGGCTTGGCGTGCGTGGAGAAGGGATAGTTGAAAAAGAGCGAAATTCTGAGCAAGGCCTCTTTGCGCATCGATAATAACTTGTTTCCCCAAGTGCCCTGGTATCCCGCATAACTTTCAGATGGGAATATTTATAAGCTTTTTATCGTTATAAAACAATTTCAGAAGATTTTTTTTTTATCTCAATGCAGGCACAAATTTGGAGTCCAATTTTTTGTAATTTTTTTTAATGAAAGACGTTTACAATTTTCTTGTAATGCCGCATTAGAGCGCAGCTCTTGAGGAGGAAGAGGGGAGAGTATGCCCATGTGACGTCACGTGTGACGTCACGTAGTTACGCCGATAGCAACGCCGCTCAACCCGGAAACAGGCGCCTAAAACTGTGCTCTAAAAAAAAGGCATGTTCTAGGATAATTTTTGAAATGAATGACAGCACAAAGAGCAAGCTTGGCGGATTTTGTTTCGCTTTGAAGTTATTGTTTATTGAAGCTGCCAAGGCGAAAACTGACGTTCCTTTTACCTGTCGGAGAATGCTCATTTTCGCCCAAAGGTAGCGCCAGCGTTCAAAACCAACTGCCAAAGTTTTATCACTAACCGTTACTTTATTCGACATTTTCTTAAAACTTTTAATGAAAAAATACCGGCCGACCGACCTCTCGAATGTATCTTAAAATGGCAGTTTCCGAAAACGCGCAAGAAATGGGCACAATTTTTTCAATGAAATTAAAAAAAAAATTCACATATAACTTCTGAATAAAATAACGGTTCGTGCTGAAACTTTAGCATGTGGTTCGCACCTGTAGCGTTACATTTGGGCGGAGAATAAAAGCTCATAGATGCGGAGTTTATTTTGGCTGCGAAAACAAGCGAATATTCGGGCGGTACACGCTTATGTGAATGAGCGAACGTTTCAAATACTTAGCAAATTTGAGAGCTATTCTCATCAAAACACGATTTTTATTTGCCTCGTGTAGTACTAGTAATAACGAATTATTGCGTTTCATCAGACAATATAAATGCAAAATATTGTATTTTGTTGGTAGGACTGCAATTGAAACTTGAAACTTGTCAGGAGTGCGTTAAGTGCACTGCGTTCTCGCATAGGTGATATTCTGGATAATATTGTTGCATTAATAAGGTTAATTACCTAAAAAACGCTGAACACGTATGTCTAAAAATACGTGAAATTCTGAGCGATTGTAAGTATATGTTATTTTTATTCCGCTTGCCGTTTTCCAACGCACATTAAAAAAAATTCAAGGTTTATATTCGGTTATATACGCCTAATACTATATGTCTTTTTACATTTCATGATAGATTACGATAATTCCTTTGTAAATGAAGCAAATACATACAGGGCATTTTTATTAATACAAATAATATCGAGAATGTATTAAATAAAAATAGCTTCATTTGAACTTTCTGGTGATATCAAGGTAATTAAAATATCAATAGTCCTCACGTAAGAACTTACCGAAATCACCAACGGGCGATCGTTAGACATTTTATTTTGTTACATTAAAACACGAACTTTACTTTTTATTTAATCTATCATTATAAAATTTATTTTGAGATTGTCAGAGAAGAGTCTTGGGTCATTGCTTGAGAAATGACAAAAGTAGCGAGCGGAAAAACTTGTGATCCCGATGGGTCGGAGAAATGTTAGTTCTGTCCTCGGCCGCTTCAATGTTGAACATGAAAAAAAATGAAAGGGTACTGAGGTTACGGGTTCTCGGGGGGGGGGGGGGGGGGGGGGGGGGGTCACGTGACCTCGGGGGAGGGGGGTCACGTGACATGGGGGTGTGGTCACGTGACCCCCCTGCTCCCCCTGAGGTCACGTGACCTTGGGAAAGGGGTCACGTGACCTGGGGTTCAAGTGACCTCGGCGGGGGGCACGTGAACCCCAGGTCACGTGACAACCCAGAGAAATTTTCCGCTAGATTTAGCGGGGAAATTTTTGTGCTAGATTTAGCGGTGAAATTTTTCCGCTAGATTTAGCGGGGAAATTTTCCCGCTAGATTTAGCGGAGTGTACGGAGGGAGGGGTATCGCCCTTCTTCCTCCTCCGTACCGTCCTCTCCATACCCTCTCCTCCTCCCACACTTTCCCCGATAAATTTAACTGAAAAATTTACGCCACGTGACCTCAACACCAATTCAATTTTCCCGCTAAGTTTAGCGGGGAAAATGAAGTCACGTGACTTCGTGTCCCGTTACATATGAACAAAATCAGTTTCTCCGCTAGATTTAGCGGGAAAATGGACGTCCTGTGACCTCACTACCAATTCGATTCCCCGCTTAATTTATCGGAGAAACTGAATTGGTGTAGAGGTCATGCGACGTTAGTTTTACCGCTAAATCTAGCGGGAAAACTGTATGCGCAGTATTGCATTAAGGGACGTCACAGACCTACGGACCAATACAGTTTCTTCGCTAAATTTGGCGGGAGGCTGAGGACGTTCCACAATGCAACGCGCGCGGTTACACCGACGGCGACGCCGGCGTGGTTATACGCGGAAACAGGCGCCTAAGAGCTGCGCTCTAAAACAAAATCCGCCAGGCTCGCCCTTTGCGTTCTCTTTCATTTCAAGAATGAGCCCAAGAATTATATATCTTTGTAAAAATCAAATATTGAGCCCAAATTCGGCTTGAATTGAGATGAAAACATCCAGGTACCTTTTACACTTTGGTAGCAATATGGTATACGATATGCGCAAAAGCGCCGAGAAGTATCGACTCTAGTTATTAGAGATAAACGGTCTAATCAGACTACCTAACTTAGCCTGCACCTCAAGGAGTACAGCTGTTGGTAGGCACAGCTTTTATCTACCCTCTTTAATTTAATCAATATATGCGGCGCCTTCCTGTGAAAAAGTATTTTTAGACAAAACCTCGAGACTGGGGAAAAAGAAAAGCGAAAAAGGACACAACAGAAAAAGTCCTTCATTTTCTTTCGTTTTGTTTTTTTCTTCTTTAGTTTCTTGGTTTTGTCCTAAAATATGTTCAACCATTCCCAGTCGGTTTGAGCCCTAACGTGTTGTTTATTGAAGCAGTATTCTGTAACATCCAGTCGCTTTGCAATTGTCATCTTATTGATCAGAGAAGTCACCTGCCAAGCTTCGCTATAGCAGACGTCCTTGTCAACCTGTGTCTTCAAAGAGAGGCATGCTAAGTGTGCCTAGCAACTTTTTTTTTCTTTATTCACGAAAAATTAACACGTCAAGATCTTGTCACTTCGTTGTGTTTTGCACAAAAGCACGTAGAAATGACTGCACCGCGGATCAGAAGCCCATATGAGGGAATAAGAGCCACCCAGCTTGGTATCCATTGATATATGAGCTTATTTTGCTTAGAAGTCGAGCAAACTGAGCAGCACCGGCAGCGCGTGACGCGGTCGAAAGGACGCGGTGAACGCGCAACGTGCCCAGGGGTCTAGCCGGAACCTAGGTGCCGCGAGCCCTACCCCAGTTTCTCGGCCACACTAAAGCGCTGGATCCACTGATCTCTATGACAATTGCTGGATCGCGCTTCCCCGCTTGTTCGCTGCAGCGCAAGTGAAGCCACCGGGCTTCACTCGCTTGGGATACGATTTGCCGTTTTTGCTAGCCTTTGCTGCGGTTTTCCAGCGTGCTGACGACACGTTTTCTACTCGTTCGTCGTCATTCGCCGAAGAAGGTTTTTGAAGACTCCGTGTATTGTTGAGACTTGCCGTTGTGAACACGTGGAAAATTTTACGAAAGTGCAGTGTCGCAGGAAAAAGGCACAACGCGTCGAAAGGAAGGGCTGGCGGCGTGTTCAAAGCTTCCTTGGCACGCCGAAGTGCCGTGTCTCTGTGCCTTCGCACGCTTGGATACCGACCAAGAACCGACGCCGTGTGTATGTGTTCAGCGAGTGCAATGTGCGTGAAGCTGTTCGTGCCTCTGGATCAGCGTCTTTTTCCCTCGCGGTTTAGGAACGAGCTTAATCCAGCGTCCACTAGCGACGGAAGATGGGGAGAAGGTACGTCTTTTTTTTCGTCCTTAGACGATTTACACAATACCGTGCACAACAGCTCCTCATCACTGATCAGTGCTGGCTTATTATCAACCTACTTAATTGCACTTGACGTTTGAGCGCGGCTCGCCTAATTGTAATTGCGGTCAACAGATTGCACACGACCATATCGGCCGCGCTTCAAAGATTTTCATTCTCGCCGTCTTGTACTTTTGCTTTCGAAAACCCCCCTGGCTCCACAACGTTGCCCTATTCGTGCTCCCACGGAATCTATTAGAGTAGATTTGGGACATAGCCATGGTTAATATAGTACATAAGAACACGTACAGATCTCCCCCTTTTATTGATAGCAACTCACCGGAACAGCTGGACGATCCAGAACTCCGTGGCCGATATATATAAATTATCTAAAGGCATCTACGCGCGACACACGTTCAGAACTTTGGCGCGGCGTCAATTCTTGACCGGTATCCAAGCGTGCGAAGGCACAAAGATGCATCACTCGGCGTGCCAAGGAAGCTTTGATCACGCCGCGACACCGGCGACACGTTTTCGACGAGTTGTACCTTTTGATACGGATTCACGCACATTGCACTCGCTAAACACATTCACACGGCGTCGGTTCTTGGTCGGTATCCAAGCGCGCGAAGGCACAGAGACACGGCACTTCGGCGTGCCAAGGAAGCTTTGAACACGCCGCCAGCCCTTCCTTTCGACGCGTTGTGCCTTTTTCCTGCGACACTGCACTTTCGTAAAATTTTCCACGTGTTCACAACGGCAAGTCTCAACAACACACAGAGTCTTCAAAAAACTTGTTCGGCGAATGACGACGAACGAGTAGAAAATGTGTCGTCAGCACGCTGGAAAACCGCAGCAAAGGCTAGCAAAAACGGCAAATCGTATCCCAAGCGAGTGAAGCCCGGTGGCTTCACTTGCGGGAGCGGCAAGCGCGATCCAGCAATTGTCATTGAGATCAGTGGCTGGATCGGTGTCGCCATCTTGGGGGTCAAATTTTAAGTATTTTCAATATTTCCGCCGTGGTACCTCAGCGTTAACCATGTTGAACAAACCTGAGACTGGGATATAAGCCGTCGTCTCAAACTCAAGGTCATCACCATTAACACAAGGATGACCTTCAGTTTGATATTACATAAGGAGGTGGACTTTGATAAAAGATGGCTTGAATGCCATTTACCAGCAAGCTGAAATTAACTTCGCAAACGAGAGACCCATTTGTTGCTTGCTTGTGTTCAGTGGGCGGAGGATTTAATGGTAGATGTCGATGTTGAGACACCTAAAAAGCACAAGGAGCCGTTTTCACGTCCGCGACAGGACTCGAACCTGCAGTCTTCTGATCCGAAGTCAGACGCCTTATCCATTAGGCCACGCGGACAGACGGAATTGGAACCTTTTATACAGCAAGTTTATTGTGTGTTTGGAAGTATTTTCTGAACTAAAGCAGACAGCCGACACGCCGGCTGTTTTTCCGTTAGACTATGAGCAGCCTGCCCGTTATATCCATTATACGCTAATACTTCACATACACCATTTCTGGAGACGTCTTTCGATGAAGTCCCACTGCCACTTGTACTCTGGAAATTTTTCGCCGCAACACTCAGAGTCAGCCTCAACTTGGCCGCAAAATACCACCATGTTCCCTTGGTACGGGTGTCGCACTCAAGATTCGCAGTTTGGGATCGTCACACTGAGTGGTGTTCGAGCACCACTAAAGCACGCGGCACAGTTGGAGAGTGCTCCTCGCTCTGAAAACACAACCATTTGAACACATTCCAGTCATTTTCAAACTCTACACAGTGAAGAGGCACTTTGTGTTCCACGAGTTTAGCGACCCCTGGAATCTTCAGGCTTTGCGTCGGTGGCCGTCATCAAATGCTCATTTCACCAGCCATCAAAGGCTGCAACTAGCGTGTACAGCTGATAGACACTTATTTGATGATAGTTATCGAAGTGGACAGACTGAATTTTGGAGAGCGTCTATTGTATGTGTCCTAATTTTTTTTCTCTTTCTCAATTGGAACGCGAGGGCAAAAGAGGCTTTGTAAATCGTGTCATCTTTTATTTGTTCTTTTTTATTTTAGCTGCCTTTAAGAGCAAAGGTCAAACGAATAAGAGAAAGCGATATTCATCAAAATGGCTATGAGAAAGAGTAAGGCAAACCGAGTCGAGAGTGTGGCCTCTAATGCCACTGCTGATACATCATACAAGAGACAGTCTGCATCATACAAGAGACAAGAGACATTGCTCATATAAACAGTCATAGGCGTGCGCACGGGGAGGGGGGGGGGCAGGTGGGCGGCCGCCCCCTCTAATCATCTAGGGGGGGGGGGGGGGGGGGGGGGGCGTAAAGTTGGCCCGACTCGAGGCGCGACTGCGCCGGCGGTATGGTTTCTTTTTCGACAACATAAAACATGACGCCAAAGTTCCCTCCCTCTAGTGCGCGCAATGAAAAAAACAACCATAAAAAGATGCCGCGACGCAGCGCCAGGCGCCAACCCGTCTATGGCCAGCCGTCAGCGAAAAACCCTCATTCGCCCCTGCAAACAGCCGCCGCGTCGGGCTTCTAGAGAACTATCGAATGATCGCGAAATAAAATCATCACGTGACGCCGAGTGACGCCGCCAACGCCGCCACGGATGGAAGGTGCCAGTGAAGTCTAGAATGTTCGCTAGCTTCCACTGTGCTGCACGCTAAAAAAGACACAAGAACCTTCTGGAGGCCGGGCGGCCGGCGCGAGGGTATAGACGCTTTGCAGCAGCTGTGCATGGACGCCGCCATAACTGACCTTCAGTTTTTGTTTCCTCTTATTTCGTTTATTTTACTTCATCGTTACCACAGCAGGACAGGTTATTGCCACATTAGATTCAACTGTGTCCTTTTCTAAAGCATCGGCCTTTGTAGAGGATCGTCAACTACCGTTTCTGTTGCTCGGCATCTCGGTAAGACAAGAGAAGGTCAGCAATGGCGGCTGTAATTTGGCGCGTGTGTAAAGCGTCCATAAAAGGGTGCAGGCTGCGGCGCAATTTTTATTTATTTATTATTCCGATTCGGTCCTATACAAAGAAAAATACTTGTCTCACCCTAGCATGAACTAACCGCGAAGGCTCGCGCAGCCGCCGTGGCTTCATTCAAAGCGACTAGCTCGCGCTTTTAGCACGCGCGGCTTTCGGCTTAACATTAGGTTCGTACAGCAGGGCTCCTTGGTGGTGCTTGGCGTTGGTGTGTTTCGTGACGGCCCACTACTAGGAAGATTTAAAGAAGACTAGCTCAACTTCTACGAAGAAGAATTGACCCCTCCCCGTTCACTTCACCGGCCGCTCTACTCGGCCGGGGGGGCTTCTTCGTGCGGCTGGCGTGGCGCGGCGGCGCGAGTTTGCGGCGCGACACTTGGGGCAAGCACCCTTCTCCTTCCTATATCTTTTACTCACCATCCCCTACCCCAAAACGAAGGCGACATATAGAGCCTCCGGCTCAGCAACACTTTTTTTGATTTCCATGCTTTCAAAACTCTGACTGACTGACGGGGAGCAGTCAGCCAGTCCATGTGGACTAGCTGACTGCTCCCCGCATTGAAGTCGTTGAAGTCAGCAGCGGAGATGGCGAACTACGTTGAAGTGTGAGTCGTTCGGTCGGTCGGTCGAAGAAGACGTGTTTGGTGATGGTTGGTGTCAGTCGATCTGGAAGAATCGAGTGACGACGTCGTGGGAGCTGCGACGACTTTGAAGAGTGCCTCCTGGAAGTGTGGCCTTCGGTGGCTGTTTTTACCGTTCGTTGAGCAACAGATTGCATTGTCAACAAGCTCTGAGTCAGTCATCGAACAGTTCGCGACAAAATCGACAAAATCGCGTAGAATTTTGCTTTAGACTTTTCGCGATTGGTGAAAAGTACTATATATCCCACGTACTACACATTTTTAGTAATCTAGTCATAAAATATTGCTAACACTACATAACAGACCCATTAGTTTGTATAATGTTTGTTGAGCATGACATATTGCGTGCGTGTTATCTTGTGCAAAAAAAGTAATTACAGCCCTTGTTTCTGTTACATGTTTCTATCCGGCGCCAGAGAGTAATATTATGAACTCTACATTTGGATGCTCAGAAAAAAAAAAAAAAAAAAAGGCATGTCCTTGCGTTTATCTTCAATAATTACTAAATATTGTAACTTGCTGTTTCTCGTATTTTTAATCTGCGATATATTCTCGAGCTTTTAAGCATTGCCATTACGTTGGGTATTGTGTGGCGTTTTTCGTCTTCTGCATGAACGTTTGCAGACGTCACATGAGAGCTTTCGCCATGTGTAGCACATGCGTTTGCCCTGTATGCATACTATATTTTCCATACTAGCAGAGTCACGTGGAGGCAATATTTTTTTAAATATTCTGTGCTGTTAGAGATGGCATATGTGTCAATCTTTCTCTGGTTTAGAAAGAATAAAAATTCTTTGTACGCGCGTTGTGTCACTGAAGCCTCAGCTGCGCAGGGACTGCCTTTCTTTGCGGATGTTTCACAGGAAAGTGAAGCCAACTGCTTAATAATATTTTGTATATGTTACAATTCGATATTGTTGAAATAAACGTTTCATGACCATATCCAGTCTCAGCACTACAATATGAGCGGAAGGACATCAGTGGGAGTGCGTTGATAGAAAGGGGGTGGGGGGCGCTCTGTGGAAACCTCGCCCCCCCCCCCCCCCCCTAATGAAAAATCCTGCGCACGCCTATGTAAACAGTGTCTACAGAGATGTTCCAAGCATACATATATGTGCGAAGCAAATATACTTCGAAGACGCTTAAGGCGTATCCGCAGATCATTTTGTCATAATGTCTGCAGGAACATTGTGTCTTTTCTATGAAGTATACAAGCAGAATGGTTTCGGCGTGACGCCTGCCCATCACAAATTCCACGTAAGGAGACAATCGCGGAGCCTTACGCAGGTGCTGAAGTATATTTCTTTGGTATATTATTATATTTTTCTTTATTCGAATATTTCTTTGGTAAAATGCACACAGACAAATAAAGGAGTCGATGTCCCAGATCTGTCCCTTTAGCGAGGCTTTCATCGATGAACGCTGTCAGTGAAGGATGTCCGTCGAATGGCATTAGTGGAGCGCAGTCGAATGCCGTGCTGAAGCCAGATTTCCGGTAACATCGATAATAAGCGCTCGTCTTCGATATCAGATAAGCTGCGGTGGGTCATAGGAGCTCGAGAAACCAATCAACAGCCTCCCTAGCGTCATCTGACGCCGCTCTCCGCGCGTGGGCATGTGCAGGGGCGTGGTCACGTGGTCACAGATGGGGCCAGGAGCGTTGCAAGAGCGCGTAGCTCCAACCGCGATGTCTTCTTGGGAGTTTACGGTGTACAAACTGCCCCCCCCCCCCAACCCCCAAAAAAAGGTTATTTTTTTGTTATTTTTGCAATTGTCATTGATAAGATATGAACGGCAGGGCGTCTCTTTAAGAGAGAGAAAAAGAAAACCTGTATTAAAGCCGCCCATGTCCGGCCAGTAGTTACTAGAAGGTGAGGCCTTCCGGAAAGGGTTCAGGCCTTCAGCACGGTAAAAAAAAAAAAAAAAACAGCTGAGCAATGAAGGAAGGAGAAACAGAAAAGACAACCGACCACCGAACTACAAATTATTTTAATAAATCCTTCTCCTCTTCCACTAGTTCTTATGCGTATTCGTTTGCTTTTTTTTTCTTTTCTTTTATTTAACCTGAATCGTGTTGGCCCCTTCCTTCTAATTATCCTCAGCAGGAAGAGCGCCCTGCAGAAAGAGCTCTTTTTGAGGTTGCAGGGTTATTCAGGCGGAGCTCACACAGGTTTCTTCTTCGTTTTCTATAGCCAAGGCCTCCAAGCCGACGCCCTTGCAAGCTGCTTTTTATGGTGCCATATGATGCGGGCGTGCTTAAAGGAGTGATGCAACAATTTTCGTACTTTGCGCAAATACCGCTTAAAACGCATCCCTAACGTTAATGACCTATGAAACACGCGTTCGTTTTTCACTCCACGCAATAGAAGTCCCAGAAAAAAAATTAAAGAAAAACGAGCAGCGTTCACCCCCTCAACTCGCAGCCAGAACAAGCGCCACGTGATCTGGAGCCGATTATTTGCCGCCAGTGTTGATCATAGCCACGCGCTGGGGTTGGCAAAGCGCGGGACACGCGCTGAGTTCCAGACATTGTTATGGCTTGGCTGTTGTCGTCGTTGCAGCGATTGGACACGGGTCACTGCCCGAATGCTTCTCGAGCTTGCAATTATCACGAGCCCAAGTCGAGTGCCCACGCAATGCTCGGGTCCAATCTATGAACCGCATTCAAATATCGTCACTTGGGTGTACTGCGATCTCCACGTTACGTCATCAAATTTTGCAAAGGAGAGATTGAATGAAAATGATCGCTTTTGTCCTTGAAATTACACCGCAACAAAGGAGTTTCTTGGCCAGTGGCGTTGCGTGTGAGTATCCTTGATTCCCAGGTGTGCCAGTAAGCTCGTGTCAAGTAAAAAACATTCCAATTGAATATCGTTGCACCGCTCCTTTAAGTGTTGCCTTGCATTTGCAAGATAAATAAAGAAAACCGAGGTGTCTTGGTCCCGCGAGGGTTTTCAGATGGGCCACATGTTCACGTGCACGGTCGTTTATGCAGCCCCCGGTTTGTTTCAAGATTCAGGATAAAGAAAAGAAAAAAACAAAAGCAAATGAATACGCATAAGAACTACAGGACGATTTATTAAAAGAGTTGGTAGTCCAGCGGTCGGAATTGTCTCTTCTGTTTCTCCTTCCTTCATTGTTCAGCTGGTTCCACCCGTGATGTATAATAACCAACTAACTCAACTCATCCGGGTCATCCTCGTGATCACGCCTCTAACACACGGCCATCCGCCCCCCCCCCCCCCCCCCCCAAAATAAAAACATTTTTTTGCTTTCTTTTTTGTAAATCGTCATTGTTCTAATCCTATAATCGTCATTGATAGAAGGAGAACGGCCGGGCGTTTCTGTAAGATTCCAGGCCGACAAAACCTTTGCACCTATGTTTTGTCGGCCTGGAATCTCACAGAAACGCCCGGGGTATATATGTTATACACCGACAGACACAGATTACAAACAAGTCGGCGTTTGTCCACTTCGGGTGTGATTCAATGCATATACACGGAAGCAAGATACGTGCGAAGCCGCTACGCATGTGCCAAATACAGCGCCAACGCAGTAGCGTGAACACAAGAGGAATCTTTCTGGCAGTACAACTCACCGTGCGGTCTATTATTCCAAGTTATTGGCCATCGTCTGTAGCGACTGGAAGGGCAGACATATAATATGCCAAGGCAATCCTCCACTCCTATCTTGATTATGTATAGGACCGAGAGTATTTGAAATAAACATAACACACGAATATATACGAAGCTGATTTTATTGAGGCCACGTTGTGACGTCGCGCGCATTCATCAAAAGGCCTCATCATTAAAGTGAGAAACCAGAAATAAAACAGAAAAACAAAGTCCATTTTCGTAGTTTATTTTCACCGGAAATATGACTAGACGGCAAAAAAACGACAAGAAAAAAAAAAAATCATAGAGAAGAGAGTCGTCCTTTCACCGGGCGCCTGGAGATCCTCTGCCGGGACGACGTCCGGGGAATGGCTCGAGTCGATTTGTCCTCAAGCCGCAACGTGCTGGGGCTGCGAAATCGGGACAAGGTGCTTGGTAGCTGAAAATGAAATTGAACAAAGATAACAGGCACGGTCAAGCAAACCATCCAACACATGAGAGTCGTTGCTCGCATCCAAAACACTACGATGTGCAGTGCTATACGCGGTTCCAGACTAATATAGACAAGCTCCCACCGCGAAACCTTGCGCTCTTTCCACTTTATAATTAGAAAACGAGCGTGTTGGTAAATTGATGCGTATACATCAAAAGAGAAAACCCAGAGGACGGGGACGAAAACAGAACTTCTTTCATGTTGGGACTTGGACGACACACGGCTCGAAAAACGTTGCCAGCAATAATTGAAAACGAGCTTCGTTTGATTAGTTCAAGTCTTCGTTTACACTTTACGAGCGCGAACGCCGCCGACAGAGACGAGGCAAGGAGCGACTTGCCTACACTCCGGCATCAGCTATGGTAAAATGGCAATGGAGGAGGGCTACACGAAAAAAGATTGTCCTCTTTTTTTTTTTTTCTGCAACGGGGTTAAGAAGCATTGTTGAAACGGTAACCAAACTTTCACAAGGTCATTTGAAATCAAACCAGCCACCAAACGAGAGAACAATTTTGTTGCACCGTCTTTGGTGATTTAAGATCCTAACAACAGCGTATTAATGAAATAGGCAATAACGGCACATACCCTCAATCTAGACTCGAAGTCCCGCCCGGCCAAGAGCTGGTCGCGAAGGACCACTCCAAAGACGTTGCCTGTAGAGAGGCTGCGCCCGGTGCTCAAGCCGCTTGGAAGGACGTGCCACCGGAGGTCCCCGAGAACTCAACCCCAGTCCTTGAAAGTCCATGGCGAGGCACGTCATTGAACTCGGACTGAGGGAAGCCCGTCGCCGAGTGTCCGGGGCCACGCCGCCCCTTGAGGTTGGCGATGGTCCAGCTTTGGAAGGGAGGACCTGCTGATTCAGCTGCAGGTCAACGAGCCTCGGATGACGACGCCGTCGCAGTGCTGTTTGGGAACCGGAACGCGGGTGACGGTGGAGGCGACCCGGCACCGAGGAACTTTTCCAGCGCCCACTTTCTTGAGAGCCGTCCGCCTGAACCTTGAACGGTCTCGGCCACTCCGGCTTGTGCACCTGCCGAAATGCAGAGTTGATGTGACCACAATACAACCGGCTGCGCGCTCGTGCGGGTACGAGGACAGACATCATACACTTTCTAGAAAATGCCTATTTAATAATAGAGACACCAGAAAAAAAATAAAAACACTCAGTGTGTACACTACACATAGCATCCAATATAAGTGTTGTGATTTGAAACATGCATCTATCAAATAAAGTACGTAACTGCTGATAAAATTTGGACAATGAAGTGGAGCCGTCAATGAACCTACCTTCATTCGTTGCATGGGGACTCGGAGGTCTTCCACCGTGCTGACCTCCATGCCGCGCTTCATTATGAGTCGATCGATCTGGTCAAAAGAAGCAGCCGAGAAACCGCGCGTGTCGGTGTCTTCGTCTGGAAGCACGGGAAAGATGGAACTATGAAGCCAAATAAACCAAACTTGCAATGGAATAAAATCAAACGGACAACATACGCGGGTGTAAAGTTACGGAAAAAGTTACGCTAAAAACAGGAATGAGAATGAATTGCAAAGCTGCACGTACCCCAGAGCATACGCAGTATATGCTCGTCCACGTCGTAGCGTGGTGAAGACGCCTCATCGCAGCTACTGGATGCCTCTTGCTTCGCCATGGTGAGGAACGGAGCAGCCTCCAAGACGAAGACCAAGGTGTTGAAACGTAAGCCCCAGATGCTCGTCTGTTAGACGGGCGCCTCTGACAAGGACATCCGATGTCGACTAACCACGTGTCCCCAAGGTTCGGAGGGATGACCCAGTTCTTCTACTCTCTCCCTCTTCACCTTATCGGGGTCATACTCTTTGGCTGAGGGGCCTTAGGAAGGGGGATAAGGGAGGTGGGAAGTGGTGGGTGACGATGATTAGAGAAACCTACCAAACCCCGTAGGATCGGCGGAAGTTGAGATGAGTAATGCGTGTAACCTACGACGAGTGCTTTCAAATACCCTTTTCCACCGCTGAAGAGCGAGGGGATGTAATCGTGGGGAATCTCCTTTGGGGGGGTCATGCGCAGTCGGAAACAAAGGGAAGAGGGCAATGATCTCTGGCGCTTTGACTTTATTTATTTATTTATTTAAGATCCGCAGGACCCAAGGACATTGCTGCCACATAGCATAAACATTAAAAAGAAAGTGCAATGCGGAGAATAGGTTCCCTATACGAGTCCGTGAACTGAGCTTTCACCCAGCCTTTGGTATGTTTACTCGCGTGAAATATCTTTCCGCGGCTGAAGTGGTTCCGGATAACATTTCTTCCTGCGGTCATTCTGCGATTCAACTAGTAACCCCCCCCCCCCCCCCCAAAAAAAAAAAATAATAATAAAGAATAACAAAAATAAACAGCCTTTTTTTTAGATATGTCGCTTTTGACCCTTAGTGGTAGTTCTTGGAATCCGCTCTCAAGCTTTACATCGCGATCGACGAAGTGCATCTGTTGCCCGGTGGGGTCCAAACAGGGAAATAATGCTGAAAAACACAACCTGTGTCGAGAAGTAAAGGATCAAAGTTGTTCGTCTTCGTCCTACGTAGATAAAGTTTCCAGACATATGGTTAAAGGGGCAGTGCAACGATTTTGATTTCTCGCTCGGTATAGTTAAACTGCATTAGAAATATTACCAAAGCTATGGCAATAAATACTGTCACCGCATTAACTGGAGCTCGCCTGAGCACAGTTAATAATAATAATAATAATAATAATCATAGTACCTTTATTTTTTCCAACAAAAACAATGTTGAAAAGGTGACTTGGGAAAAAAGCTGTAAAAACAGCTTGACGAGCCCCAAACCACCTACACCAGCAGTCGCGATGCAGGCACTAAGGATTTATACAAAATTGAAACATGACATGTGTACTACATGTTTGAACAACTTTACAAAGAAAGAACTGACGCTAAACAAGATAAGTAGCATATTGATACAGTTTACACAATAGTGAATACACACACAGAACGTTAAACACCACTGAAATAAACGTTCACTGCGTTGATCGTCTGTCGACTGTTTGCTGCTACTCAACGATTAAAAACTCCAGTCACTGATATCTTTAGTAATTGAGTGACTCCTCTGTGGCGTACATTGAACGGTTAATATTGCGTACGCCTATGAAATTGCCGGAGTGGTGTGCGTGTTAAGAAGTTTCCCATTTACCGAAAAAAATTCGCTAGTAACATGTGTTGCCACGCTTGATATTCCGTTTCTGAAAACACGAAGAAGTATGAAAAGTCAGAAGACCACAGACGGCTGGAAAGCGGGGGCACGCGCTCCTTTGGGGACCGGCCGTTACCAGAACTAAGAACTTAAAAGCGAAACAAATAAAAACACCGACGAGGAAGAGACACACACAACACGGACTGGCGCTAACTTTCCACTGATTCAGTAATGAAACTGCGGCACCATTTGCGTCAAACTGCGCCAGAACGAAAATCCTGCTACATGCTGCTCCAAAGGTTTTATTTGTGCACAATTTGCGTTATGTCTGCGCCAAGAGGGAGCTGTCCACAAAGAGAAACTGAAAGTGTCGAGCACGTGGCATGCTTGGTGATGCCACTGAAAATTAAGAAAATACAGTTGTCGTTTTTTCGGATGCCTAAGTAGTATCTGCGAAGAGTAGGACTGCGCGAAAATTAGAATGATCAAATACTAGTTTGAAAGTATGCGCTATTTGATATTCGCTTCTAGTTTAATTGCAATATTCATACTTTTCAAAGTGTTGATTTCGGCGGGCTAGCCCCCTCGAGTGCGCTTCTCCTCAAACACCGATGCACTGCGGAGAAGCAATACCCATGGAGCTCACACAGTGATCTCGCGACTCGCTTTGCCGCAGCGGAGCAGCGCACTTAGGAGAAGAAAAAATGAAAGACGTTTACAACCCCTCTAACGCCGAATTAGAGCGCAACACTTGAGGAGGAGGAGGGGAAGGGTACCGAGGGGAAGGTATATCCTTCCTTTTCGTCGTTTACCCTGAGACTGGGTTTTTTTTTAGAAGAGCAGAAGTAACAGAAAAAACAGACAGGTCTGTTTTTTCTGTTACTTCTGCTCTCCTAAAAAAAACCCAGTCTCAGGGTAAACGACGAAATGGTTGACTTCCACCAGCTAGCCTGTACTTTGACTCTTTTCTTGGTATATCCTTCCTCTCTCCTCATCTCCTCACCCTGTCTGCTACTCCGAGCGGCGTCGCCGTCGCCTCACGAGGGTCACGTGACGTCACCGGGGTCACGTGACTCCTGCGAGGTCACGTGACGATGACGTCACCAGTGACGTCACTGATGACATCATCTCTAGTGACGATTCGGATACCGATGACGTCATCAGGGACGATGACATCATCAGTGACGATGCCGATGGCGTCACTGATGACGTCATCAGTGACGTCACGCGTCCCATAATGCACCGCGCAGTCACGGCGACGCCGCTCAAGCCGGAAACGGGCGCCTAAGAGCTGCGCTCTAAAACACACCGTCAAGGTGGTCTGGTGCACGCGCGCCTGGTGTAATAAAACGTTCAGCCTTTCCACCCTCGTGAAGAAGGAAGACCAGCGGAGCTGTACTCGATACACTGTGTGCTTCTTCTTCGTCGTCGTCGGTTTTTCGCGCTGTTTCCTACGATGAATTCCCACCAACGCGCCCAACTATCCATTCTTCTATTATAGCTGGAAAGGTTTCCGCCATCTACGAGCGACGGCGGAAACCATATTGGTTGTGTGCTTGCCGCCGTCGCTCATAGATGGCAGTAGCTGTCCAGGTAGGTTTGTGTCGACATACACGGACACGATCCTGGGGAACCTAGCCCTTAAAGGCCCATACGCACATTCGCGTTTGAGCGCGGTGCGTTCCGTAGCGGCAAGCGGACGCGTTGCGTTGCGAAGACCGCTTGCGCCAAGCTTGTACGCACAGTTGCGTTGACACGCAGTCAACCGCAGTCAAGAGCCAATAAGAACGCGCTATCGTCGCTAGTGGCTCACCAATAGTAAGCGAAATCCAAGGCAACATGGCGGCGCACGGCGACAGCGTCGGTGTTCGATCTTGGGACAATCTCGCCGGCTTCCCCAAACGTTCTGTCAAGCTTGAACCATCGCAGCCTTGGAAAATACAGTCCCCACCGCTCCCCAAAACGAAAAAGCAAGCACTGCGACCTGCGAACCGGATACATCTCGCCGAGTCGGCCGGGTGGGGCGAGCGAACACGTCACCCCCTCTCCTCTTACGGCTTCTGATTGGTCGAACGCACCCGAACGCACCGCAACGCTTCGGAAAGTTGAGCGAGTCTCTACTCGCTTGCGTCGCGCTACCGAGCGTTGCGGGAAGGCGCGCGTCGCTCTGCAAGCGACCGCGCCTGGCCGCAAGGACTCCGCAACGCACTCAAACGCGTTCAAACGCGAATGTGCGTATGGCCCTTAACAGCTCCGCTGTAATAAAAAAAAAACGAAAAAAAGAGAGTAAACGTGATTGGTGATATTTATTGTTTTAATTAAGAAAATCAGTTTGAGTCAACCATTTACTCGCTCAGAAATCCAACCAGGCCAAAAGCACTGCATTCGAACCGCCACACGCACACATCGTCCTCGTCGTCTCACACACCAGTTCGAGCTCGCGCAAGAAGACAACAAAACAACGGTGCGTCCTTTTATACTCTGTTTCACCTTATGATGTACTGCAGGAAAGGTTACAAGCGCGAGCTCCTTGCTTTAGGGCACATCTCGGCGGCACAAGCTCTCGTGCATTGAGAGCAGCTGCCTACGCTGTGAGCTCGCGCTCCTAGCCTTCGCTGCGGTACAACATAAGGTGAAACGGAGTACAGTAGCAGCACCGATTACAATCAGATGCACGTCACGCGCGCTCAATACAGGAAGGCAAAAGTGCGTGGCGATATGACACCACGAATGTAAGTCGTGCGCTGATACAACATTTATATATGGTGCAGTAATATCTTCAATATTTAATTCTGGGTTTTATGCAAGGGTGTATGTTAGGCAGCGATGTTTTAACAGCCTGTGTTCATTGCTTGTGCTTGTTATAATTCAGAATTAAAGAAAATATTTTTATATAGTAAGATATATAAAACCTCTCAATTAGGTACGGCGGGGCTCTCTTGTACGTGTAATTTTATGTCAAATCAGTCATTTACTTGCCATTCTAACGTAGGCATTGAACTATCTGAGGCCACAGTCTATAAATATTGCTAAATTAAACTCAACAGAGCTCGTAAGTGGGCAATAAGAAGCTTGGGAAACAACCTTCGTGAGTTCAGCTTAATTTTCGTTTAAGCATGGTGTAACAGTAATGGAAGGTACGGGGGAAAGGTGCAGCAACTATTCAATACTCGATTCAAAAATATTCGGTCTAAATGACAATTCACTTTGAGTTTACTTCGAACCCAAAGTCCATTATTTACGCATGCCTAAGGAAGAATTATCGGTTTTTGTGCGAACGGTGCTCACATCGATCGCATGAATAGGTAGCGCTACTCGTTGTGATAAGTTAGAGTAGCTAAGCGCTCCGCTTAGCTGCTCACAGAACAGTAGCAGGTTGAATGCGAGCGAAGGCAGCGCGAGACACATTCAACACAAAAGTGTCCGTTTCAACTCGCGACAATTACCTGACCGTGATACAAACCCTACAAAGTAGCTAAAAACAAATTTTTAGGTCAAACACCAACCGAAGACGCCTTTGGTACGCCTAATAAATTAATTAAGACATGTTAAAAAAAAACTGCGTATGATTGCTTTATAAAAAAAAAAAAGATATATGTAGTGGCCAGGTCTTCTGTAGGTATGATACCTTAGATCGTCTCCCAACTCTCCAACAACTGAAGCTTTTTTTTCCAGAGGCTAACTTTTAAAGAGATTGTATAAACATTTTTGACGTGAAAGCTCTAAATTGTCTGCTCCAAAAGTGAGAATCTCTGCGCCAAAACCCGTTGTTCCCTGCTACAAGAGCTGCTCCACATCACCATTTGTCACTTTCACCACTGATGATTTAACGAAGGCAGTGAACCCTATCACAGATGCGTGAACACTATCGCCTATCTCCCAGATCATAATGAGCCAACCAGCCTAATCCAGAGCTATAATGCAGCGTTGCCAGAATGCTGTCGCGAGACTCCATTAGCCGCCGAGATGTTTATATTCGCCCCTCTTTCGTTCAACAACAAACTCAGTGGCGCCATCTCTTGGGCAGCCCAGGCACGCTTGTCTTGTTAGTAACTCAAGATGAATATTTGATTAAATCGTCGTCTACAGAATTGCAACGTGTGAGAAATTGCGTTTTCGTTGCGCTTTTGTATTATCACTATGATTAACCCTATGTCACGTAGTCACTTTACGTCATGTGGTCAAGACATGCTGTAAAATAGTATCGCGTCACGTGGCCCCTTGACGTCAAGTAACGTATAGTCACGCAACTCACTGTGTGAGACCGGTTTGAATCGGGAACGTCACTAGAGTTATTGTGGCCGTTGACACCATGACGTCACACGACATCACGACTTCGCACCGCGAGTCACGTGACACCGTGACACATGATTGTCAGGAGCCCCAGGCGAGTGCTCGGGTTGCTCACAATCAGCATCTCCAACATGCCGGGAACGGCTCGTGTTCAATCAAAGATGAGAATAGCCAAACTCCAGCTATGTCTGAAGCTTCAGCCCATGCTTTATGCTTTGCCAACCCCAGCGCATGACTATGATGAACACTGACGGTATATAATCAGCGTCATATCACGTGGGCACTTGTTCTAATTTTGAGTTTAGGGGAAAGCAGTTTCTCTTTTTTGTTTTTGTTTTTATGTATCTACTAGTGCGCGGACAGGAAAACTAATGCGTGTTTATGCAGGTTATAAACGTGAAGGATTAGTTCTTAGCTGTATTTAGTTAAAATATCAAAATTGTTGCAGGACCCTGTTTGCATGTACACGTCAGTGCCTCGGAAAGTTGTCCCCGAGAATAGAAGCGTTGAAAAGATTAAATCTGACTTATAAGTCCGACGTTATATAGAACTACAAGTGTGTACGGGAGGAAGACCTGAAAAGAGTTCCCTAGTGGCCTCGGAGGGACAGCCGAACGTTGGCAGCCGCTCTAAATTCTCACAGGAGTGTCGTCCTAAAGTTCTTTCCCAAGCTCAGTTTTAACTTTACAGCTTATGGGTGAAAACAAAAGCCATAGGGCTTTTGTTTTCCAATGCATAATTGGGGGTGGTGCATAATTGTCCAATTAGCACCACCCCCAAACAGAGGAAAGACCGCGAAAAAAAAAAAAAAAGATTCTGTGGAAGAGCCAGGAAAGAAGAAAAGGAGGGGAGGCTAGTAGGTTTAAAAGCATATTGTGTTGTAAGGTTCCTTGCCCGCATCTTCGACATGAACCAGACACTGTGGCCCCGGAAACTACTTCGTTTGCAAAAATACTCTTGCCAGAAAGCGCGTTTTCGTGGTACCAGGCGCTCACGCCGTTCCTCACGACGCTGCATCAAGCAAGAATAATGATTTCCGAACATACTTAAAGATATACATCTTTATTTACCTTAAATATATATATTTAATATATAAAGATTTACCTGAAAGATACACGTCATAAGTAAATGCACCACCAAATTATCTGAAATATTGCCGCGTGGAAAAAGCTGAGTCAGCAGGGTGCTGGACTCGCACGCCGCTGACTAGGGTTTGATCCCCACCAGCGCTTGTCCTTTTTATCTTCCCTTTGTTTGCATGACTAAAATGGTCCAGATGACTAGAGAATCTTGTCCTTTGTTCGAGCTCGGAAAACTTCTAGATACCCACGCACTTACGAAAGGAGCTTCGCATGGCCTGCTTGAGGCAGTCGTCCTTCCATCGCGTCAGAGTATCTCTGTTACTTCATGTTTCTCGGTACAAGTTCGCCGCATTAATCGCTCATTTTAAGTTTTATTAACCACGCTTATGTTTCTTATTCGTGACATTTCTGGTGGAGGTGCGGGGTAACGCAATCTATGCTCACGTTGCATACGACCTGTCAACACGATAACTCCGAAGATGCCGCCCGTGAAAACGACGACCGGCAATGCGACGTCCCCGATATCGAACCGAGGATTACTCCAGCTGGGACATTAACGACAACCTCAACTATGGCCTCGAAAAACGACCCGAACTATGAACTCGACAATGCCCGTGGCTACTACCACGGCGATAACATGATGACGACTTCGACGACGACGACGACGATAAAACGGGCAGCAACTCCGAAGACAGCCTCGGCTACGACGTCAACAACCCACCCGACTATGGCCTCGACGAGAAACAGTGTCTTCGAACTTGACGACGAGACTGACGACGACGCTGACGATGACACAGGCGACGACTCGAACGACGATATCCACGACGATCATGGCTACAATTTCGATGAAACCCTGACGACAACTTCAACGGCGTCCCAAGGACAACCCGGGTGATGATTCAACGACAACCCCGACGGCAACATTGTTGGCGACCTTCATGACGAAAGCGATGACGATACCGACTAGGAATGTGATGTCGACCACGGAGACGATCAGGACGACGATGCTCGGTTCGTCACTCCACGAGCGGAGCAAGTCCGCCGGCTCGACCGCGTTTTGATTCAAGCCGCACAACTTGCTGACGATGCCCGGTGTCGCCACGACGCCCAGTTCCAGCCCGGCTACCAAGTGTGGGTCTGAACACCAATTCATTGTCGCAGCGAGGAACTGTTAAAGCGGTGCTTCGGCCTCAAGGTTATTCGCTACCTGAGGGACCTAAACTGCAAACCGTTCCTCGACGGAACATGAACATTGTCACGCCGTCCTCTGCGACCAGAAGGTGATTTACGTCGTCCGACTCGAGCTGCGCCATGCTCGATAGGACATAGAAAATCTGTTTTGAATGACTTGGTAGTTGCCCTTCTTTTTTTGCGTTGTCGATTTCATTGTGTGTCACATCGGGACGATAAGTTTTTTCAAGAGGGAAGTAATTCCAAAAGCTGAGTCAGCAGCGTGCTCGACTCACACGCCGCTGGCTGGGGTTTGAACCCCGCTAGCGCTCGTCCTTTTTGTCCTTCTTTGGTTTGGATGACGAAAATGGTCCAGATGACTCGAGAATCTTGTTTTTTGTTCGATCTCGGAAACTTCTAAATTAGATACCCACTCGCTTACAAAAGGAGCTTCGCATGGCTGCTTGAGGCAGTCGACCTTCCATCGTTGTCGAAGTATGTACGGTTTTTGTTAGTTCATGTTTCTGCAAATCTTTTTTCACATTTTTATCCTCGATAGACATGTATGCTTAAAACAAATTCCTGATTTTGAAGCTGACTTAAATAACCATGTGCTCCTGGCACATATATAGGGTGTTTGCATATAACCAAAAATCCGCCGTAAAAATCGACGCCTGCACGTAGCAATCCAAACTTTTCGTCAAAGGTGTATTTCACGGGCGGCGGAGATAAGCTCACCGGAGAAAGACTCACCGCAAAACCGGCAGATGCGGAGAAAAGCTCACCGATTTTTTCTTTAACTTAGCGGATTCTGCGTCAAACGTGGTAATTGAACACAATTCGCATTCGTCACTTCATTAAAAATATGTTCTCTTTTTTGTGATATCCTTGAAGTTCATTGGGCATATTTACTAAATTCTCAGAAATTAGTAATCATCTATTTTGTATATTAATGAAGCCGAAAGTGGGTATAAAATCAGAACATCGCTCACCGGTAAAAAAGACAACAATTTATTGACAACTGACAGTGCGCCGTCGGTAGCTCTGTCAAAGAGGTTTGTTCTTTGCGAGCTAATATGAATAGCGGTGTGTGAATCCTTCAGCTCCGAATATTGTGTAGTGCCTAATGTATAAGTAGGTGTTTGTTGTTGTAATCAGGGGCGGCTACGCTATTCTCTTTCTGTTAATTTGACTAACAAACCTTTAGTTTCGAGAACAGCTTCGTCCTGTCGTGTTTGTTGTCTTCACTCCGTCGTCGTCGTTTGAGCGGTTTTCATCATGTATAACGCTTACCAACTCACCCTATTCGCTACCTTGCAGAAGACTACTTCTTATATAGGTCACGACTAACAACGGTGCCAATGTGCAGCTCTGAAGGTCGTGGATGGTTCGCTGTAGAAAGGCGCTATCACACAAAGGCAACGTGTGGAAACACCAGCACTAACGGCTAGAACACGTTCATGTCCGTGGAAGAAAGAAGCCTCGATATCCTACTGACTGTTTTATCCTGTTTTCAAAGGTTAACAAAAGCTTCAAAGAGAATTTCAGGCACAGCGTTGTTGCGCATGCACTTTCGAATATTGGGCATTTACAGTTTTGATTTTTAGGTCTTAGGCAGACATTATTAAGTTTTTGAACTTTTTCCTGTTCTTCAAGTTTATAAAGTTTTCAGTTAGGCCACTTCTTGGCAACTTTGAGTTGCCAAGAAAGTAAGTCACAGAAAACACTCGCCTTAATTGGGGAGCAGTATACCCTAAAAGTTTAACAAATGTCATAAAAAATGCCAATTTCTTTTGTACAAAGCTGACGAATATGAATGACAATAAATTGATATATGTTACGCATAATCACGCAGCCTCCATATAAAAAGAAGAAAAAAAAATATCGGTGAGCTTTTCTACGCATCCGCCGGTTTTGCGGTGAGCTTTCCTCCGGTGAGCCTATCTCCGGTGAGCTTTTCTCCGGTGAGCTTTTCTCCGGGATTCGTATTTCACAGGTCGGGTTTATTCTGAGAAGGTCTACCTAAACTCTGTTGCAACCGGCAGCACCTTTGAAGCATGATCTTCAACGCGTGGGGGGAGCGTTGCCGTGCCCACGGTATCCCGTGGTAACGCTATGCTAAAACTGCATAGTAATGCAGCCTCATTTATTGCTCTGTAACAACATTCAAATAAACTGTATACTACTCGTGTGTACCGGTTATTCGCAGCGTCGCGCGACCTGCCTCTTCTAAGCACGCGTCACGAACTGCTGGCATAGACAAATACGCTTAAAAGTGCCTCAGGAATTTTTTGTTGTTGTTTTTGCTTTCATAATTTAGTTGAGGCAATGTGCAGTCTGGTCTTTTGGAATTGCTTAGAGCAAACAGTCGTGATACCCTTGTCATGGCATTTCAGCGCACTAAACGCGAACCGATTCCGGAGAGAATATTAGCAGATAGTTTTTTTCGCCCCGATAACGATGTCTGTCTCCCCCCCCTTACCCTGGCGGCCTCGGGCATGCATTTTATCGTTATCGAAAAACGGAAAAACGGAAAAAAGAAAAAAGAAGCTTCGTAAAAAACAACAACGAGACGGGAAGTAACGATGAAAGTAAAAAAAAAAAAAAAAAAAAAAAACGCAGGCAAGCTTACGAAATACGTCTATAACAAAAAAACCAACGACTGAGGATAGCTAGAAACGGAGAATGACATGTACCGTCTCAAGACACAACCACTGATTTTATTTCACATTGTCCACCCTCCCCGAAGATTACCAAAGAACCTCCTCGCAACAAGATAACAAGGAACACAAGAAACACCATTTCCGTGGTAGTGGATGTTGTTCCTTCTGTTCCTGTTATCAACACGATTGAATAAATGCGGCGATGTGAAATAAAACTAGTAGCTGTGTTTTAAGACAAAATGTGCGTGCCGGTTTTTCTTTTTAATTGATTTTTCTCTTCTTATTTTTATTTATTTCTTAATAATGTGTAAATAATTTTGCCGCCCGCGTCTCAACCGCTTGGGACTAGTCAAGCTGTGTTACCGCTTTTTTACCTCTTCACCTGCCAATTGTATGCTGGTGTGAAAATAAAGACATTTATAAATATTATTATTTACTATTATTATTATTGTGATTTTAATTTTGGAACCAAAACTAAACAACTAAGTTTTATTTAAAAAAATACAGATTACAAAACCCATCTACAAATGCAGGGACTTCAAAGCACTTATCAGAGAAAGGGTTTCTCGCAGTCGTGATGATATGAATTTGGGTCAGCTTGTCCTTTCTAATGGTTGAAAAGCGCAACAGGACAACGGACAAAAAGGAAACACAGACACAGCGCCATGTCTGTGTCTTCCTCCCCTGTCCGTTGTCCTGTTTAACCATTCTGAATCACCAACTCGCCCCACTCTCCCCCTTTGTCCTTTGTCTCCTCCAACTTGGCATCTATAAGGCATTGCGAACAATGGGGCAGATCTAGGGTCATTTCTCTTTCCTTACTTCCCTCCTGGGCAGTAGGGAAAGAAAAAAAAAAAAAAAAAAGCACCCGGTCACTTTTTTTTTTGTATCGTCACGGAAACGTGACATCCTGCAGGGGCGCGGAGACCCTTACAACAGACGAACGACTTGGCTGTTCAGGATTGCCGACTTCGCGTCCAACAAGGTCGTTCCTTGTTAACATGGCGGAACACGACGAGTCGAGTTGCTGCAGCAACAAATCCCTGCCTTGCTACAGCGTTGACGAGCAGGTTCTGCAGATACTATGGGGTAAGTATTATATCTCACTACGTTGCACTTTCGTTCAGCTTATTTTCAAAATAGACCCACAAAGCCTGATGGCGAACCAAATTCATGAAACCTTCGAAGATGCACTCAACATCGCATTCAAATGATTACCGCTTCAGGGCTTTGAAAAATATGTCTCTTTGCGTTAAGTCTACTGAAACGGAAGGTTCAGTGAGGTTTCTTTCTTTGTTATTTACGATCGCTATTTTATGACGACAGTTGAGGATTTGCTTGAGGCTTTTATCTATTGTCTCTTCCGCTCTAAATTTGCCTGTATGCTATGTAATTTCAGAGGAACAGGTGGACATGAATGAGCTACTCGAATTTTCCTTCGACCGGATCGAGAAACTGGCGAAAAAACACGGCAATACGATCAGCGAACTCCAGAAAGAGGATCTGTGGGAATACGTTCAAAGAATGCGGGTGAGTTTATATCTATTTTGTTTTATGCGGCTGCGGCCGCTTCATTCTTTGTGTATGTCCATGTCCCTCCCCCTTGCAATCCCTACAAAAAGAAAAAAAAGTATAAACTAGATTACGGGACAGGATATCACACTGGATTTCTTGCTGGAAACCTGAAGTGCATTTAGATTTTTAGTTCCATAATCCAGTCTACACTTTTTTTTTCGGTAGAAATAAACACAGAAAACAAAAGTTCATATCGTCCTCCGGCGGTGTTACAGGTTGAAAAGTCAGAATGGTTGTCTACGTCCGAGATTCCTACACCGCGCAAGAGGCCTGGTTTCTGGGACAGTTCAATCGGCCCCCCTCCGCCTTCACCGGTCTTCGGTTTCGCCCACGCCACGCCAGTAACGTCCTCGCCCAAGGTCCCCAAAACCAAGGTCCCCACTTCAGCGGTGCTAGCGCCGAGTCCTGAAACCGGGTTCTCAACACCGGAACACGACGTCCTCGGACATCGTCTTGGACGACTTCGAGGACCATCCGGAAGAGCGCCGACTCCCGTGCTGCTGACGTCCTCGCCCAAAGCCCCTGTGACGGCTGCTGCCTCGGCAGTCCTGGTCCTTTCTCCCGAAGCTGGGCCGTCAACTTCGCGATTCGGAGTCATCTCTGACGGTCAGCGGCAGGCGGCCTGCCGTCTCAAATCCGTGAGGTCGCTGGGAACCACACCCCGCGCTGGACGGAGTCCTACCGAGGTGGACGCAGCACGCACTCCCCAGCGGGGGATTGGGCAGCGCATGAAGTCCTTCTTCACGAGGACCGTCAAGTGGAAGGCGCCTCGAGACCATCTTCTTACCAGACTGGACGTCGCACCAAATTTGAGGGTACGTTTAGATTTTGCGTCTTTTGGTACTGTTCAGGGGAGGACAGTTCCACCGATATGTGAAATACATGAGAGACGTTTAGTGGACTGTATGCTGCGTATCGCGGGCCTAGCAGGTGCGTCCTCGACTCTTCTTTTCCTTTTTATGGCAACGCAAAGCTCTAATTTACGGTCTATTAAAACTATTTTTTTTGCCGAATCCGCGCTATCAATGACAAAAAACTATAATCATTTTGATAATAGCAGGAGTGAAATCTACAAGGCCCCTTCTAGCCTCTCCTTTTTTGTGTTCTCTTTTAACGGCGATTGTCAACATTACGAGTGAGCGGCATACTGACGCTCGTTTCCTTATTTTATTGTCACCCCGATTTAAAACGAGAAATTTTGAAAAGAGGAACAGACACTCGTGTAAGTGTAGTAGTGCTGGTAAGGTTGCCGTGTTACAACAGAATTGCAAAAATGACGAGGGCAGGATGACACATCTCTCCATGTGTCGTCCTGTCATCGTCGTTTATATGATTCTCCTCTAACACCGGAGGAAGAGACACATTAAAATTTTGGTTTGGGCTAGTTCGTGCAGACTGATTAAAAGGTTAAAAGCGCGAACAAAGCTAGGACAAAGACGACAGGACAGGCGGCATCTTCAACTGAATATATTGGAAGACGTCGTTACTTTTTGTAGTGTTTGTGCATTTCTCCTTGTTCTATTCGCGTCTTCTTTTTAATCTTTTAATACAAAAAACGCATGACCAGCTTCCGATTTGGGGCCACTGGACGTTCTCGCATATGGGCTAGCAGAGGAGAGAGGGTTTTCGGTATTTTGGCTGGTCCTGTTCTCGTGTTGGAGCCATTAAAAAATTGCGGTTGATCTCAACAAGCTGGCAAATCTATATAACTGATATAACACTAATTTCCAAGAGACCGCCTGCAATTGGTAGACTCGTCATATTTATGGTATCTCTTGCGGAATCCACTTTGCAGTATTTTCAGATCCACCCTAAAGGGCGTAATTTTTTAAGCGTCTATTAACGTGTTTCGTTCCTCTCTGCAGGTGCCAAGCCCCGTGTTCCGGTTCCACAGTTCAAGCAAGCTCGGTCTTATGCGCGAGCGAGTGCCGACCTTCATTCGCAAGTCGCTTCGACGGAGGTCCGGCAAGTACTCGATGAACGCCAGGCATCAAGAATGACTGGAAACGTCGCGCCTGACACGGTGTGTCTGCAGCCGTACCTAGGAACGGCTTTTCTGATGAGTGTAGTTAGCTTCAGCGCTAATAAAGTTCGACCCTCAACCTTCACGGAGTCCTTTCCTTAAGCACGACGAGTGTCTCGCGTCACTGCCATTAAGGTAAAGCAGTTCCTCCTGGTTTAGTGTGGTTATTATAGAACGCCAAGAAGGCAGATCAACGCAGCAGGGCGTACAGGCCTTTTATATGTGAGTTCTGATTCTCTTTGTTTGTGTGCCTTCTGAATTCACAAAAGGTGAGAGAGCAGAGGTCGCGCCGTTCACCCAGGCGTATATGGGCACAGCCTCACAACTTGCCGCGCGGTACAATGCGGGATCGCCGAGACGACTCGTGGGATTTTCCCGAAATGCCTCCTGCTAGTGAATATTCGTAAGGATGGATGGATGGATGAATACGGCTGAGCCCTTTGGATCGGGCGGTAGCTTACGCCACCTAGCGTAACTCCAGCAAAACGGACGACACCTTGCGGGAAAACATTCAACTAAACGGAACATGTTCCTTCAAGATTTCTCCACGTCCCTTGTAGCTTCCGTGATTTCATGTTGACAGCGGTTGGCGCCATTGGACAGTTGCACCCGGAGACTGTTTTTAGAGTCGTATTAGCAAATGCCATGTAAGCCAATACTGGCAACTCCCGCGAAGCGCGGGCAAAGAGTGATCGCAGCGCCCCTGGAGAACTCGGGGTCTACAACGCATAAGTTTTGCTTATCTCCGTGTGAGGTAACCAATTAAAAGAAATTGTCGCGGGTATTCGTTGTTTTGAATGTTAAAACATAGGTGCCACCTCATGAGTAAAGGACATTTTCTTCGCGTGGGAATGATAATAGCTTTCAGGGGGCAATTTCGGAGCTCTCACGAAGAAAACACTCTCTCCCAACTTATGTAGCTTCCGACTCAGCTCGTCGCATACCCGGTAACACCAGCCGTCCCTTCCAAAAACAGATTTCACTGATATATTGCACCAGGGAACAAACAGTTGAGCTGAAGGCGGACTGACACTCGGAACAAAGGCGCGCTGTGCAAAGGTTGCCTGTACACGTACGTCAACAAGTACTTGAATGTACTTTTGAACTGCTTCATCAAGCGAGCAAACCAACAACCCGCCAAAGTCACTGGAAAAAGAAATGCGAAAGCAAAAAAAGCTCACAGCCTCTCGCTTCCGCCAGCACATCGCAGCTGCATTGAAACGTAGTGAATAAGATCGGGGCAAACCATTTTGAGACCAATGCATGCCTGCTGAAACCCGAGCGTTGTGCGTTGAACGTATGACACGGCACGACCTGTTCTAGACCGCCATTTTTCTCGATAGTGGCGACCCCTAGAGGTGGCTAGGGTCGCCAATACACTAGTGAAAAACTGCGAACAGTGGGGGGGGGGGGGGGGGGGGGGGGTCTTTCTGTTGTCCCGCCACCGCTAGCTTTCTCACCTTTACAACACTTGGGTGTATCGTGAGCTTCCAGCGTGCACACACACAGTCAAAGGCACAGCGGAGGGCTCTGGCCTCGCATACGGGTTCCGAGCATCGAAGAGAAACGCCCTGCCCTGCTGCTCTTATACTGCCAAGAACTAGAGGTTCCCGCCCAGATATGAACGCGCTACTGCAAAAGAACAAAAAAAGCAACCACGAACGTTACTCGTAACTGAAACTCTAAATGAATGCGTTGCTACAGCTCAATCTAATGAGTTGCTTTTTCGTTACCGAGCTTTGAACACCTCAGTGGGCACCTTTTTTTTATCTTCTTGTAGGCGTTCTTTTTTTTCCGCTTTGAGAAAGTAACAGGCGTGAGTGAAGGCCAAATAGGCTTGCTGGTGTACACGCTCCTGTTCAGAAGTAATTAAATACAGTTACTGGTTACTTTGTGTTCGCAACTCCAGCCCACCGCTCGCCCCCTCGCGGATAACCGAAGAACACGAGGAGAGGGTACGGCGGCGGAGACCCTGGCGGGGAGTGTAGGAGCTGCTGTTGCCGCATGGTTTTGGTCGGCGTGTTCCTGCATCGTATAGATTTTTACGGAAAAGCCGAGTGCGTTCAAATAGGAATTGTTGCGTTCCGCTTTGTAACAGCCTTGCACGAAGGGACCGGGATGTCTAATTTAATTGGCGACTTTTCGTGGATCGCATACACTGTGGGTTTCGCGTCCTGCGGTCGCCAGCTAAATTGGTGCTCAACGTGACGGCAGAAGCTACCGCTAGTAGTGCAAGGCTCTTGCATAAGGTCTACAAAAAGTATATTCTTTCCCGAACGTAGAAGAGTGTAGCTCTCTTAACGGTGTGTCCGGTGATTGGCACCGGGAATCGGTACGCGTTTTGTGCGCTGACAGGCCGTGACAAGGAACGTGACCGTTTGCCCCAAGCACTTCCAATAGACAGACTGCGCAAGCTTGCCTCGAAGTAATTTATTTATTTATTTATTATACCCTCAGGGCCGAAGCATTACAGAGGGGGTGGGCAACGGAAGTACAAAAAACGCTGAAAATGGTTAGTCCGGCACAGATCATAAATAGTAACTTGTTAAAGCTTCTTTAAAGAGGACAAAATCGCCAATGGACGCAATGGGTGAGGGAAGGCCGTTCCAATCACGAGATGTTTTTGGGATGAAAGATTTGAAAAAAGAATTTGAAATGGAAGTGGGTATACCAACTTTGCAGCAGTGATCGAGGCGAGAGGATACGTAGATGGGAGCACTGATTAGTTGTTCTTTCAAGAGTGAATTGGCATAGTAAATTTTATGGAATAAACAGAGACGGGAGATAGTGCGACGAGTGGAAAGAGGGGGCAGTGAGAGACTAGCTTTCATGGATGTGACGCTTGATGTACGATGGTAGTTTGATAATATAAAACGTGCTGACCGGTTTTGGATGGCTTCAAGCGCTGATATGAGGCTTTCTGTACCGGGATCCCAGACCGAGCATGCATATCCAAGTTTTGGTCGCACCAGTGTTTTATAAAGTAGTAATTTTAATGATGATGGAGCTAGAGAAAAGTTACGTCTTAAATATCCAAGCATGCGGTTACTGTTATTAACGATATATTCGGTGTGAGTTTTCCATGATGGGTCAAGAGAGATATGAACACCTAGATATTTGTAAGTTGATACGTTTTCAAGGATGTTATTTGATAGGAAGTAGTTAGGACAGAGTGCTGCTTTGCGAGAAATCCTCATTGTCTTACACTTCATAGTGTTTAGTTTCATGTGCCAAGCATCACACCAGGAAGAAATTGCATTTAAATCAGATTGAATTATGTGTACGTCAGAGTCATTAGTAATTTCACGGTAAACAACGCAATCATCCGCAAATACGCTTATGTAGGAGGAAATGCTAGTAGGTAGGTCATTTATATATACTAAGAATAAGAGGGGGCCTAGGACAGAACCCTGTGGTACACCGGACTTAACGAGGGACGATGACGAGTTTTTGTTATTGACAGTTACAAATTGCGATCTGTTAGTGAGGAAACACTCTAACCAAGATAAGATATATGGATCAATACTGAGTAGGCTAAGCTTGTATAGTAGTAGTTTATGTGTTACCTTATCGAAAGCCTTTGCAAAGTCCAGAAAGATGCAGTCAGTCTGAGATCCACGGTCCAGAGCCGAGTGGAGGTTGTGGGTGAAAACTAAAAGCTGAGTATCGCACGAGAAAG
This sequence comes from Ixodes scapularis, assembly GCF_016920785.2. NCBI lineage: Eukaryota > Metazoa > Arthropoda > Arachnida > Ixodida > Ixodidae > Ixodes > Ixodes scapularis. The sequence continues at coordinate 22,874,035 of NW_024609846.1, forward strand.
ATTTGCGGAATCCATGTTGAAAAGGGCTAAAGAAGGAGTTGCACTCCAGGAAACGCGAGAGCTGTGAAGAAATTATGTGCTCCATGATTTTGCAGGGTACGCTAGTAAGAGATATTGGCCTGTAATTGAAAGGGGAGAAACGGTCACCAGCTTTGTGAATGGGAACAACCTTCCCTACCTTCCAGTCCTCGGGTAAGACGCCATGATCAAGTGATTGTTGAAACAAAGATGACAAGATGATTGGGGAGTACATTTTGGTATTTTTCAGAAATTTCGCGTTTATCTCGTCGACACCTGATGCCGACGACAGCTTGAGGTTTTCAATAATTTTAACAATACCGGGTGGATCAAACACAATTGGTAACATGGGCAAAAAATCAGAAGATGGTAGTACGGGATGGTTGGCACCTAAGAAATCACTAAAGACACTGATGAAACTTTCGTTGAAAGTCATAGCGCAATCTTCACCAGAAATCACCTCTCCGCCTGAATTTTTAAGTTGTATTAAATGTTTGTCGGCAGGGTTGACTAAGTTCCAAAACTGTTTTGGATTGTTAGTGAGCATTGAGGGTAATTTTATGCTGAAAAAGTTATATTTAGTTTCATCGACGGCCAATTTGTATACTTCAGCTGCCGAATGGTACGCGGCCCAGCGATCGGGAGACATTGATGATTTAGCTGCTCGAAACAAGCGCTTTTTCTTATTAGACAGCCTTTTTAAAGTCGTATTATACCAAGGTGATTTCGAGTTTGATTTGACAACACGACAGGGAATGTAGTTGGTGATCAATGAAGTAATTTTATCTTTGAAAAGACACCAATTGCCTTCAACCGATCGTTCTGAAAAATTCTGCATATAAGAGCCCATGAATGTACATAGCTCGCGGTTTATGGATTCAAAGTCGGCTCTGGCGTAATCACGGATGTGTTTGACACAATCAGCAGGATTGTTCTTAGTACTTTTCAGGAAAAAATGCAAGGCTAAATGGTCGCTAAGACCTGGAAGATAAGAGATCGGCTCTACGAGGTCCTTAGACGTAGTTAAAATAAGATCAAGAACGTTGGATGCTGAGGACGTAATTCTCGTGGGCTCGGTTACTAATTGCGAAAGATTAAAATCTGCACAGAGATTTAGGAAATCGTTGCTTTCAGAAGAATAAGGCACGCAAATAGGAATATCTTGTGACCAGTTAATATTTGGGTAGTTAAAATCGCCAAAAATAAATAGCTGCGAGTTAGGAAACCTTGAAACAATCCCGCTAAGTGTGTCATGTAATAACTCCACAAAATTCTTAGCAAAGGTAGGTGGGCGGTAACATGCACAGACAACAATGTTTCTGTGACTTAGTTGGAAACGTACACACACAATTTCTAAGCTAGATGCTAAGTTAATATGGGATGACTCAATGTAATCAGCAACTGCAACCAGCACGCCTCCGCCCGTCCGCGAATCCCTATCATGCCGATAAACTTTGTACTGCTTATCACAAAAAAAAAGTTCATCGTTACGTATTTTGCTAGAGAGCCATGTCTCGGTCAACACAATGATGTCGGCAGAAGCAGAATCAAGAGCGGAGCACAATTCATCGCGTTTCTTTATTACGCTTCGGATATTTGTAAAGAAAACAGAAACATTTTCCACCGTCGAATCTTTGACTGGAAGAGTGCACGATTGTTATGACGTTGCTGATTGCACGTGTTGCGGTTGGAGTGACTCGGCACCTCTATCAGTAGCACTGGTAGCACTAGAAATTTCATAAACTTCGTCACTCGTACTGCAGTAGGCGTAACACTTCTTGTTTAGGAGAAGCCTGTTGTACCTTATCTTAAATATACTATTGGGACTCTGAGATTTTGCGAAGTCAAACAACTTCTTGCGCGCATAACGTGTGGCTGGTGCGAAGTCTTCATTGGCTGAGACGTTCCATGTTTTTAGTTTAGCTTTTGCTGAAAGGATGCTCTCTTTAGTTTTGGTTGACACAAGTTTTACCATTACTGGTCGACACTTGTTTCGAGAAAACGTACCAAGCCGGTACGTTATAAAGCGCATCTGTGTGAGCCGGCAGTTCGTGACGAGTGCTTAGAAGGGGCAGTTTTGGCGAGCCAGGTCGCGCGACGCTGCGAAAAACCGGTACACACGAGTAGCATACAATTTATCTGAATGTTTTTATATATCAATAAATAAAGAAAAAAAATTACGCTTTATTAATATTCAATAAGCAGATTTAGCATAGCGTTTCTCACTTTTTATAGCACTGGTGACCAGGCACAGTGCAAGCCCCACGATATCTTCGTCACCCTCAAGAATCTTTTTGCCATGCACAATGACGTGGCAACCTGTTTCGGGTTAATTTTTAAATATCACAATTAAAGCAGTGTGAAGAGCGAGGAACCAGGGGAAGCGCTGTGTCCGTGCTCAGATATTTATAAATTAACATGAAAGAAGTTTCCGCACCTTTCAGAAATGAAGATGCTCGGTTTCCTAAAGCACGTCAACGTCTCCGTCACCTGCGACATGCCGCAACCCTGATGGCTTCGAATGTGTGGGCAAAGAAATTAATTTAAACACACTAACCAGCATCAACGAGCAGTCGCACAAAGACTCCTGGAAAATCAATCTCAGTCTCTTTCACCATCTTGGAGCTACCATCCCGCCATCTATAGGGCGTTGGAGTTGTGAATAAAAGTAACGAAAATACGTTACCCGTTCCTTGTCTGGAAAATTAACTAAGTCTCGCTTCGTTACATAAACATAAAAGGAGTAGCAAGGTTCAGGTAACGTGTTATTTGTAAAGCGTTGCGTAAAGGGTAGTTTAAATGGCATTGCCCCGCCAATTTGTTGTTCAATGTCAGCTTCATAAGATATTTATATTTCTGCCCAATACGCAACTGAGGGTGTCAGGTGAAGCATTGGGAGGCTCAGATTGGTGCGCGCTAGATAGCTCATAACAGTAAAAGGGTGAACAAAATTCAGCGTTGTAGGCGTTACCGAAAAAAACAGTAACGAAATACGTCACTCGCTACTTGCAGATAAAAGTAACGCATTATAGACCTACGTTACCTCAAAATAAAAGGTACGCGCTACCCTTACCGTTAAAAAGTAACGCACGTTACTTTTCCGTTACTTTTTTTTTAAATTATGAATTAACACGTACGACCGTTTTAGTGTCGTGGGCATAAGTGCCATATTCAAGAAACATTATGTCCATGCACAAACTGAACAGGGCGCCTTCAGTAGCGCCTCCCTTGCCTCCGAACGGAGTGACTCGAGTCAGATCTCTTCGGATTTTCTCGCCGGAAATCGTCACCAGTCAGGAAATGACGTCATCTTGAGCTCCTTCTGCTTCAGCGAGTCCGCTGAAGCAGCGGACTCGCTGCTTCAGAGCTTGACTCGGAAGCCCCGGAGTTACGTGCACCGGAAGTAACTTTTGGCCGTCCAGTGAAAGGAGTCAGTGACTCCTTGACTCCGGGCCGATACTCAACGCGCCCATTGGATTTATAATTTTTACGGTTTCACCTAAATATTCACGAGAAAAAGACCCCCCAAAAATCTCCACAATTCACATGGCTGGGGCCTAGAAGCACAAAGAAATGCAAGTGTAACATTTGTTTTAAGTCTTGGGCAGAAAAAGTAATGAGTAACGTAACTCGAAATGAGTTACGTAAGTACGTTACCCGTTACTCTTTTAAAAAAGTAACGAGTACGTTACAAGCTACCCCCCCCCCAAAAAAAAAAAAAATAAAAGAACTCGTTACCGCCAACGCTGACAAAATTGCATCAACTCCGATACTGCAGGGAGACAAAAGGACACACACGCGCACACGCACCAAGTCTCTATCTGTGTGTTTCCTTTTAGCTTCCTGTAGCCTCTGCTTTTTACACACACAATCGACCGTGCCGTTCGTAACTGATAAAAAGCCGCATAACTAGCCGCGTCGCGGTGAGGCCAATCCTGGCCGTGACGTCATAAAGATGGATGGACGGATGGATGAATCCGGCTGAGCCCTTTGGATCGGGCGGTAGCTTACGCCACCTAGCCATTTTGTTTTACCGTTTAAGCTTAGAAATTTAAGCATTAGAGCTTAGAACCACAATGGGCGCCCTCTATTCGTTCTTTCTCGCGTGAGTTGAAACCTGGTGGCGCCAGTGCGCAAGTAGCCCCCAACCACTTACGGTTCTGAACTAGACGGTGGGTTCCGCAATATTTGCCAAATCAAAAAAGTACACGCTATTTACTCAGAATGGTCACTTATAGGACGTATTCACTGGACGCCGTATTTGAGGGCGATGTTTAGAGCGCATGCTCAGAACGAGTTCGCATTAATAGCCTTCTAAGACCGGCAACCTAGATGGTGCTAAGTGCACGCTCCAAAAGGACTGCGGAAGCTCGCCGTCAGCACGCGCTCAGCAGCAGCGCATAAGGATATGGCCGCCAGTGAATAGTCCCTATAGAACTGTCCGACTTAATTCACTCAGTGAGGTAAAAGAATGATTGAGTTAAACACTAGGAATTATACGTGAACCGGAAGAATGCCGGCGCTACCCAAGAGATGGCGCCACTGAGTTGCCACACAAAAGAGGGGCGGATACATCTCGGCGCTAATGGAGTCACGTGACAGCACTCTGGTAACGCTGCGTTAAAACTGTATTAAACTAGTTGGTTCATTTCATTATGATCTGGAAGATAGGTAATGTGTTTACGCATGTGTGCTTGGTTGGCTGCCTCGATTAAATCTGTGGAAACTTAGAACCACTCCGTGTTCTATGTAACTCTTCCTCGTCCGTGTTTCTTTTTTAGAGCGCGGCCTTTGGGCGTTTGTTTCCGACTTGAGCGGCGTCGGCGTCGGCGATACCGCGCGGTGAATTATGGCTATCTTAGGGAGTTTTAGTAGATCGTTTTCGTGCAGCCGCTCTGCAGAGCGGAGCGCGGAATCGCCACTTTGCTGCGCGCCGATGGCCTTGGCTGTAGAGTTCCGGGTAGCGGAGGGGCTTAGTGGAGCGGGAAACACGGTTTACTAAAACTCACTATTTTCCCGCTAAATTTAGCTGGAAAAAAATTTCCCCGCAAAATTTAGCGGAAAAAAATTACCCGCTAAATTTAGCGGAAAATGTTCCCTTAAATGGGAGGCGAGCAGGAGAGGAAAAGGGGCATAACCTCCTCCCTACCTTCCCCTCCTCCTCCTCAAGAGCTGCGCTCTAATTCGGCGTTACAGGGAGTTGTAAACGGCTTTAATTTTTTTCTTTGCTTTCAAGTTCACCGTGTTCGGGCGAGCACCGGTTAATGCGGTGGTACACTATTTACTGCCGAAGGCTCGGTAATCATGATAATGCAGTTTAACTATATATAGAGCGAGAAATCAAAATCGTTACACTGCCCCTTTAGCCATATGGCTGGAAACTTCATCTATGTAGGACGAAGATATCGCTATAGATATCGCTTTCTCTTACTCGTGCTGACCTTGGCTCGTAAAGGCAGCTAAAAATTAAAAAAAAATTAAAATCGACACAATTTACTATATGTAATGCCGTTAAAGCAGGAGCGCTAATTCCGTCTGTCCGCGTGGCCTAATGGATAAGGCGTCTGACTTCGGATCAGAAGACTGCAGGTTCGAGTCCTGTCGCGGACGTAGATGTTTTTTTTTGTTTTTTTTCCGTCACTGGTCAGGGACAATAAAAAAAAAACTGCACTCTGTTGCCACGAGCTTTCTGTCTACTGGAAGCCAGATCTCACTGAGACGCCCTGCTGCTCTCGTCGTTTCAATAACGATTTATAGGATGGGAACAATTAGGATTAATAAAATAGCACAGAAAAGGCTGTAATATTTTGTTTTTTTTTTGGGGGGGGGGGGGGGGGGAGTGGAGGGGGGAGGGGTTCATTTTTAACATTATAAACCCCAAAAGTGACAGGGCGGAGGGAGCCACTAACACCGCCTAGAAGAGGTCGTATTTCTGCCATTTTTCCGTCACCAGCTAAGGCCAACGCCCGACGCAGATTGGAAAAGAGTGTTGCGTCAGGACTCGGCTTCGAGTCAAGTTTGAGCCGAACGTTGACCTAGTCGTCAAGTCCAATCTGACCAGCGTTGGCCTTCGCTGATGACGTCATCTCATTCAGCACTACGGCCTTGTCATCTCGAGGTGTTGGAGCCACGCGCTGCTGGCACTATCTGTCGCCACGTGACCACTCTCCCGCCCGTACCCAGGCGCAGAGAGCGGGGTCGGGTGATGGAAGGGAGGCAGCTGATTGCCTATGTCCCACGGCACCTTAGCTGACATCGAAGACGAACGCCTATTGTCGATGTTGACGGAAATTCGGCCTCAGCGCTGTATTGGACTGCGCTGGGTTCCACTAATGACATTCGATGAACGTTCCTCCCTGACACGTCCATCGATGAAAGCTTTAACAAAGTGACAGATGTAGGACGTCGACTTTTATTTGTTTGTTTGTATTTCACACACAAAAAATTGTCGAGACCGGTTATAACAAAGTCGGTTATAACGAAATAGCGGCTACAGCGAAGCGATCAGGATTTCCCATTCCCTTTTGCACTTCGTTATACCTGAAGTCGGTTATAACGAAATAGCGGCTACAGCGAAGCGATTAGGATTTCCCATTCCCTTTTGCACTTCGTTATAAACCAAGTCGGTTATAACGAAATAGCGGCTACAGCGAAGTGATTTCTGATTCCTGTTGACTTCGTTATAACCGGTCTCGACAGTATTCGGGCGAGTTCAGCACCTGCGTAAGGCTCCCCAATTGTCTCCTTGCGTCAAATTCCTAATGGGCAAGCGTCACGCTGAAGCCATACTGATATTTCATACAAAAGACACAATGTTCTTGCAGACATGATAACAAAATGACCGGCGCCTTCGGAGCATTTTTGCTTCGCACATATATGTATGCTTGGAACATGTCTGCAGACAGTGTTTCTATTTGGAATGTCTCTTGTAGACTGTCTCTTGTATGACGTATCAGCAGTGGGACTGCGACGTTAGAGATCACATACTCGACTCGGATTGTTTTATTCCTTCCCATAGAAATTTTTTTTATAAACATCGCTTCCTTTAATTTGTGTTGACCTTTCCTCATAAAGGCAGCTAAAAATGAAAAAGAACAAACTAAAGTCGACACGATTTACTGTATGTACTGCCGTTACAGCAGAAGTGCGAATTCTGTCTGTCCGCGTGGCCTAATGGATAAGGCGTCTGACTTCGGATCAGAAGACTGCAGGTTCGAGTCCTGTCGCGGACGTAGAAGTATTTTTTTTTTCTTTTTTTGCCGTTGTGCCTCAACATTGCCTTCAAAGCTGATGAGGTCGCCTCGCTCCATGGGACAGTTAACGCTTTTGCATTACAAATACGGAATATACTTTACAGTTTTACGAATCCGGCCACACTCATGTGTGAAGCCTGAAATATGAACCCCATAAATATAAAAACAAAAATAAAAAAAAAAATATGTGCGCTGGAAAACTAGCAAAACGCCATTTCTCTTTTATCTCCAACTTCATTGTATGGTCGGAGTTCAGTGTTTTCCCGCTAGGTGCCGTTAGTTTTGCTGGGATCGCGAATGGTATACGTCGAAGCAGGCACTGAAATTCAAAGCCCGTTTCCTCGAAGCGCTAACCGCGGCTAAAGTTAGCCGCAGTACCTAGGAGAGGGATTTTTCAATCATGTGACTGACTCGGTAGGGATCCGGGGAAACACGGCGGTGCCCCAGTGAGTGAGCACCGCTCGCTTTGGGACGAATATGCCGTTGCAGCTGCAATATCGGGCGCGTTAGTCAGCAACGATTGGCGCAGGAGGCTTTCTCTTCGCCTTACCTCACTTAAATCGCAAAGCATGAGCAATCAGCTCGCCGCATTTTAGAGCGCAGCTCTTAGGGGCCCGTTCCCGGCTTGAGCGGCGTCGGCGTAACCAAGGTCACCCCAAGGTCACGCGACCCCCAAGGTCATCCCAAGGTCACGTGAACCCCGAGGTCACGTGACCCCCCGAGGTCACGTGACCTCCCCGATGACGTCACCGGCATCCGCATCGTCATCATCACTGATGACGTCATCGGTGACGTCACTGATGACCTCACCGGCATCCGCATCGTCATCAACACGGATGACGTCATCAGTGACGTCACTGATGACGTCACTGACATCTGCATCGTCATCGTCATCATCGCTGATGACGTCATCGGAGTCCGCATCGTCATCGGCATCGTCACGTGACCCCCCCAGGTCACTTCACCCCCCCCCCCCCAGTACCCTTCCCTCCTCCTCCTCAAGAGCTGCGCTCTAATTCGGTGTCACAGGAAGTTGTAAACGGCTTTCACTTTTTTTAGATATTCTCTCGATTTTGGCCATTCCTAAGCCTAAACGAACGCGATAATTGTCGGCATGGCAACGTCTTTGGAAAGTGGATTGCCTTGACTCAATCGGCCGGGTATTGATAGCACACAAAAGCAGACAGCTTTCCACTAGACCTTTTTCTCAATTTCCCAAGCACCGAGGTACATGCTACAAGCACAGCCACTCGATCCCCCTAATCGAGTGGCCGTGCTACAAGTGTAGTTACAGGCGTTGCACGTGCTGGCGTCCGCAGTAGTAATTGTTCTAAAGCAAAAAGTCTATAACAAATTCTGCCTTGCACGCGCGTTCGTCAACGCCTTATTATGATTATTTACTTCGAATCTTTTATAAGGGAAGGCTAGCACGCGCGGACTGTAGAATTATACTTCCAGCGTTCTCCTCGATGCTTGGGTAATTTAGAAAAACGTATATTGGAACGCTGTCTGCTTTTGTGTGCTATCAATACCCGGCCGATTGAGTCAAGGCAATCCGCTTTGCAAAAATGTTGCTAGGCCGACAATTATCGCGTTAATTTAGGCTTAAGAATGGCCAGAATGGAAATATCTAAAAAACGCGTCGAGGTCATTGCTCGTGCTTTGCGATTTAAGTGAGGTAAGGCAAAGAGAAAGCCTCCCGCGCCAATTGTTGCTGACTAACGCGCCCGATATTGCAGCTACAACGACATATTCGTCCCAAAGCGAGCGGCGCTCGGTCGACCGTGGTGCTGCTTTTGTTATAGACGCTTTACACACGCGCCAGATTGAGCCGCCATAGCCGCCCTTCTCTTGTCTTACCGAGATGCAGAGCCACTGAAGCGGGCGTTGACGGGTCTTCACAAGGGCCTATGCTGGGCACAAGAACACAGTAGCATCTAAAATGGCAATAACCTGTCCTGCTGTGGTAATGATGAAGTGAAGCGAACGGAATAAGAGGGAACAAAAACTGAAGGGCAGTTATGGCAGCGCCCATGCACAGCTGCTGTAAAGCGTCTATAGGAATCTACGAATGGGTCAAAGGGATCGACGATTGTTTGAAGGGACCGCGTAAATCGATTTCTGCACGTACCGAGCTAAGGGCGGACAGGCCTTCTTTTCAAGGTGGAATCGACTTCCCTCACAGGGAGTGGGCCGGCGTAGTAGGATGCTTTGGCCTCTGCGCTGTTCCAAGGCGTTCACAAGTCCACGTCGAGGCCCACGAGTCCTCCGGTACCTAAACAGCGGCCTGGCTTGGCTGCTACTAACAGCGCGCTCGCAGAGCATGCCTCGATGGCCAGGCTCGAGTCCCAAAGAAAGCATTAGCCGAGCGTTGGGTCCGCCCAGAGTCGCGACCGATTTCACGGCACGGGTGTCTGCAGGTGCTGGACGCCACTTTTGAGCTCTTTCTTCACAGCGCATATGCTTGGAGCGAGCTATCCCTTCTTGTGAATGGGAAAGTTGCTAGCAAATGCACGCTGAGAAAACAAAAGCCCGCCGTTAGCACGATCACATGTAGTCACCGATAGAATGAAAACGTCTCGGAGGTCTTTCAGCTGTTCCTCCCCCTGAGCGAGCTCCCTTCGATAACAATTCAGCTTCTCGTGAGCTTCGAGCACGCACGCGCACTTAAAGCAGGATGGAAGTCAACGCGCGCGTGCTGGAGGCTGGGCATTTCGAAAAGACGCCCCGCAGTTCTGATGCTATATCAGTGACTACAGCCACAGCGGATTCTGCAATGGTGGCCAGCAAAGACATCTCGCCACGTTACAACTCCGGTCTGGACTGGAACGCGTCAGCATGGATGCTGACAGAGTCTAAGGTCACATCCATAACGAAGGGTTTGAGTCAGAACGAGCGAGCTATGATAAATTCGAGAGCACGAGGTGTTCGCGCAAGTAAGCACTTTCACAAGTCTTTAGTACAAGCGCCCGTATTCGCCCTTTCTCGTGTAAGTTGAAACGTGGTGGCGCCAGTGTGCAAATAGCCCTCATACACTTCCGGTTCCCAACTAGGCGGAGGGTTTCGCAGTATTTGCGAGATGAAATCTACGCGCTATTTTCAGAAAACGGTCGCTTATGTCACTCTTAAACATAATTCACCCTTACGGTGAAAGAATGATGCGTAAAAATCTATAAAATATTCCTGGATCAGAAGTGTGCCAGGGCAAGCGAATAGATGGCGCCATTGAGCTTGTTGCCAAACAAAACAGAGGCGAATACACGGCTTGCATGTGGCGTCGTCGCATTATGCTACTGGTCATCCCTACTTGCTCATACTCAGAGAAATAAATTCAATGCCGCGAAATGTATGCTGCAGGAGGTATACGCGCTCATCAGCAAGGACACCAGAATGGCCGCTGATCTGACGTCAGTGCAAGCCGTGTATATATGCAATGCAGCTATAATGACTCTTTATATCACACCAACACGCGCGCAGCGTCGTGTTCACCTCAGCATGGGTCGCAGACAGGACAATCATGCTTGGGGTCAAAGACGCTGGTCTTGCGGGTAAGCTTGTGCTGTGGAAGCGGTTGCTACCGCGTGCTAGAGCACTGCACGGGCCCGGGCCAGCCCGAAAGCCCGAGCCCGGCCCGGCCCGCGGGCCGGGCTCGGGCTGGGTAGCACGTATTTTCTCGGGCCCGGGCCGGGCTCGGGCTTGAACAACAAAGTTCTCGGGCCGCGCCGGCCCGGGCTGGCCCGGGCCGTGCCTGGGCAATCTTGTGCCGTAAATCATAAATTGTTGTTGATAGCAAGAGGTTTGCTCATTAATATTTTAGGTTCATTGAATACAAAAAAAGCGAAGTGCAAATTCACTACAGCGTCGTTAAAAATAATAACTAAAAGACGTCTTGAAGCTAGAAAGCCTTCAAGCTTTTACCGTGTGAGCGAGGATTGTGTTATAAATTGTAAACAAAATAAAGTCCCAGTCATATGCTTGTCAACCTGTCTGATTCATCTCTCTCAAAAATATTTAGTTCACAATCAGGAAGATTTAGAAAAACGTACGCAAGCGCTTTGGGTACCGTAAAAATAGCGTTGCGATGTAAAACCTATGGCGATGCTAATTTTAGCTTGCCCAAAGTGCTTGAGTACTTTATTCTATGACTCCCTTATTGCACAGAGCGCGACACTATATTAGCGCGAACAAGCGATCGTCGTGTTTTTATGTTTATCTCATAGAATCAAAACGCTGTTTTCAAAACTATTAGTGTCTTTGGAAGTGCTCATCTGGGCCACAGACCTAAGCGGTATACTTTGGTGCCTGCTAACACCATTTCGAAGTAAAATTCGAAAAAAGAGCCAACGTCGTGTTCGCGGTATCAATGTCGCGCAGTGTACATAGTCCGTTCCGCGCTTGCACGTTTCGGGAACCATCTCAAAAAAACGTTTCAAGGGGTTAAGTAGGAATATATTAAACTTAAGCTTGCCTGAAAGGGTTGTATATTTTAAGAACGCGTTGACATGTAAAGCTACTTCAGAACATATTCTTAAACAGAAAAAGTGCGCAGACCAGGCTTAGAACGATGGAGACTTTTTGCGAAGAGGTTGCGATGTGCAGGGACTTTTAAAAGTAAGTTGAAACGGGACGCGTTCAAACGCAAAGGGTGTTTCGGAAACTGGTTCAAATAAGAAGCGCGTTTAGGGAATGGGTCGAGACAGGACAAATTCAAACGAGAAGGGCGTTTAGGGAACTGGTCGAAATGGGACGGGTTCATATGGGAAGGGTGTTTAAAGAATGGGTCGAAACAGGACGGGTTCAAATGGGAAGCTCGTTTCGGGATCGGGTCCAAACAGGACGGGTTCAAACGGGAATGGGTTGTTTCGGGCTACAGCCATCGGGCCGGGTCGGGCGGGGCCTAGAAATTAACAATTCTGTCGGGCTCGGGCCGGGCCCGGGCCGTGTCTCTTCCGGGCCGGGTAGGGCCGGGCCTAGAAATGAAAAATTCTGTCGGGCTCGGGCCGGGCCCGGGCCGTGTCCCTACCGGGCCGGGTCGGGCCGGGCCTAGAAATTCCGGCCCGTGCAGTGCTCTACCGCGTGCCCCCGAATCCGGGTGAAGTCTTTAAAGTGAGCGCATAAATGGACTTGGTGACTAGTGCTATGATTTACCACAGAGGTGCCTGAAGTTGGTGGAAGCATTGCATCAAAATTTCAAAAAACAAACTTACCTAAGTAAAAAGTAGAAAAAAAAAGCACAATAACTGGTGGTAGAATTTATTTGCTGCTGAGCGCGAGCTTAGCCCTTACAAAAAAATGAACTGACTTTCAATTGAAAGTGTAAAGGACCCACTCAATAGACCTCATTCAGTCTCAATTGAAACTTAATTGACTTTTTCTATTGAGTCGCTATTGATCCGTCCCAGACTATTGGCCACTGAGTCTTAATTGAATTTTTAGCAATTGCATTTCAATTGAATTTTGGCAATAGTGTTTCAATAGAACTTTTGCTATTGAGTTTTAATAAAAATATTGCAATTGACTTTCAATTGAATTATTGCAACGTGCTTCAATAGAATTTATTGCAACTGCATTTAAAAAAATTGCTCTGGTTGAGAATTTTTTTTCACAATTCTTTAAAGCATGCAACATGAAGGAAACAAAGCACATAGAGGAAACGAACACAAACATCGTAACTAAGCACTCACAACCCACTAATCGTACTCCCTTGACTACCCCACCGCCTTATATACCCTACATAAGAAAGGTATTCATTTGGCCGGTGACCACCTCAGCATCTACTAAGGTTCCCAGTTTCCTATTTCCTCCTTCAAAGTCTCATAGATGATAAACAGTGTTTCGACGTCATTGGACTCTATCCCTTAATAGAAAAACATTGGTACAAGCAATAATCGTTCGGTGCACACGGGTGCAGTAATCCACAAACGACCAAGCTCAATTGCATTCCTAATGAGTAAATTCAATAGAATCGATATTGACTTTCTTATGACCAAACTCAATTGCATTCCTAATGAGTAAATTCAATAGAATTTATATGGAGTTTCTAATGATCAAACTCGATTGCATTCCTAGTGAGTAAAGTCAATAGAATCGATATTGAGTTTTTTATGAGCAGTCTCAATTGCATTCCTAATGAGTAAATTCAATGGAATCAAAATTGAGTTTCTAATGGTCAAACTCATTAGACATTGAGTTTATATCGAGTTTCAATTGACTCTATAGGAACACAATAGAAAGTCAATTAAAACTCATTGATCATTTTTGTAAGGGTAGGATCAGGGCCGGCTCGCTAGAACAGCATCTCAGCTGAGACTGGGTGAAAGAAAGCAGTGCAAAGGGGGGGGGGGGGGGGGCGTGCGAGCGTCTCGAGACGCGGCTTATTGAGTCCCGCTCAGTTCGTGCGCTGGCTCAGGCAGTGCTTTCTTTCCCCCAGTCTCAGCTGAGATGCCGTTTCTAGCAAGTCGGCCCAGATTTTGCAACCTCGTTTCCTCAGCAAGCATTCCTCATTACCAAGACTGTTGTCGTTTATGGAAGAGAGGTGGGAGCTTGTTCTGGAGCATGCGTCGTGAATGCCGCGCTCAAATATGGCGCTCTGTGGTGAACATTTGTAGCGCTTTGATACACTAACTCATCTCCTTTGTTAGGAAAAATAACTTTTTTTCTCATAACTATTTTATTAATTCTAACGTTGTTGAGTCTGTTTCCTCTTATAAATACTTAGGTGTTCACATCGACTCGCATAGTTAGAGCCTACTCATTCGTACACGCTGGATAAACGTAAGCGATCAACCAAGCAACTTATACAACGTTGCACACTATGGAACACAATAACATACCAAGAACGTAGATATTCCTTTTGTTTGGGAAAGGGGGGGGGGGGGGGTGTAGGAGATACTGTTGAGTGTTGGTGCCCTAAGCTCGCCGCAGCGTTTGGTCGGGCTAATAACAGTGGTAATATTCACATCGCGCACAGTTACGAAAGACAAATTTGCGGTTCTTGGACCAGCTCAGAGGTACTTCACAAGACTAAAGACTGCGGAAGAGCCCGGTGTTTATGCACTGATCCTAGACAGACGACATCGCGAGTGTTTCGAAGGAATCATCCAGAAATGCCAAAAACTGTCGCCTTTTTGGTGTTTTCCCTGGTGTTCTTTGTGTTTCGAGGAGTGCGGGTTTCACGTGCCCCGGGAACGTCAACAACTGTGTAGCACGTGACTGTCCTCTGTTTCTGGTAGCCGCTAAAGTCACAGGATACAGAAAAGGTTCCGCCAAGTATGGTCGCCCTTTTTGTTCAGGGAATGATCAGTCCATTCCTTGTCATCTGTATTCTTTGTGAGCCTGTCTAAATTCACTGGTGACTGGTAGCTTTATAGAAAAGTTTCTTGTATACCGAGATCCACACACCGTCAAAAAAAGCGTACATCTTATGGCGAATTCCACTGGTCGTTTTGGAGCGCGCCGAATCGACTTTTCTGGAGCGAGCCTATTTCACTGGGCGATCGGGATCGAGACCGACGTGTTTCAATGGTCGTTTCGCATTAGCTCCCGCTCCAGATCTCGATCTGGATCCGGGCCAGCCCTCGGCGCACACACGTGACTTCCTTTCTCGTGGGGCATCTCGCCTGATCTCGCCCATCTCGCCTCAGAAGAAGAAGAAGCACGTCGCGGGCTGGGCTCCTTGATTGTCTCGACCACTGATCTCCACTATACTCTGTTTCATACTTAGTGTGCAACGCTGTCAAAGCTACTGGCGCGAGCACGGGGCTTGATCTCGTTGATCATTTGCACGCGCTTTCGCGCAAACAAAACCATAGATGAAGTCATGCGCTCGCGCCAGTAGCTTTCACAGCGTTGCACGCCAAGTATGAAACAGAGTATAGAGGGGGCTGGATGGCGCATTGAGCAAACAGGTATGAAGCCACCGGAAGTGAGATGCTTGTCCCGGAAGTGAGCCTTTGGCAGGTTTTGTAACCCTTCCGAGTGCTGGTTCGAAAAGCGTCGAGGGCGCTGGATTTTCGCTTGTTCCCTCAAGAGAGCCTGGTTGTTGCACAGTAAGTACGCATGCGTACCCGAGAAGTATCATGGGAAGCCATGCAATGTAAACATTTTGAGATTCTAGTTGATCAAATTGTGAATATGTCCCAAGTTCAAATGCCTCATTCTCGGGATTTAATCCAGAACGGGAGTATTAAAACCCAATGAAAGACACAAAAAAGCATGGTCCAAAATATCGACTGAATGCACTAGGAAGACCAGCGCACGCCCGACTTCCGGGACAAGCACCGAACTTCCGGTGGCTTCACTTGCGCCGGGCTCCGAGAGCAGCTAAGCGCCATCCAGCCCCCTATAGTAGAGATCAGTGGTCTCGACATCAGAAGAATTCGTAATGGCCGCTTGCTTACCCCTTGGCTCGACAGCCGGCTCGTTCTCCAGGAAGGAGAAGAGAAGGCATTTGCCGCGCTACGGGCGTTCCGGCAATCTTTGCTAGAAGTGCCTTAGCCATTCCTGCCGCTCGTGCGTCGAACACGTGTTAGCGCCGCGATTGCGAAAACGTCTTCGAAACGACCGCGGTGGCCGCGGAAAGGGGATTCCCGGGCAGTTGAATGACGGGAAGGCATCCGCCGATCCCGGAGCAGTGGTCATGTTCCACGGGGAATCCGGCGGCGCGACCCCGTTCGAATCGTGTGCTACAGTCCGGATCTGGTCAACTGATCCCGGCGCGCTCCAAAACGCCCAGTTCAATTCGCGGCGCTAAAGCCTGGTTCAGACAGTTGCGTTTGACTGCGTTTGACTGCGTTGCGGCTGCGAGAAACCAGGAATTGGATTCCACGCTTCATACGAAGCACAGATGTGCCGGGGACTCGCTTTCGTTTCTCGACGCAACACAGTCAAACGCACTCAAACGCAAGTGTCTGAACCGGCCTTAACACGTGTTCGATTCACGAGCGGCAGGAATGGCTCAGGAGCTTCTAGCAAAGATTGCCGGAATGCCCGTAGCGCGGCCCAAACCTTCTCTTCTCCTTCCTGGAAAACGAACCGGCTGTCGAGCCAAGGGGTAAGCAAGCGGCCATTACGAATTCTGAGGCGAGATCAGGCGAGATGCCCCGCGAGAAAGGAAGTCACGTGTTTTCGCCTTGGGCTGGCCCGGCTGGCTTCCGGTTGAATCCCCCAAAATCGACGGAGCGACTTTTCTCGGATCCAGATCGAGATCTGGAGCGGGAGCTAATCCAAAACGACCTGTGGAGCACGTCCGTCTCGATCCCGATCGCCCGGTGAAATAGGCTCGCTCCAGAAAAGTCGATCCCGGCGCGCTCCAAAACGACCAGTGGAATTCGCCATGAGACCAACCAGCCAATCACCCTACGTGGCTATGTTGTCTGTATGTTAGTATTTGTTTGTGCCTGGCTAGCAGGCGGAGAAGTCAATGGCGCTATACTTTCCCAGCACTCAGTGACTTTAGTGGCCACTAAAACCACTGAGTCACGGGAAAGTAGCGTCAAAGTCCTCGTATGGTCACTTTTGGAGGATGGAATGATTTTTCAACTTACCACGTGACACCGCGAGTAAAGGATTCATTACTCGATTTAGGAACGGACGGGATCATCGTATGGGCCGTCTCGATACTTCTCGAATTGGGTTAGTTTTGAGCTATGGCAAACGGAAAATATAACAGAGTTGGTGGGATTTAGCTGGAAATAGCAGACGACCACTTGCCTTCATGGATCAACAGGAGGAACGACTGGAAGAAACGCTCCTGTTAACCGCAGCGAAGTTTTTCTTCGAGACTGACGACACCAAGGAACATTGGAAATCCTTAGAGTGTCTTGCGGCGAAGAAAGAGGTAAGCGCAAATATATATGATACTTTAAAAGACCACCTAGAGCATTAATCGCAATTTCAATGTCGTACTCGCGCGTTTACATGTCTTTGAATAGCGAATGGAACTCTGCTTAGATCATAGCCTGTGTAAAAATAAAAATAAATATTATTTTCATCGTGATTGGAGAGAATACTTTTCTTCATTTGAAGTGATAAAGATAATTTTTAGTTTGATTAAGGCCGCCTGAAACGGTCGACACAAATAGCGACATTAATTATAGTATGACGTGGAGTTTCGGACGTGAGTTTAATATAATAACGTTGAAAAAGCGGAGGTTAAATTGAAATGTAGATTAATTTGCACATTGGGACTTTGGTCTTGCTTTTCATCCGTGATTTCGCGTGGGTCAGTCCTCTCCCTTCCCTTCCTTTCCCTCCCCCCCCCCCCCCCCCCCCCTTTCATTCCAAAGAGAACAGATGGCAGCTCTTTCAGAAAACAAATATCCGCTTGAAGGTGCAGCCACGATACATGTATGGAATTTGACGTTCCACTCCTTCAAACCGCCGAAAAGGGTGCGCAGTATTTCCAAATAAATAAATGAAAAAAATTAATTTTAGAAGTTTTCGATGGGGAAATGGAGGCCGGCGGGGCGCAGTTATCGAAAACTGGCAAAAATAAGCCCATTTTTTCCATTGAAAATGTAAGAAAATCACTTTTGATTGAGATAACGGTTCGTTCTGAAACTTTGACATCCGATTCGGACAAGTAGCGCTACTTTTGGGAGGAGAAACAGCATTCGGCGGCGCGTCTTATTGTTGCTCTACAAAGAACGCAAATGTTTTGGCGGTACACGCCAGACATAACATTTCGATGAAAATCGTATCGGCGTGCGGTCATGAATGAGCACCGCGCGATGCACGTCAAAGACCACAAGCTAACACCTCACTGGCCAAATTGCCCTTTTATACAGCGAAGACACGTCAGGCCAGACAGTCCAAACCTCCGCCCAGCGAACTTTACTTGTTTTTTTACGAACAACATCAAAACGCGCTACATTCACACAGCATCGTCTCGTCACATATACAGCCTGGTGGAGCGGTGGCGGCCGCCCCGAGCGCCGTTCTGGGAGGTCATTGTCCCGGGTCATCGGCATCGAACGCCGCGGAACCGCAGCGGGGCAGCGATACGCGACCATCAGGCTCCGAAACGTCGGCGGAGTTCGACCGACCGTGGCCCCACCCAGCCCCCCGTTAATTGGGTCACCGGGTGATCCGCTGCTCCTGGTCGGAACGGCGAGGCAGACGCCACAAGGTCCGACGGCACAGTCCACGACCGGGAACAAGGACTCCTCCGGGAGAAAGTCTTCGAGGCGGCCTAGAGGAGGTGAGCGCCTTCGCTTTCTTTAGCGAGGCTCGAGACCGTCCGTGCTTCGAGGACGTCTCCTCGGGGATTGGCGCAGCTGCCATCACTCACCGGCAGTTTCAGAAACGAGGGGCGCGGCCAGCCAGTGCATACCATTATCGATCCGTAACCAATCAGATTGCCGGATTTGCCGATATGAAAGCCCACTAATTAATTTAGAATGGCGAACATAATACGCCCTGCGTTTTTTACGCTCTCGGTAAGCGTCAAAAAGCTTCGAATTTCTCGATTCTTGAAAGCGAAAAGAACGATTTGAAAAGTTCACGAAGCGCCTCAAAGAAAACATCGTTTTCTTTTTAAAAATAATAATAAAAAAAAAAGTCGAGAGAGCGCAGTCAAGCCCACATGAACCGAGTCTCGATGACGTGCATCATAGGGGGCGCAGGCTTCTGACTGTTACTTGAACGTAATGAGTTAAAACGAGTTATTTGGTTTCAAAAGTACATTTATTAGCTAGTAATTTGTTTCCGGTAAGTAATGAATTTCGCCTCATAGTAACTTTTACTTTCATTTTCGGCATGTTCTACGTACGTTATCCTCTCTATCGGGTTTCTTTTTTAGAAATACTGATAATCGTATGATCTTACATCGATTTCTAAACGAAGCACGAAGGAAGTGAAGCTTCCAGGAATAACTTCGAGAATACCTTTTGGGGGTCTCAAAATGATAATCAACGTTATGATGCAACAAAAAAGCTTATCCACGATAAACTTATATCTTTTAGCGTATATTAACTTGCACTCTGACAGTTTCCATGGGTCTCTTTCGAACTACGGATCTCGAAAATTAATTCTTGCACCACATATGTTCCGAAAGCACTTTCTTCATTACGGTCATATATCTTATAGAAATGTGTTTGCGTAAAAAAATAAATAAAAGTCAGGCGCCAGAGACGAATAGGAATAAATTGATCTTAATCAGCGGAGCAATATTATAACGTGACCTAAACGTTAACCAAATTTGCGACGACACAACAAAATCATCCGCACAGTAAAAGTTAAAAAAAATGTGCGGAGATGGTTTTGCACTTAATACTAAACACGACGAAGGGAAAGATCTCGAGGAACATTTTTGGGAGGCCCGTGGATCACCTCGTCTTGCACTTTTGCTGCGTCTGGCGCCTGGAGCGCGTCTTCGACTGATCTGTTTACCGCGTCCTAAAAAGCGGTCCCACGATTTGCGCCTAACGACGTCATAAAAGTGTCAAGCTGCCGCCGGTCGCGACCCTGGCGGTGTCGCAGATGTGGTGGCGTGTGCGGCAGACACCTGTTCTGCTTCAGCCACTCGAATACGTCGCGAAAATAGTTGACTAGTAATTTTAACGCGCTTCGTTCCGGTGGTTTGGTTCGGGTAGGCTAGTTTGTTTATTATTCGGGGTGCCAAAGCTCGTCGCCGAGCTGCTTTTTTAGTCTTCGCCCGTAGAACATCGGAACCCGCCCCCGATCGACTGAAAACACAGTTCTTGTACCCACTAAATGTCCGGTTCACACACTTGCGACTCCTTAAAACCGAGCGCCTCGAAACCTCATAAAAACTCTTACGACGAGAGGGCACACTGACACCACCTATCGGGTAGCAGTGGAACACTGGGCGGTCCCGTGCATTTCGAATTTATTTTGCGCTTCATTCTTTCATTCTCGGCCTGAAAAGCTTTTGTCAAATTTATAAACGAACATTTCTCATAAGTAGTACGTGCATTTGACCTCGCAAATAACGCCGAACCCTCGCTCTAGTGAAATGCAATTCCAGGGTCAGCGCATAGATGGCGCCAGTCTGTCAGTGCGTTCGCCCGTCGTAAGAGATTTTAAGAGCTTTTGAGGCGCTCGGTTCTAAGGAGTCGGAAGTGTGCGAACGGGCCTTAAAGGCCGATGTACACTTCGCGCTTTCCACTTTTGCCCTTCACCTCCTTTCCTACATCCTCTCCACTTTTTACCTTGCTCCAACTTGGCTCCCCTCGCAGATTAGGAGAGGGGAGCGCTGACAGGATTATCTTCGCTGCAGAAAACCGAGGTTGTACGTCGGCCTTTAAGGCAGTCGCGTGAACTACTAAAAGCTTTCGACACCGTGCATGACCGACAGGAAGGTCGATAGAGACGTCGTGAGCCTAATTGCGTAGCCAACGCACTGCGACGGAGCTGGCAGGGTACCTGCGATAGCTCGACTTGCAACTAAGTAAAGGAAAAAAAGAGAGCCTATTGAAGAAATAAAATGTACGTACCAGAGGATGCAAACGTAATCCAAACTCCATTTGTCTCAGATTAATGTCAAACAAACCGCAGACTCGATCGAGAAGAGAGTCCACCGCCAACGAAGCCACGGCCGGCTTGCACCATGCACATTTATTTATTTATTTATATATTTATGTATTTATTTACTCCAAGCACCACGGTCAACCAGTGACGCTCACGAGTCTGAAAATGATAAGAGCGAAAAACGCGGGGATAAAACCGGCGCTCTATTTCAAAACAAGGTCGGCTATTTATCCGGGAAGGGTTCACTTCGAAAAAAAAGGTGGGGGGCATCCTGTTCCGAGTCAGCAAGGCGCGCCTAGCTGGGCTTTGCTTGTGGGCGAAGTCGAGGGAATCGCTTTTTTTCTCTGCCTGAGCTCGTGATGCGTGCAAACATCTTGAAGAAAAACCTTCCGTGCCAAAATAGCTAAATGTTGGCTTTGGATCGCGGATTAAACTGGATTTCGGATTGTAAAACGAGGTTGCCAAACGCAAGTCTCAAACGATCCCGCGTGGTCGCCGAGAAACCGCCAACCGCGTCTCGGTGTGTCTGAACGGGGTCGACCGCCAACCCCGTCCGCAGCCGCTTCGCAAACGCAGCTCAACAGCCAGTATAAATGCGCCACATGGGAGAAGCCGTAAAAGTAGGTTCATAAACACGCGATGAAACTCGCCAATTCTTCTTGTCAGAACTTCTGCTCCAGCCGACAGGATCGCGTCATCCGACAGCTTTGGTGACGTCATTTATATCCACTTCGTGACCACTGGTTGCTCTCGTGTTTCGAACAGCGCCCTGGCGAGAAAGCCGCGGTATTTAATGTCGCCTTACAGCTGTGCTTTACAACGGCGGCCTGCGTTACTATACATTTGTGAAATAAATCAAAACAAACAGAGTTGAAAAAAAAAAAATTGCACACCGTGATAGAACGCTGAATTTGACGAAAAGTTTAGAATGGTACGTGCAGGCGCTGATTTGTGTGTGTGTGTTGCGTGCGTGCGTGCGTGCGTGCGTGCGTGTGTGTGTGCGTGTGCGTGTGCGTGTGTAAAAAAGCCACCGAAGTTCAAACAAACTTGGATAGTTTAATCGAACGTTTCGGAGGTGGACCCTCCTCCTTCAAGCGTGACTTAAAAGTGAATAGCGTTACAGCATGACCAAGATCCTCACTCGGAGAGGGAGAAGAGAAAGCACAACGTGAGAGGGGAAGACGACGCGATAGATTGAGCCAGAGCACTTGACCGCGACGAACTTTTGGCGGATCGCCCCGCGACGAGAGATCGTTCTTACGTACAGCACTGATTTCCCTAACGTCAACAAAATTCTTAGCAAACACTTTAATATAAACGAACAAAGCCAGCGGCTAAAAAAAAAAAAATACTTCCATCACCTCCCCGTGTCACTTACCGGCCTTCTACAAACCTAGGGCATGCTGGTTGATTCCCAGGATGCAGACCTTGCGGGAAGCCTGACTGCAGGGTATGCCATAGTCACGAAATCAAATTTCCCCATGAGGATTGACGGGGACCTTGCGTGCTGCACTCCTAACGTTGTCTACCTCTTCGAGTGTCAGGCTTGTCGGGGCAAGTATTGGGGGACAAACCATGACAGCCTTCAATATCACATTTAACAACCACCGATCCCATTCGACCACATTTCCCAGTCTTGCACTTTCTAAACACTTATTACAACCTGACCACTCATTCGATAAACTCTCTGTAATTCTGCTTCAAACCGGCTTTACATCAAAGCTAGACCGGGGAGGCCGAGTTGCGTACTGCTCGTGCGGACGGCCAAATTGTCGCCCCTTCCAATTCTCCCCTTTTCCTCTTTGTTTAGCAGACCTGTTGTGAGCGGCGCCCTTTGCCGTTTTTGGGCCGGTGTCGGAGTTCGACGGACACGGGGGCAAGACTGCCGGACTCGATTGTGGCGGGGCGGGTGGGGCTCCACCCCGACCGGGATGCCTCGCTCGGCCTGCCGCGTGCGGCTTCTTGCCCTCGGGGCCCTGCCATCGCAGTCTTTTCGTCGCGGGAGGTTTTTCTGGGCTGGGGACACTGCTGTGTTTCATTCATCGTGTTGCCTGTCGGGAATGTTAACTGCAAATGTAATTGCTCTAGCAGTTGCCGTCCCTTTTTGTGGACATTTGTGTTGTGCATTCTCTCTTCCTCTCCCGTGTTCTGCTTTCCCTTTCCCCTCTCCGAGTGAGAATCTCGGTCCTGCTGTAACCCTATTCACTTTTAAGTCACGCCGACCTCTGGCCGAGAAAAACAGGCATCTAGGACGCTCAACACACTAGTCGGAGGCGCCTTCCAGGCACCGCAGTATCAATGGCGGAATTAGGAAAAGTTGACGCGCGTCATTTGCAACAGACCCGTTGAACGGACCGCACCCCGCGCGTGGCAGCCGAGGATGGACAACGCGGCGTTCGAGGGAGCGGCGCAGCAGGAGTCCGCGGCCCGACGCAGGGCGCTTATCCACAGGGGCCACAGGCTCCAGGCCGAGGAGCAACGCTTTCTCGACGCCATCCGCAACGGAGACATCCTGGGACTCAGGTCGCTACTTCAGGTACACACCTTTCGCTAAACTACCCAAGCGTCAAAGAGAACGGTGAAAACGTAGGCACACGCGCTGCACGTGCTCGCCTTCCCCACAGAAAAGATTCCAAGTAAATAACCGGAATAAAGCGTCCGTAGAAAGCGCGTGCAAAGTGTCGTTTGTTTTAGATTTTTGCTTTCGTACAGTTGGGGCTGAAGATGCCCGCACGCGCAGCGCACGTACCTACGTTCCCGACATTATTTTTGATGCTCGGGTAGTTCGGCAAAAAGTCTACGGGGACTATTCGCTGGCGGCCATATTTGTGCGCGCGGCTGCTAAGCCCGTGCTGACGGCGAGCTTCCACAGTTCTTTCCCAACGTGCTTTCCACACCCTTAAGATTACCGGTCTTAGCAGCCTATCAATGCGAGCTCGTTCTGAGCATGCCCTCTGAACAGCGCGCTTAAATATGGCGTCCAGAAAATACCGCCTATTCCCTCGACGCCACTGATGAGTCAACGAGCCAATACCCCCAGAAGGCCTGCGAATGACGTCATCATTTGTGGATCCACCCCGCCCCAGGTGGGGAACACGCCGAAGCTGGACGAGAGTCACCGCAAAGCGACAGACGCGTGCGCCTTGGCGTCGTCCTTGTGCTAGCGTCGCGCTCGTTTTGAGACGCTGAAAGACGCGCTCTCGGCGATGCTGACGCAAGGTATGCGGAGCGCTAGTTCGTCGGCTCCTTTTTCGGGGGTTGTGGTGACGTAAGAACGACGCCGAGCTCTGATTGGTTCTGAGTGAATGATAGTGGGTAGACCTCGAGGCAGCTTGCTTTCAGATCTACCCCCTATCCATCGATCAGAGCGAATCAGAGGTCGGCGTCGTTCTGACGTGACCACAACCCGGCAAAAGAAGCAGACGAACTTGCGCCCCGCATACCATGGCTCAGTGGATCTGCGAGTGATGGCGTTTGAGGAGTAAAGCGCAGTCTTCGAAATGACGTTGGTTGAGCGCGCTGTTTATATCGCATGCGCAAAACGAGCCCCCACTTATCGACAGCAAAAAGCGACGAGGCTGATGATAACGCGCACCTGAAGCCGGAGTTGATGGTCGAAGAAAGGACAATTCACACAAAACGGGGCAAACGAATGTTTTAGATTACCTGGATTGCGAGGTATACACTTCAGAATAAACATTTGCTTTCATTGCTACTGAGAGGTGATGTGTCCCGTTTTCGTACGTCCCTGCTTACTTACATTGTCTTCGATATTAACGCATGTTAGCGGAAGGGTAATGGAAGATGACCACCAGAATCCACTACGCAGCAATGGACATGTCGTGTATTTTCACGTTTACCATATGCCATCGCCCCCTGTATACTATATACTATATATACTGTATATAGTTTAAAAGAGGCTATGCTTCAGGTCATTTAAAACTCCCGTTTCTAACGTTGTCGCTCTGGAATAGACCTGTTGATAAATTACAAAGGCACCAAAGAGCGTACACCAATGTACTTACACGCGCTGCGCGGTTCAGAAGCAAAAACCCAAAACATATCGCGCTTGGCACGTCAACGTCATCACGCTTTATTTTGGCGTTTTACTTTCAATCTTTTATAGAGATAAAGCGAACGCGAACAGCGCGTGCACTTACGTTCCCAGCATTCCCCTTGATGCTTGGGTAATTTGGTATAAAGCTTATTGGGCACAGCCTCGAAATAATGAATAAATGAACAAGCACCTCGGCGAACACCTCCTTATCTAATTTCCGCAAGATGACGAGAAAGTTGCACCCACTTTAGAAAAAGGAAACTTCCAGCAAGCGCTATTTTTCTGCAGGTGCTTGGTGGGCCAGTCACTCGGATCTACGGAGTGTCTCCAACCAATGACGAATTCCCCAAAACGGCTGGAAAAAGAAGCGCAATGTCGATACGCGCACACCGAATTGCTCGCTCACTGCCCATTCATAAATTGCGCTTCCGAATGCAATCGTCTTTGAACCTCGTCATTCGTCGGACACGCTCAAGATTGGCCTGATCGGTTAACCGCGTGCTGCGCGGGAAAGCAGATGCGCGGGCGTTTGTGTGGTGCGATGCGAAGGCAAAAGAGGGTGCGTGTCCTGCAGGCGCATCCGGGGTTGAACGTGAACTGCTGCGACATGCGCGGCCTGCGGGCGCTCGAGGTGTGCGCCCAGAACGGGGACGTGGACGCGAGCGTGGAGCTGCTCCGACTGCGCGCCCTGGACCCGGACCACGTGCAGGCCGCCCTGCTGGTGGCTGTGCAGCGGGGAGACCTCGTGCTCACCAAGATCCTCCTGGACGGGTCAGCATGGCCGTCCAAAGTGACTTTACAATTCATACTGGACATGCTCTCTACTTGGCTTGCACTGACGTAACATCAGCGGTCATTGTGGTGGCCGTGCTGCTGAGCCTGTACCTGCCCGAAATCAATGCCCTGTCGGCGACCGCGGCGGCAAGTCGCCCTGCTTGCAATCGCTTATAGCACAGGCTTCGACCGATCTCACCAGTCATTTTGGCTGAGCCACGAACCGCTGCTGCACTGTGTGGCGTAGTGTGACAACCTCCCTGGAGCTCTGCGCGTGCAGTGAACGAGACTTTACGAGCCGTCTCGTGCACTGCCGCCTGCATCCTGCGAACTAAAGTTATGGCTGTTATGGCGGTGTCACGCATGTGCCGAAAGCTTGGTGAGATCGGTCTATTCGTTTTACTAAAAAAAAAAAAAAAAAAACTAAGAATGACCATGAACTAGCCAAAACTACTAGATTAGCTGAGTTACGGAACTGCCCATTAGCGGTGCTTGCCCTAACAGTGCCCCCCCCCCCCCCCCCCCCTCTTTTTCTTCTCTTCAACACGGCTCGCATCCCGTCGTTCGACACGCCATTGTTTTAAGGGGATAGCCGATATGATAATTGCAGTGTACTCTATGAAATACGTATGCTTCGAAGCACAGCGTCTAGCGTTTCACAGATCCCAAAGTCGCTTGCTTCGCGATCTCGGAGGCCATGTGCTAACGAATACAGTTTGGAAACGAAAATCTAGATGGCGCTTCAAACGACGGGAGGCGGATTGAAGGGAGTGATGGGAGGTAATTCCCTCCGCGAAAGTTCAACAACTGAGGTAGTCTAATAACGCTGACGCTATAGTCCGTTCACCCTTAGAGGTGCCCTGAGGAGGTTTCAGAGATCGCCTAAATATGGCGATAACTCTCTCTGCTGGCTCTAAGCGTCCTAGAAATCCCTAAACCATGACAATACGCTGAAAAATTTCCTGTTAAAAAAGCATTGCCATCGAAGATCGCAACACACCGAGGTCCTCTCCGGCGATGGGAGGAACATGTTCCGAAACCAGAACCACTGTCAGCCAATAGAAAGTAAAGGATCCTCGCGCCTCCGACCGGTGGAACCGCGGAGTGATACCTCGAATGCGCGCGGCTCGTTGTCCATACAACCTGGACTACGATTCAACCTAGGGTGCCTCAATGTCTTTCTGCTTAGGGTGATGCCACCCTTTGTAGTACCCGATGCCGACAGAGCGCGCTCACGGGTAAAATACAAAGAAATGGACGAAAACAAAATGTCGCCATAGCACAGTCAGCGCCACAAACGCGTGCCGGGACACGCTCTTTCACGCGCTTCTGAACAAAAAAATAAAAATAAAAGTGTGGGACAAAATGGCCAGATGTCTCCTCCCTCAGCAAAGCGCACATGAAGGCACCCTAATTCAACCCAGCGAGCGAGCGCCAGAGCGCTCCAGAGCTCACGACCAAACACATCTCTCCCGCGGAAGATTAAAAAAAAAATAGTTTGTTGTTTTTGAGACGATTGTTGCAGCATTACGTACAGGGTGTTTCATGAAAAGTGGACAAATTCGATATTGCGAAAACTACGCGTCGCAACAAAAAAAGGCTTGTGTCATTTTGGTCTTGGGCCAGGGGCCTAGTTAGGAAAATTATTAAAGTCCGGGATAATTAGATTGTTATTTATTTTTGCATAATTAACTTTTTTAATATTGTGTTTAAGGCATGGTTTCAATTAGAAAAATCTTTAGCATGATCGAAAAACAGTAAATCAAGAAATTTCAGAACAATAGAAGGCACGCGCAGCATTTTACGGCTTTCTGAAAAACCACACAAACTCGAGGGGTTTTTGAAGGCCGGTTCAGACACTTGCGTTTGAGTGCGTTTGACTGTGTTGCGTCGAGAACCGAAAGCGAGTCACCGACACAACTGTGCTTCATATGAAGCATTGAATCCAATTCAAGGAGTCCTCTTGGCACGCGACATATGCAGCAGGGATGTCCTGGTTTCTCGCTGCCGCAACGCAGTCAAACGCAGTCAAACGCAACTGTCTGAACCAGGCTTGAGTTTCGGTTTGCAATCGGAGCGCTTCTCGGCCCCGGCGGCACCGCGCCCCGTGGAGAAATAGTGCACCCAACCTCTGCTGCGCTGTACTCGCGCAGACAGCCACTGATCCAAAGCTTCTTTGTCGCGGTGAAATTGCGAGAATAAAGGGAGACTATTTCTTTCAGCCTTGCCTTCGCAAAGCTAGATGACGTTATTGTGGGATCGGTACCATCCGCCTGAAGACAGCCGAGCGCACTGCAGTTCATGGATTGGACATGAGAACTGCGTGAGCACTAGACTTTGGCTCGTAACGATCAATGCCTAGGCGGACACACGGGTAGTGGCTCGTGTCCAACCACAGCGGTGATGAGAACAGCCAAACTCTAACAATGCCTGGGGATAAGCACACGTTTAACTCCCTGGCCAACCCCAGCGCGTGGCTATGATTAACATTGCCGGCATAGGAAAGGCACCAGGCCACGTTGACGCGTGTTCTGGGTCCGAGTTGAGGAGATGATATCACATTTGTGCCATGCTGTTGCTCGCCGTGACGGTGGCACAGCAACGGATGCAGATACGGCAGACGCCTGTTCCGCCGTAGGTCGCGCTTGTTGCCACCTATTCCATTAATTGACCTTGAGTATTTTGAGCAACAGCTGGCTTTTGAAAGTCTCGTCAGACATTTTGCGTCATTTCTTCCTCAAGATGTCGACTGCTACGCTGAACACCTTTTGGACTGAGGCACCGGATGGGAGTGCCGTTTTGTGCCTTACGAATGCTTCATACTCTGCATTGAGCTTCTTCATCGAAGCAATGGAAGTACTATTTACCTCGAAGATAGAGCAAAGCTTCGTCGTTGCAGCCGTTGCCTGATATTCGAGAGTTTTAGTAGGTCATTCCGATACCTCCGATACTGCCGATAACGATACGCGATAACGATATGACGCATGCGGAAAGCTGGCGGCGGAGTATCGGGAATCGTTATCGGAGTCATCGGAACGATTTACTAAAATTCACTATTGTCGAAATCACGAAACTCTAAAATTCGTCATAAAGCTAGCCAAATTGGAATAAGAATTGATTTCTGCGCGCCTTACTATACAGGTATATATTAGAGAGTTTTAGCAGATCGTTTTTTGCCCCGATAACGGCACCCGATAACGACACGATGCACGTCCAAGGCCGCCGGAGGGGAGAGGAGGTATCGTTTTCGGGACGAAAAAACGATTTGCTAAAACTCTCTATTGCCAGACAATAGCCAAACATAGTTGGTAAGTAAGTTGATAATTAAATAATAAATAAGGTATGGATCAATATTCTTCTTCCTTTCGTTCTGAACAGGTCGAACCTCGGTTGAGACGTTGGTGAATCAGAAAAGGTTTTCAATGTATAAATATAAGCAATAAGGAAAACGAAACACCAAGACCCTCGTACAAGAATTAATTAGAATGTCGGTTGAAACAAGGAAGTGTGAACGCACGTTTGTTGTGTGTACCTTTCTTGATGACGTTCAAGATGGCACGGAGCAAGGGCCGACTCCAGTTTACTCCGGTGTTCTAGACGTCCGCTGATGCCACGGGCAGCGAAGGGCAGAGAACTGAGCCGTAATCAAAACTAGTAAGATTGCCACATTTAGATGAAGAGTCCTAAAGTGACGGAGAAATAAAAGAGACCCGCGACTGTCGTGCTTTTTCGGGATTGGCCGTAATTGGAGAAACGGTCGCTTCAATAACAACATTGCACGACAGTGTCACATGGAGGAATCATGCAAGGACGAACTTCTCCCGAAGGTATGCCCGCTTTGCGCGCGACCTAGCAGCTACTGTGCTCATGCCACGCGAAGAAAAGAGCCGCCGGGCAAAATTCCTCGATTTTTCGCAGCATATTCGCTAAGCCCCATGGAGTGCAGCCTTAAAGCGCCACTATCTAAAAACCAAAAGGCTGTGGGTGGCAGGACATATCTAACCATATTACAGTAAAGCAATCAGCGAAGGTACTGGGGTCAGTAATAAACACACAAGGGCTTGCGCTATGTCGTCAAAAATCACCGAGCACAATCGAATGCGGTTCTGCGAAGATATCGTTCCCGCGACCTGCAGCGCCCATGGGCCGTGCACCGTTCCCGTGGGCAACATGACTCCGCTGATGGCGGCAGCCATCGCGGGAGACCTGGAGATCACCAAGATGCTCCTGGACAGGGGACACGTCATCCAGAAACCTCACGAGCCAGGCTGTAAGCGCTCTTTTTCATTTTCCCCCCATTTCCTTTCTTATAAAAGCTAAAGACAAGAAGACACCCTCTCGGCGTGACTTGGTCAAGCTGGAACAAGTCGTGCGAGAGGGCGTCTGTTCTCTACATGCTGGAATTCCATCGAGCAAATATAAAACGAGCCTGGTACTTATAAAATTAATAGTTTTTCCGCGGCATGATTCGCTGCATGACTGGGCTCCATGATTAGCCCAGTCTGTAGACGCCGTTGAACACAAGACGCGTGTGCATAATACTTTCAGAAATGTGCATTTTTACCTATAAACCACCTCATGCTTCTGACGGATCACACCAATGCGGTGGCACTGACAGTCATCTGAGCTTGCGTACAGAGGTTTAGTTCTTCGAAAAGCGGGTTGTTGCATGATCGGCGACAATACAAATGCTGCTTGCTTATATATAAACAGAGAATAGGCCTTTCCGGAAATTCTCGAAATATCTCGTGGCGAGGGGAATTGTGGAACTCTTTCGATGTACACTCGTGCCTACTCGAACGCTTTGTATGTATCCTGGAAGCGACACGATCCATCCTGTCTTATCATTAGGAGTGCAGAATCCACAAGGAGTGCCACTGGAGACGGACACCCGAGCGCGCTCTTCGGGCACCGAGTATTTCTCGGAGCGCGAGTGACTTCTTCGCTCTCCGTGACGTTGCGTAAACAAACAAGATGGCTGCGCTGTTTATGAGACGGTCGATACGAAAGGTGTAGCTGGACCGCGCGCGCTGCTCCTTTTCAGTTGATGATTGCTTAATCCAGCAGGTAAAAACGATTTGTTTTGAAAGCTGACAGAAATTAGCTTTCCGGTAAAAGTCTGCTCGTAAGTCTTCCCTGAAAACGAATACCTCTATCACAGTGACAGAAAAGTTGTTGTGATGAAAAGAAAGTGGGACCGCTCCGCCCCTTTTATAATGCTTAACCCAGCGAATAAAGATACTTTGGTTTGAAAGCCGAAACATCAGTGAGCGTCGATGAAAAGGTTCGTTCGTGAGCTTTGCCTGAAAACGAATTGATCTATCGAACAAGCGTACCGATAGCTCGGCGACAGAAAAGTTGTCGAGAAGACAGTCGGAGCGCTTCCTTTTTTAAAATTCTTAGCCCATCCTCAGCGAATAAATATACTTAGATTTGAAAGCCGAAACATCATATCCATGCATCTCGCTTGAAAAAGAATTGATGTGCTCAATTGAACGACGGTGTGCCGGTATCGGCGTAGCACACCGACGGCTTCCGTCTCTAACTGTAAGACGGAACCACAAAATATCTGACAAGTTTGAGGGTTTCCTGTGTCGACAAGCGAATTCAAGAATGTTGCCTTTAATTTTAATATGAACAGCATGCATGATCAATAAATAGATCGGCCGAGGTGACTTTCCACATATGTGCTCGAAGCGAGTTTTCATACCTTTCAGGAATATTAAAACGTTTCACGACTCTTTTACTTTACTCCCAGCCGCTCCACATATCACAAAATGATAAGCCAACGTCAACTTCGTCTTCGATTCACGGATAATCTCGCGCGCCGTACATCGGGACGCCATGTAATGACTCGAGTAGACGGTGGGGGCGCCACATAATTCCGGAAAGGTCCGACGTTGCGTGAGGTGGCTGAAAACGAAAGTCCCTACAAGTCGGCCCGTGGTTTCGACGGCAGGTCTGTGCGCGGAGTTGTGCCGCGAGCAGTCCCAGAAGCACGGAGAGAGGCTGTCGCAGTCGCAGCTCCGCCGCAACGCGTTCCGGGCCCTGAGCAGTCCGGTGTACATCCTGCTCACGTCCGACGACCCCGTGCTGACCGCCTTCACGCTCAGCAGGGACCTCCAGCGCCTCGCCGACAGCACCCCGGAGTTCCAGGTACACGCACCGGCGACGCACTGGCGGTGCGAAGCGCTCGTTCGTACACGATAAAAAGAGCGCAATGTTCGTTATGATATGCCAACACTGGTCACAGATTCACTACCGGAGCTGTTCCGACCCAGAGCTGTAGAGCTGTGGTCACCCTGCAAATACATCATACACAAGTCATAATATTCGGACGCTATAAGAGGCCTCGTGTTTCATAACTGTGTCCGTAACCCCCCATATATACTCACGAAGCCTGAGTGCCCGGTCGCGAATTGGGAATGCGAGAATCTGGTAGCACAGAGCATCAGAAAGCCATTTTTCGGGGAACCTGTCAGTGCACAGCTTTTGCAGCGGTGAGGACCCGAAACACACTTGTTCGCTCGGGAGAAGTGTGTTTCGGCGTCTCGCCGCAGCGGGGCGCCAGTCACGTGGCTCTCCTTCCATCCGTTGTCTGCCGCTCCACCTTTTCCCTTTCGGCGGCCGCTTCTCGTGGCGATCTGCCAGGCTTTGTCAGTATGTAGGAGGCTATGCTGTGTCACATTGATCGTACAAAAACTGTCTGTAGACATGTTTGAAGCGTATGAAACAAACATGCTTGGGCCTTGTGCTTGAAGCGGGTGAGCAGATGATTCTTCCGTCACCTCTGTATGCGAACACCGCGCGTGTCTTCTGCGAGATGTGTGAGCCGTGCCACAGCGGCTTAAAATTTTCTTTGAGCCAAAATGTTAAAGACAGTTACTCGTAGAGTGACTAAATTACGTCGCAATATGCATTTCTGGCATTCCGTGATGTCGAGGTGGTGCTCATTTCTATACCAACGGCGGAAAGAGCTTTGGCACTTCGTTCACGGCGCTGCTCGAGGTGGTGATGACGTGCATGTTCAGACTGGAACGATGCTAATTTGTGTATCAACTCTGGTATGTAACTGTAACTGAAACTATACTTAAAACTTATTTCAAGAATGTAATTAAGTTAGAACTGAGTTACTGAAACTTCTTTGTAGCTTAGAATGTACTGGGGAGGAGATCGAACAGTCACGCCTCTTGCGGTACGTTTCAGCTGTGAGGACAACAAACCGAATTTTCTTGTTTGTTTTTGATCAGAGAAATCGAAAGTGACGATTCGGAGGCCTCTCCTCGTGTGACAAAAACACGGGTCAGAGCGAAGCGCTCGTGCCCAGGCTGTACTAGACGAGGTTGAGAAAAAAAATTGGGTTGTGTGTATATTTATACAGCCTATAGAACTTGGTCTGCCTTAACGGGCGACGAGTCTTCCAGCTGTAGATGAGAAATGTAGACGGTGCAGTACAACCGCTAGCCTGGGGTCTTTAACGTGCACCACGCAGTAGTGATACACGACCGCACGCCGGTACGATGCTCATCCAGATCGAAACGGGCAGGGGTGGGGATTGAACCCAGGATTCCTGGGTTTTGCAGCGCAAGCTTTCACCCTATGTGCTCCGGGCTGGTGTTCGCTAGCCCACTCGGCCACCGATCCCCCTAGGCGAGGTTCAATTTCTTGCTTACGGTGCGTTAGTAACCGCCAGGCTGTAGGAACAACAGGTACGATAAAGCGCCTCCTGTAGTTCCGTATCTCCTGCCCCATAGAGTCACTGATCCCCAGTCCAGAAAAAGAAGCCGCTTTAATCGTTTCGTGCGCAAGTCTAATTAAACACACGCGCACACGTACACACGCGCACACAAACAATAAACGTGTAAATGGTGTTCCTTTCTTGTCATCTTTATAGATTTGTTTAGAAAAAGCCGTGAAAGTTACACCAATCTGGTTTGTGCAGGTGAGGTATACTGCCAGGGGGACAAGATATAGGGGGCTAGTGGTCACGATAAGTCGAATAAGTCGCTCAAACTTATTCATTAACTGTTTAATTAGTGTACTTAAACGCACGGTTTCAATTATAAACTTGCAAACCAAGCGACTTACAACTTATAACAAAAACCAAGCGCCTGTGCAGCGCAGTAGTGCTCCAAACTTACCACTCGCGCAACAGTCACGAGGCTCGCGGCAAGAAAACGTGGATGATAAGAGACGGAAAAAACGCGCAGGCGCCTTATCGCACCCGTATGCCCTTGTTCCTGCTGCACGAGTGTAAATTTCAGCGCAGTACTGCGCTTCTCACGCGCTCCAAGTCTTTCTCAAATTGACTGATTTGGACGAGTTTTTTATGACGCTCAGCAAGTTTCTATTGAAACTATAAGTTTATTTTCACTAATTAAAAACTTTTGAACATGATATTTAATTGCTAAACTTATCCCCCTCCATATTATGTCCCCCTGGCCGTATAACTCACCTGGACAGACCTCATTAGAGTAACTTCCTTTTTTTTTTTTTTTTTTTAGCAAATTTGCGAAGTTGAAAAAGACGCTCGAGCTCAAACAATAAAAGGCAGATGAGCTCGACGAATTATACTTTTGAGCTTGTGATCCTTGAGTTTGGTAGCCAGAAGTTAGGAACACTAGTGCGAGGTTGTTTACTATTCCCCCAATTAATTTTTAAACAAACGCTATAAAAGAATATCAGTGACGTCAGTGCTCAGATATATCAGATGTCAACATCACAAATATCATATTGCAACAGTGGAAGCTTATTATTTACCTTGGATTCCACCTGTAATGGCCACTTTCACCGCGTATTTTTTTTTTAAAACTTACTTTTACGGCTTCGTCTTTAGACTGCTAGGCGCTGTGAATATCTGATTCGCTCGACAAGGCTGGCGAGCGAACCTGCCGTCACAGCTTCCTGTTCTAGCCGCTAGGTGACGTCGATTTCGCTGGAATCGACTCAGTCTCACCGCAACTCAGTCTCTCGACTGAGTTGCGGTGAGCGGACGTGTTTCCTGGTTCTCCTCGAGCATCCGAAGCTAAGTGCCAGTTTTTCTTCTTTTCTCTCTCTTTTTTGAGAGTTGATTGCATGGAAGTGACTATGCGGTAGCAGTATTAGGTTTGAACAGCAGCAGTTAACGTTAGTTTCGCAAAGTAGGCTCTGTTTGAATTTTTGGCGGGAAGGGACGGTTTGTTCCCGGTCTAGACATGGGTCTAGATTTGGGTCGGCATGACAAGGGTGGGGACGAGTTGGTGCAGTGCGAGGGGTGTGGGAGGTGGTGTTACCTGGAGGAGACGGGTTTCGGGAGCCTGGAGGTGGCGGCGGAGGTGAGTTTCGAGTGTCGGCTTTGTGTGAAGCTTCAGCAGGTAACTGGGGAATGGGAGGGTAGAGTTCGGGAGATTGAGGCCCAGCTTAAGGCAGAAGGAGAGAAGCGGGTGGGTCTCGAGGCCCAGGTAGAGGAGCTGACTAGGCAGCTTAATCATGAGAGGGAGCAGCGGGTCGGCCTCGAGAAGCAGGCGGAAGAGCTGGGGGAAGTATGGAAGGCGGGTTTAGAGGAGCGTAAGAGGGAGTGTGACAGTAGGGTAGAGCGCCTGGAAGGGGTAATTCGAGCGAGTGAGAGTAGCGAGGGAAGAAAGGAGGAAGTGTCAGTTCTAGCGGGACGAACCACCAGTCTGCAGGCTGGGGTCCCTGGTGGTCGGGAGTCCGGCCTGTTGGCAGGCGGGCTCGACGACGCTGGAGAGCTGATTGAACCTCAGCTCAATGGCGCCTTCGAGCAGCAGGCGTCGGGCAGTGAGGTGACAGGAGATAAGTCGCAGGACAAAGGAGCGCAGGCACCAGGGGGATCTAGGGTACTGGTAGTGGGGAGCTCTAACGTAGCACGGGTTAGGAGGGGTGTACATAACAGGGTGAAGGGAGACCAGAGGGTAACCGTAGAGGTCCAGCCAGGGAAGTGTATGGTGGATGCTATGACCGCAGCACGTGAGGGGGTGTGGGATAACCGGGAGGGAAGGAACCTAGTAATAGTTCATGCGGGGCTTAATGATGTGCTGAAGGGTAGGAGCCAGAACCTCGGAAAGCAGCTAAACGTGGGAATACGTAAGCTGAGGGACGTGTCTGAGAATGTGCATGTGGTTGTGTGCACCATTCCAGAAGTTCGGGGGCAGTCCGGGTTAACGGAGAGGAGGGTTGTCGAAGCCAACGGAGTAATTAAGGGTATGAGTCGACAGCTTCGGTACGACGTAATGGAAGTAAACAGAGAAGTGTACGAGGCTGGCTCCCGCCCTTTTGCAGATGGCATTCACTACAGTGAGGCCACGGGTTACAGGGTGGGGGATAGGATGGGCCGCACGGTGACTGCTTTTTTGGGGGGACCGAGTTCCCTGGGGGCACTGAAGTAACTGAAAACCCAACAAAGTCAGGAGAGGCACCCAGGGTTAAAAAAAGTGAAAGCCGTTTACAAATCCCTGTAACGCCGAATTGGAGCGCACCTCTTGAGGAAGAGGAGTGAAGGGTACTGAGGGGAGGGTAGACCCCTCCCCCTTCTCCTCCTCCTCCCCTCATTCTTTAATATGCTCCGGGGGGGGTGTCACGTGACTTCGGGGAGGGGGTCACGTGACCTCGGGGAGGCGTGACCTGGGGGTGACCTCAAGGCCACGTGACCCCAAAGGTGACCCCCACGTGACCTTGGGGGTCACGTGACCTCGGGGGGTCACGTGACCTCAGAGGGGTCACGTTACCTTGAGATGACCTTGGAAGGGGTCACGTGACCTCAGAGGGGTCACGTGACTTGGGGGTCACGTGACCTTCAAAGGGTCACGTGGGGTCATCTTGGGGTCACGTGACCTTGAGATGACCTTGGAAGGGGTCACGTGACCTTCAGGGGGTCACGTGGGGTCACGTGACCTTGAGATGACCTTGGGAGGGGTCACGTGACCTTGGGATGACCTTGGTGACGCCGACGGCGACGCCAACGGCGACGCCGCTCAAGCCGGGAACGGGCCCCTAAGAGCTGCGCTCTAAAAGAGGAGAAAACGTAAGAACAGGTATAAAAAATCAGCACAATCAGACATTGGATATATTAACATGCAGGGTGGTAGAAATAGGTTAAAATGGGAAGAGGTAGAGGAGCAACTAAGAAAGGAGGATTTAATGGTGTATGGGTTTGTGGAAACACATCTCAGAGACATGGAGCAGCCACCTTGCAACCCTGACTATGTGTGGGAAGAATGCAACAGAATGGAGGGAACGAGGAAGGGAGGTGGAATTGGAGCATTCATTAAGAAGAATATGAACTTTCAAAGGATCAGAAAGGAGTGCGCCGAACATTTGTGGCTGAAAGGAAAAGTCGCTGGGGAATCAACAGTCCTTGGAGTGGTTTACTTATGGACAGGGACAGGTGCTAAAGAGGAAAACAGAAAAATGATTGATTGCATATCAAGAGACATTAGTGAACTAGGGGAAGGCTCCGAAATGATTATTATGGGAGACATGAATGCCCATATTGAGGGTCTGGATGGGTATACGGACTCAACTGGAAGCATATTACTAGAACTGGTGGAAAAACATGACTTAGTTTTATGTAATACCAGTCAGAAGTGTGACGGGCACATAACTTGGGAAACTGGCAATCTGCATTCAACTATAGATTACGTACTCATGTCACACAAAATATATGGTAAGTTACAAGTAATGAAAATAGATGAAGAAGGTTCCAAAAGTCTTGGTAGTGATCACAAACGTATTAAGCTGAATTTTGCCAGAGAAGTAAATGCTGAAACTAGACAACATAATTCAAAGCAAACTTTCTGCAGCGACAAAGAGTTGGAAATAGTTGTTGAAAGAATAGAGGCAGCAGTTTCAGGGCAACGGCATACAGATTGGACCTATGAGAGCCTAACTAGGCTTTTTTCTCTAGAACTAGACAAAGTTAAGAGTAAACGAAAGGGGAAGCAAGGACATAGACCAAAAAGTTGGTGGGACAAAGAAGTGAAGCAAGCGATACAAAAACGTCAGGAAGCCTCTAGAGAACACAGGTATTCCAAGCGTAGTGGGGAGTCCGAAACGGAAGTAAAAAGAAAATGGGACAATTTTGTAACATGTCGCCGAGAGGCATCCAGTTTGATCAATGCGAAAATTCAGAGAAAGGGTGAGGAATGGATGAGTAATGTAAGTAAGAAAGATAGAAATGCTGCCAAGAAGTTTTGGGAGCACTTGAACTCACTCGGTGAAACAACGCAAGCTAGACAGAGGTTTATACTCTCGCATCAGGGAGATCAATTAGAGGGAGATGATGCGATACAATATATAGGAGCAGTGATGGAGGAGAAATTTCGGGAACGGGTACATGTGGAAGATAGGAGAACCGAAGGAAGTAGCAGTCCAGTTTGTGACATCGCGGATTTTGGACAAAGAGAATGGGAAAAGGCGGAACGAAGAGTCCCTAGTGGCACGTCGACAGGCACAGATGGTATCCCTATCAAGCTGGTGAAGAATTTGGGTCCTAAATCTAAGGCAAAACTAAGGGAGGTAGTGAGTACCATGATAACAAAAGGAAATATTCCAGATGAATGGAGGCTTAGTAGGATGAGTATGATATATAAGGGAAAGGGAGATAAGTCTGATATTAGGAATTATCGTCCTATAACCGTGACACCGGTTATTTACAGGTTGGTAATGCAGATTATAAAGAACAGACTGGAGGAATGGGTAGATTGCGAGGGCATACTGGGCGAGTTACAGAACGGGTTTCGAAAACAAAGAAGGTTGGAGGACAACTTATTTTCTCTAACACAGTGTATAGAAATAGCGCAAAAAGAAAACAGACAGCTCTGGCTGGCATTTCTGGATATCAAGGGTGCCTATGACAATGTGAACCAAAGAAACCTGTGGGACATAATGGAGAACTTAAACCTAGATGAAGGACTAACAGCACTATTAAGGAACATTTACAAAGATAACAAGGTGATTATAACATGGGAAGGAAAGGCGACAGGGAAAATAGAGATAAGACGAGGCCTTAGGCAGGGGTGCCCGTTATCGCCTTTGCTGTTTATGTTGTATCTGAGAGGATTGGAGGATAGACTAGAGAAGAGTGGGCTTGGGTTCAACCTTTCTTACAGTAAGCTAGGCCAAAAAATTCAGCAATCCTTACCGGGATTGATGTATGCGGACGATATTGTACTAATGGCTAACAACAGGGCAGAGTTGCAGGAATTAATGAGCATCTGTGGTAGGGAAGGAGAGGAATTAGGTTTAGAATTCAGTAGCGAAAAATCGGCAGTCATGATTTTTAACGAGGATGAAGTTGAGAGGCTGAAGATACAGAATATTACAGTTGAGAGAGCTAGTAAATACAAGTATCTAGGAGTATGGATATGTGATGGTGCAGAATATCTCAGAGACCATGAAAAGTATATAATAGGTAAGGACAACAGAAATGCAGCTGTAATGAAAAATAGAGCACTTTGGAATTACAACAGGTATGAGGTGGTGAGAGAGATTTGGAAAGGGGTCATGGTGCCTGGCTTGACTTTTGGAAACGCAGTGCTATGCATGAAATCCGAAGTGCATGCGAAACTAGAAATAAAACAGCGCGGAGTAGGTAGACTGGCTTTGGGGGCGCATTGCAAAACGCCAAACCAGGGAGTACAAGGAGACATGGGATGGGCATCATTTGAGAGCAGGGAAGCGGTGAGCAAGGTAGAATTTGAGGATAGGTTGAGGCTAATGGATGGGGAGCAATGGGCACGAAAGGTTTTCAGCTATTTATACATGAGGAGTGTAGACACAAAGTGGAGACAGCGCACTAGGAAATTAAGAAGAAGGTTTTTGGGCTATAGCGAAGATACGGAAGAGCAAGTCTCAGTTAAGAAGAAAGTTAAGGCCACAGAAAGAGATCGGTGGCTAGAGGGAATGCAGACAAAGACTGCTCTGGAAAGCTATAGATTAAACAAAAGAGTTATTGCCAAAGAAAGCATTTATGACAATTCTAGGGGAAGCTCATTGCTGTTTGAGGCAAGAACGGGTGTTCTGCGAACCAGAACATACAGAGTGAAGTACCAGGAAATTGATACAGTGTGCACTGCTTGTGGAGAGGAGGACGAGACGGCTGAGCACTTGATACTCTACTGTAAAGGGCTTCACCCTATGCCTACCGAAGACAACATAGATTTAATAAAGTCATTGGGTTTTAGAGACAGCGAAGGGAGAGTGGATTTCAAGACTGTAGAGATTACCAAGCAAAGATTAAGTGAATGGTGGCAGAAATCGAGAGAAAACTAGGTATTTTCTTAATCACTGATGGCAAGGGGGTTTCATAGCCTCACTTTCTTTGCACTGCGGAGTGAATATAGATTTCACAGTTAAATATTCTAAGCTTAAATGGTAAAACAAAATGGCTAGGTGGCGTAAGCTACCGCCCGATCCAAAGGGCTCAGCCGTATTCATCCATCCATCCATCCATCCATCGCCAACACGGAAATCTGCGTGGTATGTATGCACTGAAGCCCATGACGTCATGCTAAGGCGATGGCGCTGGCTGTGGCACGACGCATGCGCAAAACAGACTTTGTCCCGACTCACAGAACGAATACCGGGAGATGGAGGCCCAGTGCTCCCAGTTCGCGGCGGCCATCATGGGCGCGTGCAAGAACAGCGAGGAAGTGGAGACGCTGCTCTCCCAGACCGGAGGCTTTCCTACCACCAGACCGTTCCGCTTTCCCAGACTCTCCCTGGCCATCCTGCTCGACCAGAAGGACGTGAGTTCAACCTTGCAAGAGATGACTTCTGTTCGACGAGGCTGACAAAAGGGCAGTTATGTACCACAGATATCTTCAGCTGAAATTACGACGGCTCGGTATCAGCGCAAAAAATGCAATAACATGGATACTTTGTGTGTTATTTTGCTTATTAATGTCCACACAGTAATTTTTGTAGAGTTCTGAGCGACATTTGCAGAACCACTCAGAAGGTCAGGTGCACTACACAGGACAGAAGTCACGAAATAAATCTAACTCAATGTCATATTTAGAAATTCTGGGAATAAAAAAATGTGTCAGGAATTCCAATGTTTTACGAAAGCTTTGAAATCTAAAATTATATTTATTTTCGGTAATAATGTAAAACCTTAGCTTCAAACATATATGTCTGGCAGTTTGTCGGCCACGCCAACTGCCAGCAGGTCCTGCGTTCCCTCTGGTACAATGGCCTTCCCGCCTGGCCTGGCTGGACAACCACCCGGAAAGCAGTTCACGTGACCTGGCAGGCGCTGCAGATGCCGTTCCTCTGCTTGCTCTACCTTTTCACACCGCAGCCGCGGCTGCTCAAGCCGCTCCGAGTGCCCCTGAATAGGTTCATCCACAGCTGCGCGTCGTACGCAACCTTCCTGGTGCTGCTGACCATGTCGCTCTTCTACGGCCGGAGGGACAGCCTCAAATTGAGGGTCCTCTGGTCCGAAATCCTGGTCGGCATCTGGGTGGTCGGTTACGTCTGGGAGCTGGCGCAGAGCGGATGGGCACTGGGCCCGAGGGTCTTCCTCAGGTCCTGGTGGGCCGTTTACGACGTCCTCATGTACGGCCTCTTTCTCGTGGCCGAGATCCTCTGGTTCATCGTATTCGTGACCGCTAGGACACTGCAAGAGAACCTGCATCGGGACGTGTGGCCATGGTACCATCCGTACCTCATCGGTGGGTGGACTCTCGCAGATAGAATGCATTCTACTGAATTTCTAGCATATTTAAGACGTAGCCGCTTTTGTGCTGGGGAATGGCAAGGCAGAAAATATGTTTCGACCTAAACACGTGAAACATCATGTTCAATGCCATAAAGTAGACTGTTGTCATAGGCCTAAACATATTCTCTGTCTCGTCATTCGCCGAGATTCCTCCGTAAATTGCAATGTTTCGTTCTCCTAAGTGGTTTAGGACAGTAATGAATTTCTTATGGCGAATTTCACTGGTAATTTTGGAGCGCGCTGGGATCAGTAGACCAGGTTCGAGATGGAACACACGATGTGAACGGAGTCGCTCCGCCTCCGGATCTTGAGTGGAACATGACCACTCCCCCGGGATCGGCGGATGCCTTCCAGTCATTCATCTTCTCGGGCCCCAGAACTCGAAGCACGTGTTTTCGCTTTCGCGGCGCTAACTACACGTGTTCAAAGCATGAGCGAAGCTAATCACGATGTGAAAGATGCGTGTCGAAAAGCGTTGTACATCAGCGTAGCCCCCGTACCTATTCATCGGAATACTCGTCAACGGTGTCCAAGTGCGTCTCAATTTTCGGCCTCTTCTGCGGAGGTTCGAAAAGGTAGTCGAATTCATGAGGGACACACAAGCAATCCTCGTCGTCGCTACTACTCGAGCCGCTGCTGCTGGAGGAGCTGCTCGAGCAACTTGACGACGAACCGTCATCAAGTAGCAGCAGCAGTAAAGCGGGCGGCACTTCGCGAACGGCCATTACAAATGCTTCTTAGGCGAGATGCCCGGCGAGAAAGGTAGTCTCATGTACGAGCCGAGGGCTGTACAAGCTGGCCCCCGGTCCAATCAACCGAAATTAACAGAGCGATTTTTCTCAGGTCCGGATCCAGATCTGGAGTGGGAGCTCATCCAAAACGACGAGTTGAATTCGTCCGTCTCGATCCCGATCGCCCAGTGAAATAGGCGCGCTCCAAAACGACCATTAGATTGTATATGTCAATTTAAGATACGAAGTTAAACAAATATTACAAGACCTACCCTAGTGAAAGAGCCATTTGTATGAGAAATTCCTTGTGTCAATAAACACAAATGAATCACACAAGATACATAAGAAAATATAAGAATCATATAAGAAAGTTATAAGAAACTTTTCACAAGTTTCTTATATGGTTCTTATATGTTATTATATATCTTATATAATTTTT
This sequence comes from Ixodes scapularis, assembly GCF_016920785.2. Classification (NCBI taxonomy): domain Eukaryota; kingdom Metazoa; phylum Arthropoda; class Arachnida; order Ixodida; family Ixodidae; genus Ixodes; species Ixodes scapularis. The sequence goes on from NW_024609846.1 coordinate 22,916,516, forward strand.
ATATAGGACTTATATGGTTCTCATATGTTCTTATATTTCTTGTATCATTCATATGTATTTATTGGACACAAAAATGTCTCACTGAAATTAAATTTTTCAATAGGGTACTTAGAGACGCGTGCAAGCAGCTAAGTACGAAATACTTTTATAAGATGCCGATTCAGAAAGGATGCAAAGAAGGTTTCATTGGCTCTCGCGGAACTTACTTGGAACGCTAAGGAATCGCCAGAGAAGAATTTCGGTCGCTATCTTCAGCGGTTTCTGAAGAGCCATCTTATCATTTCTGCCATGAGCGGGCACTCGAGGATCTTAAGAACTGCGAGGCTCGATCTCCCTAGGTGAGTCCCTGCACGCCATGGCCACGGTGCTGGCCTTCTGCCGGCTGTTGCTCTGGTGCCAGATGCACCAGTCCCTGGGACCCCTGACCGTGTCCCTGCGTTACATGTTGGGCGACGTCGTCCGGTTTCTCCTCATCCTCTGCATCGTGTTCTTCGCCTTCGCCACCGGCATCAGCTCCATCTACAAAAACTATAAGGGCAACGAGGCCATCCTGACGAATGGCACCACCAAGCATCAGCCGCCCAACTTCACTACGTAAGCCTGTTGAAACTGTGCCGTTCAGATACCATGGCGCATCGGCCAAATAAGTAAAAGCTTATTTATTGCATTAACAATATTTTGGGAAACAGCTCATCAAAGTGTTTAATTCTTACATAATATGTAGTCACCAATAGATGAGTAGCCAATATTTCACTTTCTTTAAACACTTGAAATTGGGTGAAGAACGTGAAGAAACCAAAGTGAAAGGAACAGGAAAAGGACGTGCCCTGTCCCTTCCACTTCCACTTTGGTTCCTTCAGGCTCTTCACCCATTCTGAGGTGTTTAAAGAAAATGGTAAATTTACACTAGATCGCCTGCGCCTTCAACATTTTATTTCTAATTCATTTTGCACTTTCCCTGGGGACACGAATCAGTAGCGCATGAATGGAGTACGTCATATCACTGGAAAGATTTCCTTTAATTTTACATTTTAAATGTATGTGCATTTTTATTTGCGCACTGTTTTATCAACGCGGCAACTAAATTAAATGTTTAGAAGACGTTTTAGATGTGTGTATGTGTGTGTGTGCGTGTTTTTTTGTTTTTTTTGGGGGGGGGGGGGGTTACGCCAAAGTGTATTTGCATCAATATGTTTGAAGTGTTTAATTTGTATGTCGGAAATATTTTCTTCGATGGTAATGGAATAGCCGGTCACGCCTTAGAATGGCTAAGATCTCCATTTATTATTTTATACACACATATATTGAAGAAGAATTTAAACGTGCAATTTTAACATTAAAATAACTTTTTTCTGTGTGTGCGTGTGTGTGTGGGGGAGGGGGAGAGTGTCCGCTGGTGTCCTTATCAAAAGCCGTTGTATGCACGCATATGAGTGTTTGCCTGTGTGGGTCTGTGTGAATGAAATTCAAAGCAATGAGCCGTCTTTAATCGCCTCAATGTAGCGGTCAAGATGTTAATAAGATAAATAATGTAACACTGAAGCTCGTCAGACTCGGGTACCAAATGGGAACAGTCACTACGAATGAGCCGCCGGCCAGTGTGTGCCCTGCCCTGTTGCGGCTGTTTCAGGGGGGGGGGGGGGGGGGGGCAAGACATATGCCTTGCCTCTCCCCCCCCCCCCCCCCCCCCCCCCCCGGTTGGTACGCCCATGCAAACATTTGAATGTACTCCAAAATCCACCAGCCGATTTTGCCATAAGCCTCGGGGTACTTGGCGCCCGAGACATGGGAGGAGCACAAACTAATATGCACATACTTGGTTTCGCTGTAGGTGCGAGCGAAGCCAAAACTGCGAGCAATTAGGGTCAAGTATGCGCCGGTAAGAGACTACGTAATACCCCTTTCGTGATATTCGGTATACCCTCGCGTCCAACTCACAGGCCGAGGATTCAAAAGAAGACTTTTCGAGAGTCGTACTTTTCCATGCACAATAATAGTGTCATCAGCCAAAGTTTATTGAAACAAAATTTGGAAACGACTCCCCATAGTGCGCTGCGAATGACAGCGGCATCTGTTGCGTGGTTGAAAGATCTGCTTTCGAAGGTTCGCTTTTAGTCGAGGTGCTTTAGGATATGTGTGCTTTACGAGCTTTCAATGGAGTAAAATAGTTTTAGGGAATGAGCTTTAGGAGATAGGTGAAGGTCGCTTACGGGCGCTACCTCTCGAGTATGATAGTCGGGGTCGGTACCCTTTGCTGTTCACAACTACCACTGTAAAGCCACACTAGGGAGTTTTAGGGAACCGTTTTTGCACATCCGACAAGGTACGATGGGGGCTCCGGTGCGAACTGCGCGCGTGTTACCGCAAAAGACTCGCACATGCGCAGTTAGCACCGGAGGGCCCATCGTACCGTATCGGAAGTGCCAAAACGGTTGGCTAAAACTCCCTACTGCTGCTACATCACGGAAAAGACCCGGTGTTGGCTGCGTGTCCGCACACGCCCCAAGCGCGTTCTCCGTACATATATTTTTGCTTCGATCGTATGTCTGCGGACGGTGCATGTAACCATCATACAAGGAACGCCTCTGACGGTGTCTACAGACTACGTACGCTGTTGTACCTGTCTGACCGCGGCTTAAAACAACACCCGCAACGAGTTTAGTTCCGGCCGCGAGAGACCGACGCACCGAGCTCGAGTTCTTGGCGCTCGCAGACTGGGGCGCACCCTCAAGTACCTCTTCTGGGCCGTGTACGAGCTGGGCCAGCCGGAGTACGCGGACGTCGTGGTGCCGGGGGACGCCAGGGGAGGCGGCAAGCTGGTCACGCACGACCTCACCGAGTTCGTGGGCTACTCGCTCTGGGGCCTGTACCACGTGATCACCGTCGTCGTCCTGCTCAACGTCCTCATTGCCATGATGACCAACACTTTTCAAAGGGTCGAGGTAAGACGGATACCTATCCGTGAAAACTGTCGTCGCAAAATAAACCAGAAAAAAAAAAGAGAGCGTTTATTCGTTATTTGTCGAACTAAAGTTTCATCGCAAGTTTTAATCTATGGTTTGAAAACTAGGCGCTGGCAATGGCTACACCTTGTTCAACCCCTTTGCGACCTGATAGATAGATACAGTGATGCGATTGGTCCGAGTCGTTTTGCAGCACTTTTTGTGCGGCAAAAATAATATTTAGAGCTTAAGCACGCACGTCATTATCGTTCATATTAATGCGTATATAATTTTAAGGTTCGTGTTTTAGCCTAACTATACGAGACAATGTATATTTGCCTACTCACTCGTGTGCAGCCTTTTGTTAGCATAATTTACACGGCAGGCTTGATTCCCTCTAACACAAAAGTAGTTGTTCAGTTCCGCGTAGGAGCAGCTGACACGGCAACAATATTCTGATTTATAAAGGATAGTATGAACTGCTTTGAATTGTTATTTTAGGTACGAAACCAAAGATAGACCAAATGGTATACTCTACTGAAATATTATTAGAATAGAATAATTTTGAACACCCACATTTATTTTTCATTTAAGTTGTAAAGGTTTCAATAAAACTATCATTCCTAATTCATATAAACAAAGCGTTTGTCATTTGATTGTGAACATCAATGACTTTTTATATGTAAAACTTCATAGTGACAAATATTAGCATACGAACGATAACTATGACTCTTTTAAAAAAATGAAAGACGTTTACAACTCCCTGTAATGCCGATTTAAAACGCAGCTCTTGAGGAGGAGGGGATGGTACGGAGAGGAGGGTATGCTCCTCCATCTCCGTACCCTCCTTTTTCTCTGTTCTTCCTCCCTCCTGCTCTCCTTCTCCTCCTCCCTTCCCCCTCCCTCCCTCCTTCTCACTCGTGACGTCACTCGTGATTCTAGTGACCCTCGTGAAGGTCGTAACCTTCACGTAAAGGTCACGAGTGAAGGTCAATTGAAGGTCGTGACCTTCACTGTGAAGATAGTGACCTTCAATGTAAATGTCGTGACCTTCACGAGTGACCTTCGTGACGTCACTCGTGACATCACTTGTGACCCTAGTGACCCTCGTGACGTCACGTGTGACGTCGTTATGGGAACGTCCCACAATGCAACACGCGGTTACGAGTGACGTCAATCGTGATCCTCGTGACCATAATACAACGCGCGGTTACGCCGACGCCGCTCAAGCCGGAAACGGGCGCCCAAGAGCTGCGCTCCAAAAACAATCCAGCCGAACTCGTTAAGGCTATTCCCAAGCTTCCATCCACTGCTCCAGCTAATGTAATATTAATTTACTCTATTGACTGACATCCAAGAGATGGAACCTATATGAAGCTGATAACTAAACAGGGTTTACGTAAACAAATTAACCCATAAACCAGTTCATATAAATCTTCTCGCAACACCTAAGTATAGTTTCTAAATCTCGTATCTAAAAATATGAAATGCCACAGTATTACGGTATATCACAGTGGTCTCAAACTCATTTGAGCGTGGGGGCCGATAGCACAAACTGGAAAGGTTCTTTCACACTGGGAAGGTTTTTTTTATTTTATTTTATTTTGCAAAGAAAAAAAAGCAGAGAACAGTTTTGTATATTAGAAGAACGTAAGGGCGCAAGTGAGTTGGTGTGTAATGTGTACTAGTTGCAGTTTTATTACAGAAATTACTGCACGGTTCAATTGTTTCATCAGCACTCATCAAGTGCCCCGCCCCCCCCCCCCCTCCCCCCACCCCCGCGCGCACACACATACCCAAACACACACAGACACTTCTTTTTCCTTTCTAGTTGGCTCAACGCTCTAGTTTTTAGCAGAAGGGTGCGCTGCGTCGAAGCAAGATAAGCGAAATTGCGACGCCTACTCCGCGGTGGTCACTTCACTGCAGTGCGTCAAGGCACGATGAGAAGCGCACTCAAGAGAGCTAATACTCAGCCAGAGTGCTGTCGTCAGTGTTTGATAAAAAGATAAAATCAAATATAGTAGGTTATTTGAGGCGATAACCTACAGCTTTGAACAATCCGGCCGTGCAGCGGTGTTCAAGCTAGTATGTTTTAACTATTAATAAAGTGTAATTACATTTTGGCGCAATGCTGGCACAAATTCATATCTTGCAAAATGTAGCAGGATGTAGCAGGGTAAGCACTTTGGCACAAATGGCGCAGTAAGAAGATCACCGTGGATAGCAACTACATCAAGTTTCCACTTCGTCACAGCTTCGGAGGTTCTAGACGCGGACACTGTAAGAGCCTGTGTCAGCTGGGCTTCTGGAACTCATCCAAGTAGACACTGTGGTTGAGAAGCCTGGAAGGTTAAAATGTCACCAGGGTGATTTCATGTCATACGGATAATTTGGCTCTGACAATTCAACTCCTGGTTAGCTCAGTTGGTAGAGTGCTCCACTGAAAATGGAGAGGTCCCAGCTTCCATACCAGAACCAGGCACATTTTTTTTTCGGTTGCGAGCCAGTCACCTAGCCGTGTTTTGAAATTTCTGTTTGTACTTTGTCCCCCGTGTTCCCCTTCTCCAGGGTTTATTTTCATCAGACGTCCACTTCATTCGCGCTTGAGGAACGTTGAAAAGAAAAGAAACTAGCGTGATGTGCGGCTGTCATGTGCGCTGCCAATCTGAAATTCGGGTTAACGATATCTATGTGCGAGATCTTCTTGTTACCCATAGGAAGACCTGTCACGCCACCATTTCTACGTCTGGTGTGTCGACATGTCGCGCGTCTTCACATCGGTACGCAGGGCAACGCGTACGTGGAGTGGATCTTCGCGCGGTCCTCTCAGTGGATCTCCTACCTGGACATCCAGGCCGGAGTGCCTCCCCCATTCAACCTGTTCCCGACTGCGGGCTGCCTGCGCCTCATCGTCTCCTGGCGGTGCTCCAAGGGCCAGAAGGGATCCTCCTGCTACCCTCAAGTGCGCTTCATTTGGTCCTCTTTTTTTATGCGTGTTTGATTGACAAGGGCTCTCCATATAGGAAAAAACGCAGACGAACTGGTGAATGGTATTCATAGCAAACCCGAGACGAAGAAATGATAAACAAATTGGTCGGTGCATAGGGTTACTATGCTGCATAAACGTCCGTAGAACTACGGCCGCAGCTGAAAAAGTGAAAGCCGTTTACAACTCCCTGTAACGCCGAATAGGAGCGCAGCTCTTGAGGAGGAGGGAAGGGTACTGAGGGGAGAGTAGACCCCTCCTCCTCCCCTCATTCTCGAATATGCTCCGGGGGGGGTCACCTGACCTGGGGGAGGGTGTCACGTGACATCGGGGGGGAGGGGGTCACGTGACCTCAGGGAGGGGGGTCACATGACCTCGGAGGGAGGGGTGTCACGTGACCCTGGAGGGGTCACATGACCTCGGGGGGGTCACGTGACTTGGGGAGTCACGCAACCTTGGGGTGACCTTGGGGGGGTCACGTGACCTCGCGGTTACGCCGACGCCGCTCAAGCCGGAAACGGGCGCCTAAGAGCTGCGCTTTAAAAACGTCCACGGGCACCTGCCGCATGACAATGTCAGGTACGCAAGAAAAGAATGCCTGTGGCTTGGTGACCGGTATCGAGGCAAATGTGCTCTGCAAATGTGCAGCCTTCCGCGCCGCTATTTCGGGGACGCATGTGAGGAATGTCGTGCGATTGTTTTTAAGGCTTCGTCGAGTCGCGCGCGAGAGTCGCGTGAACTGCCCGTGCCGCAGAGCACGCGACATCGGCCGCTCGGCCGCTGTCCAGAGCGATGGGCAAAGAGCGTGGAATCCCGTAAATCCCTTCTATCCTTGGAAAAGTGGCGCTACTCATTGTTGTGCAAATGCTGAAAACACGTGCCTCGCGATACTTCTGGGAAGAACATGGTGTCTGAAAGCTGGGTCAGCGCGGCGCTGTGCCGCGATGACCTTCCCAGGAAATGCACGTTGCATGTGTCTCGTGCGTCGACGCACCTTGCACTATACTTTTAAACATGAAGGGGCGTCAGAATCTCGGCTGTCGGAGCGGCGTCTATCGCCGTCTCAATCAGAGAGGAACGCGTCGGGTTAAGGTGAGCAAACGAGCAAGCCAGCAGATAAGGAAGGACGCCCGTGCGCACTGCTGGGCAGCAGCTCCGGTGTTATTTGTGCGACGTCATTTCCGTGACAAAGTTTTCGTGACATCGACCTCCCAGCTTTGCACCGCCTTCCAATCGCGGAAAAAGACGCAGTTCTACGTCGAAATAACAGCAAAACAACTTTTTGTTTTTTTGTTTTTTTGTCTTTGTCTCGGATTTAGTGTGGATGCTCTTCATATGCACGAAGTACGGCAAAGTGTAGGGCAGTCACTAATGCCCTAATGTTCTTTAAAATGATTTAAATGCTTGAGCCAGCCACTTTTTTAAAGCAGGCTCTATGGCAGTTTCCTAACTGAGTTGTTCTAGTAACGTTGGCTTCAGCGTAGAGATCAGATCGGGTCGGAATTTTAAATCGTAACCCCACCAAGCCCGATAAGTTCTTACCCAAACCCGGCCACAGTCTGACTATGTTTTGTGAACGTCGGCTAGAGCTCGACCGATAAGTCTATCGACCCGCACCCGGCCTGGTCTCGACTGTTATTTTTAAAGGAGCTGTGCAACGATATTCAATTGGAATGTTTTTCTCTCTACACTAGCTTACTGGCACACCTCGGACTCAAGGATACTCACACGCAACACCATTGGCCAAGAAACTCCTTTGTTGCGGTGTAATTTCAAGGACAAAAGCGATCATTTTCATTCAATCTCTCCTTTGCAAAATTTGATGACGTAACTCGGGGATCCCAGTACACCCAAGTGACGATATTTGAATGCGGTTCATAGATTGGACCCGAGCATTGCGTGGGCACTCGACTTGGGCTCGTGACAATTGCTAGCTCGAGAAGCATTCGGGTTGTGACCCGTGTCCAATCGCTGCAACGACGACAACAGCCGAGCCATAACAATGTCTGGAACTCAGCGCGTGTCCTGCGCTTTGCCAACCCCTGCGCGTGGCTATGATCAACACTGGCGGCATATAATCGGCTCCAGATCACGTGGCCGCTTGTTCTGGCTGCGAGTTGAGGGGGTGAACGCCGCTCGCTTTTCTTAAATTTTTTTCTGGGACTTCTATTGCGTGGGGTGAAAAACGAACGCGTGTTTCATAGGTCATTAACGTTAGGGATCCGATTTAAGCGGTATTTGTGCACAGTACAAAAATTGTTGCATCGCTCCTTTAATATGAGCCCGACTCGAGCCCGGCCCGAACGTGTTTTATGGCAAGCTCCTATGGAATTTTCTTAAACGGAAGTACATCATTCGGGGAAGGAGATGACCGTCACACAAAATTCACAAAAAAAAAAAAAAAAAACGAAAAACAAAAAAAAAAAAAAAGCAAGAAACGTTTGCTGGGGATCAAAACCGTTACCCCTACGTTGCGGATCGGACGCTGACAGCTGGGCTAGCCCGGAAACATACAAAAACAATCGTTTTTTTTTTTTTCTTTTTTTTTTTAACAGCGAAGTTGTTTATGGCTAGGGTTCCGTGGATTTCCTGTGTGCGTCAATAAAAAGTCACGTCCCGAATTTGGTGCAAATTCACTTCATTTTATGCAAAAGCTTCTAGGTCTCATCACTTGGATATGCATTTTCAGTAGATTAGCTATCAATAGGCACCATTTTCAAGATCAGTAGACTCTCAGGTAGATTATAAAGGTTTCTAAAAAAATTGCCGCTGTGTGACCCGCGTCGGCCGTGTCTACGCTCGCACCGCCCTCTCTTTGTCGTCGTCCCCCCCCCCCCCTCCCCCCGGCTTGCGTGCTTAGTTTCCTTACCTTCTGCTCTCCCGGGGTAGCGGTCCTGTCGCGCGTGTCTGCTTTCCACCGGGTAGCGGTTCCGTCGCGCGTGTCTAGTTTCCTTCGGCTCCTCGGGTGACTCTATGCCGTGCGCTCAAAAAATTCGCTGATCATCCACCTTCGCATAGTGGAAGGGCTCATGATTTTTTTTTCTTCCTTTATTACATTTAGTAACAGTGCACATGAGTCTGGAGGGAGGTTTGAAAGTTAATAGACATTTGATCGTGGTCCAGAAGAGGTTTAACGATTGCGCGGGCGAGAGTGGTCCTTTGAGTCCTGGGCTGTTGTTCGAAACAACACACAACAGATTCTATGTCAGTACCAGTGGAATTAGTTTGCGTCTCTACATCAACCTTTCAAATTGGTCCTTTTTTTTTTTATGGAGGCTTCAGGGCAAACTTTCATCCATTTATAGCGGGTTGAACGCAAAAGACTTTTGATGATGTCGTCTCAACAAATCAGAGGCACATTTAGTGCACTATAGTACCTACAAAGAACGCCTTGTATATACATATATTCATTACCACCGCCCCAGCTTTATTTGTTAGTTTCTTTACTTTAACATTAACTTCGATCCTCCCCCCCCCCCCCTCCTCCATTCTCCCACAATCAGCAGATAACACATGACGTTCTCCAGAAACCTCCGGCCCGGCCCGGCCCGCTTTCCAATGGCTTTCACGCAATTTTTTCTAACAGTTGTTGCCGATTTGTGCGCCTTATTCGCCCGCAAACATTCTTTAGAAAGTATCTCTCCTTTTCCAGACCTGGGACTTCGAGGGAACCGCAGACAAAGAAGGGCAAATGTCCTACCAGGTAAGAGGCTACGGAGCACGCCTTTCACTTGGCCAGAACTGCTCCCCGACTCTTCCTAACCTAATGAACAAATAACAAAGACCTGCAATAATTGTTTTTAAGAGTGTTGGGCATGAGGGTACGTGCAGGCTTTGCAAAACACCATGAGTAAACGAATGTTTTCGCCATTCAGGTATCGGCTTGCACCAATTGTGGCCAATGATTTTAAAGTTGACACTATAAAAGTCTTTTCGCTAATAACTTTTTTTAAAAAACGACTCGGTCCCATGCCGGTCTCGTTATTTTCAGCATCAGGTGACCTTTCATATATGGGCATGACTCTTGAACTCTATTTACATCAATACATTCCGCAGTTCTAGTCGAATTGGAAATCGAAGGAAATTTCTATTGTTTCTCGAGTTGCTGTTTGTGAGCCATTAGAGGGGTCGGGGGCCCCTCAAACTCTTTTACAGCGATAATGTTGTGAGTGCGCAGGCGAGCTGGTGGATGTTAACCATTTTGTTCTTGGACCGAGACTGAAGCAGGAAAAGTGGAAAGTTTCAAAGTAGAAGAAAAATGAACAGTCGAGGACACGTCTCTATTTGCATGTTTTAAACATTCAAACAGAGACTGTTTATTTTTCTACTATATACTATATATATACTTTGAAATTTTCCTCTTTTCCTGCCTCAGTCTCGGGCTAAGAACAAAACGGTTCAAACTCTTTTACAGCTTTTTTTTCCCGGTGTCCCTTTTTATGAATTAATGAGCAAATAAACGCAATCTATTGTATTGGGCTGACGAGAGATTTAAGTGAATAAGTGAAAGAGAGATAATGGAAATATGGAGGGGCTTGCCTGGAATAGTTCTCCTAGTGGGCTACTCCGCAGCAAGATTTAAGTTCGCAGTCTGCCCGATTTGTTTCCGGTATTGGTGGAAACTGGTTTACCGAATCAACAACGCTTTTTGGTGGTCTTCGCTGAACAAAACTCAAAACAGATTCGGAACTCGGCCACGGCGTTCGAATACAACTCCGTTAGTTTATCTCGTTCCTCGGTGGTGGCTAGTTTGAACACAATCAACAACGTAGCTGAGTTTCAGGCCTCCGTACATTTTTTTCGTCTCCGTTCGACGTTTCCTCGGGCATCGCGTGGTTAAAGCCCCGTGATGTGGCGTCGCGGGTCGCGCAGGACCTGGTGCTGGTGCTGAGTCGGCGGATCCTGCAGATGCGCGACACGGCCGAGCGCGAGCTGTTCGAGGTGAATCGGTCGTCGAGTCGCAGCAGCGCACGGCCGGACCTGCTTCTCGGCGACGCCGCCGGCGCGGCCCCGGAGCTCCGCAAGCACCTGGCACAGCCCCGGAGGCACTCCAGAGGCCGGACGCCCTGAACGGGACCGGGCAGCGTGTTCGCAAAAGCTGGGGGAGTTAAGACCCGTTCACGCATCCGAATTCCTGTGATCTCCTACGACGAGAGGACACACTCGCCCGCTGGCGCCATCTACGAGGTGGCCCTGGAACTTCACCTTAAGAGAGCGAAGGTTTTGTGCTACTCGCGAAATCAAATGTACGTTCTATCTACGAGAAATGGTCGTTTATAACGTTGTCAAGTTTTCCGAACCAAGAAAAAGTGATGCGAGAAAAAAAAAAAGAAGGAAATATATGGAAATCCTAAGTGTTCCGCGGTTACCCAATAGATGGCGCCAGTGCGTTCTCTCGTCAGCTCTCGTCGGAAGAGGTCTCAAGAGGTTTTAAGGCAAACGGTCGTTGGCTGTCGTGTGCAAACCAGCCTTTAGTCAGCAGGTCGAATTCCCCACTTTGATCGGTGCATTTTCACTGACATCCGATTACCTGGTTTACGGGGGTTAAGGGGGGGGGGGGGGGGGATTAGGTAAACACGCACCAGTGATTCAGACGTTAGCCTTTGGCCGGCTTGATTTTTTTAGTGTTTAAAGGGATACTGAACCGAAATGTGGATTTCGCAAAATAAGGCCGCAGAAGCGTTGAACGGGGCGCTACGAACTCCAAAACATCACTCATACATCTACATCTCAAACGGATTCATGGCCGTATTTTTGGAAAAGAAGGGCACGATCAAGCGAGGAATGTGACGTCATGATCCTCCTGAAACAGTTGAGAATGAGGGGAAGCGGCCTCGCTTCAGTTCACCTGCTCGAGGGGACGAAGCGAAGAGAAGAGGGAATGAGAATCGTGACGTCACTTCTCTCGTCGGACTCGTCGGCCGTGTTCAATCGCGCACTTCTTTTACAAAAAAATACGGCCATCCATTAGATATATTGCTGTATGAGTGATGTTTTGGGGTTTTGCAGCGTCCCGCCTATCCGTCCAGCTTGGTTTTGTGAGCTCAAAATTTCGGTTCGGTATCCTTTTGAAGAAGTGGTCTCCTAGCGATATGAGAGTGTCTCCCGGCTCGTGCACCGGTGGGCTTGACCGTTGTTTCGCCACCATTATAGCAACGCGTTATTTCATTGTAATTTAAATTGATCGCATGATATATAAAGCGGCACCTCGCTAAAAACACAGAGGCAACTAACGTGAACCTCGTGAACGAAGTTTGCTTCGGTACATTTGACTCTGGTAGGTGATTTGGTGGTAACCACCAAAACTTGAATAGAAAAGACGGTTTTAGAATATATTTCAAAAACATCGTGGTTTATTATTTCGTTCGGATCCAGAGCAAATGGCCGTAATACAATTTGAAGACATTGCCGTTTCAGACGCTGTGTCACATCTCCAATATTCATTGCACGGGGATATTTTCACTCCCAACAAGCAGCCCAACGAATGAATTCCCCAACGTACTGCATCCTGAGAGGAGAGGTGGCACTTTCTTCCATTGTGGGAGTGCTCGTTCGACAAAGGCACTTCTTAAGGTGAAGTGCTCGCGCCCACGCACTCGCACGCAGCTCGTCAAAAAAAACCAGGGTACTTGTGATTTCTCCTTTGGCGCATTAGAATGTTCACTGAACGGTGTTTTTGTGAACTGAACCCTAATGGCTGTGGATATGTCGACGACGGAGAATAAATGTGTAACTGCAATCGCATTCCCCTGGTCGCTCCTTGTATCTGTGCATGAAAGTCCATCTAGCGGGCCGGGTTACGAGCCCAAGCTTCGGCTGGCACGCCGTCATTCTAACAACGCTGCTACAAAGATAAGCTCATTTATAGGCGCCTCTAGGCCACAGTATACGGCGAGCAAGTCAACTGCAACATGTTCCTTCGCACTTGCGACGGGAGGCTCGAAACAGTGAAGAGAACGAGGCGCGATCAAAAAGTTCCCAGATCGACTTTGTAGCGTAAAAAGAGGAGGCAGCACAGTGATGCGCGCGCAGCAGTCGAAGGCACGGACCTTCGGGTCTCATCGTGCCAAAGGGCGTCGTTCTGGGAACGGAGCTGCGCTACACGAGTTCTTGTAAGCACGCGCAAGGACACAAAGGCGATTTCATCACAGACCACAAACCAGAGCTAGACCCTTTTCAGAATTCCGCGCCAACGCCCGTCCGCCATTGGTTGCTCACAATGCCTGAGCGCAATGGACGCGAGGGCTACGACAGCCTTCGGCGTGAACTCGGCTCGGCTCGTATTAAACATGAGGGCTGCTTCAGCCTTCGGCGTGAACTCGGCTCGGCTCGTACTGGACACGACGCCTGACGTCAGCGTTCGGTGAGGACTCGGGTTCAATCACGCGCATCGTGTCCAAGCAATGGCAACTGCCAATGTTGCTCGATGGACTTTTGAAAAGGGTGTAATACACCCTCTTCAAAAGTCCATCGAGCGAATCTGAAACTGGCGCTTCCGAAATGGCAGAATAAAGAAGACGGAGACGTGCAGGGTGACCTAAAGTCCGTCGATAAGCTTCACGCTTACAATTACTGTCAACTGTTGCTGTGCAAACGCGCAAGACGCGTGCCACGAGCGGGTGCTCCGCCGCCATTAGCTTCCAAGGGCCGCTCGAGACACGAGCCTCGTACACTGGCGCATTTGACGACTTGTGAGACAAACGCAAACACATCGAGGGGCTTTACGGTGACGTTCCACTACCTGCTTGTCTTTCAGTGGTCTGCCCTTCTTGAAACGCGAGTGCCACTCAAAATACTTGTCACAATTCACCGCATTTGGACATAAGCTATTTAAAACGCCTCCGTTTTAGATTTGCCGACTTTGACGTAGAATTGATGTTCGCAGTCGCTCTGGTTTGCAGACAAGAACTCGCGTAGGGCAGATCCGAATGTTCACAGAACGAGGTCCTTTTGCATAATGAGAAACGCCTGCCTTCGACTGCTGCGATCGGATCACCGTGCTGCTCTCTCTACAAAATGAGAATCGGAACTTTTAGATCGCACCTCGTGTCTTTGCGCATATGAGAGGGAACGAAAAGATGAGAAGGTCTGCGACGAAGCTCCGCCCCAGCGGACTCCTTTGGCGGCTATAACACTGACAGAATGAAAAGGGCAGGACGTCTCTTTCGAATGCCGGACCTCCAGCACGGGCTCAATGTTGCGCACCGTGCTTTGGTACACGAGACTCCGTTGTCCGAGTAGCTCGCGCTGGAGGCGGGACAACCGAAGCTAATCCCATGACGAAAATAATCCCTGGAGAAGGGGAACAAAAGGGACAAAGGACAAACATAAATCTCCAAACACAGCTAGGTGACCGGTGAGCGACCGAAAAAATCCGCCTGGTCCGGGTATCGAGCCCGGGACCTCTCCATTACAGGTGGAGCGCTCTACCAACTGAGCTGACTAGGGGTTAGACGTCAGTAGAGCAAACGGGTTTTATCAGCCGCCACCAGTCTAACACCAACAAGGGTGAAGCTTGCAATTTTAAGGTTATAATTATAATGCAATTAAATGCAAAGGTGCAAGCGAGCTGGACAAGAATGACGAAAATAATCCCTGGAGAAGGGGAACAAGAGGGACAAAGAACAAACATAAATCTCCAAACAAAGCTAGGTGACCGGTGGAGCGCTCCACCTGTAATGGAGTTGGTAGAGCGCTCCACCTGTAATGGAGAGGTCCCGGGTTTGATACCCGAACCTGGCGGATTTTTTCGGTCGCTCACCGGTCACCTAGGTGTGTTTGGAGATTTATGTTTGTCCCTTGTCCTTCTTGTTCCCCTTCTCCAGGGATTATTTTCGTCATTCTTGTCCAGCTCGCTTGCACCTTTACATTTAATTGCATTATAATTATACTCCTCCCATGCCGAGTTTTTCGTTCGTTGTAGCTCGTCTGGTAGCCGTCAGTCGACAAGGCAACGTACAGTCGCGATCTATATGAAAGTGAACACGCGATCCTGGCCTGTTTATGAGGTGGCGGCCGTGGCGGTGTGTGCATTTTGCGAAAAAAGAGTGGCGAGGAGGGCAAGTCACCACGTCCGCAATTTCACGAAGCTGCCAGTGCGGAGCGGTCCAAGACCTCGTGTTCATCTTCATGTCTCTGAGTGTGTCTTCATGTCTTTACTCACTGCTACGACTCGCGCAACGTCTTGCACCTTCGTCTCTACCCAGATATGTCGTCCAATCCCGTTACACCTTTTGTGTACCCACTATATCCCTCCCATTAGAGCTCGGCGCTGTGACGTCACCATACCATCTGCGCAAGAAGCGGACGAATTTGCTTGCCGTATACACCGACTCAACTCTGTGACGTCACGCCACTGAGGTGTCGCTGCTGTCGGCACTGCGCATGCGCAGAAGCCCGTGCGAATCTGGTTTTTGTGCACGCGCAGTGCCCGGTGTGCGAAAACGCCGGCTCCTTTGTAAACAGTGCGTTTCTGTACGAAGACGTGGCCGTAACTGATTCTTTTCGTTAGATGTTTTTTTTTATTATTCCGGTTGCTTTACTTCAACGCTACGCTGCCGCACGACATGTGATATCGATTTTCTAGATATTACGCGCGGCATCGATGCAGGTTTTTTTTTATTGTCCCCGACAGGTGAAGAAACGCAGGGCGTGGTTTATTATGCTCGCGCTTGGTGATTCGTTCTTCGGTGGTTGATAGCGCAGTCTCATTGGATGCGGAATAAGATGTGGGGACCGGCCATGGCCTGCAGTTCCTAAGCAGCATGCCTTGGAAGGTCAGGTTATTTAAGCTTACGAAGCGTCAATCACGCGTCCCGAGGGTTGTGTGCGACGGTTTGAAGGGTATACTGGCGCGAGAGCGCGTGATTTTACAAAAAGTCCGTTTTAGCGCTAGCGCGTGCGGACAACTCCGCAGACCTCGTGTCGCAGGTACTGCAGATCAAGTCCTCTCCTCGCCTTGGTTGCAAGCCGGCACAACCAGATGGCTCCTCGACACACGGCTCATGTCAGCCTGTCTGGTTTCCCGTGCTTCTCTAAGGGGAACATGCTTGCTTTTAAGGTCAGTTTCGGAATGTCCCGCGTTATGTACAGAGTGTCCCCCCAAAAAATAAAATAAAATTACGTTTTTTTTTATTGTTTTTTTCCACCGCAAAAATAAACTACGCATCGCCGAGCGCTTCTTATCCGCTTAAAGGCAGTGCTAGAGGTCACAACCAGATGCCAAACTTTCAGTCCGATCCGATACCCTATTCAAAAGTTATAAGTGATTTTCTGAAAACTTAATTGGGAAAATGGCGGTCGACGGCGAATCTATGGCGCCAGAAACCGAAAACGGGTAAAAATGGCCCCCGTTTTCCCATTAAAATTTACAAAAAATCGCTCCTAACATTTGAAGAAGATGTCGGTTCGGGCTAAAACTTTGGCGTCTGGTTCGGACATCTGCCGCCACCTTTGGGCGGATAATGAGCGTACGACAGTGCGTTTTTTTTTTGTTTTTTTTTTTTGCGGAAAAAAAACAAACGTACTTTTTTTTTTTCGGGGACACCTTGGAACTATTTAGCACTCGCCTTATGCGTGTTGCTTAGACACTGCTTCGTCATTTAGTTTTGCAGCCTCAACGTTGGAAATAGCAGTTTTATGAGTGCGTTGAATCGGAGAGATCTCTGGCGCGGTGTTCAAGCCAACGTCCCTCAAGGTCAGAGGACCAGTGCGCGCCACGGTGCCATGGGCACGAGCATAGCCTTTATAGTGACAATCTCTACAACTTCTGCCACTTCTTTCTTTAACCATGTGTTAAGTGATGCTTCATAAACCTAAAAATAATTGATATTATTATCTCATGTTCGGCCTTGCGCTTTTTGTACTTTTGTACTTTTTCTCAAATGTATGTGTACCCCTCCCTCGCAATAATGCCTTTGTAAGGCGGTGCGAGGTATTCTGAATAAAGACACAGCCTGGCAGATCGCCACGAGAAGCGGCCGCCGAAATGGAAAAGGTGGAGCGGCAGGCAACAGATGAGAGGAAAGCCACGTGACCGGCGCCCCGCTGCGGCGAGACGCCGAAACACAGTTTTCCCGATCGATGGAATGTCCGCTCGTGCTCTTCGCACGACCGCTTCTCTTCTCATCGGGTTTGAAAACCAGGTTTCGGGTCCTCGCCGCTGCAAAACTGTGCGCTGACGTGCAGGTTCCCTTAATGCCCCTTCATGTTTCAAAAGTAGCGCGAAATGCGTCAATGCACGAGGCACGTGCAGCCCTTGGGAACATCATGGTGGCACAGCGTAGCACTAAGCTAGATTTCAGACGCCATGTTCTTCCCAGAAGTGGCGCGCGGCAAGTCTCTCGAGCATTTCCACAACAATAAATGGCGCCACTTTTCCCAGGATAGAGGGGCTTTAAATTCTCCGAGAAATGCTCTGTGTTACCAGATCCTCGCGCATCAAATCTGCGACCCGGCACTCTATCGCTCCGTTGCAGAACTGCCAGGCTTTGTGAGTACAGAGGAGGCTATGGCACACTTTTCACAAAAAGTGGACAAATTCGATAATGCGAAAACTACTCGTCGCAACGAAAAAAGGCTTGTGTCGTTTTGGTCCTGGACCAGGGGTCTATTTAGGAAAATTGTTAAACTCCGGGATAATTAGATTTTTAATTAGTTTTGCATAATTAACTTTTTAATTTTGTGCTTAAGGGCATGGTTTCAATTAGAAAATTGCTCAGCATCATCAAGAAAACACCAAATCAACAGATTGCAGAACGATAGAAGGGACGCAAAGCATCTTGCGGCTTTCTGAAAAACCGCACAAATTCTACGGGATCTTAAGTTTCGGTTTCCAATCGGAGCGCTTCTCGGCCCCGACGGCACTGCGCCCCGTGGAGAAATAGTGCAACCAAACTCTGCTGCGCTGTCCTCGCGCAACGCAGCAGAGGCAGGTTGCACTATTCCTCCACGGGGCGCGGTGCCGTCGAGGCCGAGAAGCGCTCCGATTGCCAACCGAAACTTAAAATCCCGTCGAATTTGTGCGGTTTTTCAGGAAGCCATAAAATGCGGTGCGTGCCTTCTTTCGTTCTGCAATTTGTTGATTTAGTGTTTTTCGATGATACTGAGCAATTTTCTAATTGAAACCATGCCCTAATACAATATCAAAAAGTTAATTACGCAACAACAATTAACAACTTAATTATCCTAAATTTTAATGATTTTCCTAAATGAGCCCCTGGTCAAGGACCAAAACAACACAAGCATTTTTTTTTTTTTTGCTACGCGTAGTTTTTGCAATATCGAATTTGTCCACGTTTCGTGAAACACCCGGTATATCCTACACCCCGGCCTAGTCTCACTAGCACGACAAACACCGATTTTTACCCGCCGACGAACACGTGGGCAACTGGCTACGCTCAAAAGTAAAAAAGCAAAAGGTTGCCGTATGTTTGACGTACTAGGGACCAGTGTTTGTTTTTCTCGTTCTAACGCTATACAGGGTGCCAGAACCTAAGTCAGGACAGTCGCTGCACATAACATAACTAGCAAGAGGGAGAGACTCTGGTAGCAATTCGCATTGCTTAGTTATTTTTGTTTCAGTGTCATTGTGTGAAATTTTTCTAGATGTTGATGTACTCACTCGAAGTGTTGTGTATTCATCGTATGACCAATCCATGTAGCCCTCCCCCTTGTGTACTGGGCTCCCGGGAGCTTTTAAGAGAACACGAGAATAAGCATCGATATACATTTGACCACTGTTTTTTTTTTTTTTTTTTTTTAATAAATGTCTCGAGTTAAATTGGCGTCAGTTGAGCATCGAGAAACAAGCCTATTTGGAGAACTACTCTTCTTGGTAAACCCAAATCAAACGTTAACGCTATTTTCAAGCAAAACCCTTCAAATCACGTTTCTTTATTCTTCCGACGAACACAAGATTACGTCCCCTGTCTTCAATCGCCGGACTCGGCCGCTCTGGGCTTGCAGAAGTTCTCGAGGGCGGCGCGAGTCTTGCGTGAGCGGTAGTCCTGGATCCAGCGCACGAAGCGGGACACCTTGGTGAACCGCATGGGCGTCGACGTGACGCCGCAGACCGGGGGACCCCCGGCGAGCACGCCCTCCAGCACCCAGGCGCCGTCCGCGGTCTGCCTGACCAGGGGTCCGCCGCTGTCCCCCTGCACGGATGGACGCACACTCTGCTCAACCCGCGATACCGGACGGCGGCTTGCGCCATCAAGCTAGCGTTTTTAGTACCAACAGTCAACCCTGCATGGCCAAACAGACTCCCTCACAGACGGGAGCTAATCTTGATGTGGCGTCTGACGAATGAAACAAAGAGGAACACGCGACACACAGTAGACACGGGGCCTACGTTACTATGGAATAATGAAAATTACAGGAAAACACTTCAGACTCCTTCGGTGTAAGAAGGCGAAAGCATTATAGTCCCGCGGGTGAAATGCTTTCGTCTTATGTTTCTACGCGTATTAAAGTTTAGGACGACGTATAGGATGACGTCGAGGAGGACGTCCTAGAGATCATTGCCAAGCACGGCGTCCAGGACAGCCTCTAGGACGGCGTCTAGGCCGACGCCGAGGAGAACCTCAAGGACGACCTTACGGACGATGTCGAGAACGACACCTAGAGGACGACGTCGACGACGTCGAGAACGACGCCTAAAGGACGACTTCTGGGACAACCTCAAGGATGACCTCAAGGACGCCTAGAGGACGGCTTCTAGGACGACGCCAAGGAGGGCGTCGTCCTTGAGCATACGATTGAGCGGCCGCCTGAGTGGTCACGTAAACGTTTTGGTACCTTTCGTGTCACCGACGTGTTTTCGCTCAAGGACTTTAAAGGCCGACTGAACGATGATACACATAAGGCTTCCGCCTTAATAATAATAATATTATTAATTTCAGTCTAGGTTGATGGAGTACACTGCAAGCTAACGCCGCCTGGTGAGGCTATCGCAGCCATGCGCAGTGATGAGCAGAGAAGAAAATGTTTGAGAAAAATAAAATAAAAGTGGCAAGAAAATAAAAAGCGTGAACGCCTAATTACAACCACATAGAATTAGCACGCGTGCGAACGCAAATCATTAAATGTCCTTGACAGATAGAATGCACTATTTGCAACTCCAAAAGAGGCCACGCCACCCGGCGGACAAGACGAGAAGGGTAAGAGCGAGGAGCTACCGCCTATCCAAGTGTGCAGCGGAATCTCGACCGGCCTGGCGGCCGAGATGTGAATCAGACGAAAGGGGTGTAAATGCACAAGTTGGAGCTGTTTGTGGCAATGTGTATATGTGTGGAAAACAAGTTAACCCCAAAAAGATAAAATAGACTTTCAGAATAGGGGGGTCTCAAAGGTTCGGGTCCCCCAAAGAGCTCGGGCGTTGGGGCGTTCTAAAACACTGTTTCGGCGAGTCCGTAACTTTAGGCATTCTACTTCGCGGCCCGCTTTGTGTGTCCCTCTCCTTTTATCTGACCTGTGGATTGCCCAGATGCGGGACCACTCACGTGACAGGTGGAGCCATAGCTGTGCCTGGTGCAAAGCATAGAGTCCAACAACTTGAGCTTGAGGTAGCCTTGACACTCGTCGTGGTCCATGGTCTCTGTCTGAAGCTGCTTGAGCACGTCAGACAGAGGTCCTTCCATGTCGGCTGCAGCGATCGGAGAGAGCTGGTTTTTGCGCGACTTCTTGTCCTAACCTATCTTGACGCAGGACGGAAATGCACCTGTTGGCAGCCACAGTTTCGCTAAAAGGCGTTTCGCTAAGTCTCCTTGCGAAACGTCGACTGCAGCGTTGAAGCTTCGAGAAGGCTCTCCTCTTCGAGTCTTTCTCTACAAGCCTCGACGGTGCGAGTTTTGTTCGGATCATCAGTAAATGTCGACGATTGCGATGAGCGCATCAAAGCAAGCAATGGTTAAAGGTTGATCGTCAAAAGTGTCGGAGCAAGTATATTTATGGCCCGCAATGAGGTTACGAACAAACTCAAGACGACGAAATCGTAAAGGGCCACTGACTTTCCGAAATAAGTTTCTACGGCTGCAAACGACTGTAAACGATATCTTGACATGATCATCAATATTTGATGTTTAGAAATACGTATTTAAAAGAAAGAAAAGTTTCAAACTAAGGACAAAAACAAAGTAGCCACATATGTGACTACTTTGTTTTTGTCCTTAGTTTGAAACTAAGTTTGAAACTAAGTTTGAAACTAGTTTGAAACTAGTTTCAAACTAAGGTTTGAAACTATGCGATAAAAGTTAAAGAAATAGGCACTAAGTTAGTACAGAAAGCCAGTCGGTATAAGTAACCCTAATACTTGCGGTAGATCGTACAAGGATCACATCAACGCAGCTGGCTAACGAGGCACGAACCCCCACTTCTAACACCGTTCGTCACCAGCTGATTGAAGCGCCGCCTCGATTGCACCTTGCGACGCGTCTTCGCAACTATTCAGTTAAGAGAGCAGCAGCAGCGTGAGAGAAAGCTGGCGCTACAATACTAGTGACGAACTTTGGGAGGACCGAGACCGTGGTTCAGCAACTGCAAGAAAGCGTCTAAGACGACTTGGAAGTTCGCCTGCTCTTTGCGCACCTCGTGCGTTTGTAGACCCTCCAGATGCCCCCACGTACTTTCGTTTCCCGCTGACATCAGCCAATGAGACGGCGTGACTCGGCTATCTCGTCATCGTGCGTTCCCCGCGCCTTCTTTACGGTGCCCTTTCAGCGTGAACGTCCGTGTGTTCCGATGCGCCAAATAAGCCACGTTTTCGATGGTCGCCTTTTTTGTCTACTGGGGCTCCAGAATCGTCAAGCACAACGTTAGAGCCGAAAGTTCGCGGAGCGCTCTGACTTCGGCGACAAAAGTGCGACGTCACCGTCGCGAGAGTCCCATCGGCGCGCTCTGAAAACTTCGGTCCCAATTTTGTGCTTGACAAGTCTGGGGCCCCTGCTGGGCTGCAGCGGAACACGTTCTGCGCATGCGCAGTATCTCTCTTCTGCGAAATATCGGACGCCGTGCGTGCGTCCACAGCCCACTGACTAAACATTTTTTTTTGCCAGACTGATAAGCGCTGGAACTGTGTATACCAATTAAGGTAGTATACAACCAAATTTGGAACCAGAGATTCGACAATACGTTTTTGTCTGAAGTGCCATGCGTCACTTAAGCCGGGGTCACACTGCTTACACATCATACAAAGAACAGTCTGCATACAGATTCGAATACGAGTCACCGCGAGATCCGTGCTTCCAATGCCGCATGACAACGAGTTCAAGGAGAAAACTTGGCACGCGGCACTCGAACCACAGATATCGGAATGACGCGTAACTGTTTTTTGCATGATGCGTGAGCAATATGACCCCGGCTTTTACAGTGCTCATCAAACTTATAATACGTATCTTCTGCGTTTGCATGTTTTCGGCGTTATCCTGGCGGCAGTCACGCAACGGTCTTATGACATATTCAACAAACTATCCCGAAGTGATCGTCAACGAGCCGTTTTCCAGCGTCCTGCACGATTGCGATACCATGAAAAAAACGCACAGTTCGGGTATTCTGTATAGGTTTGGTCAGAGCCGAAGGTTTGGTGTGCACTGTACAATGAGTGTTTCACTGAACAGGAAAGACTCACACGTGGTTTTGCCCCAGCCGGTGGCGTACACGGTGGTGTTTGCAGGCAAGTCATCATCGAGGGAAGGTTCCGGAAGGCACACCGGCTGAATGAAGTCGTTGAAGATCACCTTCTTTTTGAGCCGCAGAATGGCGATGTCATTCTAGGGAAACGGAAGTAAAGAACCATGCAGCAAGCCAAAGGTAACAACGTCAGCGCAAAAGCGTTAGCCGCGAAACGTCGGAGAGCAGTGTGATCCGCAAACCACTTTTACGGCTCTGACGTAGTTATGAAACCAAACGTCTTTCAGCATGTAAATTTAGTTGAACGCAATGCGGGAGGGGAGAGTGTGCAGAAAGATCTGACGCCATGGACGGATGGCACGTCGTGGGCGAAGAACTGCGCAGACCTATTTTGTTGACCTAATAATTGCCACTTCACCGCAACTATTTTTTTCTTCCTAAAAGAAAGACTATTGTATGTAACCTTTATAGAAAAAAGTCGCCTTTGCGGTGCAATAAACCTTTCATTTTAACCCTGTCCTTTATGTTGTAACGGTCAGGCGGGCCGCGGACCACTGGCCCCCTCCTTTGATCTTCCTTGCTGGGCTGCAGTTACTCACGTATGTCCTGTACGAGAGCCTGTGCTCGCAGATGTGCGCCACCTTGGCGACCACCTCGGTCTTGTCTCTGCTCTCCCTCTGGTGGGAGCCCAGGTGCACGTTGAACAGCGCCTTGCTCTCCAGGTACCTGCCGTCAGACATTGCCTTCGATCAACGTCATCCTCCACGTTGCCACGTGGGACTTCGCATGTACAAAAAACGACCAGAGCACAATAGACATTTGCAAAACGCGCAGGGCGGAAGTAAGGGACAAAAAGCACGTGAGCTGTTGGAAGCCTTCTTTATCAAAAAGAAAGGCGACCTATGTGTGAGCGATACCTCGATAAGTTTGTATAATGCTGAAAAACGCTTCCTTGATAAGTTTCTGTGACGAGCGTGTGATAGTGACACGACGCATGCGTGGACGCATTGAAGTTAACGATATATCTCTATGTTTTCTAAATGTTTCCTCAATACAGTTGTAAGTTGCGCTCGTGTTTGTTTTTCTCTCTTGTGTCCGTCTTTTTTGCGCAAAACCATGTATCCAAACGTTCATCAAATCGCCCAACAACAAACTATTTTACGGTATAGCCATTACCATCCATCCATCCATCTAGGCGGAGGCGCTTGCAGACGACCATCGCCTTCGTAACCTCCTCGCAGCTCGCACGTGCAAACGAGGCCCTTAAATCACGTGACTCTAACTGAGCGTTTGGAATCTCCCTGAAACATGGGCTCTCTACCTTCATCTAAGAGACTACAGCAGGGTGGAGAATAAAAATCCGGATGATTTAAATCTTAATTTAAATCGTGATTTACATCCGACAAGTTTTACTGTGATGATTAAAATCGAACCTTGCCCGCAAAAATAATTTCGAAAATAGTTTGTATTTACTGTTCGCATATCGTTTGATACTTTTAGTGTGCTTTTGTTTCGCACCGAAATCAAAGAATCATCAAGCGAGAAAGATGTACATCCGGCTGAACATGGCGCCAAGAGCACTGCGCCTTATGAGCCAATCGGAACACCGAGACCTTCCACTTCGGTTGTCAGCTACGTAACGTCATATTGCAAGGAAGTCAGAACGTGAGAGATACGTAATCTATAGAAAAGTAATGTCTTATTGCAAAAACATGAAAATGAGAAACAAAAATCACATAAAGCCTTTCAGCTAACTAAAAAAATTAAGCAGTTTTTCACGGTAATAAAACCCGAGACTCAGCACCATGATTCATTACCATGAATCATCACCAGCTCGCTTGTTTTCTTTTAAGTATTATTGCAGTAAGCAGTTTTTGTTCTGCAGGGTGAGATCGAGAAAATGAAACCGGGTTCTTTTGGCCTATAGAAATAAACTCGTGAAGCCGTGTGAATGTGACGCTGGCGGTGGTGATAAAATGCGGAAGTTCGAGCACATGACATTACCTGAATAAAAAAAGACACAAAGAGAAAGCAAAAATTATCTATGAGCCGATGCCCACCTAAGCCTAACATTCATCAAATTGAAACTGTGCGTGTAACAATTATGTCAATTGTGTAACAATCATGTCAAAACAACAAAAAAACTTCTCAGCAAGAAAATAATATCGCCTTTCAAACTGACAAGTTTTTTTTTTCCATTGAAATAAATGGCTATTGGTGCCCACAATCTTAAATATCTA
The DNA here is from genome assembly GCF_016920785.2 of Ixodes scapularis. Taxonomy (NCBI): domain Eukaryota; kingdom Metazoa; phylum Arthropoda; class Arachnida; order Ixodida; family Ixodidae; genus Ixodes; species Ixodes scapularis. The sequence goes on from NW_024609846.1 coordinate 22,941,313, forward strand.
TCTGACGCAAATTAGGGTTAGCTGGACCGTCGGCTTATAGATATTTTTTTTTTAATCTTTTCATTTCATTTCATTTCATTTATTATACCCTCAGGGCCCGAAGGCATTACAGAGGGGGAGAGCAACAAGAAGGTTAATGCAAATAACATAATACATATTTAGACACACTCAGTAATAAAGTAATTAGTTATTGTACTTTTAAAGAGCTCAGAGTCCGTGATAATGGCGATCGACCGGGGAAGGTGGTTCCACTCCTGGGATGTACGGGGAACGAAAGATGAATAAAACGTGGTTGTGATAGAGTTAGGAATGCCCACCTTATGTTGATGATCAAGACGGGAGGAAACATAGACAGGCCGAGCAATTAATTTGTCGCGCAGGAAAGAATTATGGTGATACATTTTATGGAATAGGGAAAGACGAGAAATTTTACGACGTAGTGATAAAGGTGGTAATGAGAGAGTTGTCTTCATAGAGGTGACGCTAGCGGTGCGGTGATAGTTTGTGAGGATGAAACGAGCGGATCTGTTCTGAACGGCTTCCAATGTAGATACGAGAGTGACTAGTCCGGGATCCCAGACGGAAGCTGCATATTCTAACTTGGGACGAATTAAAACTTTGTAAAGAGTTAATTTCAGTGAGAGAGGGGCTAATGAAAAATTTCGCTTGATGTAACCTAACATGCGGTTAGCGTTAGCTGAAATATGCTGAATATGTGTTTTCCATGAAAGGTTAGAAGCTATATGTACGTCTAAATATTTGTACGAAGATACCGGTTCTAGATGAGCATTATTAAGGAAATAGTTAGGAGAGTCCTGAGACCGGCGAGACACACGCATGACCTTGCATTTGTTAGTATTAAGCTTCATAGACCACGAGTCAGACCAACGGTAAATAGCATTAATGTCTGATTGGAGTATACAGGTGTCATTATGATTGAGAATCTCACGGTAAAGTACACAGTCGTCAGCGAACAGAGACACGGACGAAGAGACACTAGTGGGTAGGTCGTTAATATAAATTAAGAATAGCAACGGCCCTAAGACTGTCCCTTGCGGAACCCCTGACGCAACTTTGACAAAAGAGGAGTTATTGTTATTCACAGTGACAAATTGAGACCGTTGAGTTAAAAAAAGACTATCCATGCGAGAACGTTATTGTCTATGTTAAGTTTGGAAAGTGATTTAGTTAAAGTCATATGCTCAAACTTTCGCGTTTTATCCCCACCGCTGACGTTCTCACTGAATTTCAACTCAGTGCAAATCGTGTTTTTTGTTTGTTTGTTTTATGCAAGCCTAAGCACCAAGTTTTTTTTTTTTTTTTTTTTTCTATCTTACCGCGTAGTATGGCGTGGGTTACACCAATAAAAAGTCGTGAATTATTCTGTAATTTAAATCTAATATATATAATTTATTTTTCCACCTCATTTTTTTTTTTTTTCCCTTGGATTACAGGAAATTTTGGTGACAGGTGTCTACGTTCCCATCGCCGCTGGGCCTCCGCGCTTTGCATTTCATATCGGACCAGACAACGGGGGTTCCTTGTTAGCTTATCACTGCAGTTTATCGATCGTGCGCCAGGGGATAAAGGCGGCCCCAGCGTTTCTTGGAAACGTCAGGTGGCATGCCTCTCTACTTCTGCAAGAACGTTGAGCGGCACATCACCGGACGTTCACATCGCAGAGATAAACGTAGTCCAAGGCAATATACGGGTCCTTCAATGACGCACTGGACATGAAACTTTGGCCAAAGTTTGGTAGAGGGTTGATGGCTGCCGTTGGGGGCGCTACTCTTTCGGAGGAAGCTAGCTAGGCAGGTGGCGTGAGCTACCGCCCGATCCAAAGGGCTCAGTCGGATTCATCCATTCATCCATCCATCCAAGCAGGAGGGGGTAAAGCCCCTTGACCTGTTTCCGTTTGTCTTGCAAGTAGCGTCAAAATGCGCCCGAGCGGTCCTTGGAAGAAAATGGCGGCGCAGCAATGGAATGAACGGCCCTTCGAAGCGAAGGGCGGCGCAGCACCCGCTCGTGGCACGTGTCCGGCGCATTTCCACTACATTTGCTGGCGGTACTTGCAAGCGTGACTTTTATTGAAGGAATTTTTGGGGGGTTTGGGGGGGGGGGGGGAGGGGGGGGGCGGGGGCGGCATTTTCGTTTGGCCGCCCACTCTCAGTGATCACCCCGAATTCGCGATTACAAGTATAGTTTTCAAAAACAATTTCTCGTACACCTAAACTATGTTATGCCTGTATTTGATCACTGTATGCAAGCACCAGTCATTACTTATTATTTATAATGAAAGAAGCTACAAATATTTTTTTTCGGTTGTTTTCGAAAAAAAAAGAAAAGCAACAATGCTTTTGCGAGCGAAAAAAAGGTAGCGACAACTCCCTCCACCTCTGACGTGCACACCTTTTATCTTTATGTTTTGCTTTTTACACCCGCGCGTCGACTGTAGCGCCCCCTCGTTTGGCCCAAGATAGCAGACGGGCTTCCTATACTTGATTCAGAGCAGTCAAAGGCTGAAAGACGCGCAAATACATCCACACAGGCTCAAAAACGCACTGTCACGGTCTACCAGCCTTGAAGGATGTGCTGCAAAGTAAGACTATGAAAGCCGTGACGTTGGACAGTCGGCGTTATTTGATTGGCGACATGAGCTCTTAGCATGCACTGCACTCCGACAGCATAGGCATTCCTTTTCCCTCCTCCTCGAACGCGCACACCTTTTACGCCGCCTGGATCGGCCCAAGATAGCAGGCGGCATTCCTCAAAGGGTGCGTACTGGTTCGCAATGCCTTTACTAGATGGCGCTAGGCACTGCGCTGAATTTTTACGGTAAGGGATGTATTAAAAAGTCATTTTGAGGGAAAAAAAAAAGATTGTCTTGGAGAATGGTGCGGGTGATTTCATCTCAAATCGGGCAGGCTAAAAGGGTCTCATTTTTAATTTTCACCAAAAAAAAAAAAATTATGTTTTGGGGGCATTTTTCAAATGAAGGAGGGCGCAAACCGCATGTTTTCCCGATTTTTTGTTCTCGAGGTACGAGCCGTAGAAGCCGCAGTGGCAGAAACTAGTGTTTTTGCCTGCCGTCACAGGTCGCGTGTTTGACACCCTCTGTTGACGCTATTGTTTTCTCTACACCCTTTTAACTTTCCCCCCTCATTTAATAAGTATTATAAAGATACCTTGATGTATTCAAATATTTTTAGGAATTTGACTGTTTTTTTAAAACACATGTCAAACTCGTCACTCCGGTCGCTTTTTGGTCAATATTGACAGGTCATTACTTTGTCTGTACTTAAGGTAAATTTTCTTTCTTTGGCTCTACAGAAAGCCCAAAGCAAGCCCATTATAGATATAATGATATCATTATGATCTGTCTACTAGCCCCTACGCTACTTTCACGTAAACGTTGTAAGAAATGACAAATGTTGAAAGTTTGAGGTCGATTTTCTCAAAAACCCCATTTTTGTAAATTTTTATTTTCTAAAATTTTTTAGACGTATTGGTCGACTACAAGAAAAAACAGTCTAGAAATGTAATATTTTGGTTGTATGTCCTCTGTTTGAGCCGCAATCGCGTGAAATGTGTGAACATTTGTTATTTTTCACAACGTTTGCGTGAAGGTAGCGGAGCGGCTACTCGGCAGATCATAATGATAATATTATATCTATAATGGGCTTGCTTTGGGCTTTCTGCAGAGCCAAAGAGAGAAAATTTACCTTATAGCATCCTCGATCATCCGCACCGGTGCGCACCGGGGCACTGGGTTGCGCCCCTTCATCTTCGATCAAGTGCACCGGTGCGCACCGGACGTCCTCGATTAACGAAGCGCACCCTCCCGGTGCGGCTTTTCGTTGCCCCAACGCGCACCAAGAAAATCGGCGGTGTGCCGGGGGGCAGTCCCATCAGGCCTTGCGGCCAGGAGCGGGAATCGAGAAGATGGCGGGAGTAGCAGACGCGCAATCTATCGAGATGGCGATCTTGCAAAAACGAACACGCCTCGCCACTGCGCTAGATGATTTCCTCGGGTCTTCTGACGGCGAGACGACGAGCTTCTCACCATCGCCGCGATTAGTGGCGATTGCTGCGGTGGCAAGGAGCGCCCGAAAAGCACGAACTTCGTGGAAAGCGGCGCGAGGCGTTTCGATGACAGCGAGGTACGGCTACTACCTGGTGTTTCGTTTTCTTGAACTAATAATGATGGCCAAAATATACATGTGGAATTGTCACCCGCTTCGTGACCCTATCGACAATCACGTCCACGATGTTTATTTCTGTGGGACCGTCAAATCCGCGAGTAAAAAAATAGAAGAAATTGACAGCAGACGGGCACCGTGCGCTGCCCTACGCAAAATAAACGAACAAAACGCGAAGTGACGCAAGGTGGAGCTCGCCGCGGTACACCGGCGCGGCGCAGTTTGTCCTCGATGTTGCACCGACATCGCGCTGCACGACCGAGGAGCGCTGTGCACTGTGCTGGTTTCAGGGCGATTCCGGTGCGAGTTGATCGAAGATGCTATTAAGTACAGACAAAGTAATGACCTGTCAAATTTGACCGAAAAGCGACCGGAGTGACGAGTTTGACATGTTTTTTAGAAAATAATCAAATTCCTAAAACTATATGAATACATCAAGGTATCTTTATAATACCTATTATATGAGGGGTAAAAGTTAAAAGGGTGTAGAGAAAACAATAGCGTCAGCAGAGGGTGTCAAACACGCGACCTCCGACGGCAGGCAAAAACGCTAGTTTCTGCCACTGCGGCTTCTACGCTTCGTAACTGAAGAACTAAAAATCTGGGGAACATGCGGTTTGCGCCCTCCTTCATTTGAGAAATGCCCCCAAAGCATATATTTTTTTCGTGAAAATTAAAAATCAAGACTTTTTTAGTCTGCCCGATTTGAGATGAAACCTCCCATATCGGGCAGGCTGAAAGGTCCAGTTTTTAATTTTCACCAAAAAAATATATGTTGTAGGGGCTTTTCTCAAATGAATGAAAGCGCAAACCGCATGTTCCCCAGATTTTTTGTTCTCGAGTTACGAAGCGTAGAAGCCGCAGTGGCAGAAACTAGTGTTTTTGTCTCCCGTCGCATGTCGCGTGTTTGACACCCTCTGCTGGCGCTAGTGTTCTTTTTTTTTTTTTTTTTACACCATTTTAACTTTTCCTCCTCGTTTAATAGGTACTCTGGAAATACCTTCACGTGTTCAAATATCTCTAATAGTTTGATCGTTTTCCAAAGAAAATGTCAAACTCGTCACTCAGGTCGATGTTTGGTCAACTTTGACAGGTCATTACTTTGTCTGTACTTAAGGTACATTTTAATTCTTGGGCTCTATAGAAAGCCCCAAGCATTCCTAGTATAGATATAGTAATATCATTTTGATCTGATGAGTAGCCGCTCCGCTACCTTCACGTAAACGTTGTGAAAAATAACAAATGTTCACACATTTCACACGATTGCGGCTCAAATAGAGGACATACAACCAAAATATTACATTTCTAGATTGTTTTTTTCTTGTAGTCGACTAAAATGTCTAAAATAATTTAAAAAATAAAAATGTACAAAAATGGGGTTTTTGAGGAAATCGACCTCAAACTTTCAACATTTGTAATTTCTTACAACGTTTACGTGAAGGTAGCGGAGCGGCTAGTCGACAGATCATAATGATATCATTATATCTATAATGGGCTTGCTTTGGGCTTTCTGCAGAGCCAAAGAGAGAAAATTTACCTTAAGTACAGACAAAGTAATGCCCTGTCAAAGTTGACCGAAAAGCGACCGGAGTGACGAGTTTTACACGTATTTTAGAAAACAATCAAATTTTGTAAAAATATTTGAATACGTCAACGTATCTTTATAGTATCTATTAAATGAGGCGAAAAAGTTAGAAGGGTGTAGAAAGAACACTAGCGCCAGCAGAGGGTGTCAAACACGCGACCTTTGACGGCAGGCAAAAACACTAGTTTCTGCCACTGCGGCTTCTACGGCTCGTAACTCGAGAACAAAAAATCGGGAGAACATGCGGTTTGCGCCCTCCTTTATTTGAGAAATGCCCCCAAAACATACATTTTTTTCGTGAAAATTAAAAATTAGACCCTTTTAGCCTGCCCGATTTGAGATGAAAACACCCATATATATATATATATATATATATATATATATATATATATATATATATATATATATATATATATATATATATATATATATATATCAGTGTGTCGAACCGAAAAAACTACGGGTTCGGTTACGGTTCAGGTAAATTTATTTTGTTCCGGTTCAGTTCCGGTTCGATTAATTCGATCCGCGAACCGGTTCACGAACCGGATCGGGGCGCTGAACCGGTTCGCGAACCGGTTCGGAAATTATAAATGACAAATTGCAACATCAAAATAAATTACAAATAAAACATCTGAAATCAGCACATACAAAACGGGATACATCGTAGTGTAAGGCTCAGAGATTTCTACCAGGAATGGTTTCTTTATGTACTCTCAAAGGTTACCTCACCGACGTTTACGCATTCGGACTTCATCTAATTGGGTCCGACGCAGTAGCTGTAAAATCCGCGACCTCCTTACAAACCCACTTACAACTAGAACTCGCTAACTATCCCGCCACCTCGGCGTGTAAGCAATTGAAGGAACAGTGGGGAGAAAATACAGTTTTCTTTGTTTGAACTAGCCTTCGGTAACTCAAATTAGACCCTTAAAGAAGTTTTCATTAAACGAGATACGAAATATGAAAAACACTTCACCGAACGCAACGCCAGAAGGACGTAATAGGATAAATATTAAAATAGAAGAGTTCGCTGTCTCACAAATATGTTAGCTTCTAAGTGCCTATACGAAACCGGATGCATTATTATCAAACTCCACAGCCTTTTCTTTTCTCATTCCGATGGAAGCAAGCTTCAAGAACTCGCGCGTTCTAGAAACGTGTTAGGAAATGAGCACACAGCAGCATTTAGGATTTACGAGATTGTAGGGAAATGAAATCCCGTGACGCGATTTTTTTTTTTTTTGCACAGCCTTTCAATTTTTTTTTTTTTCCGTGCAAGCCGCGACCAGCGCAATACTGGTTCCTATGTCAAGATTCATGGATGCAGCGTTTGTCAAGATTCATGGATGCAGCGTTTATATTCCTAAGACTGAGTGGAGAAGAAAAATATGTAAGCGAGGTGTGTGTCAGTTGACGGCACTTAAAAAACAAATAGCATTGATACCACATTCATTGTCAACAGCGCGTGGTCGAACCGTTTTGACATGAGCCGGTAACCGGTATTTTTTTCCGGTTCAGTTCCGGTTCGGGTTCATCGCGATAACAATATAACGGTTCGGCTTCGGGTTCAGTTCCGGAAAAAATACCGGTTCGGTTCCGGTTTTCGGTTCGGTTCGGTTCCGGTTCGACACCCTGATATACATATATATACATATATATATATATATATATATATATATATATATATATATATATATATTTATTTATGATTGAGCAGTTAATTGAGTGTGCCGAGCCGAAGTTGCTTACATTAACGAGAAACGATGTCAGTGCGATGACATGTTATGGTTCGAAATTACGACATACTTCCCGGTTACCGCACCCCAGCAGTGCAGGCTAAATTAGCGGCTCATATGGCCCACTTTTCGACGCCAGCGCCTCGCCTGGTCGCGTACCAAGCTCTCCCAAACCGTTACGGAAAAAACTTCGTATGGCTTCGTGACCAGTAGCGTATTGAAGGACTCTCGCATCATCCTTCTGTATATCTTACACTGTTTCACGCACCCCCCCCCCCTTTTTTTTTTTTTTTTCTTTTTTGCAGGAAGGATAATGCAAAAAGACGGTGCGAGAGCAGCAACGTATTTTTCCGGATTGCGTGTGGCGCCAATTAATTCTCCTTTGACATGGTCAGTGAAGTGATTAGACCGCGTCGTTTCGGGGCGCTTTTAAGCGGGGTCAAACACGCATTCTGGAAAAGTACGGGCGACTTCTGAAGCGGATCTCTGTGTCTCCCGTTGCAACGCACCTGCGCGGTAGCGGCAGATCAATCAGCCGACCACCACGAAACGTAGCGTACGCTTCTGTAAACGAAAGGTTTACGAGCACGACTGTTGTGAGGACGAACGTGTTGGGTGCAGAATTTCGCTTTCTGCTGCCACTGGTGTAATCGGCGCGATGCAGAGAACACCCAAATGGTCCAAAGTCATTGCTGGAATCCCTTAATTGCCATATTTCTGTTAATATGTAATCGTGTGATCTCCGCCAGAAATTTTAAACGAGCAAAAAAACAAAAAACAAAATATGTTTAAGGAAGGGACAGTCCATTCCAAAGCAGATTTCGACACACCTCGAAGCAACAACCTTTTTTTATGATAAGTTCAGCGAAGAAAGAACACAAAAACATCAGGAACGCCATGATGGTGCGCTTTGAACGCTGTCTGATAGATCCCATCAGCTCGTAGCGTACTAATCAGGCGGCCAGCAGGTTAGCCCGTTAGTCAAACATCACTAGGCTCCGTACTGTCGGTGCTTAGGCTCTTCTCCCATGATCTTCCTTCGTTGTAGTGTTTACGGCAGCTCCTAGCGTTTTCCTATTTTTCGTCTCGTTTGTAGCGGTTACCGTCAGCCCCGAGTGTATACTTTTTGGTATATCAGTGCTCCTGCGCGCATGGGCGTATCAACCGGGGGGGGGGGGGGGGGGGGGGGGGGAAGGGGGGGGGGGGCAAGGGGGCCTTGCCCCCCCCTCCAGTTCTCAAAGGGGGGGGGGGGGGGGGGCAAGGCATCTCCTTTTGAAACAGCCGCCACTGGGGAGGGCAAACACTGGCCGGCGGCGCCCAAGGGATACCAAGGGCATGTATTGGGCATGTCTTTGTATCACTTGGGGGGGAAGGGGGGAAGGGGGGGGGGGGGTTGGTTTGCCCCTCACTCAAAAACAAGTTGGTACGCCACCGCCTGTGCGTCAACTATGTGATCAAGAGGCGCTCTTCTGCACCGCGCCATCGCATGAAGGCGCCAAATGCTAGCTATGGCCCCAGAAAGTCTCCAGAGAGGAGACTCAACGCTCTACACCGCGTACTATGTTTGTCCCCGACCACATTACAATTACTACATTCGTCAACATGATTAGCTATTTCCGTATTAGACGGTCCCCGGCGAAAATGGCGTACTCTATGCATTGCCTATTGAAGTACGTGGGATAAACTTAGAGGTGCATAAATTACAGGTTAACGGATCACAATAGACTAACAGGATGATACTTCAATAAGGTTATATTTCGAAAACACAATTATAGAGCAGGCTCCCGAACAAAATATTTTAGGCGTTCGGTTTAACCGGTAGCTTAGCTGGAATACACATGTAAATAAGTTGACTGCCGAGCTTTCTCAGGCAGTTGGGTGCATGTATAAAATAAGAAACCTGATCCCTACATGGTTAAGACATGTATATATATATAACTCTCTTTTTTACTCAAAGTTATTGTAGTGTATTTTAGTATGGGGGTACAACAATGCTCACAAACTACAATAAGATTCTTAAATTACAGAAGAAAATCTTGCGGATATTTGAAAGTTCCGACACACCTTCGTAACTTTTGAAAGTTTCGCGGTAAATATACAAGACCTTAACACTGAGTTCCTTTTTAGAAAACACGGTATACTCAAGGCTATCCAAATTTATGATTTCAAGCTAATGCAGCTAATCCAAACTGAGAAACTTTATAATACACATACAAGTGACGTAGCGAATAGATACACCTTTCGGCACTCCTTAAGACGACCTCCACAGATTCGCACAAATTACGGAAAGCAAACTAAAGATTAACAAGTGACCAAATTATTAAATTCCATTGGAACCTTCGTGGATTTTAAAAACTCTTATTCTAAATTTAAGAAAGAGCTCAGGACACTCTTGGTGGGCAGTGAAACGGTTTTATTGCCATTTTTATACGTGTATAAATTGATGGTTTTGTATCTGAACGTCTGAAAAAGTATATTTCATAATTTATATTACTACTTGTGATCATCTCTTGATGATACCATACAAAGCCATAACATTGTTTTGAATCGCTATGTATACAGCTGTGCTAAGTGTATTTATACTGAGTACCGTATGTACGAATTGCAAAGAGGACAGGGACCTTCGTCAGGCATTTTTTGCCTTTAGTCTCTGTTCCCCTTTCAATTGACCCTAAAGAGATAAACTCCGCTAATTTGGAAATAGCTAAACATGTTCACGAATGTAATAATTGTAATGCACAATGGCCAGAAGCAGAAACAGTACACAGAGGGTTAAATAGCATCGAGAGATTTCCGAGAGAAATAATCCGGATAAAATGAATAAGAATCAATTGGTGAGACTTCTTTGCAGCTTGGTAGTAGCTAAAAAAATATTTGCAACCTTAATTGTGTTTTTTTTTTTCTTGCGTCACGTTGTAAGCTTTTCTTCTGTTAATAAGGAGGAGTTGGTTGTGGTCCAGACTGTCTAGTAGAGGTCAGGGTGCGAAGTGTGGGGTCATCCTTGCAGCTTCGTGTGTCACATTTAAAAGTTGTGTATTCTAGGACTGCAAACACTAGATATATAATCAAAGTAGTCCAGAAGTCTTTGTTCAATTTAAAGTTATTTGTACTTTGTAGTTTTTTTTTTCTTTTAATTTATTCTTTATTTTTATGAGTTTTTTCTTTTTTTTTTGGTCTGGGATTTTTGCATGTCCTTCAAAACCAGGATGTTCTGCCATGTAGATTTATGTATATAAGGAGGGTGATTAAATAAACTATTTAGTTAAGTCGGAGACATTGTCCCTGCTTCTTTTTCCACCACCGTCAAAGTTTTTGCCTCCTTCTGCCCCAGTCTCTGATGAAATCCATCATGGTAAGCAACCTCGCAGCAAGACAGCCTGTCCACCTCACCTGACGCAGTGGGAGGCCGTGACCACGTGCTGGTCATCGATGAGCACCCCGGAGCAGAAGAACTCCCCTCCCAGGAAAGGGTGGTCGAGGAAGCCCACCTGCCAGGGCCAGCTGCCGGGCACGGCCTCGCTGCCCCCTAGGATCCGGTCCCCGTCGTCCAGGGTCGGAGGGATCGGGGGCCGACCGCAGGCCTCTTGGGACCCCGACGTACTCTTCGCCATAAGGGCCCCGACGACGAGACAAAGAGCGACGCTGAGCATGACGGCAAGAGAGGCGCAGACTGCGGCTGAGGTCTGCTTCGACGCGCGCGGCTCCGATGGGAACAAGGGGTGTGCAGATCGTCCCGGTCTCTCTTTTTATGGCTCGCGCGAGAACTCCGTGGAGACGCGGACACATGTTGGCCATCGAGGTCTCGATAACATCTGGTTGCGGATGTTGGCGAAACCGACAGGTACGCGGAAAGATAGCGACAGAAAGGAAAAGGGGCTGTTCACCCGCGGTTTTTCCCATTTTGTTTGCGACGCGTGACGGGTTGCCAGATTTTTCCCGCGGACCTCGGCCGGAAACCACGATACCATTGAATGTAAGTGATAATACTCTACCGCAGAAAACGGAACTGTAATATTAGAGAGTTTTAGCAGATCGTTTCTCCGTCCCGATAACGACACCCGATAACGATACGATGCATGCCCAAGGCCGCCGGAAGGGAGAGGAGGTATCGCTATCGGGGCGAAAAAAACGATCTGCTAAAACTCTCTAATGACTGCATACTTCCAATCAGTAGGGAGTTTTAGTAAATCATTCCGATAACTCCGATAACGATACCCGATACTCCGCCAACGTCTTTGCGCATGCATCGTAAAGTTATCGTATATCGCTATCGGAACGATCGACTAAAACTCCCTAGTAACTAAGCGGGAGTTCCTTCGGTTCGAAACAGTTCAAAACCAGCGAAATCTTAAAATATCGTGCCGATAAAATTCCTTGTTCTCTCTCGTTTCACCTGCTGGCATAATGCGACGAGAAACTGAGGGAGAGTAGGGGATGGATAATTGAACGCAGTTTTACCGGACGCCGCTTCGTCAAATGGGACCTTTGTTAAATGATTGGAACACCAGCGCTTGTAGGTTTTGCAGGAACATGTACAGCACACTCTCCGTAGAAAAGGTACGATGAAAAGGGCAAACGTCTGGTGAGAAAGAATGCACACGTATGTTGTTTGTTTAGCTTTTCCGTTTACAAGTAAAGAAGGAAAGAGTTGATTTTTATGTTGGTGTTGGTATTATTGTGATGTCCATAGTTTTATTTTCTTGTATTGCACCGCACAAATCTAACAAACTTCATGTGTATACCCGGTATATTCAGTGTAAACAAGCTTGCAATTCGGAGAAAAAGAAAAACGACAAAAATGCAGGCCGGTTTTCAAGTTATTTATATTTCGTGCTTTTTAGAGTTTGAGTATGTCAAAGAAATCTTAAAATGTTATTGACTCTTACTTTGGAGGGGTTTACTTTTTTTCTCCGTGGAGACTCCAAGAGGGGCATAAGACAAAAATCTGCAATTAACAAAGAAAACAGGTGACAACCACAAGAGGTTGTCACCTGTTTTCTTGCCGATTCAGGCCCTGAGTGTTCGCCATAGCAACACGCCGTGTCTGGTAATGCTGGGGGCACGTGCTATGTATGCTCCGGCCAATGTTGAAGTTCAAATCGCAGATACATGCATTCTAGAATTAAGTTTCCACTTTGCAAATGCTTGGAGGTTGAATTCGTACCCCCCATCCAAATTCCGTTGTGTTTTCTTTTTGTGGCTACAGGAAGAAGGGTGAAGAGCCCGAGCAGGAAGAGTGTTAATTGCCCTTTATGTCTTAACGTTTGTGCCATCGCGCGAAAGGTCGAGCAAGCCTGTAATTCAGTACAAGAGCCAGCAGTGGCCCATTGCTGCCCTCGAATTCTCCTATCGTGTAAATCTTAGAGACCCAAGCGATTAGCAAGCAGACGTCCGGTGAGAAGTGCCCCGTAGCACGACTCACTTTACGGAACGGAGTTATGGCGACAGATCCGACGACCCAGCGACACTTCACAATTACGACCCGAACGAATACGCCGATTCAACATCTGTTCTCTCCAAGCGTTTTATGTACGAAGTATCTACGGACGTGCGTCAGAGCTGGAAAAGACACCGAGAGGCTTTTGATGAAGCAGTGTCATCAGTCCATGAGCGCTTTCATGAGTATGGAGACGATGTTCAAAGAGGCATACAGGCCACCCTAAATAGTGGGTATGAATTTGCATCAAAGAGGCGGCCACCTTGTCAAGAAACCGACATCACAATAGCCTAAAACACAACACCATCGACGCCACACTGCCTAAACTTCGCATCACGAAGGACTTAAGGCCATTTCTGCGATTGGAGTAAGGCAGGCGGTTGCTGCTCTTTCATTCCGATAAGGACTTGGAATACCTTGCGAACGGCGATTATATTTTGGGCGACGGAAACTTCAAATATCATCCAATCGAATTCCACAGTCCTGGTCAACTGTATACCTTACATGCGGTCGTGAAGGAAGATGCCCACCCTGTTCTTTATGCCTTGGTGCAATCCACTGACGCTCCGGCGTAGAAGGTCATTTTTGGTGCCTTCAAGGTGTCTAGAATAGACATGTGCGGACATGCAGGAACACTGGAGACCTCAACCACGTGGCTCTTTGACTACGAGTCAGCAGCGATTCAGGCATGACGAAAACATTTCAGACCGCCGTGGGGCCTCCAAAAGTAAGAACACTACACAAGCTTTTCCTTTCTTCAATTTAAATTAACGATTTAACTACCATGTCTTCCCTTTTTTCAAAGTTTAAATACCGAACCTACAAATGTCATCCGGCATGCCCCAGCAAATAACTTATGCACCTCTTCGTAATGTTCTTACGCGCAAACGTCATCCCAGTTAGGCGGCTTACCGCAAACGATCATGTGGAGACTGCGTGTGGCAAACCCGACCGGAAATATGACGTACACACGTTAGGGGCCCGTAGACCAGGGGCCCTAATCTGGACACTTGGCGAGAAAGACGGCGGCTGTGATTGGCCGGCGCCAAGGTCAAGTGCGGTGTCGGCCAATCACGGCCGCCGACTTTCTCGCCAAATGCCCAGATTAGGGACCCAGTACTCTGCCTCTAACTGTGAGCTACCAAAGCAGCTTATCATTAATACGCCCATGCCTATATATTGCCTGATTGGTATAATTGTCTGGGATCAAGCACAAGAAATACCTTTTCCTATTCTGAATCCGAAAACATTATTAACAGGCATATAAGACTCGAAGCTCTGTGGCATTGCACGTAAATAAAAGAAAAAAAGAGATGTATCAAAATATAACCATGATTTATCCTTATTTTTTTTTTCTATTTTAAGGTATGCAATTATGCGTTTCACTTCGCAAAGGCCCTGAAGAAGAAGCATGACGAGCTGGGACTTAGGACCTTGTGCCGGGACGACGTTGATGTAAACGAATGGCTCGATCATCAGGCTGCGACATCTTCCCTTCGTGCCGAGTGACTTCAAACTTCAGTTTGCTGGGGACTGCTCGCCGCCAGACCTCACCAGTCACCACTGCACGCAGCATGGCTTGCACATCTGGTGCGTTACTTCAAAAGCTTCTGGGTCTCGAAAAGCGATGTCAAAGAGATCTGGGGCCAGCTAGGAGGCCGGGGACCAAGAACAAGAAACATGGGAGAGGGCCGGCATAACGGGCTGCACAGTCATTTATGCAGTTACCAGCCAGCTCTTGCGGAGTTTATTCAGTTTCTACAAGTATCGCAGCACGCACCGCAAAACAGCTTGTATGCAGGCCTTGTTGTTAGACCCCCTGGCTGCAACCAAACCAACCCCCAGCGCCGCTGTCAACAGGAACCTTCTCCTCCACGCCGAGATGGATGCGTTCACGTCCAAGCTGCCACGTACCACGACATCCTCAACTACGTCGACAGGATCGCGAGCTCCGGAGTGCTCCCAGAAAACAGTTAAATTACATGGGCGCTTGCTTCTAAAAAGCACTATGTATGCCATATGTAAAAAAAAAAGTGTACTCCGTGATATTATAGTATTCCCACTCTAGTCTGTGCCATACGGATCTACTGGCAGGAAATGCATTCCTTTGTAAAACTACTGACAACTGCAGGGTACAGTGTCAACTGTTCCAAAGATAAGTAAAAAGATTGTCAAATTAACACGATCGTTTTGCATTTACTCTGGGGTTGTTGGGTCCCGCCCACAACTACCCCATGCTTTTTAGGCGCGTGAGATACAGTTTTTATATAAAAAAAAATATATCTGTTATCAATATTAGTGGGAAATTACGCTTGTGCAAACAGCTTCCACAGCTGCTTTAAAAAAAAAATTAAACATTCACTATGCGCATGATCAGTGACGCAGGCGGGCGGTCACGCAGTAACGCTTGCACAAACGCGTGCCCACACGATGCTCACCTATGGATCGAAACGGGCAGGAATAACGATTGAACCAAAAATTGCTGGAATCTGAAGCGCGGCTTTCATCGACGTCCCCCAATTGCGATGCAATACCGAAGGAGCGTTTGACTTCCTACAGTCGACAGGTTTAATCCATGGATAAGTGCACTGGCACTATGGTAACTGACCGTCACGCCTTTTTATAAATAAAACAGCACCTTTGCCTCTACACCGTTTCTCTGTCGGCTCGTCAACGCAGGCTTCAGTGCACACGACATTTTAGTATGACGAAAAGATAGCAATGATTGCAGGAACGCGGGTTAAACATACAGACAAGCCTATATTTAACGAGACAAAATATATCTAGCAAGTGACACGCGAGACGCAACGTCCAACGTGCCTGAATGTCCAAAGAGACAAAAGATTCAACCGACACAAAACGTCCATCGGGCCCGAATGTCCAACGAGACGGAAGGTCCAACCGAGACGCAATGTCCAGCGTGCCTGAATGTCCATTATTGGATCTTTCGTCTTGTTGGACATTCTACTCGTTGAACATTCAGTCTTAATTGGACATTCCGCCTCGATGGATGTTCAGTCACGGTGGACATTCCGGCCTGGTAGGATATTCCCTCTCGTTGGATATTCATACTTGTTGGACATTCCGTCTCAACTGACCCCGTGACTACGTCACAACATGGCGTCTGGGTCCCAACAAACGGTTGCTAGGAACGCTGCTATGGACTAGTGCATGGAGACTCCACATGAAGCTAGATGTTTGCTTACAAGTAAATAATTTTTTGTAGGCAACCTAACTTCTTGGTATCTAATTATGAAGATGTTCTTGACGTCTCAGTGTCGCCATTTCTGAAGTATTACACTCCGCTTTGCTCTGGTAGCAGACGACACGATAAATTTGCTGGTCTGTTGCAGCGGGCGTCTTCATTGAATTGCGTCGGTAAACGAGCGACAAAAACAAGTGCATCGCCATGGCTGTAAAGGCCTCCGCAATGTGCGTTTTTTTTTTTTTTTTTCTGTGAAGAATTCAGCTTAGTCCAGAAGGCTGAAAATGCCGTAAAATCAAACCACGCCATGCAGATCAGTTACGACGACGACCTGCAGTGCATTACCGGCGTAGTGCAGGCCAGCATGAGAAACAAATCGTACGCCGTCGAGGTAAGTCGTTTGTTATTATTATTATTGAGGTTGTCAGTTATTATTATTGAGGCTGTCAGGTTATTAAAAAATTGCATGTCTGTCTTTCGCGATTTTGCAGTATTTTGCTTTTTTTTCCCCCTTGGTATACATCAAATTCCGTGGATGTGCTCTTTTGGTGAAGATCTCCATCGAACCTGCGATGCGAGTACAATCTGTAATAAACTCACTTTATGCTTTTTATCCAGTTCTTTCGCACTTTGGGGTATTGTGCAAATATGGATAAACTGCAAGAATCGTTCTCCACGCAGTGGTTACAACCAGGTACGGAGCACCCTCCCATAGCGCGAGTTCGCAAACAAAATTTGGGATCTCAACCGATCGCCTGAAGTGCTTTTCTCATGGGTGCAACGCACTTTTAGCAGACGATCATCTCGATCGACGCCCGGACTTTCGATAAACCATATTTCGCATCACACCCACTATGAATTCTTATAAGTGTCTGAAACTCATTATATTTCAAACAAATGCATTATCAGAATATCGTCTTATTCACACAATTCGGACGCCGGCGCCGGCGAGCGTGTGGCAGACGGCATACTTCTTGCATTCGTCGTCGGCTGCAGGCATCTTGAGGACCGGAAGTTGCAGTCGTAAATATTTCAGAAACAAGCGATTACCGGCACACTTCTGTCGAAACATATATGGCATTCAAGCTTTCTATATCTGTGATTTTTAGAAGTTTAAATCCTACTCCTGATTTTTGAACGGTCGGGATTTTCTAGTGTAACCTAGCCACATGTATTTGTCCATAACAACGGCCCTAGCAACGGTTTGTTTGGACCCATGACGTCACACTTACGGAGTCAATACGCCTCGCAAGTGGGCTCATTTTCGTCTTCTGCGCATTAGAAAGGAAGTAGCGGTGACGTCAGAACGCCGGGCCCTGATTGGCTGATCGCGACCCCCTATCTCAGCGTCGTCTGCTCCTTCGCAACGTCGTCTGCTCGCAACATCGTCTGCGTCTGTCTTACCTTTCGTGCGACTTTCGGAAGTGCAGGTCTTTACGAGCGAGCTCGACTTCGCCTTTCAGAGAGGGCAGACGAAATAACTCGAGCGGTACGTTGTTTTTGTCTAACAACTAGCAGACGCGCATCAAGGAGGGAAGTCAAAGGACTCACTGGCGAGGTGTCCCGAGGCGCCGAGGTTTGTTTCCTAAGAACCAAGAGGTGAGCGTGTTAGTGTCCGCAACTTCCCTCCCAAATACTTTTTCCCTCCGTTCGTGTGCGGCGAGACCCCTCATTCTTTAACGGCGTCGGCGGGTTGGCGCAGTTAACGTCGTCTGCTTTACGTCTGCTAGTCAAAGCGATGGCTGCT
Organism: Ixodes scapularis; assembly: GCF_016920785.2. Taxonomy (NCBI): domain Eukaryota; kingdom Metazoa; phylum Arthropoda; class Arachnida; order Ixodida; family Ixodidae; genus Ixodes; species Ixodes scapularis. Next base: position 22,959,225 of record NW_024609846.1, read on the forward strand.
TTACCTTTCCTGCGTCTGTCGGAGATTCACCGCTTTTTCACAGGCGAGAGTCACCGTTGCCTCGGGAAACAAGGAGATAACAAGAGGAAGAAATTGACCTCTTAATCTAAAATTGAGGTCAGGGATCAAAGTATAATACGGGAAGGGTTCACAAGGGTCGCGCGGGCATATTCCATTCAGCACGCCAGCAGGTCGTGGGCAGACGGTCGCCGAGTCGCGGAGTGCCTGCTAGGCCTAACTGCCCAACGCGCTTGGTCGCGTTCGGTGGAATCGTGGCCGTTGGAGCTTTTCCCGGGTGTTTGTGGATCCAGCGTTCTTGTTCGTCGTGGTCTGTTCCAAGTACTTTTTACTTTTTTCTTGCTTTTGAAGTCGGGACGCGTAAGAAGAACACGTAGAAAAATAAACGTCCGTGGGTCGTCGCGACCGCGACGCTGTCGGCCATGCTGATTTGATCGTAAGAAATGCGTAAGACAGCTTCGGAGCTGTCGTAGGATTTCGTCGTAACCTGCCCAAACTTACGAAAATTTCGTTTCCTGAATACGAATTTGTTCTTAAGTTTTGTCTTCCGCACATTTTTGGCGTAAGGTCGTTTCGTGAATCTGTCCTCTGCACTTCCGAAAGTCGCAGGAAAGGTAAGGCAGACGCAGACGACGTTGCGAGGAGACGACGTTGCAAAGGAGCAGAGGCAATACCACCTAGAACACAAGGCCTGCGCGTTTCCTCCTCTAAACGTCATCAATAGTAGATCCCCTCAGCGCCCCCTAGCTAGCCCGGATGAGAAACATCGTCTGCTACATCGTCTGCTACATCGTCTGCTCCATCGCCTGCTTCAGTGGTTTGTGTAACAGATAATGAAACAGATGCTCACGCCGAGTTTCTCTTCCAAATAGCATACGATGAAGTTAGACGTTCATGTGGAGCGTCAAATACATGAGCGAAATTGCCTTACTGCCGCGCGAAGGGCTGAAAAGCCCTTCGTTGGACGCTGGACGCTGACACTGGACGCCATTTTCGAGGGCGCTGTTTATACCCCGGGTAGCTGCTTCGAAGCGTTCTACCGCAGAACGAGCGCGCGCGCTAGAAATGCACGTCTCAAAGCCAGGAGCGCGTGCTAGCTCGCGCTCCTGGCCGAGGGAGCGTTCGCGTGCACGTCGCAAATGCACTGTCTGTCTATGCTAGATCGCAAACTCAACGATGAAGTTAACTCAATCGGTCGCTGATTGGCTGCCCTTTTGGTCACGTGATGTGACGTTGCGATTGAGTTTTTCCCTACGGATTCCGATGGAGTTCGAGCTATGCTGGTGATATAATGAAGTTCGCGGTGACGTCAAAATGTCGTCACGATTGAGTTTGGCGATGGAGATAACTTTGTAGTAGTCGGGCAGCAAAAGTTGCCAAAGTCAATGAAGATGGCGACGTTCAAGCTCGCGGAAGGGGCGGACCAAAGCGGACTATCGCTACGTTTTTATGTGTTCGCCATTCAAGGTTCGTCAGGGACGTAATCGGGGAATACTGCCCGACACTCGCTGGGGCTGACATTTGCCGTGAAAGCTTTGGCGGCGTCGCGAGGGGCCCCTTATGGTGACCGCCGAGCAACAAGTGCTCTCTTTGAGCGTTGCTGGTGGCACATTTTGCTGCGACGAAGACGTCACCGTGCGTCGGTGTGCTGCGAGTCGCATTCTTTGGATGCTACAGAGGCGATAATTGATAACCCGGGGCTGAAGGTGGGTGGGCTTCGCGCGCCAAGTGAAGACGGAAAGAGGACGACCAAGAAGTTCAGCGATGCGAATTCAGCGGTGTTGTCGGTAAGTTCTCAATGCGCTTGCACGAGAGCTCTCGGTAGAAAACGGGTGCCTCGTTCACCGTGATGAGTGTCGTGTGAGATAGTCGCACGGATTCAAGCTTACTCGTGATTGCATGTGTATCATCCAAATGTCTCGGGGCCTCAACATCTGAAAATTGTTCTGCTGCAGCACGTTGTGTACGTTTTCATTTTACGATTGCAGGTTCAAACTGGTACAGTATCTTGTTCTTTGCTTGTGTTGTCTGAAACGTTTCTGCTGCTTTTCTGCCACACCGGGTAGGGCGCCTCGTCAAGGTGCAAGCCTAGCAGCTTGACGTTTGACATTATATGCCCCATCTCCCACCTTTGTATATAAAGGAAAATAAAGAGATTATAAACTCAATTGACACCTCTTTGCTCTGAAGGCATGGGTATTGTGCAAGACAAGTGGAATATCTCCACTTTTTTTTTTCAACTTTTTATTATTACATTTTCAGCCTTTTTGGGATGCTATCCAACTACTATCTCCAAGTAGAGGCTGCATTAGCATATATAATTTCTATCCAGTCTTGATGTGCTTTTGGACAACTGAAAAGGTTATGAGACATTCATGTCAGATACCGCCTCACTGTTGTGTGCAGGTGACAGTGACAAAAACCTGAAGCCATGCTTGCACACCAATTCCTTGCAACCCCAATGGATGCCCTGCTGTTCTGAGGCCAAGCTTAACAAAAAGCATTGCTTAGGATTCTGTCGTAGAGCAGTGAATAGGATGCTGAAAAGCAGGTTCCGGTGGTTGCAAAGGTGCTAGGCACAGCAACGTCATTTGACTTTCTGCACAATGCGGGCTTGTATAGCTCTATTTTGGGGCCTCTCCCTTGAGCCGCAAGAGTCCGACCTTGAGGATGGTGTAAGCTTTGACAGCAGAGGACACGCTGTGCAGTGCTGAAAATCTGAGAGGTGGCCACCTCTGCAAGTATGTGCTGCCTACCAGGGTCTCCCTGCTCGAACTTGAAGCCTGGCAGCTGTTGAGGCTACTACGAGCTTTGTCTCTCGTCACATCTGCGAAATATACTTGTGTGTATCCGCTTGCAATGCTTTGTCATACTTTGTAACTTGCCAAATCAAGTAGACACGGTAAGTCCCTTTGGCTGCAGAGTGGTCTACCTAAAAGACAGTTCAAGCACCTAAAAATGGAAGTTTCTAATAAGTTGATGTTTCTGAAAAAGCTTTTTAACACAATGTTTTTGGCAGGGTAACCTTGTAAAAATGCAAACCGCATAAGCGAAACGTCGAGGCATTAGAATAGAGAATAAAAGAGGGCCTCCTCATGGGTGGCATCTTGTTTCCCATTGACCGCATAAGCATTCTGGCTCTAACAGTATATTGTTCCAAGCATAGAGGAAGAAAAGGTGAAGAATTAACTGTGGCTGCTGGTATCTGGACGATTGAACTTGCACCGCCGTGTCACCATTAATTGTGAAATTTCTGGTTCCCTGTATATGAAATATACATGGACATCTGAAGTCGAGATACGAGTCCCGGCACATAAACAATTGCACCGAGATTTCCTGACCCAAAATTTGTATTCGATGTGTGACAATCTTGTCGGGTATGACCAAGGTAGTGCTGCAAACCTTTTTTCCATGCTATACTGAAATCATGACAGACGCAAAATGGTGCCTAGGGAGCATGTTTTATTGTGCATGGAAATTCTGCACCCCCATGAGGGGCAGCACGAGTGTGGTCAGTGAAGATGACTGCTGGCCATCTGCAGCTGCTTGTCCCTCCACAGCCTGCAAATAAAGTACACGAAAAGGGTGAATGTTTATAAAAACAAGCATTTTTAAAGACTATGTTACAGAAATTGCATAGAACTATAGAATCCCAGGTGTGTCGTGAGCAGTAGTGTATAGCATACCACTGCTTTTATCTTCTTTTAGAACTCTTATGCAGTGCTGGAAATATCAAGAATGCAAGACTCCTGAAAGGCATTTTGATTATGCGGGCACCTTCCTAACCAAGGAACTGCTCAGACCAGCAAGCTCATGCTGTGGGTCTTCCAGTACAACACGCAACCTATGAAGCAAGCAGCCTTGAGCAATGTGCACCTAGCATGACCCAATTACTTTGCAACAGACAGGCCTGCTCTGTCCATCACATGAAAAATGGAAAGCGAAAAGTTGGAAATCACTCACTTCGAAACACAACACAAGGTCCGAAAATGAAAAGGAGCGAAAACAGAAGAGTCCTGCATTCACTTTCCTTTATGCTATAACTGTCTGTCATAACTGATTCCCAATGACAAGTTAACTGTTGTTCCCATCAATGTTTTTGGTGCTGTGGAAGTCCAGCTCTTCCGCATTGCATTGAGCAAACAACAAAGACTGTGAGCCCAAGCTGCTCTGGGTGTAACTCAATAAAGCAAGGACGAAGAAACTTGGCCTGGAATAATTCATTAGTGCCATATGACACAGGTTTTCTTTCGACGGTTCTCCAAACAATGCTTGCCAGCCAATTTTAGACCTTAACTGCACTTCTCTACATCTAGGGCACTCATGCTGTAATGTTGGGTGCCCAGCAGCATGTGCAATGCAACCAGCTGCTCCCGCTGAGTGGGCGAGAGGTCCTAAACAGTGCAGCTGGGGGCAGTTCAGGCCCTCACCATCCAGGGTGGCAGTGTACAGCTGCAGCTGAAAAAGATTAGCACAAGTGACCGATGACCAGAGTAGCAAAATTGCGACAGGCAGCGCTATTGTTCCCGAGCGCGCCGATAGCAAGTGCCAGTCATGTTCCATGTCTCAACGTTAGTGGCTGCCAGAAAATTGAGGGATAAGATAGCTTTCGGAATGCAAGCTTTAGGATGGGCTGCTTTGTGCCGGCCACCACCGTGTGTCGCGATTTTGCTGCTCCGGTCGTTGGTCGCTTGTGCTTATCTTTTTCCGCTGCAGCTCTACCTGATGACTGGTGCACAGCTGACATGACACAGTTTCAGTAGCATGCATACATGGTTTGCAGGTAATGTCATGTCAGTATAAATGACAAGACTTTTGAGTACTTCCAAGGGCACCGTGTTGGTGACCACCACTTGATACACGTCAAATGTGGTTAATGGCAGAGGCTGCTCATATTGCCATGCACGTCTCCGAGCAAGCTCGCCCGTGGCCGAATGGTTATTGTGCTTAGCTTGCACACAAAGGGCTGAGGTATGATGCCTGGCCGCACATGCACCTTTTTGTTATTTCTGTAAATGTTGCATTCTGGTTTAATTCAAGAATCCCATTGCTTGTTCAAAGTCAGAATGTTCTATGCACCAAACTTTCTATGCCGATTGTTCCAGAAGTCCACGCATACACATGAGGGGCTCTGCGTGGCGATACAGAGAGAGTCTCGCTCTTGCGCTCGATCGTGCTACTCCGCCGACCTTCAATGCCTGTGATGCTACCTCTTCGTATTTTTGTTTTCGGCACAAGTTTGCCAAATTAAGCGTTTAGTTTCTGTTCATTCGTCACCTGACCATCTGTCATTCGTGAAATTTTGGTGGATGTGCGGGACATTAACAAAAAGGTGCATGCGCGGCCAGAAATCGAACCTTGGCCCTTTGTGTGGGAACAAAGTACGAGAACCATTCGGCCATGGGCGCGCTTGCTCGGAGACGTGCGGGGAAATATGTGCTAGTGCAGGTACTTGGGCTAAGCCTAGGCAGAAGTTTAAACCGTCAAGTGATGATGACAAAGTTTGTACGTGTTTGTCCAGTTCAGTACGCAGAAAATATTGCTCTGTGTGGTGGCGAGAACCATCTGCTAGTTACTCTCAACTGTGACAGATTGTGATATCTAGCCAAAGGTGGAGGACGTGAATACCTGAGTGCAAAAAATGAAGAGAAGTATACAAAACTGCACGCCGATGATTTTGCCGAGTTCGACAGGCAATGCCCAGCCAAGTGCGTCCTGCTTCCACAGCCCTTTGCTGCAAATATTTTTAGAAGTGGACCTTTTATATAAATAGCAGACACCGGTTTTGGAATTCGTGAGCCAGTTTTGTCTTAGTGTCATTCCCTTGTCAATTTCAGGGCAGTGGGTAGATGTGGTGCTGCCGGGAATGTTCGGTGGAAGCAGGTTGCTGTTGGGAAACAAGACCGGAGGCACCGTCTTTTTCCTGACAGTCTCATTAATTGGATCTGTGTCTTGTCCGACACAAAACTCAAGTAACCATGTGTGGATTGTCTCCGCACCATGTGTACACTTAAGATTTTGTAAGTCTTGCTGAGGTGTCACCTTGCTAGAAACATTGACACGGTTGGACCTACAGTCACCTTGGGAGCTACCGACCAGGCACAATATGTTAATGACAGCATCTTCTACATAGCTATGCACAGTGCAGGTCATGTTCACATTTTTGTGCAATTGCTGAGATGGGTACAAAAGCTGTCACTTTGGGCCACTGGAGCCAGTGCAGTTCACCATGATCACAGTGTAGCAAAGCTGCAACCCCACAACATCAATGGCCACCAGCATGAGGCTACCAACGGCACTCATGCATAATACATGTCCTGACACAGGCGCAAACCACGTATTATGGAGATGAATCCAGACTGTTTTTTATACCTACCATTTGGTGGTGGTGGAGCTGCCATCTGTGCTGGGTCCTCACTAGCACCTTTGGCCACAGCAGATGAGTCCTGCATCATTCAATCAAACACAAGTTAACGCACAACAAATTGGCAGCCTTTCTGGTTCCGCGTTCATGTAATGCCCATTGCCTACACTTTAGAATTCAGGTATCGGAGTGCCTCATGCACAGCTCTAGAGAAATTAACTCGTCAGCTTGAGCGCTACGATCCGAGCTTTCAAAGAAACATCACGAGGCAGCACACTCGTGCAAAGCCAATAAGACCAAAAACAACACGGTGTCTGTTTACTACAAGTAGCAAGTTTTAGAAGACCGTTATCTTGTTCTGCCGTGGCCACGGTACGGCTGGTAAGGCTTTAAGCGCGCTGAAAAGCATGCTTCAAAGTTACAGCGCGAGCTCCCAGTAGCAATTTCGCTGCGCACGGCAACGGTACGCTAAAACCGCCCATTGAGATGCCATGCACTTACCGACACTGCAGCCGAGATGCCGTGTGGCGACGGACGAGGCGCGTCCGCCCTCGAAATCGTGCGCCTTCTTCCGTGTTTTTGCGAGGAACCTTTCTCATATGGGCCAAGATTCTGTCCTCCTCCTCGAGTTCAGCGAGGACACTTGGTTCACGTCCCCCACCAGACTGCCGAGTGGTAATCGCGACGTCAAAAAGCCCGACTTGACAGCAAAAATTCCAAAAGTGAGGCAAATCTTCGTACAGACACACGAGCACCTTACGTGCGAAATCCACCGCCGGCCATGGCGATTCATCACGATCGCGATGCAGCTCACGCATTGCGATCATCTAAATTGTTTCACTTACGTAAAAATACATGATTCATGCGACCTAGACTTGACACCGGTAATTATATTTAGATTGTACCGCATTATACATTTTCAGAAGTTAAAAATGTTGCTTTTACCAGACCCTTCGATGCGGCGTTGCGCATTTCCCTCTAGGGACATATTGTGGGGACAAATCCCGATGAAGTTTCAACTCAATCGCCACTCTCCGTCGACGTCATCAACGCGCCGCGATGAAGTTCCCTGCCAGTTGAGTTCGCCGCCGATTGAGATTAGGCTCCTCCCACCGGCGACGTCACGATGAAGTTTCTTCATCGCTTTTTCCAGCATAGACAGACTGGAAGCTCGCTATCAGCTCGCGCTCAGCAGTCACGCACACAGCTGCGGCCGCAAGTGAATGCGACGTAGTTGAAGCTTCGGGGTGTTTGCCGCTTGGGGCGGGTCGGGGATCTACTAACGAAACGTCATGCCCAGGCCTTGTCTTCTAGGTGGTATTGGCAGACGACGCTCAGATAGGGGGGTCGCGATCAGCCAATCAGGGCTGGGCGTTCTGACGTCACCGCTACCCCATGCGCAAGAAGCAGACGAACTTGCCCTCCGCATTGGACAATGTTTCTCGATGGATGTCTCGCCCTCTAGGTGGCCAAGATGATGTAAGCGGAGCGGCATAGTCTCATTCCTCTGGCTACCTGATTTGAGCAATGTGTTTTGCAATGTTTATGTATTTCGAGCTGCTAGATCTTCAAATTTGTTATCTGTCCAAACTTTATGACTGAGGGGCCGGGTGAGGTGTCTGTCGCAGCCTCGAGGGCCAAAAAATAAAAAAAAAATGTATATGCGAAAAAAAAAAAAAAGATGTTTAAAAATCATTGTAATGCGAAACTAGAGTGCAGTTCTTGAGGAGAAGGGGAGGCTACGAAAGGGAGCGAATGCTCCTCCTCTTCCTTCTCTCCTCCTGCTGCTGAATTTGTTCATGGGTAACGAGACATGAAGTCGTGACGTCATGTTCCTCGCTAAATTTAGCGCGGAAACTGAATTGGTATTGCGGTCACGAGACGTCAATTTCCCCGCTAAATTTATCCCGAAATCGCAAACCCTGGATATTTTCCGCTTTCATTTAAGGCATATCGAAGGGATCGTGAATATTAGGCTATACCCAAAAGCGTCGAGGCGGCACGCGTATTGATAGCCATAAATGAGAACAGGGATGGGCAGTATTTCAAATACAAGTATTTGAAATACGTATTTCAAATACTTTGTGTATTTTGCAATTGTATTTAATTACAAATTGGGCAATGTATTTGGCGTGTGTATTTAAATACTAAAACGTGGGTATTTCAAATACAATTGTAATTAAATACAATTTTGTGGGCGAAAATACATCTTGTTTTTATGCATGTGGTTGTAAGATATAGTCTCCATCCTTTATTCGGCCATGGGGCTTTTTTTCCTTTTCTCCTCCGGCCTTATTTTAAAGGCACTGTCCAGAGCAGGAAGAAAACTACTTTTGTACCAAATGCAGTGTCTTTCAATCAAGCAGAAGCGTTTAGTGACTTTGAGATTACGGTGCTAGTCCAGGTCAAGAATAGTGACGAAATCGACATTCACAGACAGACTGGCTAAAGAAGTGCCTGTGACAACTTGTGATGCTTTCCAGCCTGATTTCCATCCATATTTTGCCTGGAACATTTTAAATGCGCGGGTCGTCCAGATCTTCGTAACTGGTGCGAGTTGCAACAATAAAAAATTCTTTAGCTAGTGCTGCGCGTCTTGGTCGTCTCAGTTCTTTGTTGGTCTATACCAAAATGTAATCGACAAAAAAAAGCTGCTTGAAGCTCTGTACTTTTTTTCACCTATTACGTCCAAGCTGATTACATTCTTTTTGTGATTATGTTTCTATTAGGTTAGTAGAGCCTCGCACACTAACTCCCGAGTGTGCGATGCAAAATTAAAATGAGATACCCAGAAACCCGTTGCAAATGCCTTGAAGTCGCTGACGCAAATTTTCAGGAATGTATTTGGAAAAGTATTTGGAGGAGACCAAATACATTTGGTTGTATTTGTATCTTGTAATTAAATGCTTTTTTGGAAATGTAATTAGATTTGTAATTAGATACATTTTTGACAAAGTATTTTGTATTTGTATTTCGATACATATTTGGATGTATTTTGCCCATCCCTGAATGAGAATATGGTAACTTTACGAGGCCAGACTTCGACTTTTTTCCACGAATTAGTATGGATTCAAATTCAGACTAACAAAGTTAAGAATATGATTGTAGGTAATTTTTCACATACCTCCCTGAACAGACCCCGCTTTTTTAAAGCTAACTTAGCTAGGCTCGAGACGGTTCTCGGCAGCATAAATGAAAATGTCGTTATCATAAGGAACTTTAATGTGCTATGTAGATTCCTCGAAGTCATTTTTAATGCGGAAAAGCCAGGACCTACTGAGTATGCTATCATTCCTGGGACTTCCCCAGCCAAAGTCAAATTTGTACGTTTTACGTGCCAAATGAAGGGTCCTCAATCCTCCCCAGCGGAGAACTGGTGATTAAGTTCAACCATCTCTTTTGACGTGCAACCGACAGCTTGATTACGAGGCGCCTTTTGCGCAACCGACAGCTCGATTACATGGCGCCTTTTCCGCTGGGATTCGAACCCACCACCTGGGGAGCCGTAGGCCGGCGCTTTGCGTCGGAACCACCGAGGCTGGGACTTTCCCAGCATAACCACATTAAGAACTGCACGGGAAATACTCTAGAAATGGCTTAAAGACACTGAAATGTTCAATCTAAACTGGGTAGAGGCCTCACTTGTACCTTTACATGGCTTGCATTGACGTCCCATCAGTCGCCATTGCTCCGCACCACGCTCTGGTGCCCGTACCTTCTGCAGCTTAAATTTAGCACCATCCAATTTCTATTACACGGCAAGCCTTGCCGAGAAGAACACATTCGATGGTGCAAAAACAATATGCCCCGTAGCAAAAAGAGGCCGTACTTGAAACGAAGTTGAAATATATTGAACATGAATATTAATTTTGTATTCATTATGTATTATTTTGCCCACATTCGAAATACGCGCCTAAAGTATTCAAAATATATCGTAAATATTAATGAGAAAATATAATAGATATACCAAAAACATTCCTTCCCCCTCAAGATGCCATTTGCGTATTAAAAACCGGCTACAATTTTTTTTTTGATTTTGTTTGTAAATAGTAGTATTTGAAGGCACTTCAAATACGTCCCACAATTAAACATTAGAAACGAACACAAACACAAACACCATAAACGCACTGAACACCTGAATCGCAGTCATGTTTACTGCTCTAGAGCCTTATATAGCCTACATATTGAAGGTAATCATTTGGCCGGTGACCACCTCTGCACTTGTTAAGGTTCCGAGTACTCAATTTTCTCCTCGGGAGTCTTTCAAAAGGGAAACGGTGTTTTGAAGTTCGTGAACTAAATCTCTTACTTTTAGAAAAGCATTGGCAGAACTAATATTAATTCGGCGCAGTCGCTAAAACAATAACCACAAAAAACGTCTCCTAGAAGAAATGTTATTGCTTCTCTGCATAGCAGCACTCAGGACGAAGCGAGTCGAGGCAGATTCTTCACTGTAAAATAGTTATTTTTCTTTTCATTACCAGTTGACAATTTAATATGGTCATTAACGTCACTATATCAGTCACTCACATCACGTACAATGGTGAGTATACACATTCAGTGAACTAACATTGTGCTAACACAACCACGCCAAACATATCTGCTCACAGCATTCGCTGAAGCTTTCCAGCATCGGCAAGTGTTGTGGTTGTAGTTCCCGAACCCCGTTTGTGATTGGTGTACAAGAAACTCATCAGGTGTGTTCTTGATAGAAAAAAGGAAACCGTAACATAAACTGGGCTAATTTATCAGTGCGATGCTGCAGAACTCAATTGACAAACTAATCAAACGTTGTATTTAGGCACTTCAGTGTACTCCATATCTGCTTGAAGTGAAGTTCTGATAGGCGAGCTTTTCAATACTTTGGTAGTTTAAGTCAAACTACCAAAGTATTGCAGTCAAAAGATACTTAGAGTAAAACACAACAGTATTTACGATTTCCAGGTATTTTAAGAGTATTCTGGACATATTTTTGATCGCTACATTTTTATTAGGGTTGGAGTATATTTTGCAAGAAATAAATAAATATTTTAAGAAGTCTATGTGAAAGGTGTTTTTTGCGTACTAATTTAGTATTTACATATTTCAGAACGCATGAAGGGAACTTTAAATGTAGTTTAAATAAAGGTATTTTAAAAAGATTTTCAGAAATATATTTTAGTACTAAGTAAAAAAAAAAGTGTGTATTTTCGGTCTATTTTTTGTGTACTTACAATTATAAAGTGTACTTCAAATACACTGAAATTAGAATGTGATATATTTCAAACGTCTTAGTTTTCGCTATGACGCTGCACAATGTACGGGCACAGGAATGGCACGGAGCAATATCGGCTGCTACGGTGCCATATGACATCACGTGCAAGGCATTTATAAATAACTATCACCCAGCATTTTGTATATTAACGCGGTTAACAACACCAAGACCTACATCATTCGCACGGGAACAGTTCTGCTACCGCCCAGGTGATTATGTTAATTTATACCACTTCTACGCAAAAGGTAAGTGGACCGTTATTCAAGAATTCCACGATGTTAATGATCAAGCTCGCGTAACAATTCGTCTTGTTAAAGAAAGCATGGCAAAGTACGTATACCTCACAAAAAGGTCTCTCAACAAAAGTACCCATTGTGAGTTTCAGCAGGGATGGTAAACAGTCTGGAAAAGAATTACGCTCACAAAATGATTGCCAAAAAAAAGGGATATTTTCTTGGTACGAAGAGTTAAGTCGATTAGAAAAGAACATCAAAACTCTGCTCGGGGTGAACTGGCGCTGGCACACAGCCAACGTGGAGGCTAGTCTCCGGCGGAATCCGAAAGAAGTTTGGAGCTACGTAAATGGCAGGTCTGGACCAAAAGTCTAGTATAATGTTATATTCGAAGCAATCAAATTCTTACAGCTCCTGAGAATATCGCAAACATGTCTGCGCAGCTCATTTTAGCTCCGTTCACAAATGCTACCATATAGGCGGCATAGTCCTGATGAAAGAAATACTTCTCTCGATACTTTTTCTGGAGTCGATACTACGGTTCAAGATGTCCTGGTTGCCATAAAAAAGCTGAGCAGTTAAATGTCGGTGGACCCTGACGGTATTTACGGTCAAATTGCTAAGACTTACGCAGAGCTGTTCGCGGGTCTAGCGTGTTTCCAAAGTTATGGAAGACACCCAACGTCCCTGCCGGTTTATAAATCTGGAAATAAGAGCTGCCTCGAAACATCGAATTTTAGCACGGTTCTATGTAGGACCGGTCCACAGTAACGAATCTAACGTGTTTCATGAATGTCGCGGTAACCAATGTGTGTTAGCGTGTCCAGCTTGACTATCTATTTTGACCTGAGCAAGGCATTTAATGTGGTAGACCACAATCTTCTTTTGACCAAATTGCAGCCAATGGGAGTGAAGGGATCATTGCTTGCTTGGTACTCCTCTTACCTATGAGGTCGCCTGAATAGAGTAAAGGTGGCTACTCATCAAGTCGAAGATGTCAAAAATGTGCCATATTACCTGAAAACCTTCGAAAATGAAGACTCATTCGTAAAACAATATACGGGCGAGATATGCTACAAAATAAACTGTCCAGGTTACTACACAGAATAAGTACCGATAATATTGAACTGCAAGATAGGATATTCAAAGCACCAGGGAGCTATTTAAACTCCAAGAACACCTTCATTATGTAGAAAAAGAAAAATATATATATTGTGTAAGATTGAGGTGATTAGTAACCCGTGACTTTTGCTATGTTTATCGTTAATCTATTTCAAGTCGTTCTTATATTCCCATTGATTCGCGCGGTTGTGATGCCGTACTGCCCAGGGGGCATTGTTGTTACTTCAGAGGCACGCATCGTATCTCTGGGCGTACCTAACAAGGTATGTATGTGCATCAGTTGGGAGGCATGTTGGATTGAAGGGACGAGACTTCAAAATCTTGAGGAGGGACGTCAAAGCAGCCTGTGGTATGTTCTCGTTGAGCGCCGACCTCCTCAAGGCTGCAGCCAAATCGCCAGACTCGGCAACTGACTCCGCGTTTACGCAAGCAGAAAAAGAAGGCACAGAGTGAGAACAGAACTAGCAACAGACGAGCAAGACAAACTGCCTGCCCCTCCCGACTCCAAGGACTCTGCTTGCACAGCCTCTAAAGGCGCAATTCGGAGTGCTGCAGCTGCATGACTATATCCTGAGACGCGGGTGCCATTTCATCGGGTGGAACTTGAGTACAACAACATGGATCCAACCCAGGCAGCACAAAACGTCGTGGAAGAATCTGACCTTGCTTCAAACTGACAAATCGGGAAAGTTCGCCGTTTTGTCGAATGGAATGTTCAGTGAGAAAGCTGATCTAGAGATCACTAAACGTCTTAAGCATTTTGCTGGTGATTTGAGAAAGGCCAAGCGAAGAGTATGTGCAGTGTTAGATGAATGTGACTTTCCTAACGTAGTGAAGGGTTTGGGGGAGGTGGCGCAGTCAACTCTAAGGCTGAAGTTCCTGCTAAAGGACCATAAGCCGGAGTGTCCTTTAAGAGTTGCGAATGAAAACGGCACCTGGCAGAAAGTCCTGTCTGTTTTTGTGCAGCAATGTCTCGGGGGAGTAGAGGTTGATAGTCCTTCGTCTTTAAGAAACTCTGGGCAGTTGATTCAGTTTTTAACGCCTTATCAAGGGAAGCCTTGCAGTGTTTTAACTTTAGATATTAGGGATCTCTATTATTCCATGGAACAGACTGAGCTGCTGATGGTAGTAAAACATTGGTGCAAACAAAACTTGGTAAAATTCCAATCCGCGTCAGAAATTGATGTGGTACTCCAATCCTGGGCCCGTTTGCTCGAAGCACTAACCGCGGCTAAAGTTAGCCGCAGTACCTAGGAGGGGGATTTTGAGATCACGTGACTGGCTCGGTAGGGATGCGGGGAAACATGGCGGTGCCCTAGTGAGTGAGCGCCGCTCGCTTTCGAACTAATATGTCGTTGTGGTTGCAATATCGGGCGCGTTAGTCAGCAACGAATGGTGCAGGAGGCTTTCGCTTTGCTTTACCTCACTTAAACCGCAAAGCATGGGTAATGAAATCGCCGCATTTTTTAGATAGTGTTTCGATTCTGGGCACTCCTAAGCCTAAATGAACGCGATAATTGTCGGCATAGCAACGTCTTTGGAAAGCGGATTGTTGATAGCACGTACACAAAAGCAGACGGCGTCCCAACAGACCTTTTCTCTAAATTATCCTAGCACCGAGGTGCATGCTACGACTTTAGTTGCACGCGTCGCACGTGCTGGCGTCTGCAGTAGTAACCATTCTGAAGCAAAAAGTATAAAACAAATTTTGCCTTGCACGCGCAATCGTTAAAGCCTTATTATGATTTTTTACTTCAAATCTTTTATAAGAGGAAGGTCAGCGCGCGTGAACCGTAGAATTACACTTCCAGCGTTCTCCTCGCGATGCTTGGATTATTTAGAAAAAAGTCTGTCGGGACGCTGTCTTCTTTTGTGCGCTATCAACAATCCGCTTTCCAAAGACGTTGCCATGCCGACAATTATCGCGTTCATTTAGGCTTAGGAATGCTCAGAATCGAAACATTTTCTAAAAAATTCGGTGATGTCATTGCCCATGCTTTGCGGTTTAAGTGAGGTAAGGCAAAGCGAAAGCCTCCTGCACCATTCGTTGCTGACTAACGCGCCCGATATTGCAACCGCAACGACATATTAGTTCCAAAGCGAGCGGCGCTCACTCACTGGGGCACCGCCATGTTTCCCCGCATCCCTACCGAGCCAGTCACGTGATCTCAAAATCCCCTCCTAGGTACTGCGGCTAACTTTAGCCGCGGTTAGTGCTTCGAGCAAACGGGCCCTGGAGTACTACTTGAGTTCTACGGTTGTTGAGTACAAGAAGTGCAATTTGTGTTTGTCCTTTGTCCCTCTTGTTCCCCTTCTCCAGGGATTATTTTCGAGATACAATAGTAAGGGTGCAGGCGAGCTGGTGGATGTTAACCATGTTGAATATACCTGAGACTGGGGTAGAAAAACATAAAAGTCGAAGAAACAGAACGGGACAGGACGTCTCAAACTCAGCTACCAGGTTTATTCAGTCCTCCTCCTTATATAGTCCACAAACAGCCCACCACCAACACAAAGGGGCAACTCTAACCAGTTCAACCGCCAAACCCTCCAGACAGTCACTACCAACACAAAGGGACAACCTCTAAACAGTCCAAACGCCAAACCCTGTAATTCCAAACTAGCGCTATGGACGGCCTTCATGCCGATTCACAAAGATAACTCAGCAATCTCCCCCAAAATATAACAAAAGGACCATTACCTCTTCCAAAGTAACAAGGATCCACAAACACATACAAAAAAACAACTTTTTTTTTTTTATTTTTTTTACTTAAATTCTTTTCCTTTCCTCCTCGACGAAAGGATGACACGCACTTAACGTAAAACGGTGCAAAGTTGAACAGTACAGCTTCCCTCTGTCCACCCAAAAAAAAAAAAAATATTGTTACGGTGAAAACGATGATGATTTATTTATAGCTGGGTAATGGCGGTAGACAGAGGATTGAATCCCTTGCTGCGAGCCCGCTGGCGATCCTCTACCTCCTCTTCTCTAGGCATCTCATGAGCTCTGTAATATTACCCCCCCTCCAAGAAGCCACGACGTCTCGTCGTTGAGCTACGTGGTCGTTGGGAGGATATATGGCTTGAGCCGTAGCACGTGCACTGTGTCCCTTTCCCTGCGACGTCTGTCATTTTGTTGCTCGAGGGGTTCAATGACATATGTAACGTCGCTCAACTGGTGATGTATCCGGTAAGGTCCTGTATAGCGGTGGAGAAGTTTGTCAGCAAGTCCGACATGACGTTGCGGTGTCCACAGCAATACAAGGTCACCAGGAGAGTATTGGATGTGTCGATGAGAGCTATCGTAGCGGGCACACTGGCGTTCTTGTGAGTCAAGCGTGCGTATGCGAGCTAATTGACGAGCTTCTTCAGCCCGACTTATGGCATCGGATGTAAATTCGGTGAGGGAAGCGTCTGGTTGGGGTGGAAGGAGGGAGTCAAGCATTAATGGTGGTTCACGGCCGAAGAGGAGAAAAAAAGGTGTGAAACCAGTAGTGTCGTGGCGGGATGAATTATATGCAAAAGTGACGTATGGCAGTGCATCATCCCAATTTCTGTGATTTGACGACACGTACATTGACAGCATGTCGGATAACGTTCGGTTCAGCCGCTCAGTGAGCCCATTGGTTTGTGGGTGGTAAGCGGTCGTCACTTGATGGCGGATCGAGCAGGCCTGCAGTACTTCAGACACAACGCGTGACAGAAAGGAGCGTCCACGGTCACTAAGAAGTTCTCGCGGTGCGCCATATTTTAATATGACGTCCTCCAAAAGAAACTGGGCCAGGTCGACAGCAGTACTGGTTGGGAGAGCGCGTGTGACTGCATAACGAGTGGTGTGGTCAATTGCTACTGCAATCCAGCGGTTTTCAGAGCGTGACGAAGGGAATGGTCCGAGGAAGTCAATCCCTAGACGATCAAATGGGCTGATCGGAGGGCGGAGTGGTTGAAGGAGCCCTGATGGCCTGATGGTTTGTTTCTTCCGACGTTGACAAAGGTCACATGAAGAGACATACCTCTTTACAGTTCGGTACATGTACGGCCAGTAAAAACGTTCCTTAACCTTTCCGTAAGTGCGAAGGATACCCAGGTGACCTGAGGAAGGTGCGTCGTGTAGTTCGTGAAGAACTATGGCCTGTAGGTGTTTAGGAATCACGACAAGCCATGGTAATCCTTCGGGTCTGAAATTCTGGCGGTATAGAATGTTGTCGCGGATACGAAAGAGTCCCGAGGACGGCTGGTTTGCATCAGCTGAGAGGCGTCTTATAAGAAGCTTCAGAGCTGGACCACGACGCTGTTCGTGAGCGAGGTTGAGGAGCTCTGATATCGGCAGAACTGGGAGTTCAGTTGAATCGGTGTTGTAGTTAGCTGGACTTACCGGGTAACGAGACAAACAGTCAGCGTCCTGGTGCATCTTTCCTGATTTATATACGATGGTGAAATCATATTCTTGAAGGCGGAGAGACCAGCGTCCAAGGCGACCAATGGGATCTTTTAATGACGAAAGCCAACAAAGGGCATGGTGATCAGTGATGACACGGAAGGGACGTCCAAAAAGGTATGGTCGAAATTTGGAGACCGACCACACCACTGCAAGGCATTCTTTCTCGGAAATGGTGTAATTCCGCTCAGCCGGTGAAAGTAGTCGACTAGCGTAAGCAATTACCGTTTCGTTTCCGAACTGATGTTGTGCGAGAACTGCTCCAATACCGTGACCACTGGCGTCAGTGCGAATTTCAGTGGGCGCCGTGTCATCGAAATGGCCGAGAATGGGGCTGGAGGTCAAAGCATCTTTCAGATGGGCAAAAGAAATCTGATGAGGATCCTTCCACTCGAAAACTTGATTTTTTTTCAGGAGAGATGTCAGTGGGAGTGCTATGTGTGCGAAGTCTCTGATAAAGCGTCGGAAGTAGGAGCAAAGCCCTAAAAAGCTCCTTACGTCTTTTGAAGAAAGAGGCGTGGGGAAATCTTTGACAGCCTTAATTTTTTCAGGGTCGGGTAGAACACCATGTTTGTCCACGAGATGTCCTAGGACTTTAATTTGTTGACTACCGAACCGGCATTTAGCTGAATTTAGTTGTAGTCCAGCTTGTTGAAAGACTGCAAGCACTTGGGTCAAACGGTCAAGATGTTTTGGGAAGGTGTCAGAGAAGATGATGACGTCGTCAAGATAGCACAAGCAAGTGACCCATTTTAGTCCCTTGAGTAGGCGGTCCATCATTCTTTCGAACGTTGCGGGTGCGTTACACAGGCCAAAGGGCATGACCTTGAATTCAAAAAGTCCGTCGGGCGTAATGAATGCCGTTTTCTCACGGTCGGCTTCATCAACGTTAATCTGCCAGTAGCCGGCGCGAAGATCAATGCATGAGAAATATTCCGCTCCCTGTAGGCAATCGAGAGTGTCGTCGATGCGTGGCAGAGGATATACATCTTTTTTCGTGATCTTATTTAACCTACGATAATCGACGCAAAAACGCCATGAGCCGTCCTTCTTTTTTTACTAAAACAACAGGAGAGGACCAGGGGCTGGACGAGGGTTGGACAATGTTTCGCGACAGCATTTTGTCAACTTCCTGTTGAATAGCGCGCCGTTCGCTTGGTGACACCCTGTAGGGACGATGGTGGATGGGAGGTTCGGAGCCGGTGTTGATTCGATGAGTAACTTCAGTTGTCTGACCGAGAGGGCGGCTTGTAAGGTCAAATATAGTATGGTACTTGCAAAGTACGCTGTGGAGTTGCCGTGCTTCGTCTCTGTTCAAAGTTGGGTCAATCATGGTGGAAATATAGGCAAGGTCAGTCTCCGAGAGTGGTTGAGGAGGTTTGGGTGGCAGAACTTCTTCAGCAATGACGGCGACGGTGGAGTCAAGAGTCGGGAAGCTGCGCGCAATTGTCATACCTTTGGGGAGAATTTGTGGACTGCGAGTGATATTAAGCACCCATATATCGGTGGCACCATTCTGGATGGCTGCAATGCAGTGTGGTACAGCGAGTTGTTTTTCAAGCAATATGTTCACAATAGGTGAGATTATGTAGTCACCGTCCTGGATTGATTGAGCGGTTGTGACATTGATCGCTACAGCCGACAATGGCGGTATGCGTGATGTTTCAAGACAGCACAGCGTTGCTCCAATGGGGTCTGAGACACCGCAGGCCTCTGTAGCATCGAGTTAAATTTCGCCTTTAGCGCAGTCAATGAGAGCAGAGTGAGTGGCCAGAAAGTCCCAACCAAGGATGGTTTCGTGAGGACAGCTTCTAAGGACTGTAAAAAGAACAAATGCGGTCTTGTGATGAAGGGTTATGCGAGCACCGCACATACCATGAGGAGAGATTGCGCCGCCGTCAGCACCGCGCAGAATTTTTGTGTCAGGTGGCGTCAGAACTTTTCGTAAGCGTCGTCTGAGGTCTTCGCGCATGATGGAAATAGCGGCTCCGGTATCAACAAGGGCAAATGTGCTAATACCGTCAATGTCGATCAGCAGTCGATTCTTGGCTATAGCGGCGATGCTTCGAGGAGGATTTTGGGCTGGGGACTCTAATGCAGCCTCACCTCTTGAAGCTGCATTGGTTAGTTTTCCGAAGGTCGAAGGTCATGGGACGGCGACAGTTGGCGGCGGATGACTGGAGATAGCGACTGGCGACGGCGCGGCGATGGCGAACGATTGTTGCGTGACGAGCGATAATATACTTGTTCATTCGCGGGGTGCCCGGGAGATGGCGAGAAGCTTCCCCTGTAAGGTTGACTGGAGCTGGAAAATGGAAACCTGGGCTGCTGGTTGCTCCATGGGTTGCGGCAATAGCGGGCGACATGACCAACCACGTTGCAGTGGAAACAAATTGGCCGATTGTCGGGTGTTCTCCATGCGGCTGGGTCCCGACGTTGGGGCGGTCTGAAGACTGTCGCTGCAGTTGGAGGTTCGCAGGGGCAATGATCAGAAATATGATGGTCAGCGGTGGGTTGGAAGCGGGGGCATGAAGAAGCGCAGAGCTTCTCCATTTCCTTCCTGACGACACTTTGAACAGCAGCTATTGATACTGTTACGTTCGGCGACTCGGAAGGGCGAGAGGAACCCTCACTAGGCATCATTGCTTCCAGCTCTCGGCGTACGATTTTGGTAATCTGTACCGAACTGGCATCTGTGTCTTCGCAAGATGATGTTGCTGGTGTGTTGGGCAAGCGGTTGAATTTGTGTGCTATCCTTCGTGTTTTAGCAGCTTCGAACCGGCGGCACTCCTTGATGACCTCGTCGACCGTCGAGCAGTCTTTGATTACAAGCAGCTGGAAGGCATCGTCTGCTATGCCTTTTAGGATGTGCTCGATGCGGTCAGTATCTGACATCTCAGGGTTAGCCTTGCGGCAGAGAGAGATGACGTCTTGTATATAGGTGACATATGACTCTGTAGATGTTTGTACGCGGGAACCCAGCTTACGCTTCGCAGACAGCTTACGCCCGGTGGGACGTCCAAAAAGGTCTTGAAGTTTGGACTTACAGAGTTCCCAAGAGGTTATCTCTTCCTCATGCGTTTCGAACCATGTCCGGGCGGTGTCTCGCAAATAAAAAATAATGTTCGCGAGCATGATGGTATTGTCCCATCGGTTATGCAAGCTTACTCTTTCATAGAGGTCGATCCAGTCTTCTATTTCCTGGTCGCCTGTGCCGGTAAAAGGTCCGGGGTCCCGAGGCTTTGTGAGGACTAAGGGTGGCGGGGGCGTAGGTGGAGCGCCTTCGGGTGGTGTCGCTCTAGGTGGAGTCATGTTGGATGCGGGCGGAAGACTCCTGCTGCGAAGGTCCAGGTCGGGGATGGGTCCGCACCTCCACCAAAGAATGTTACGGTGAAAACGATGATGATTTATTTATAGCTGGGTAATGGCGGTAGACAGAGGATTGAATCCCTTGCTGCGAGCCCGCTGGCGATCCTCTACCTCCTCTTCTCTAGGCATCTCATGAGCTCTGTAATAATATATATATATATATATATATACATATATATATACATATATATATACACATAAATATAACTATATTTTTAAAAAACTTTTGGAATTTTTACCGAACTGTAGCGACGCCTGGCTTATGCAATTACCTAAAGACTTTATTCGCACCGTCTCCCTTACTAGCCTTTTTGTATCATTCCTCTCCTTGTGAATGATTTCTGTCTCCGACCAAATAGCAGTGCAGTTGTTACATTCGTTGACATGTTTTGCGATTTCTGAGTTCGGTGCATTGTTCTTCACGTTTCTTTTGTGTTCACTTAATCTGTCCTTGATGCATCGTGATGTTTGTCCTACATACTTAAACCCGCATTCCAGTGGTATCTCGTACACCACACCATTCTCGCAATCTACCGATTTTTCTCGATGGTTCTTTCTGCAATTGTTCGCACTGTCGCACTTTCGACAAGGAAGAACTGGTCGTTCAAAGAGAGAGTGTGCGTATTGGTTCTTCGATCGCACCAATTTTGTCAGAAATTTCTTTGAACCATGCGGATCATCACGTCAATGATTTTGTAGCTTCCTTGCCAAATACGAAGGCTATATATAGTCCGAAGATTCGTAGGTAATATTTTGATTTGTGTCTTTGAGGGAACGTCGGTGCAGACGATCAAGCAATGTGTGCTGGATAAATGCCCTCGGTTAACTTTCACGGAGCAGCAGCCTGTCCATGGAGAAATTCAGTATTTGGATTTAAAGTTTATACCAGCAGTGGTCTCTGCTGGAGATATGGGAAAGAAGCGGCAAAGTTGTTACTGGCCGCCGACAGTTGCCATTCGAAAACTGAAGAGGGGTGTGATTGCTTCTGTTATAGGAAACACATGCAAAGAGTCTTGTGTACATTGGATAGAGAGGGTAATAACCTTGCAGTTGGAGCGCCTTTTGGAAGCCGGCTACAGACAGGTGGTTATATCCAGTGTGGCGTCAAAGGTGTTGGACAGGATTGTCTTTGCCCCTCCGGAGAAGACAGTGTTAAAAAATAGGGTGTCTGTTCCCTTTTATCATGCTATCTCACACAATGCCAGGTCTGTGGCGTCAAAGTATGATGTTAACGTTGTGTTTAAAGCGCAGAACAAGCTAGAAAGGTTGACGCCTTTTTCAGGGGCGGGTTTGGGGTGTACGAAAAAACACCGGGATCCCGCGGTGCCTTGTCAGGAAGAGGTTTTCTGCGGTGCGGTTTTTCCTACGTAGGACAGACTGGTCGCTGTTTAAACGATTTGATAATAGAGCACAAAAGGGCGGTTCAAAATAATGCACCGAACTCTGAAATTGCTAAACATGTAGTCGAATGACAACTGTATACCAGAGTGGGAGGGCACTGAAGTCTTACATAGAAAAAAGGATAGCCATAGGAGAGTGTTAAGAGAAACTATGCGTATTTTAAGCTCCCGGAACTGGATCAGTCAACCTTCATTATTCCTTGAGAAGGGACGAAAACGTTCCTAGGTTTATATATATATATATATATGGCATGATGATTGAAGCTTGTGGGCCGCGGTGATTATTGAAATACACAAAAAGATCCATGGACTGAACAAAAACATGGAAAGGGCCTCCATGGCAGCGACCATTCGGCCATAGAACTGCGCTACGCAGTCTGCTTACCACGCACGGGCCATTACGCTCGGATGCTTTCGAAGTTCGACCAAATGGACTTTGGTCACATGGCCCAACTCGCCCACCTGGCACCTTGGTGCATGACCACGTTAGGGCCCTGACTGGTCATCAAACTACGAACTGTGGTGCGATTTTCTTTTCGGCATTCAGAAAGACTCTGTTCCCACAACTGTGTGCTCGTCAAAACGGAAACGTGCACCCTGGATTACTTCCGACATAATTAAAGCCGCTCGCCATAAGCGAGCTCTCTTTCGTAGAGCGCATCGTTCCAAGTGCCCCACTGCACTAGAGTTGGCGAAGAACCACCAGAGAGCATTGCAGGCCACTATTTACCGTGCGTATCAAAAATATGTCCGCGACATTGCTGAGAAGGCCAGAACTGATCCTAAGATCTTCTGGGCCTACACCAACCGTCTGCGCTCAACATCCCAGCGACCCTGCTTCAAGCTGAACGGGAAAGTTGTAGACACATCCCAAAGTGTCGCCGATATGTTTGCTGATCATTTCTCAACCATAAACGGTTCTTCCGGCACCCCTCCTACAACAGCATGTGTGCAGCAAGCAACAGCTGCCCCAACTACTCAGCCAGTCGCAAGCAATGACAACCGGCCCAAACTCCCTTCAGTGACATTCAGCACCGAAGCGCTGCAAGCAGCGCTCTTTAAGGTCAAGAACTCCCGGACAGCGGGGCCAGATGGCATTACCCCCCTCTGGTTTAAGGTGTTAGCCTCGCAGGTGCTACCAACTACGTCCAGGTTGCTGCAGGGGATTTTCGACAGCGGTGTAGTTCTTGAGGAGTGGCGCCGAGGTCGGGTCTTGCCGCTTCACAAGGGGAAAGGAAAGCCTGCCGACGAACCGAAGCACTACCGCCCAGTCTCGATTACCTCGATTGTGTGCCGCACGTTCGAGCGGGTGCTGAACGCCCGGCTCCTCGAGTTCTTGGAGACGACCGGCTACCTGTCCGATTCGCAGCATGGCTTTCGCTGCAACCGTAGCTGCGAGACTGCCCTTGCCACGGTGACGCATTTCGTAAGCAATCACATAGACAATCGCGTCACTACATACCTCATTCAACTTGATTTGAGCAATGCATTCGATACGCTAAGCATCAAAATTCTAACTGAAAAACTCACTAGAGCTGGCATATGTGGCCCTCTTCTTGTCTGGCTCACAAGGTTTCTTTGCGGCCGGAGCCAACAGGTTTTGTACGGAGGTTCGTGCTCGGTAGCATCTGCTGTCTCGTCGGGAGTTCCTCAAGGCTCGGTGCTAGGCCCGACCCTATTTTTGCTGTACGTGAACGACATGCCTCGAAGTGACAACTGCCTTCTAGTTCAGTACGCAGACGACACGTCCATTGTGGCACCAGTCTCGTCGCCCGCTGGCTCTAACTGCTTTTAACTATATTTGATGGAAATTGAGAAATGGACACAAGCGCAGCACCTCCAGATCAGCGCGACCAAAAGTGGCGTCATTCGATTTACCAACAGTAGAAAGAGCGACAGTCCTTGTTACACCGTGGCCGGCTCTCCACTTGCAGTCTCCGATTCCATGTGCATTTTGGGCGTCACACTTACGAAAAACCTGGACTTTTCGGCCCACGTTGCGGGTGTTGTCTCGAAAGCCAGGAGAACACTAGGTTTTATAACCAGGGTCACAAAACCATGTGGACCGGAAGCTCTGCGGTTGCTATATACGGCCCTCGTTCTCCCAACGCTGGAATACTGCTCAGCAATCTGGTCACCCGCTCAGCAGCACCTTCGTGAACGGCTCGAGAGCGTCCAGCGTCGGGCGACCCGGACCATCTGGAGCCGGTCATCCGGTGCAGCGGACGTTTCCTACAACGCACGCCTTGGGGCACTCGAGTGGCGACCCCTCGGACAGAGGAGGTGGACATTACGTGTACGTGCGGTCTGTCGGCTGCTCGACGGGTCGCTTGCGGGGTCCCACCTCGCGTCGGTGGTGCGTGTCAGCAAAAAGACAGGTCAGCCCGAGCCGCTCCGCGGCCGAACCACTTGCCATAGCGAATCTTTCATCCCCGCCGCCATCAGAGACTTTCTAACTATTCCACTAAACGCTCGCAACCCTCTACCGGCTTCAAATGATGAGTCCCGAGAACTGTGCAGGCTCTTCTCCCATCAAGTGGCGTCGGAGACCTCATGAGCTGCGGCACCATAACCACTGTTGTTGCTTTGCTGTTTTGTTTTGACTATTTATACTTTCCCAAATTGTTTTTCCCCTTTTCCTTTCCCCCCATCCAAGGTGTATGCGGCGACCGGCTAGCAGGCGCACAAGCGTAAGGGTTGTTACCTCTCTGCCTAGCCTCGCACGTCGTCGCATATACATCATACTCCTTGTGAAAATAAATTACAATTACAATTACAATTGACGTTTCGAGAGGAGGCCTTTCTTCTTCAGAATGACCATCGGGGAAGATCGGTAAAATTTTTCTCTAGTCCCGCAAAAAAGAAAAAAAAATTGAGTTGGGCAAGGGCACGGCGTAAGATAATTTCCTCCAGGTGGGGAGAGCACACTCCCCGCGGCGTGCGAACAAAGGTCTCCCTTCACTCTCTCTCTCTCTCACTCTCACTACGGTTTCCAGCGGCGCCGGCAGGCGGCCCGTCGACCCGTGAGCACGTACAGCCTCGCCGTCTGGCCGCTCCAATTTAATTCTTGGGTTCGTTTTAAGATTTAGATGTCAATGACTTGAAGTGGTGTTAGTATGCCGGGATCTTCGTTAATCCCTCTTCGCAGTGTGTTGAACTCATGAATTAGGAATGATTCCTTCTGTTCCCGCTCGCGATGTGTACCAAATCCGGATGATGATGATGTTTGGGGGTTTTATGGCGCAACAGCTACGGAGGCCATCCTGCGCCAAACAAAATTTAAGAAACCAGCTGTTATTGTTAACGAGCTACAGAATAATAATTACCGATGTAGGGTTAGACCTTATTAATAAAACCCATGCTTGTGATAAAAGACAACACACGGTCGAATGGGATGAGGGGGTGGTCTCCCAGCAAAAGAGCAGGATGGAATGGGATTTGGAAGTGAAACAATTCAGGAAAGTGAATACGACGTTCCTTGTCCTAAGCTGAACACAGCCACAAGATATGCATGATGGTAAGCGTATCCCCACAATGTTCACATACCGGTGGGTCCTCTCCACTAAGAAGATATTTGTGCGTTACGTAAGAATGACCGATTCGAAGACGGCACAATAGTACTTCTTGGAATCGGTTCGTCTGAGAAGAGCTCTGCCAGAGCCCGAGAACCGGCTTTATAATATGAAGTTTATTATTGCACTCCATGTTCCATTCAGACTGCCAATAACGAAGAAGGGATGACTTTGTTATAGGTTTAATGTCTTGGTGTGGCAAACAGGCGTGAGACGGGGGAAAATTACCTGAGGATGTAGTCTGTCTGCTTCTTCATTACTTTTTATTCCCATATGACTGGGCACCCAACAAAATTTTATATCAAGGCCTCCATGTACCGCTTTATTAAGCTTATTTTGAAGTTGCTGCACCAGCGCATTCTTAGTAACTCTAAAGGAGCATATTGCGGTAACCTCACTCCGCGAGTCTATAACTAGGACAGCCTGTTTTATTTTAGCCCGGAGAATATAATCTATGGCCATAGATATTGCATAAACTTCAGCTGTAAAAATGCTAGAGAAAGCATCTATACGTTTCACTTTAATAAAACAATCAGAATGCACGGCGCTGCCAACAAATGACGACGTCTTGGCGCCATCGGTGTAAAAATGAGTGTCACCTTCATACTTCTTCTCAAGCTCAAACCAAACCCGGATTCTAAAATTGTGACAGTTAATTTCTCAAACGAGTCATCTTTTAGCTTTAGGTGTTTTGAGAGTGGCAGTGTGGGTTTTTTTTTTTTTTTTTTTCGGTGCCAGATCTACGATTATTGAACCTCGTCCGAAATGGAGATTTAAAAGCTATTTAGTTCTAATACAAGGCGGGCAAGTATTGCCAGAGTGCCACACTCGGGGAGGTCTTGGCATACTTGGGTAGTATACTAATTAAATTACAGTAATTGAATTACTGTAATTTAATTACTTTTCCTGGTAATTTTTAATTGTGATAATTATTTTTGGCTAAAAGGAATTGTAATTGTAATTTTATTACTTTCTAGCGTCAGTAATTGCTAAATTTCAGGCACAATTACAATTACTTTTGCAAGATTTTGCGGCGGCGGCGCTTTTCCCCCCTGGCCAGGAGACGACAGCACAGCCAAGGCGACAGGGGAGAGAGTGTCTCCCAACCTGCTAAAAAAAAAAGGGAAAAGAGGGATGGGAAAGAGAGGCTGGGATAGAACGGAATGAAGGATTTTGTAGACTGTAAAACGACTTAATGAAGAATTTAAGAAATAATTTGAGAAATGAGGGCTACATTCGTGTCCGTTTTCGTTCCTGTCGTAGTTGAATCTGACTCTTCGTCTCGTTCGCTTCCTGTTGCTCCTGTTTCTAGAGGTCTTTCTTATTTCTCATTCTCACACGGGGGCATCGGGGGTCGAAGTCGAGCTGGTTGGCTCCGATCACATCATCCGGTCGAGGCGGGGACGTTCGAGGTTCTCCTTACGCGTCTTCGCCGCTAGCATATTCGCTTACATATTTCAGTGAAGTTTGGGGACTTCTTCGTTCATGAGATTATTCTCTTTTCTTTATGAGTTTTTCACGTCCTTCTCCTCTATCTCGTATGTTGGTACCACTAACAGTAAGTCGTGCTACTCTAACATCGAGGCGAAGAAGCAAAGAGGCGGCAGGTCTCATTAACACTACTCACCCTGCCTTACTTCCAACTGTTGTTGCTACACTGCTCTTCTTTCTCCCAATCCTCGTCTACCTTTTTTGTATAAATCTTTATTATTTAGTGTTCCATCTACTCAACCCTTTCAACCGTTTGTCAGCCTGATTGGACGAGATTCCAAAACTTAAAAACCGCGGCTTTAGACTGTAGGGAGCTTGTTTTTACATTTGTTCGTTGAAGGCTTCTTTTTTTTTTTTTTTTATAGAGGGCTTGCCTTGCACTTTGTTTTTACACCTCTATCGTGACCCTCCACGCGTTGTCCTCTCGTCCCGGCCTGTGGAACCGTCCCGAGGCGCGCAGTGCTGCTTTGCATTGAGAACCTGCAACAGTCTTATCTACAATGGAAAAGGAAAGGCTGCCGGGGCCTTGTTACAAAAAATTCTTTAAACAGATTAGCAGCAATGTAAAAAATATAATCGTGAGGTGCAAACTCTCCGCACCGTCTCTGAGAACAAATTCAACAAACCGAAAGGCGACCTCCAATTTGCGGAAACATTTGCAGGTAGGCAACGTTTTTGTCACTTTCAATAATACTTACAGTTATAAAAAAAAAATAATAATGGCTCGTCTTAGACGAGCCATTATTATTTTTTTTCAGCTGGAAGATATAGACTATACCTTCCAGCTGAGACACGCTCAAGTAAATCATGAAATCGAGGCGTCCAAGAGGCCGCAGTTTTGGAATAACTCGCGGATTCTAATTTTCACGACGCGGTGGGGTCGCAATGTAGATTCCAATGTGTTTACATTTTACCGGAATTGCTCGAGGGACTTATTTTTCGCGAACTGTAGATGACTCGCGAAATTCGTGAAAATAAAGTCGTTTACAGTGTATCATGAATTTTCCGAGGTTGTTCTTGCCATGCTAAATTCAAATCGGTATTCTTTATGAGACGCATAACATCGATACGATCATTGCTATCCTAATGACTAGCTACATGACGACCCTAAATTTATTATCTATCTCAGGAGCTTTTTGGGTGTAACCGTGCACTGAATTAACCCAGAATTCCTGGCAATAGAGTTGCTGCTATTGCGACACTAGTTTTGTGGAAGCGACCACAGTTCGCGTGCTACGGTTACCCACATCCGGCATGTTACAAGTCCACAGACAGGGAGAGGCAGTGAATCATCGTGGCTGAAATGTTTTTGTAAGTTGTCGTATTCTCTAAATGTTTGACGTCGTTTACAAGTTTCTCTTATTTACGTGAGTTTTATGATACCAGTACTGTCGCATATTTGTTTCCTTGTATTATTTTTAAGTTTATTTTTGTTGGTTTGACTAGGATACCATTTGCATAAGCTCTAAGGAGATTCACCTCGCACCTGTGAATTTTGTCGACTTTCTTTTTTTTTTTTTTTTTTTTTGAGAATATAAGAACGCAGGAGTTCATTACTCCAAACTATTAAGTTCTATAATCCATTCAACAAATTTCATAAAAGGAAAGTACAATGCGTGACATTTATACAGCGGCCATATAACTCATTTACAGTTATATGGCCCAAGGTGGGTAACTCAGAAATAAGTAATTGTAAAGTAATTGTATTACTTTTAAAAAGTAATTTGCAATTGCAATGAACTATTTTTGCGTAGTGGCAATTGTAATTATAGTTAAACTACTTTGGGAGCTAAGTAATTGTAATTAAATTACATTTTGAAAGTAATTTACCCATGTATGGGTCTTGGCACCTTACATTTTCTTACGCATCAATCAGCGAGGCAATTCCGTCGTCGTGGGAAATATTTGTGTAAAGAGAGGAGACGTCTAATGTTACCAGGAAGGAGCCAATTGGAACTAGGACCGTTCAGATTTGTGAGAGAAAATGGTTAGCGTCGTTTACAAGAGAATCAAATGTCGGTGGAATTTCAATAATAAGGCGGTCTATGAAACTTGAGATAGGTTCAGTTAGTGTACCCGTGCCACATATAATGGAGCGCCCAGGGTTCCCCGCTTTATGTATTTTTGGAAGCATATAGAAACGCCCTACCTTAGGATATTTTGGTTTGAGAGAATCAAAAATTGCCGTTGATATTTTGCCCCTGTCTTTCAGGTCCGTGAGTATGTGCAGAACAATGGCGGAATGTGCTTTAGTAGGATCATGTTCGAGTGCCTGATAAAATGACATGTTTCGCAATTGGCGATGGCCTTCATCCAAGTAATCATCGGTGTTCATTATTATAATGGCCCCTCCCTTGTCGGCTGGCTTAATAATTATGTCACGTCTACTGCTCAGGGATTTAAGAGAATCCCGCTCGGAAGAGCTTAAGTTGTAGGTGTGCGGTCTGCGTTCTCTGTATTTTGCCACTACGTCTTTTTGAACTGCTTTTATGTATAGATCCAAATGTTTATCGCGATTGGTGTTGGCAGTCCAGCTTTTGTCTGTGTTCACTAATAAAGGATCAGAGACATCCACCAGCTTGCCTGCGCAATCACTACATTATCACATTTTCAGGTCTGCCGTGAAAATATTCTCGCAACCGAAGGTTGCGTGCAAAGTTGTCCAGGTCTTCTAGGAGAGAGAACTCGCTAAACTGGCCGGTTGTGGGGCGGAATTGTAGCCCCCTCGAAAGTAGTGTCTGCTCGTCTGATGTAAGAGCGATATCTGATAAATTTACTACATTCTTCAACGTGCGGTCCCCCGGAGTCCCACCATCCCCCACCCGCTCATCGCTCTCGCAGCCCTCTAGGGCGTCTGTGGGATCTCCCGTCGAGTTGTTCGGCCCGAGCACCATGCTCCGTTCAAACGATGTCGGAGGCGGGAGAGGCACGTTATCTCTTGCTCGTTTTCTTAGTTTTACTCTCTCTAATTCGTTGCGTTTTTAGCTCCAAATGACTCTAACTGCTGCTTTTCATGAAAAGTTAGTGGTTGATTAATTTCCAATTGAATTTCGCGTGACTTTAAGGTTGCTGCTGATTTTTCGCAGTGGCCAATGATAATTTTCGTTAATTCGAGTGAAGCGTTTTTTTAGAACAGCGTTCCAATCATTGAGATCGGTTTGGCATAGCCCATGCATTGATGGCGGAAGATAAAGAGATAAGCCTTTAGGTGGTACGCCCGCATTAACGTAAGTTTTGAGGTTAGTGGCGTGCATCTCGTGACGAATTCGTTTGTCTGATAGTTTACACAGTTTTAGAAAAGACGGGGATCTAAACGAAGTGTTCAGTTCCTCACTCTGACGAGGTCAGTCCTTACGTCGAGCGCCTTGCGCTGATGTGGAGTATATATTTTAAGATGGGTCAATTGTTTTGCAGTTCGGGTTCTTCTCTTCCTTTGGGTGTGGTTTTTTGTGGTTTCTTTGTCGGACAACCTTGTTTGTCTCTTGATAAGAGTACAAAAGAGTTTGTAAGTGTTGCTGAATTCAGTCTGACCTTTCCAAGTGCGGTGTGTGCATTTGTTTGTATAGGTTGAAAGTTAGGGAACAGTGTTAAGAGGGCGAGGAGTTCTTTTGAATTGTGATGGAAGTTTGGGACGTGCATATAAGGCGATGGTTGTTTAATAAATTTCAAGCTGTGTTAGAGACTTCGTTTTTCTGTCCGTTTGTTTTTTTATTTTTCTACGTCTCAGGGTTAATATATGGATGTCATTCACCAGCTCGCCTGCGTTTTTTACCTTGCTTTACAAACAAGGCGGCTTGCAATCGCAGACTGCATTGAAATAATTTTGGCAAAATTCAACACCTTGGCAGGTTTTTTTTGCCAAAGCAGAAGACTGCAATTACAACATCCGCGTTTTGCGCGAGATGTATCGAGATCCAAAGAATTACGCATACCTATAGTTTTTCTTCCGTCTGTTCTCCACCGCGTAAATCGTGTCGGCATCATGTTTCAAAGCAATGTCGCTGACCCGCTGGCACTCTTTCAAGAGCTTGAAAAGTTGTACCTAGATACCTTGAAGAGAATTCTTATCCCGTCAGTGTTGTGACACAACGCATCGACAAGCTTGCTATTTTTGGACCTGGTCAACAAGAGATCTATCTTCCTCAGTCCAGAAACAGCAGTGTGTTTCTTTCTCCCTTCGTCGCTTTTCCTAATGTTCAGCTGGTAATCAGTAAGCATGGATAACCAACCGGCTCAGCTACAGGCCATCACTGGAAGACGTCTTCAGCGAGAAGCTATTGAAACTTTCAATTAGAGATTTAAGAAAAAAAATGTTCGCAAACGCTGCTTTCATTTCTTAAAACAAATGGCAGTCCAGATGCAACTACGGCTTCCTAATTCTTCATCCGCACTTCGAAGGCTCAATACCATAAACCCAGAGAACAGAGAGAATGACAAGAGCCGAGCAGACATACTGAGACTTCCACTTCACTTTTTTTTTTTTTTTTGCTGTTCTTCTCTTGAGCTAGAATCAGAAATTCGCCGCCTGCAGTCAGTTTCTAGCACACTGGACCGTACAACTTGCACCAACTTCTGGCACGGAGCGGCCGCTTACAGGAGCGTTTCCGGAGTGTGCCCTTTTCCACATCTCGCAGAAGGTGCGCTGAGACTCATGTCGCTTCCAGTGCCAAATGCGGATTTTGAGTGCGTGTTTTTTAGAAAAAAACAGTGGCGACATTTTTGGCGCCAAGACAAATAAATCGGCTCCTTTTGGCTACTTTTGACTCGTGTTTTGGCTACTTTCACCAACCGCCCAACGGCAACACTGAAAGTCAGTCACGTCTACGGGGTCTACAAGGCAGGCTGCTATGTCGCCGTGATTTTTTTCGAGTCTGCATACAGTGTAAGTGCTGCGATTCGATTTCTCTATGATGCTGTCCAGACTGTCGTTCAAGTGACCCCTATGAAGAAGTCTGTGATTCTCAAAAACACCGTCGTATTCAGTCACGGCTCGCGGACCTTTTTCAAGGCCATAACGCTTCACACATTCAATCGTATTACTGCTCGACAAAGGTGCCTGTGAGAATATGAATCGACGCCCCCCAGAAAACAAGTTGCAGTGCAGATAATGACGCGTCAGGTCCAGTCTCCGATCAAGGTCCTTCAGACGCCTCCCACGATCCCAGTCAAGAACGCCTAGCAGACGGGATCATACTTCTGAAACCATTCCCGTGCATGCAGCGAGTACTAGCTATGTGCGATGGGGTGGCCAAAGCATGCGCGTGAGCGCATTAATCAGAAGCACAACAAGGGAAGCGGTGGACATGACCGCGGGTTCATGCAGAGCAGCGAACTGGCGGGGGAACCACCGCAAGGTAGGGTTACTTTTGGAAACCACGTGTGTAGAATTTTTTTGTTTTGCAATATTGCTTGTCTGAGCTCAGGTTTTTGCAAAGCCTATGGAGGTGCCAATGGCACACCGACTCCTCCGTCAAGCTCAACGGAACAACAAAATCAAGGTCAAAGACCGCTTTGCGACTGTAGAATGTCTCTTCTATTTTGATTAACTTTCCTGCAACCTGCTCCTGGGGCCTGGACTGCAAACTGTGGTAACCTTCTTTTTTCTTTTTCCTCTTTTACCTTGAGTTTCACATAAAGTAACTTGCAGCTAAGTTACTATCACGTTTCTGGTTTGTAGGCAATGCGCACAACTCTGCCCACGTCTTGAGCAGTACTGGTGAGTAAAATATTACATGCAGCAAAAATTCTACCAATATCCAGCATCAATTTTGAATCTAAGCCTTTTCTTTCTGTTTACAGAGTTCCAACGGCAATCATTGAACGCCCTCAATATTTTAAGGTGGATGCAGTCCGAGATGATGGACATGTCTACTGCCCTACAAGGGCATGATGGGCACGTCGCAGATGTTTCTGAGTCAGTCCTCCCCAACTTACTGGACTCTGATGAAGGTGTCCAGTGCTTCAATTTGGCTTTAACTAATAACAGCAGCTCTGGTGGGTGATCACTGTTTTCAGTACTACATACACATCTATACAATAGCTCTCGCCAGTTGTAGGTTGTACAGCAGTTGGTGTTCAACACACCTTATCCAACGAGCATTGCTACTGGCGGAGCCTAACCGGCACAACAGGCAAATTCAGTGTTGTCCTGAAAGGCACCCAGACAACACACCATATCCCAGGGATGTCCCAAAAACCTCCCGACTTCGCGAACTCCAACTTTGCTATCCCTAGAACCTCCGCGGGACATCTGTTACCGAAAACTTCCCACTGGGATGTCCCTCAGAATTCGGTCACCGGATGAACTGGGGATGTTAAAGGGACAAAACGTTTTAGCAATATTTGGTGCGTTTTTTTTTTTTTTTTTTTTTTTTCGCTAGGGTTTACGCAGGTTTTTCTGTGTTGACGTCCGAAATTTAAAATATTCTGGTAAGGGTAAACAGCGAGCGGTCTGTCAGATAACGGTACAACGCCAAGTATATGCACGTGCGACCCCGCGCTCGACGGTCCGACACAGAGGGTGCCTCCGTGTTGGACTGGTTGGACACGGGGTCGCGCACTATGAAGAACTTTTTTTTCTTGTTCCATAGCGTGGCCAGTTTCGTTTTTCTCACATAAAAGGATAAGTTCGGCTTAACGTCTCTTGAATACAATACATTTGGAGTTTCCTCTAAAAATTAGCTTAGTTTCAGTTTCGGCACTGCAAATTAAAAAAAAAAGAAAAGAAAACGTTAGACATTAGTATTAGTCCGTTGCTTCAACTATGCGCTACTGTAAAAAAGTGTGGAGGGAGGTAGCGAAAATTAATCAACGTATACATACTAAGTTTTATTATTATTGAACCGAGGATGTATAACTACTGTACAATCGAAATCAGTTGGAGTCTGGCCACACTGGTCATGCTCCGGCAGCTTTCGCGCCAAAAAACGAAAACCGGTTTTCGTCTACAGCGAACTAGAGTAGGCGGTAGTGTGTTCAGGAGCCGCCCCATTCCATATGGTGCAAGGATACGCTGCGCTGAAACGGTGAGCGTCGACAGGTCCCGGATGTATGCGGCGGCACTGCGGTAGCAACCCGCGATAGCATGGGCTGAATCGCTCGAGCTGGGCGGCAGTGGCTTCAGTGGCTTTTCTCTGCAGTGTGGCGGTGCTACCCGACTTCGCTTGCGAAGAAATAATCGAGTATGTCCGCGTATCTTCGCTACCGTCAGCTTTGTCAGAGGGATGCAATGCCGGGACACCGTCGTCAACGTCATTGCTTCGCCCCCGGGCGCAAAACGGGATACCAGTGGACTAAAGGCGAGCAGCCGTCACTCTTCGCGGTGCCAAAAGATGAGAACCGAAGAAAGCAATGGGAGCGGAACCTACACCGAAAGGATAAGGCATTGGACTACACGTGTTCCGTGTGCGAGTTACACTTCGAGCCATCATGCATTATGAGAGACTTCGTGCATGTTATTGCTGGGAAAGAAGTTCGCATTCCGCGTGGAAAACCAGAACTGTTGCCCGATGCTGTACCAACTTTGCTTCAGAACACGCCGAGCTACATGTCAAAGAAAGTGCCGCTGCAGAGACACCCGAGGAAAAGGAAAAACGCAAGCGTCTGCCCTGTTGAAGAAAAAAGGGCCCCAAGTCATGACTTCGTCATTGACTTAGAAGTGAGCGGCCCAAGCACTGACACAGGTGGTAGCGCGAAACGTGTGTGCCGGACGGTTTTACGAGGCTAGATGTTTCTTCGGAATACTGGAATAGCCACCGTATACCTGATTATACTGGGATCGTGTACTGTAAGCTAAAAATTGGTGAAAACCAAAATATTGAGTCGGAAAGGGTGGTGCTGCTTTCCCGCGACGATGGGCCTGGTGTCGCATACAGCGCACATCTCTGCGGCCACTTGGTAGACGCAGGGCGCATTGCCAGCTGTAAAGAAGGAAACCGGCTACTTCGAAAGGTTGACTCGTATCGCCTGTGCAGAGGAGCATTGCCAGCTGGCGGCATGCCAAGAAGCAGCCTGACGAATGGACTTGAAGCACAGGTGACCGTCCGCGAGGGCACATACTTCAGTAAACGGTGTGCCGGAAAGGAACCATCCGAAGGTATGTCGCTTTCCTGTTTGTTGAAGTCAGGGCCGTAACCAGGGGGGGGGGGGGGGGGGGGGGTTCTGACCCCCCCCCCCTCCCCCCCAAAAAAAAAAATATTTTCTTGCTTCAACGTTTTTGGTGATCCAATTCGACCGAAAATATATACTGTGAGGGCCCCTTTAGGCTGATTGCCTCTCCAGTGAGCGTACCCTTCCCTTCTTCCTTTTTTTCGTTTTTCTCGCAGTCCACACGTGGCGCTAGGTGTCCGTTGTTGTCGCTGTTGTGGAGCTGGAGGTTCTCTTGGTTCTCTCCGCTAACTTCTTGACTGCCTCACTGCCGATGGCCATGCTACCGTAGCTATAGCGAAGGGACAAACTTCATTGTTACAATATTGTTGATACTTGTGGTAGCAACATGAAACGACACGCTACAACATCCAAGCAAACGAAACTTGCATCTTACTTCAAAAAGGTCCACGTGGATAATGTTGGTGACGGGAAGAACTACCGGCGGCAATGGACAACACTGTCCCTTCGTCTCCGCAGCCGGAAAGCCACGTGCGTCGGAACATCACCAGCGACTCATCGAAGCAAGTAGGTCCCCCCCCCCAATGTGAATCATCGAAAAACAAATCACGACAGTTCCCAGAAAACGACGAGTACGACTCTCACGCGCGACAGTCAAGTGGTGGGTGTGCAACTCCAAGTAACTTTTACTCTACAGTCAATGCCGTACGAAACGAAGAATTGACTGTGAGTCAATACCCAAGCGAGGTGAGCAGTGTAGCACCTACATATTCTGGTTCACCTGACCTCGATGCTTCGACTGTAAATGCTTGACATAGGTCTTTTTGTCTCCAAGACTAATGATGCACACGATCTAGAGACGAAAGAGGCTGCTGCTCAATCCATGGACCCCTCCCGCTAACTATGACTAACCAGCCACAAAGAAAAGAAACCTTAAGTTCCAACCTCACTGGGTAGATCGTTATCCATGGCTTGTGTACTTAGAGAAGCTGCAAGGAGCACTATGCAAAAACTGCGTTGTCTTCGCAGATGAGTGTGCAGGGAAAGGGGAGCACCAGCACTTGGGCTGCTTTGTAACTAAGGCATTTAGCAATTACAAGAAGGCCATGGATGCCTTCAAAAGCCACGCAGCGAGCAGCTACCACGGGAGGTCAGTAATGCTTTCCGAGAGTTTTCTCGCTGTCCGGTCTGGCTCACAGCAAGACATCATAACACAACTTGACCAAGGCCTGAAAAAGCAGGCAGAAGAAAACCGAAAAAACTAGATACCGATCATCGAAACAATTCTTTTTTGTGGCAGACAGGAAGTTCCGCTTCGCGGTACAGGCGACTGTGGTCCGATAAATCTGCCTGAAGTTCTGCCAGTAATAAACGATGGAAACTTCCGCGCACTGCTCAGGATGAGGGCCAGGTGCGGAGATGACGCCCTGAGAACTCATATTGAAACGTCTCCGGCCAATGCCCTATATACGAGCCCGAAAATTCAAAATGAGTTAATTACCATCTCCGGTAAAATCATTCAAAGGAAGATCGTTCACCCATCAACACAGCTTCATGCTTTTCGGTTCTTGCCGACGAAGCTACGGACATATCTCGTACTGCCCACCTTTCCCTATGTGTCAGGTACGTTGAACACCATGCTTCGGAACTGCCTGTACTTAAAGAAGATTTTGTGGATTTTGTTCCCGTCTACGACCTCACTGGCAAAGCCTTGGCGAACACAATTCTTAGCAGTCTTAGGGGCCATGGCTTTGACCTGAACCTGCTTTGCGGGCAGGGGTACGATGGCGCAGCATCCATGAGTGGCCACCTAAACGGTGTTCATGCCTTTGTTCGCCAAATCGTTCCCAGAGCGTTGTATGTGCACTGTAGCGCCCATTCATTAAACCTTGCTCTGCTTCATTCATGCAAGCTTCCAAGTATTCGCAACTGTTTGGGAACTGTGTCTGCCGTCTGTGCGTTTGTGAGGGCTTCCCCACAAAGAACGAACCGTCTAAAAGACGAAGTAGAAAACCTGAGGCAAGAAAGAAAATCGGTGCTTTCTTTTTGCCAAACGAGGTGGGTGGAGAGCCACGATGCACTTCAGCGTTCTCTTGAACTTTATACTCCCATTGTCCGATTTCTCGAGGACTTCGAAGAACACGGCATGTCATCTGATACATCGTCGAAGGCTCCTCAGCTGCTCAGTGCCATCACAAAGCCCGAGTTTGTCGTTTCGCTTCAGGTTTCTGGTGACCTCTTTTCTCTAACTCTGCCCCTTTGCAAGTTTTTACAAAAAATTGACTGTGACTTGTCTCAAGTGTGTGACCACGTAAAGACTTATAAACGTCCTTTCCACAAAACAATTGAGCGCGGAAACTGAATTTAAAATTTTTTTTGAGAAGTCGTGCTTTTTGTTGGAAGGTGCAAATGTTGTGATGGCTCTACCACGGATCACTGCAAGGCAGATGCAAAGAAGCAACGCGCCATCAGCTACTGCCGAAGAGCACTACCGGAGTAATGTGTATCTGCCTTTGCTGGCATATTTTGAAAACCAGTTGAGAGAGCGTTTCGATGCTCACGGGAAGGTTGTGGCCGGGCTTAACATGTTGCTTCCGAGGTACTGCGCTACGGCTAGTCTTTCCGCTATTGACGATGCAGTCAAGTTCTATCTGGGTCAGATTCCCTCAGCCGGCATCATCAATGCAGAGTTGACGCTGTGGATGAGCAAGTGCTGCCAAATCGAAGAGAAGGATCGGTCAGCTTGCGCTTTGCAAGCGCTAGGTATGTGTAACCAGGACTTCTTCCCGAATATTCACAGCTTGCTCTGCATCCTGGCGACACTTCCCGTATCCACCTCAACCCCAAAACGGACTTTCTCAACCTTGAGAAGACTTAAAAGCTGCCTACGGAACCACATAAAGCAAGACAGATTGACCGGACTGGCGCTGCTCAGCGTCCACCGAGAAATTCAAGTGGACCCAGAAGAGGTCCTCACGGACTTTTGCAAGTTGCCGCGGAGGAAGAACTTCGTTGTTTGAACAGCTCACAATACGAAAAGGATCGTCGGCAACCTTGCGTGTTTGAAGTGTATCTGTGCAAGCAGAATGTGTCAACGGCAATATAAAGAGCTGATCATCGTGCTGCTTGGTTCTGTTTGCCTCCGATTATTCTCACCTTGCTTGTATCGGAACGACACTTTCAGTGCTGCCGTGTCAGGAGCCACCGGGAAACAGGGGTCCGGATCTCGTAAGGGATGTACCGAACCCTTCAAAGCACTCAAGATATGCGCAGATTCCGTGTTTGTGAACTCAACCTAACTACGAATAGAATGGATACGAATTGCAACTGGTGTTTAAAACTTCACGAGAGCGATTGCTTTGAATGTGAAAAATTATTTCGCTAGCAGTCGGTGGTAGGTCGGAGGTCCTCTAGGCACGGTGGTAGCGGCATGGCGAAGGCAACTAGCGACTTCTGATAAAACGCAGGGCCGTCCAGGTGAATCGGCAAAAGTTATACACCAACTTTTATTCCTTTCCATTACCAGGAATTAAATTCCTGACAGTTTTTTTTCTTTAGGTTACAAGCGATTTGAAAGTATCCTTTTATTACCTTTTTAGCAAAGCGGAGGACCAGCCCCAATACAGTGCGTGGTACATGGTCGGTGCACTTGCAGCCAGTCGATTTTAATCACCACCTCTGCGCACGCGCAGTGGCGCCGGTCGGCTACCGGGTACCAAACCGGGACCGGTTCTCCGGTTTACTATAACTCTCCATTATATCATATGCCACCGATGCACATGATTCATAGGCAAAAATAAGACAATAGACATTTTCAAAATGGCCGCCGTTGTCCCCGAAATTTTTTTCTGGGTACGGCCCTGGTTGAAGTCAATATGCCTATTTTGCTTTGAAGTTAGGCACAGTGCAATGTGGATTGCTGAACACCGAAACTATGGCCAATAATATTTGTTCAATTTTTCTCTGCTTTTTAGGACAAGTGTGCGTGTTGTGTCGTTACACCAGAAAGACCCTGCTCACACGACGCTCAAGGTTGAAGCGATCAACCAGTAGGAATTTGCTGAGTGCAGCTCAGAAGCTGCGTTTAGCACATCAGAAAAACAAGAGGCTGTCATCACGAGTTGGTAACCTGAAAAAGCAGCTTTGCAAGATGCAAGAAGAGAACGCCTCCAAGCCAGAAGAGGTACTTGAGGCGGAGATATCAGCTGTCAACCCGAAACAGCAAGAATGTGTGCAACAATGCTTTTCAGCAGTGAAAAATTGAAGAGCAGCAAGGGGAACAAATACACAAAGGCTTGGATCTTGGAGTGTATCCTAATGAAGATGAAGGGTGCAGAGCTATACGAGCACCTCCGAAGCCACGACATTATCTCCCTGCCAAGCAAGAGCACACTAAAGCGCTACCTACGAACGTACAAAACAGCTTTTGGGTTCAGTTAGAAAGTGCTAAGCCAACTGAAAAAAAGGGCACGACATATCAGCAGCTTCAAGCTACGCAACGGCCTTTTGGTTGATGAGGTGAAGTTGTCGATGCACCTGAATGTAACATCTTCTGGTCGTATAGAAGGATTTGTGGACCTGGGCCATTTTACAGCTGAAGAACAGGACATTCCTTGTGACCACGGCATGATCGAGTCATAATCTGGTTATTAGTGCACTAAAGTCTGTTTTTTTTTTGTTTTTTGTTTCAGAGCTGTGAATTGCCTCATCAGGTTAATGACCTCCCGATACACAACACAAACTTTGCGTCCAAGTTCCAAGAGTACACAGAGCATCAAGGACTTCCTTGAATTTCTCTCACACTGGGAATCGCATGCAAACGGGGCAGGCGGATTCTTGAGTGTCTCAACGGCTGATGGCCTCAGGGTCACACTTTCTAGCACCCTGGCACTATTAGAGTACCTTGGCACACAAGGCTTTAAAGGGGCACTGACACATCAAAATCATATTTTTTTTTATTATCCGAAACGATTGAAAACGATGCCGGGACATTACCCTCAAAATTTGAAATTTGGGAATTCAGTATTTGTGAAGTAAAAAAACAATTTCCAAATGCCGAATTCGAAGTTCCCGCGCGATCGGCGCCGGTGCCTTGACGTCAAAAATTGCGGAGACCTGAGAGTCGACTTTCTTTCACCACTCCCTGCTGTTGCCATGGCGACCCAAAGAGAGGAGGAAAGGAGTGAGCGGCGGCGTTACGGCGGACCGGTTTTGAGCGGTGTCGCCTGTTTTCCGTTGGAGGATACAAATCCAGGAGACGGCACCACAACGAACTCCCGATTTTTGGTATTTCAAAAAGAAGGGCCGTAGTGCGTTCGCAATTGCGTTAAAAAACATGTTTTACGATTGCCGTTATTAAATGTTATAGAGATGTCGCCTACAAAGCTTCTAAATTTCCTGATTTTTGACGTCACCGATCAAAAGAAGCGAGGAGGCGAGAGGCGGGAAAATCAAACGCCAAAAATAAAAAGGCGCGCGCGCGCGCGGGAAAATTTTTTTTCGCGATGCGATTTTTTTTGCGTGTCTATGACTGCAACTTGCATCGTTTTAGACAATAAAAATAAATACGACCTTTGGGGTGTCAGTGCCCCTTTAAGTACCTGATGACATCTTGCCTAAGTCAGGATCAGCGTTGCCATCTGGTGAAATTCGCCACCAGGTGAAATTTTAGAGCTCCTGGTGTCAAGATCAGCGAACCCTACACCAGACAAAACCTGATGATTTCTGGAGAAAAATGTCTTGGGCAAATCCACTCCATGCCGAAATCACCTGCCGGCGCTGCTGATCCGAAAGTTTAGCACTAGGTGACGCCAGCGGCCGCCTGATCGTAAGAGTTGCGCCATATTTGTGTTTATACAGCCACCATCTAATTGCCTTGTTGCTGCTGCATTGCTGCAGCTACATCCGCTAGGTTTTATTCGTGCTGCGATTCTGTACCCACGTGGTTCCGTATCTGCGGTTTTGCCATCGTTCCGCTGGCTTTTCCGGTATCGTGGTATCGTGGTATCGTGCTCCGGATAGCAGGTGTAATTAACAACGTTTAGCCTTCATGAAACCGGTGACCTTATGGTCTACACGGTACTTCAAAGGCAAATCGCATCGCAATTTGGTAAGTTATCAAGCTATTTTTTCAGCAAAAGTTTTAGTCGAACCAAATGAGGATGTTGTCGGTTGTCCTGTGTCTTTTTGTTTGGATTTCAATTCGCAAGGTTTGTCTAGATTGCCCCCAATGCCCTGGTTCTTTTTTCAGGCTCAACCGCTTCACACTGTAGCTATGAGCAACCAAAGCAAGTTTCAAAAGGATTTCACGACTTCCGAGGAAGATGGTGATCCAGAACGTGCCAAGATAGTGAAAAGAGCCCGAAAGTCCTACGACGACAACAGAAAAAACCTCGAATCCTGGGAAAAAGAATTTACATGGTTGACCAGTGTGACGTCACAGGGTATGAAGCTTCCATTCTGCAAGTTATGCCAAAAATCACTGTTACCACACTGCGGGACACTGGCCAAACATGCACAGGGAGCTCAGCACAAAGAAGTTTTCAAGTCTGCATCAGTGTCTAAGACGCTGAATTTCCCAAAGAAGAAGCCAGGCCTGTCAGATGATCTGAAACGTGTAGAGTTAGAGTTAGCGCTCGCAACATGCTGCCACTGCCCTACCTTGGCAATTGACCATCTAGGGGAAGTGATAAAAAAGAGTGGTAAAGGCAGCACTCTTGAACACCTGCGTCTTCATTGAACCAAGTGCACTGCTTTGATCAACTCTGTCTTGTCCCCCTCTCTTCGAGACGAAGTGATGACTGACATCAAAGGCAAGAAGTTCTCTCTGATGCTGGATGAGACCACGGACGTAACAGTTGAGAAGTTGCTTGCAATATGCACTCGGTATTTCAGCGAGAAATCTGGCGAAGTTCTTCTTAGGGCTTTATACAGTCGTTCATGCTACCGGTGAGGCACTTTTCCAGATTGTCAGGGGTTGCCTTTTTGAGTATGGGATGTGCCTTTCGGATTGTGTTGGCATTGCCTGTGACGGAGCTGCTGTAATGGTTGGCGAACACAACAGCGTGTGGTCACGAATCAAGGAAGAGTCCCCTAATTGCATCCTGAACAAGTGTGTCTGCCATTCCTTGGCCCTCTGTGTGCAAAAGGCCTTCGAAACCTTGCCTTCTAGTGTAGGCTACCTGCCGACTGAAATCCCAGGATGGTTTTCAAACAGTACACTCCGACGCCATGCTTACAAGGAACTTTTTGAAGACCTGAAAGAACAAGAAGTGGAAGCAGAAAGTGCCAAGAAGAATTGCCACATGCCATTTTTGAAGTTGTCTGGCACACGAAGGCTTGTTCGAGGGCGTGTCATCAAGAGATTTCTCGAGCATTGGAACGAGCTGAAGGCTTACTTTAAGTTAGCCATGCAAGAAGGATCTCAAGAAGTGAGGTACAAGGCTCGATTGATCCATGAAATGCTCCATGATGACATGAATTACCTTTATTTCGTATTTCTGTCTCCCGTCATCCTTGAATTTGAGAAGATCAATGCCTTCTTCCAGTCAGTGAACATTGATCCAGACAAGATGTTCAAGGAGCTCGACGTGCTTCACCGAGCGCTGAAGTCAAGAATCTTCAACAGGCAAGGGCATAGGCGTTCCTTGGGAATGACAGACTTGGGAGCTCAGTTTACCAGCGAACTACTTCGTTGCTGCAAGCACCAGGAGTCCAACCTCAGTGAAGCTGCCGTGCAAGGGATCAAGCAACGCTGCCAAGATTTTCTCAGTGACTTGCTAAAAGAAGTGGAAAAGCGCCTTCCTGCCAATCAAGCAATTTTTCAAGGCATCAGTGGACTTCGCCCTTCGAAAGTCCTGTCCCAAACTGCACGCCTTTCTGTTTTGCAACTTCCACTTCACCACCTGATTGAAGAAAGCTTAGATGTTATTGAAATGCAGTACAGAAAAATTGTCATGCATCTTTGAAGTGAGGAGACCGTATTCAACGGCAAAGTTCCAGAATATTCCGCAACATTCTGGGCTGGAATTTTTAAGTACCAAAACGGCATGGGTCAAAAACCCTACAAGGAACTGGCACTGTACGCACTGGCCTGTCTTTCGTGCCCAGTGTCAAATACGGTAGTGGAGCGGGTCTTCAGTCAGGTCACGTGTGTGAAGACGAAGTACAGGAACAAGATGTCACTGAAAACTTTGGACGCCATTGTACGAATTCACACAACATTGGCCTCCAGGGAGGCGTGCTGCGTGAAATTCACTATTACTGACGATATGCTACGCAGGTTCCAGTCGGACATCTATGATGCTCAAACTGACGATTGGAGGGCGAACAACATGTTTTTGTATTATTAATAATATATGTTTCTGACGAGTGCTGGTTCTTGGTCATTTTTAGGATTTTTTGGCTATTTTAGTTTTTGGTGAAATCTGGGGAAATTTCTGCGAGTTCCTGGTGTCACGGCCACTTTTTAATCTGGCAACACTGGTCAGGATCCACTAGAAAATGTTTTTGGCATTGTAAGGCAATCTTGCGGATCCAACAACCTTGCTACACCCACACAGTTTTTGATTGTCTTGAATTGCCATTCATTTTAACATCTGGCTAACACAGTAAGCTCAGGCAATGCTGACACAAATGAGTTAGTTTTTTGCTGGATGCTAGTGACACTCACACTGCAGAGGCCGATGTTGACCAATTTATTGAGTCGGGTAACCTGGCATTAGCGGAAAGGAAACTGCATCACATTTCTTCTGAGCACGGTGGTTTTGTGGTAGAGAAAAGTGATGATCGTTTGATCCACTATATGGCAGGTTACGTAGCGTGCAAATTTATTGCACGCACTGACTGTGGGGAGTGCAAGCACTTGCTTCTGCAAGCACCAAATGAGAAAGGCCAGGACAGTGAATTCACTGTTATTTGTGACAGAGGAGGGTTACTTTACCCATCGCGTGTGCTCTTTTTGATAGTGAGTAAATTGGAAAACTTATTCACCACTTTCTTTAGCCAGGAAAGGCTGTGCAGTAACAGTGTAGTTGATGTCATGTTGCTTGGAAAAGCTCAACTTTCCTGTGGTGTAGGCTGCAGCCAGCACTCTGACGTGCTTACAGACAGTATCTTGAAGCCACCCACCAGCCATGGGCTTGACCGCTACAATCAGCAGCAGGCAAGGTGTGCCAAGCAAGAGCTGACCGAGCCAGTAGAGTCCTCAACGGAACCAGATGGCAGCGAAGTGGAGGAACACTGCCAGTCTAGCATTACACAACAAGCGTCTGCGTACACCCTGCTTACTCGTAAGGACATCGG
The DNA here is from genome assembly GCF_016920785.2 of Ixodes scapularis. Taxonomy (NCBI): domain Eukaryota; kingdom Metazoa; phylum Arthropoda; class Arachnida; order Ixodida; family Ixodidae; genus Ixodes; species Ixodes scapularis. The sequence goes on from NW_024609846.1 coordinate 23,003,895, forward strand.
AAGCCTTGAATCTGAAAATGTCCAACTCAAGAGTGCCCTTGCTGCAACACAGAAGCAGCTTGCAGAAGCCATTCTGACACTCGTGTCAAATTCTACACAGGTATCGCAAGTTTAACAATGTTTCAAACGCTGTTGTCGTTTATTTTGAATTCCTGGCAGCCTCACGTAACGAGTCTTTCACCACAGGAGCAGTTGTCCTAATGAAGTTGAGGCTATAGGCTTGCTAAATGATGATCTGGCGTGCAGATTTAAAGTGTCTGCTAAGACTGTGAGTGCAGTCTTTCACGCCTGGCTGGATGTACTGTCTCGCAACTTCGCAAAACTGATCGTGTGGCCGTCGAGGAAGGCTGTCCGCCGCAATCTCCCGACTGTTTTTCGTGACCCCATCTTCAAGGATGTTATTGGCGTTCTTCATTGTACTGAGATTTTTATACAGAAGCCATCTTACATGCTAGCCAGGAGCCAGACCTATTCTAGGTACAAGCACCACAACACAGTCAAACTACTCCTCACCGTGTCGCCAAATGGAGCTATTACCTTTGTGTCAAAGGCATGGGGGGATGGGTTTCTGATAAGGAACTGACTTTGAAATCGGGACTTTTGAACAATGTGAAGGAAGGTGACGTGCATCTTGTGGACAGAGGCTTTGTATTTTGAGCCCGATAGCTGTATTTTAATTATAAACGGCCCACTCTGGCAAACGCTCGAAGAGCAGCCAGCGGAGAGCATGTCACATCCGCCACAATCGTGACATAGTTTGTCTCGGGACCTTACGTCCGGACGCAGTGGACGCTGCAAGCTACCCCAGCTAATCCTGCTCTGTGGACGTAGCCCGTGATACGCTTTTTCGCACGTTGATGTGCCTAAGGCCCCTGTATAGCTGTGCCCCTGTCCAAGGTCACATGACATTCACACGGCCTTGGATAGGCCCCGAGATGGCTCGTAGCATCCGCTCAAAGCAGACGACGCACACCAGCGATCGGGCACCCACCACAAGTAACCCCAAAGCTGTGTTTGTACGAATTTTGAGTGACAGGGTAATCTTCTATAATCTTGTAGAGGGACAATAGCGACTTCTGGGACACAGTCTCGGGGAGAGGGGAGTGCCTCCTTCAGCTCTTCTCCCATCATGGCTTTAGTCGTGGCTAGGGTGCCTACATGTTTCCGCTCCGCTTTAGGGTGGCGCCAACTTCTTGTTACCCTTTCCCAGATCCTCTCCCACCGCCATTTTGACCCACTTCTTATTTGGCTAAACGTACACAACGTTGAGTTTTCGTAGTTTCGACACACCGGCAACACTGTGAGGCCACTTCCGTTTCCGTTCATAAGAGGAGTCGGACGAGTCGGAGGCTCAGCGGGATGGCGGTCGTCGTGGCTGTCGCTCTCTTTATTCCGGTGTTTCATACTTTGAAGTTGTGAGCAGGAAGTATGCGTTTATCGAAACGTGAGTCCCCTCGACAAAATGGAACGCAACAGACCGGCATCGCACGCCGAAACCTCGCCGTCGGAACGATAGCGGTGGGCGCTCCGCAGCCCTAACGAGGATTAGCGGAGTAGCGCGAGCGCACGACTGGCGAGTGTGACAAAATGGTCGACGAAACAGCGGAGGCTGCCATGGTAACGAGGTAGGCAACACTGGTTTGTCGGCAACAGGTATCACAAACGTTGTCGCCACCCTAAACAGTGGAGCGGCGGAAACATGTAGGCACCCTAGTCGTGGCAGGAAGCGAGACAGTTACTGTCACTACCTGTCAAGGTTCCTAAATGGGCATTACAAACGAGGCGTTAGCGACATCCACCAGGTGCTCTTTGCTAATCGTCTAATTCGTTTTAAAATTCCTTTTCGTGTCTTTTTCAACAAGAGATTGGTGTGTCTGATGTAATAATGCTCCATTGAACACGAATAGACCAAAACATAAGCCCCGAAATTTCGTTGTAGTATCCCTTTAAAGGCCTGTCTGAAGCCGATTCAAGTTCGAAAACTGCTCACAAGCTTCTGTGCTGTTTCCCGTCTGGTATACTTTCATTGCAAAATAATTATGCAAATTTTCACTAGGTGCTCCTTTAAACACGCTTAGATCCATTGGTGTAGGTTGTCCAACTATCGCCATTATTGGTTTATATTAGTATTGATGATGCACAGTTTATTGAAAAATATTAGTGATTAATGAATTGAGTACATTAAATGTGTCATGCAGAAGCTTAACTCCACATAAGTTTTTCAGGTGCAACAGAATATTTATTAATTGCAGAGAACATAGCAAAGACAGCAGCTATTTTCTTTTTAGAGCGCAGCTCTTAAGCTGCCTGTTTCTGGCTTGAGCGGTGTCGGCGTAACCACGCGTTACATTATGGGACGTTTCCCATAACGACATCACGCGGGTCACAAATGATGTCACACGGCGCCTAAATATAGTGAGGAAATTTTTCCGCTAATGTAGCAGGGAAACTTTTCCGCTAGATTTGGCGGGGAATTCTTTCCGCTAATTTAGCGGGAAATTTTTTCTGCTAAATTTAGTGGAGAAATTATTCTGCCAAATTTAGCAGAAAAAATTTCCTGCCACATTTAGCGGAAAAAATTTCCTGCCATATTAAGCGGAAAAAATTTCCTGCCATATTTAGCGAAATCACTTTCCCTCTAAATTTGGTGCAAACACTTCCACGCTAAATTTTGAGAAAAAAATTTCCCATTAAATTTTGCGGAAAAGCTTTCCCGCCAATTTTAGCGGGGAATTTGTTTCGCTAAATTTGGCGGAAAATATTTTTCACTAAATTAAATTTAGTGCAGAAATTTTCCCGTCAAATTTAGCAGGGAAATTTTTCCACTATATTTAGAACAAAAAATTTTCCCGCAAAAGTTAGCAGGAAAATTTTCCAGCTAAATTTTGCGGGAGAACGTCCCATATTGCAACGCGCAGTTACGCCGAAAGCGACGGCAAATTTACCAGGAAATTGTCCCACAATTTCTCGGTAAATCCCCCTCTGTACGCTTCCCTCCCCCCCCCTACCCTTCCCTCCTCCTCCTCAAGAGCTGCTCTCTAATTCGGCGTTACAGAAAATTGTAAACGTCTTTCGTTCTTTTTATTGATTTCTTAACAGCGCAATTTTCATTGCCACATTTGCTTTATTATAACCACGAAAAAAAGTTATCCCGTGCGCCCGCATCTTTGCACCATCGGTACAAACTTAAGATTGCTTTTTTTTTTTTACACGGAGACAGCCTGCTAGTGCTCCTTCCAACGAAACACAAGAACCGCAATCCGGCGATTTTACACCATGACCCAGTTCAAGCACTGAGTCACCGACATCACACCTGGATCCTTAACGGGCAGATAACTTTGATGTGCCCTGGAAAGAGATATGCCTTCAACCCTGAACTCTGCTCTCAAGTTCAACAAACGACCAGAACCTAAACATTGCAGAGAAATGGTCCGAATCTTAGTCAAGGCTGCCGGGAAGAAATAAGATGGACTCTTGAAGAAGCACCTGGAGACAATCGCACGCAAGATAGTCAAGGAACAGCCATATTTCAAAGATGTTACTGATGGGTGCATCGTCGGAACTGGACACGAGTCCCTGCTAAATCCGTTCGTTTCAAAGATGGAAAACAGAGTTCGTCCAGAAAAGACTTGTGGCTCTCAAAAAAAAAAAGAAAGAAAGGCAGTCTGGATGCCTGCACCCTTCCAATCCTGACAAAACCAAAAATGTAAAAAAAAAAAAAAATGTCGAGCTTAAGGAATTTTATTAAAATGGAAAAAACCAAAAATATGATATACTGGATCTTATGGAGAGCACATACTTGCTGCAAAGGGCGGACATTGATTCTGGCGTAATGAACGTCTAAGGCCTCAAGGAGGCTTGGCCTTTCCTTTTCTAGCTCTTTGGTTTATTTCAGCACTTCAGACAACTTGTGTATGTCAGAATTGAAAGCATTCTAAATGATTCACTGCCGAAAAAAAAAGCTCAAAAGATAATAAAGTTTATGCAATACAAGAAACTGGTGAAGAAACTACTTACTGTGTTCAAGGGCGTGCGGGCCATCCCGGACATCCGCAAGCAGACATGATGCGTGCAATCCTGCATCTAGTGACATACTTTGGTGAAAAATTGGAACTGCTACTTCTTCACAGTGAGGTAAGATAATCCCCAGCATATTGCTATTGGATGACCGTTGTTCATGCATCTTGTTCTTTTATAGAAAGACGAGGCAGCGATTGACATGACACAAGGAGCAACACCTATCTTGCCATGCATCATTGCTCATGGTGAGACTCCATCAGTCGAATATCAGGAACGTCTTGTCGCCATGGCCTTTGATTATTTTGCGCTTTATTAGTCTTCCAATCCACTTCTGGGCACTTCAGGCTCATTATAGATGTGCAGTTCTAGTTTTGAAATATTTATTTATTTGTTGGAGATAGCATTTACGCAACGAGGAGTTACTTTCTGTCAATCGACGGAACCATCGTCATGGAGGACCTTCACCTCTTTGAAAGATCCCTGGGCTGATGAAACGTCAGACATGTCGCAAACCGAGCAATTCTCCTAGTGCGTGAGGTACGTGGAGCCTAGCACCATGGCAATAGGAGAAGATTTGCTTTGTTTCGTGGCCGTTGAGGATGTCTCTGCTTCCAACTTGGCCCACACACTGAAACACGAGCTTGTAAAACTTGGGCTGAATATGAAGTTGATGAGAGGTCAGGGATACAATGGTGCCGCGGTGATGAGTGGTGCACTCCACAGTGTGCTGGCACTCAATTGCGACGAGTTTCCTACTGCGTTGTACACGCACTGGTCATCGCACTCCTTCAATATCTGCCTAAGTGACGCCTTGGCTGTTCAAGACATTAAACGGGCCTTTGGTACGATCGGCGACATTTGCTCATTCTTCAGGGCTTCCTTGAAGAGGACTGCTCTTTTCAAGAGGTACCTTGAAGAGTCATCACGGTCTTTCTGTCGGATACTGTGAGACGAAGTAGGTGGAGCATCACACAGAGCCGTTTCGCTGTTGAGCGAAACGCTGCCTCAAGTAATAGCCGCACTGGAAGAGCTCATGGAAATCTCCCGTGACACGACAAGCGCAGCAACCGCGTCTGCTCCCCACCACCGAGTGTGCTCCTTTAACTTTCTCATATGTCTCGCCGTAAGTGAGGGGTTCTTGGGGCTCACGCATCACCTGCCGGAATACCTGCAAAGCACTTCTGTAGACATAAGCGTCGCCTTAAAACACGTCGACTTGGTACTGACTAAATTGGAAGAAATGTCCGCTGATTCCGAAGCAGAATTAATCGAAATTTTCGATGCCTGTGAAAAATCAGCGAGTGACTTTGGCGCAACTTGTTGAGATGACACGAGTAGTGGGCACGCAAAAGTATCGGACTAACCAGTCTGCAAGCTAGGCGTGAGAATACTGCAGGCAAGCGACATTTTGCAAGCCATAGATCAACGCTCAATTGCATACAGTTTGTTCCGCCAAGACAAGCTGCCGTAGGCGACTTCGAGTGTGTGGAGCCGGCATTCAAATTTTACGTCGAAGACATGCAAACAGCGCACATCCCAGCGATAAGAGGAGAATGAGAAATTTGAAAAACAAAATGGCAGAGAGCAACAGAGGAACAATTGCCGCGGTATGCGACAAACACAATTTTGAGCTGCGATGAAAATCTGTTTTCCAATCTGCGCACACTGCTGAAGATTCTGGCGACACTACCAGTGACGACTGCAACTGCGGAACGCAGCTTCTCCACTCTCCGGAGGCTAAAGACGTACCTGAGAAACCGGACAGCTGAAGGCTGACTTAATGGACTGGCTCTAATGTCAGTTCACAGAGCGCCAGTAAGCGTCGACGAGGTAATCACGACGCTTATGGGGAAGTCACGCAAGATGAAGATCACAACGCAAGTTGTATGTTTAGGCTTGTTCCAAAGACAATTTTTCTATCATGTTGTTCAAGAGAAAATACAACAATCAATTAACTGCTTGCAGCACTATTTTAACATTTTCCTTTTTCTTCAATTGTTTAGTGTGCTCCTATTTTCCATGTGAAGACGATCGTGCTCATTTCTTCATTTTAGAGTTTGTTTTGTTCATGACTTTCCGATCTGTAGGCAATCCTGTCATTTCTTCATTTTAAAGTTTGTTTTGTTCACAACTCTCCCATGTATAAACGATTGTATTTCCTCATTTTAGAGTTTGCTTTGTTCATGACTTTCCCATGTGTAGACGATCATGTTCATTTCATTTCAAAGTTTCTTTTGTTCATAACTTTCACTCGTGTACTTTTTTCCCGCCAAAGTGTGTCAGGCGACAGGGCGCCAGGCCTTTGCAAGCTGCAATAATAACGCTTTTAATCCTCACTTCTTTCTTTTTTTAAGAGACAAAAATGTTAATAAAGTGCCTTATTATTAGTATTTTTATTATTCAATCGATTTTAAAATACGAAGTATTGTCGCTCAAAATATAATTCCAGGGGAACAGTAAAATGAACTCACTTATTACGCCCAGTAACAAAAAAAGAACAGGAAGAAGGAAAGTACAACTACGGGGTAAATTAAAAAGAAATAAAGTGAAATTAAATTAAAAGAAGTACATTTTACCTTAAAAATATCCCTTTGTGCCTTATTGCTTCGATTGAAGGTGCTTTTCTAAAAAGTGATATACTAGTCGAGCTCTGGTATATTCAAACATGCCAATACCAATATTTAGATGACCATGGGTGGACGCAAAAAAAAAAAATGTAACTTACAATTTAAACTGGGGCTAGCAGAGAGAGCTCATTTAATGCAAAAAATCATGTTGCCTCCCCTTCCCCCCCCCCCCCCCCCCCCAGCCCACCCCCCTACCCCCCGAAAAATCCTGGCTACGTGCCTGCAACCTTACCATTTATATGATAATTTGGCTGCGAGGGCTTCGCAGCGGTGGCGTTGCGATGTGCTCATGTTTTCTTTTTGACGAGACATAAGGGAAAAGTAAGGGAAAAGCAATTTCTAACCGACAAATAATTAAACCAATTGTCGTTTACGACAGTAATTAGTAACAGTAATTTAAAAATCATTAGCTTGTTGTCTATAACATTTCTGATTCAACAGAGACAAGTTTGCTCTGGCGATAGCTCACCCCCGCAAACCAAGAAATCTCTGGGCCCCCTGCGAAAAAAATCCTGGATACGTGCCTGCGACAGAGGCTGCTCGCCAAACACAAGCCAACGTTGAAGCGGCGTATAACTTGGCACTCACGGCAAAAGACGCAGCCAGGCAGCTGAAGGACATTAACGAGGATTGAAAGACAGTCGCGAACTACGACGCTAGCATGCACGCAACCGCAGAGAAGAGCTCACCTCACGAAAAGAAAGACAGTTGCTATCATTGCATACGTGCCAACTCTTCCGAATCTTCCGTAAAATGCACAAATTGCGACCAATTTTACGTTTTTATGAATCTTGCTTAGAATTTTAAAAAAGTTGCTAAAAAGACACCGCTGCTCGCAGTACCTTGCACCGCCACAAGAGGGCAACAGGTATTGTCTGCGGCAGAGTCATAGTTTTTATTATCCGTCTATCTGATGGCCACGGATCCAAAACCAATCCAAAACCCAAAGCCTTTGTTCATGTTCAGCATGTTCAGCCGTGGTTCCAGTGATGCCAACCGTAGGGATTTGTCCTTACGCGTAGAGAGTTTTGGTGTTGAAAAGCGCTTTGTGTGGACGTAGGGACGGCGTGTCTAGGTTCCATCACACCGTAGGGACTTTTTGTTACCCAAGAATTACCCCGGTTGTTGTTTGCTTTGCAATATTCTTAGTTTTATCACAGTTGAATAGTACCTCTTCACCTATTACAAATTGCTGAGTTTGTGCTTGTCTACAGAATAAGCTGTGTGTAATAAACTTTTAGGAGATTTTAAAACAATCCCTTGTGTCTGTTTACCTTCCTTTTTACAAACAACTTGGCGAATGCACTTGCAAAGAGCTGGGCGAGTGCAACGATGGCCAAAAATCAGCATGACGGCCAACATTGCATCGGGTCGCGCTTCCAGTGTTGTCCAATATTACGCCGGTCTTTGCCAATGTGGGACCACCTTGGCTGGAACCATGGTTTAGCAATGGCCCAATATTGGCACCAATGATGGGGCCGACATTGGCGGAACAGTGGCCCAGCATTGGCACCAATCACTGGGCCAACGTTGGAAAGGGTAGCGCTTCCAATATTGTCCAATATTGAGGCCGGTCTTTGCCGATGTTAGGCCAATGTCGGACCGACATTGGTGTGCTGCCTGGGACGAGTGTCCGCTTTTTTTGCCGCCACGTTGACCGCCGCTAATGTTTTTAAAAGTCATGCATCATCGTACGGCAACAATCCTCCTCGTCCTCTTCGTCAACTAGTCGATTCTCGACATATCTTGCGTCATTCTCGGCGCCAGGGGGCTAGGGCAGCCATGTGCCGTGTTCCAAAATTCACCCGATCTTACTCCAGGGTAAGGGTTTTGCACAATGGCGTTTGAAAACCTACCCCGCGTACAGCGTTGCTCTAGTTGTGTTGTCACGTGACACAACGCGACGGAGTAACTCTGATCTATTTGAGTGAGATTTGAACACACTCAGGCTTGTTAGTTGGCGGCAATTAGAAACCGTTGGAACTTCGAACGCTCAAGCTGCTTTGTGTCTTGTTCCTCGGGTCTAATTGTCTTGTCAAAAGTGTGCCAAACTTTACAGCAGTGGCAATTTTTCCGAAATGTCCGACTCTAATAGTGACGCCGATAAAGGCACATTAACGTCAACAAAAAAAAAAAAAAAAAAAAAAAAAAAGCTATGAACGAGAGGTGAACGATTCCGAAAAGAGAAAGAAGCTCCACACAAACAACGGTTTCGGGAAGCATGGCTGCCAGAAGCACCATTCAAGGACTAGCTCGCTGCTGTTGTTCCGAGCGATCCGTTTCGAGCCGCATGCAAGGTATGCAATGCGAATTTGGGTGCGGGGCACAGTGAACTGCGGAAACACTCGGAAAGAGGCTCTCATAAGAGAGCTCTTGAAAGCTACCAAAAGCAGCCGCTTTTGAGTGGTTTTATCGTAAAGAAGAAAGAAAACCTTGAGCGTAGTGTAAAGGCAGCGGAGAAACGAATGTCGGCATTAATAGCTGAACACTCGCTTTCTTTCAAAGCCATAGATCATCTCGGCGAGCTAATGAAAACATGTTTTCCAGACTCTGAGATTGCGAAAAATGTACAGGTTCACAGAACGAAATGCACTGCAATTGTGAAGAATGTGTTGACACAAGTGGAGGTTCAGTGCCTTTCTGAAGTTCTGAAAGAGAAGTTCTCCATTTTTCTGGAACAGGGCACAGATATTTTTAGTCTCAAGTTCCTGTGCTGTGTTGTGCAGTACTTTGATGACGCGAGGGTTGGCGTTGTCACGCAGCTTCTTGAAGCAATTCCTCTGGGTGCCACAAGTTCCACCTCAGAATCTTTGACCGCTGCTGTCGTGCGCTACCTTTCTGACAAGAATATTCCCATGTCCAACATAATTGGATTGTCTTGCGATAATGCCAGTGTCATGGTCGGGGAACGCAACTCTGTCATGACGAAGCTCCAAGAGCACGCTGATGAGAGCTTTGTTGCTATCAAGTGCACCTGTCACTCTCTCCACATTGCTGCAAGCAGAGCCGCATATGGCAGCTTCCGAGGTATCTGGAAGACCTTCCGCGCAACGTTGCCAGCTACTTTGGACACAGCTCCAAGCATCAAGCCCAGCTGGCTGGGCTCCAGGAGTACACATCTGGAGAAAAGCGTAAGGTCCTATGGCCAAGCAATACGATGTGGCTTGCATTGCACCAATGCGTGGAGCGCGTTCTCCAGGAGTGGGAGATCCTGCGGCTGCATTTCCTGCAAGCATCAGTTGAAGACAGGATTGTGGTGGCAGAGCATATCCAGAACTCGATGACTGCAATAACCGAGGCATACCTCCAGTTCTTGGAGTATGTTCTTCACTTTTTTCTTAACAAACTGAACGCTCTCCTTCAGAGCAAAGATAACTTGATCGGAATTCTGCAGGAAGCAAGCCAGCGCCTTCTTCGTTGTCTCGGTCAAAGCTTCATCAAGACAGAGGCAATCAACCCTATGGACCCTCGTATACTACTACCATTAGAGGAGATCTATCTGGGAGGGAAATGCAAAACGGTACTGGACAGCGTTCAAGCGACTGAGCCATCGGAGGCGCACAACTTGAGGCTCCATTGTTTATCGTTTTACCAGACTGCTGTGGTTGAAGTGCAAAAACCACTTCCAATATTTGGGCCATTCTTCACAGAAGTTGCATTCGACCGCCCTGCCACGGCACTGAGCTACGAAGCTCGGAACACACTGCCTGCGCTTCCTCTACTGCAGGAGCGGCACAAGCACCTGTTGCCCTGCCCTGAGGCTGTGCAAGAGGAGTGGAGGATGCTTCTGGCCTACTTCCCTGAGGACAAGAAGAAAGAACTCGTGACGAAGCCCTCAGCTGCATTTTGGTGCAACATCTCCAAGCTGCAGACTTTTGATGGCACGCAAAAGTTCGCCAACATCTCAACTCTAGCAAAATTAATACTTTCGCTTTTAAACTCTAATGCAGACACGGAGCAAATCTTTTCGATGATGAGCGATGTCAAAACCAAAAAAAAAAGAACAAGCTGAGACCGAGCAGTATTAAAGCTGTGTTGATCGTGAAATCGGCCATGGTATCAAAAGGAACGATATGCAAGGACATGAAAGCGGAGGAAAAGCACATGAAGTTGTTTAAAAAGGACATGTACAACTAGGTTTGTGACTGAGTTTCAGTACCGTCAAACTCTTCAAGTTTGGAAAAAAAACAAAAAACACTGCTTGAAGTAGCAGCATTTGCCCCCACTGGTTATTACTTCTCAGTTTTTGTTCTTTTTTTTGTGTGTATATATGCACTTGGTCCGAGTATTATTTGGCCCATAATTTATGTCATGCAAATTATGCACATATCTAACTTATTTTCACGTGTACTATTACTGTTTTTATTAAACCACTTTTCCTGAACATTTTGTATTCGTCTGCTTGAGACCTGCGGCGCATTCTTCACGTAAGTTTTCTTTTCTTTTTTTTTTTCTGCGTAGAAACAAATGTGGGAACTTTTCAAGTCTCATGTAGGGACATGTAGGGAATATTAAGGGTGAGTGTAGGGTTTTTCGCAAAAAATAGTTGGCATCAGAATATGGTTCAGCCTTGCTGCTTCGGCCAGCTTTATACCAAGCAGTCCGGCATCTGTGTTTGTGGCACGTGTAGTCGTTGTAGCATTCCCCTAGTCGCGGTAGCTTTGCGGCACAATGGCAAACTCCAAACCCTAAAAGAGGTACTTTCAGGTGTTCCTGAAGTCTTACACGTCAGAATTCCCGTGCTTTGTGCCGACCAAGAAGGGAGAAAAGTTTGGATTCTGTGCCACGTGCACGTGTGATGTTAGAATGGGGACTGCTTCAAACAAGTGTACTCCAAAAACTTTCTAAAGCAGGCAAAATTGGCAACAGCAAAATCGCTGAAACAATAAACCATCTTTGATTCCGAGAACTTTTTAAAGTAGGTGAAATCGGCAATGGAAGAATCGCTGACAAAATAAACCATCACTCATTCCGAAAAGATACCGCAGGTTGTGGACACAGCAGATAATCGCTTCACAGTGCGAAGGACCCGCGGAAACCCACCAAGTCCTCGCATCTCACAAGAACGATTACCGCAAATCGCGGACGCAGCAAATTCAAGTTTTATGGTGCAAGAAACTGCGGGAACCCGCTACAAACTGCTTGCCACGGGAACCGATATCGCACACGCCGATCACAGACAAAAACGCGGAAATTCGCAAGAAACTTGTATGTCATGGCAACGAACACCGCAGGTAGTGGACACAGCAGATTCCCATTTCACGATGCAATATCCACGCAGGAACAACTCGCGTGTTACGGGAGCCGATATCACACGCACAGATCACAGACAAAGACGCAGCAACCCGCTATGAACTCGCTTGTCAGAGGTACCGGTACAGCAGACCACACGGATGACACGATTCCCGTCGCACATCGCGCGACATCCGACAGGAATCGGGGGGTGGGCAATGTTTCGGAATTTTAATGGTAGATATTTAGCCAGAAAAACGGGATAGGGGATTTCTGGGGGCGGGCGTTCTCTTGGAACTTTATGGTACTGACATTGCGGGCCTGACCGGAAAAGACACCGTGCTCCCACGGGTGAAGCTGTGGGTGTTCAGCGGATGGTCTGATGACAGTTCTAGCGGAAACTTCGCGCCATTCCAAGTGAGACAAACCAAACTGTCAGTGCATCGAGACTTTGTTATAGCGTAACCGTGTAGTGATCCCAAAGGCGGCTGGGAGCCAGGTCCTACAGCACTTCCACACAAATCATCCTGGGATGATGGTGATGAGGCCAATGGCTCATAGCCTAATCTGGTTGCCGAAATTCAATCAAGAGATGGAGCAGTTTGTGTGCTACTGCAACAAGTGCCAAACCAACCGTCAGAGCGACTCCAAGGCACCAGTACCTTTCTGGATTAAACCAGAGCAGCCCTGGAGCAGGTTTCACGTCGACTTTGCAGGCCTAGTCAAAGGCAAGGTTTTCTTGGTAATCGTTGATACATATTCCAACTGGGTGCAAGTGGAGATCATGCTATACATGACTTCGACTGCCGTGATCGGGAGTCTGCAAGAGTGTTTTGCTACACATGGTTTGCCGGACGTCATTGCCTCTGATAATGGAACTGCATTTACCAGCCAAGAAATGCAAGACTTCCTCAGGCTGAATGCTGTCTGCTTTGTGTACACAGCTCCATGCCACCCTGCAAGCAATGGCACGACAGAGTGGATGGTGAGGGAGGTGAAGGGCAACACTCAAGAAGCAATTGCAAGGACATACTCAGCGTAAAATCTCGAGATTTATGTTCAAACAGCACACCAACCCACACTCGGGGACCGGCAAGACAGCAACCGAGCTCACGATGGGACGAAAGTTTTGTTCCCCACTGGACAGGCTTGATCCGGATCGAATTAGAGAACGGGAGAGACCAGTCCCGAAGGTGAAAAAGTTCCAACTATAGGATTTAGGTCTCAATGAAAATTTTCACCCCTGGCCCGCAATGGAAAGCGGCAAAGGTGGTTGTCATAACGGGCCCAGTCTCGCACAGAATGGAGCAGGAGAACGGCGAGATTCATCGACGCCAACGTGATCAGCTGCACAAGACTTGGCTGAATGTCAGCGTCAACCCAACTAACGGGACAATGCGCTGTTCAACTGCCACCCATCACCTGTCGTCGAGAGCCAACGGAACAGGTTCCTTCACCAGATGCAGAGGTTCATGACCAGTCGACAAGTCCTCCTCCTCGAAGGCCGTCAAGATTGTGTCGACCAGTCTTAGGATTGGGACCTTGTGTTTATTAGCTAGCGAGACTGCATCCTTCTAAGAGGGGAGGGATGTAATGTAGTGATAAGTTTCACAGTTTTCACTATGTTTAGCGGACTTAATATTTTCGGTTGTCAACCTTGTTATACGTATGTTATCAGAAAAGCAAAGTAAAACCTTCCAGTCGTGACCAAGACAGCGATGCATGCGGCTCGTCATCACGTAAAGGACACTGTATAGTATGGAACAGTCAAAACATTTTCTTTATCTATGAATAAGGCATCTGCATCTAAAAGTGATCTCAAAGCCAGGAGCAGTGACAATTGGCAAAAGTACCTTATCTGCCTCAAATAAAATGCAACTTCTACTCTTGTTAATAAATTTCCCAAAACATATGTCCCGAATTTTCGGAAGACTCAATCTTTTTTCTGTCGATTTGAAAAAAAACAACAAAAAACAAATTAGTTGCTAGTTGTTTATACAGCAGGAGTTTAGTCTCCCAGAACATGGCGACATTGTTACCCACTGTAGATAAGCAATTTAGCCAGTGTGGTACAACCGCTAGCCTGGGGTCTGTAACGTGCACCACGCAGTAGTGATACACAACCGCACGCCGGTACGATGCTCATCCAGATCGAAACGGGCAGGGGTGGGGATTGAACCCAGGATCCCTGGGTTCTGCAGCGCGAGCTTTCGCTCCACGTACTCCGAGCTGGTGTGCGCTAGCCCACTCGGCCACCAATCCCCCTGTCGATTTGAAGTTGTTCATTAGTTTGGCGTGATGTGGATATTGTTAGAAAAGAAGGAAAGAAAAGATGACGTGAAAAAGGGCACGGGAGAGTCATTGCGGAACAGCCAGCGACTGGCAGTCAAGGCTGCAGGCTCTTGGGACATGCCCCAAACATGGACTGGGCTGCCGGATCATAGACAAGAACCAACACCTGCTTGACAACACTCGAGCAAGACCGATTCTTTATAGAAGTCGCCGATTTGCCAAACCTTCGATCGATTCAAGACCAAAACTCGAGCAAGAAGGCTCGCACCCCGACGCTCCACTATGATCCAGCTCCCATCCTCACATCCCCATGACGAAACCTCAGAGTTGTCGTAGTGACATCAACACAAGCTACAGGTTTGAATCTTTTAACTGATACGGACTTTGCAAAAATGCCAATTTCTTGTCCATTTGTTTTTTCATTTCGTTGCTTTCTTTTTTTTTTTTTGCCGATTTTCTAGGTCTCATTTTTGGGTTTTATTTAGATCTTCACTAATGTTTCAAACCCTTCCATTACACTTGGCACGTTCAAAATTGCATATTGTGATATAGAGATGTCATACACTTCTAAACTCTAAATTTATTTCAGCGTGCATTGATGAACGCCTGGAAGATTTCAGTTACATAGTTGACGGTTCTTCGAGTGGTTCTTTCATTGCTAGAAAAAACTAGTATCTATGACATTTACAAGCTGTTGTGTGTTCACAATTAAAGAGCCTGGCATCTTTATTGTATCACTCTGTAGTTTTCCCACGGCCGTTGCTTTCAGAAAAGTGCTTCAGCTCAAAAGTAACTCCCCCCGTGCAAAAACGTAATTTCATTTCACAGTGCGACGGCATGGCTGGTATCCAGCACAATAGCGTCAGAGCGTCCGCACACGCCCGCATCTATCATTGAAAAAATTTAAAAAAAAACAACGCGAGACGAGATTCACGATACGACGAGGGCGCGAAAGAGGAGACGGCCGGAAAAACCATGCGAGACCGGATGGACGATTGATGTAACTAAAGCAAGGGTGCAGGCGAGCTGGTTCAATAGTGACATTGGAGTTTTGTGCCTGTCCTACGTCCCGGCTCCAGGGTTACAATGCCACAATTCATGCAGGGTACTTTGTGTCGAACGGCCGCTTGCGCCACGTAGCTCACGCATGCACGAAACGCACGAAAAGTCAATGGCGGAAGAAACGACACCCTGCCGAGTTTAATGAGTTTAATTGGTTTCTTGTTTAGGTCCGTCTTGTTTGTGCTTTTGTCTGTGAGAGTGAGTGATAGTGGAAGCATGCACTGACCACCATTAAGCGCCGGACGACGAGGCGGAGCCTCGGAGACGGAATTCTAAAACGACAACCACAGCTCTGGCCCGCAATACTGAGGCCAGGAACCACGGAACAGCCAGACAACTAGCTGGTGAGAGAGGGACGGAAAACGTTGGATTAGTCTGCTCAGAGAACACGCAAGCATGGGAACTGAGGAACAGCCGCGGTCAGCGTTGATCACGGTGTGACGGAAAGAGGATGATGGTGAGGCCGAGAGCTACAGATGCAGACCGTGCATGCGAATTGCGATGCTAGAGCAGAAACTGGAGCAGAGAGCGGAAGAGGTCATGGAGAGGCACACGCGAGAACTGAACCAGAAGTTTGGGAACGCGTTAGAGGCCATGCACCATGAGTTGGTGACAAGAATGACAACCGGGAGCACACAACGTTGTCGGAAATACAGGACTTGGAAAAACGGCTCTCTCAATTGACGAAGCTCCTGGAGGACCTCAAACAAAAAGAGCAGAGAGGACAGCAAATGGGATTCGGCAACCCAAGAGCATCAGGAGAACAGGACAGGTCATTCGCCTTGGAGGGAAGGGAAACACCCACCAAAAAAAACAAGGAAATGCCTGAAACACCCACACCAGGGAACAGACGACGGGTGATGGTGGTGGGTGACTACAATATAAACCGCTTTAAGCGTAACTACCTACGAAAAGTCTCGAGGGATGAGAGGGTGCAGGTAATTCCTCTCCCAGGAAAGGGTGTGAAGAAGGTGAGGGAAGTGATTGAGGCTGCAAAGCCAGATGACTCCACCATGGTTATAGTCCACGCTGGGCTCAATGACTGCCTTAACTTGAAGTCCCTCGACGAGACCATCAAGACAATCGAGCAAATGGCAACCGAGCTCCCCAGAGCGGCCATTCACATCTGCACGCAACCTGAGATCACAGCCATGGGCAAGGCCACACTGGAAAACCTCAGGGAGTACAATGACCGCCTGGAAACACTGTGTGCCAAGGGACCAGAAAACCTGGAGCTGGTGGACTTGCATTCGACGAAGGAGAAACTAAAATATCCGTTCAACATCGAACACTACACCGAAGCAGCCAGCGAGACGGTGGGTGGACAACTGGCCAAGCACACACGGGCTTTTTTAGCCAGAGGCAAACGAGACTCGAAGAGACAATGACCAGAAAGTCGCAGGTGGGAAGGGCCGGGAGCACTCCCAACAACACACCACAGGGAAGAGAGCAGGCCCAATGGGGAAAAAAGGGACATTTGAAGTTGCCATACAGAAGGCCAGGATGGCAAGCCATAGGGATGGGTTGGAGATCAGACCATGCAGCCTCCTGGGACAGCCAGGGCAGGAGTTGCCCATGCCATAGGGGGCAGAGGTGGGAACAAGACCAGGGAACACCGTTGTGGACCAAATGGGAGAGCCCTCAATACAGGAAGTTGGCACACTCAAGAACCAGGTACTGAAGAGGAGGCGAGCCGGGACAAGACGAAGTAAAAGGAGAAAACAATCGGAGGCAGTCAAAATCGGGGTACTCAACATGCAAGGGGGAAGTCGACTAAAATGGGAGAAAATTCAACACAATGCAGAAAAGGAAGAAATTCAAATATATGCAGTAACCGAGACCCACCTGCGAGAACAAAAGAGGCCCCAGCTAAACGATGAATGGGAATGGAGAGGCAGTAACAGGGAAAGCAGGGAAAAAATGGGAGGAGTATATAGGCTTCATGATACTACACAAAAAGATTGAACGCAACGAGACACATCAGGAAAAGAATTGCAGGGATGGATATCTGTAACATTAAAAGGAAATAGAAAACTAAATATATGTACAGTCTACATGGCAACGGCAAAAGAAGACCAGACATGGAATACCTCCATTTACGAGTGCATCTCAAAAGATATCTGCACAACTTTTGAAAATGAGCCGACCATGACTGTGGGAGACTTCAACTGTCATATACTGGAGCTGGATGGTCGAGAAAGCGGAGCAGCAGGACTGAGAAAACTAGTCAAGAAACATGACCCAAGGATAATCAACCTGGAGCCAGAGTGTGAGGGAACAGCAACATGGAGCCGCAGAAATCAGCAGACAGCAATTGACTATGTGCTCATAAGTAATAATGCAAGCAGAATGAACATAAAAATTGACTCCATGCACATTGATGAGAGCAAGGTAAACAGCTGCGGCAGTGACCACAACAGAATCCTGATAAAACTTAACACCAAAAATCAGACAAAAAAAGGAAACAAAGATGCACAGTCAGGAAAGCCACTGGAAGCCGGGAGCAGAAGAGACGATAGATGAATTTGCATCAGAACTGGAGGAAAAAATTCAAGCAGAGAACACATATGACGAACTTATCAGTTTAATCTGCAAAACTGCAAACAAACATATAGGGAAAACCAGGAAAGGAAGGCGACAAAACCGAAAACCATGGTTTGACAAGGAAGTAAAGGATGCTTTCAGGAGGAGGCAAGAGATCAACAAACAGCACAGGTGGGCACAGCGTAAAGGCTATCCTCCAGCACGGGTTGAATACCTCTGGGAATGCTTTGAAGAACAAAAAGCACAAGTCAAGGCACTAGTAGCTGCAAAAATAGAGCAGTTCAGCAGGAAGACGGAAGAAGACATACTAAAAGAAGGGAAAAAGGCTAGCAAAACATTTTAGAAACTAATTACTTCGATGCAGACCCAATCGAGTAGAAAAACGGACCAGACACCAATACTACAAAAAAATGGCAAAGACTTAGAGGACAAGAAACAGGCAGAAGAGTGGCTAACCGAATATTTTACACAACAACAAGTCCTAAAGCGAATTCCAGAGGAGGCAAACAATGGATCAAAAACCACTGAGTAAAAAAGGACAAAAGCACTCCATAATGGACCCCATAACGAGCATGGAAATGAAGAGGCAAATAAAAAGGCTGAGAAACCGAAAGGCAACAGGAGCAGATGGTATCCCCAATGAGTTCATCGAGGCACAGGACAGCCTCAGGACATGCTTTAATGCAATACTCGAGTCGAAGGAAATCCCGGAAAACTGGAAACAAGCAAAAGTAAAGCTAATATACAAAGGAAAACAGACAAACCCAAAAGACCTGGGAGCCTACAGACCAATATCAATCATAAGTAATGTCTGCAAGTTGTTCACCAGTATAATTAACCATAGACTGCAGAATATCTGTGAAAAAAATGCCATGTTAGTACAAGCTCAGAATGGGTTCCGGCAAAACAGAAGAACAAGCGACAACCAATTCACTTTAATGCAGGCAACAGAATTAAAAAACACACAGAACTCCAAGCTGTATCTGGCATTTTTGGATATGGAAAAAGCTTAGGACGCAGTACCACATCAGACTCACTGGACAAAAATTAGAAAAAGTGGGATTGATGAGAACAGCGTGAAACTCCTGAAGGGCCCATACAGGGAATATGAGGCCTGCTACACACTAGGAAAATACAATTCAAGACCAGTGCCGGTCACTATTCGACTGAAGCAGGGGTGCCCCCTGTCACCAACACTGTTCAATGTATATATCAACGACCTCCTCAGCGACTGGAGGAAGAGGGAGGGAACTAACTCCAGTTGGGACCAACTTCAACTGGAACTTGGTTCCATAAACCAGTTGCAGTTGATCCCAGTGGGAACCAGTTAGAAATTTTCGCCTGAGAACGCCACGAGTGACTAAAACTGCAAGAGTTTAAGTTAAAAATAGAACACACAAACGGGATCCCAGTTCCACATGCCGACCGATATATATTGCTAGTATCCGGCGGCGCGCTCAGCTATATACCGGGACTATGCGTATAAGAACTCTGATGCGAAGTCCAACCGCCGACCGAGGCCTGCTCGCACGGATCAAGTTTCGTTCACGGAGACGGCTGTTACTGGGGGCCTCCGCAGACTCTCTCAACCTACGACGCAGCTTGCATCGTGCTGCGCCATTCTGTTACGGTTTAAATAAACGCATTACCCTGAGTATCTGAAACTGGCGACAAGGAAGTTTCTCGAAGGATGGACGACTCCACTCATCACGGACGGATTCCGGAGTTTTTCCCCGGCGGAAACTGGAGTTCCTGGTTAGAACGCCTCGAATTCTACTTCAAGGCTAAGAACATCACAAGCTCCGCAAAGAAGCAAGCCGTCGTCCTGCGGTGAATCAACTTATGACACCAGTCGAGCTCTGCTCGCGCCCAAGAAGCCTTCAGAGATCGAGTTTGAGGACATCATCAAGAGCCTCAACATACACTATGACCATCAGTTGCTGACGCACGCAGCAGATCCCCATGTCACTGAGCGGAAGAAATGAAAGCCTGTGACGGCTCGACGATCTTGGCCATGACAACAGAGAGCACCAGCAGCTGAATCGCGACTGCACAAATACTTAACCCACGAATCCGCGTCATTGAAGCATTCCGAGTCGGGATGGCATGTGGCGGCCCGTGGCCCGTCTAGACATGCTCCAGACAGCGGACGATCCTGCGACGAAGACCGCGCAAGCGGACGGCGGCTGTAGGGGTGAAACCCGGCACCGCGCATTCCAAAGGGGGAGAGCTCGGTGGCCGAGCGTCGGGGGACCGTCGGCTCAAGAGCCAGGCGGCTTAATGGGCTCTCCCTCGCCTACATAAAGACAGCCCGGCGAGAGGGAGTCTTCGTCTGGGGCTCGAGAAGAAAACACGTCTATTGGCCCGCCTGTTAGCTTTGATTATTAAACTTATGTAGTCCTTGTTAAACAGTTATCTTGTTTTACTTTACCTATACTGAAGTTCCTTCGCGACTACAGGCACATTGACAAACTCTACAAGACCTCAGCAATCATGAGCTCAGAGACAGAATGGTATTTGGAAGAATCCAAGCCGGCAACACGACCACAATTATTCGGGAAGCGCCACAGCCACAGAAATGGCAGGTCGTCCAAGGTCACCACATTGGGCATTTCGAAGCTGAGGAGACACCAAGGAAGCTTCAGGATAAGGGCTGGTTTGGTGGCACGAGATGCTATGTCCGCCGACACGACACATAGCAGCATGCTTGGAGTATCTGTACCGCAAAATAACAACAGGAAAAAGAGTAGGAATGCATCATTCGATCGAGACAAAGGAACTTCCATTCCCCACCATACATCTCGACTGGGGGCGTCCAGCTTTTCAAGTTGGATTTGAGTGATGCTATCAGCAAGTTTAGCCGGACGCAGATTCCCGTAAATATGTAACAATTAACGCTCAAACGGGGTTGCTCCAGTACACGCGGTTGCCATTTGGGGTATCCTCAGCATCGGCGGTTTTCAAGAGTGATGGACAGTTTGCTACAGAATTGTATGGGTGTGGTGGTGTATTTCGACGACATCCTTGTGACTGGGAGGGATGACAAGGCATGTTACTGCAATTTAGAAAGAGTGCTGGAGAGGTTACATAGTGCCGAGTTGAAAAAGTGCACCTTTTTTGCAGACAGAGGGAAGTACATGGGCTACGTAATCAGTGCTTCGTGCTTCCGTCCGGCACCAGGGAAAGTGCAAGTCCTTGTCGAGGCCCCCGAGCCAACAGACATCATGGAGTTGCAGAGCTAGTTGAGCTTGCTGAACTTGCATCGAAGGCCTTCAGCAGCCGCTGCACTTGCTGCTGAAGGGCGAGACATGGCAGTAGAGCCCCGAGCAGCGACGAGCATTTGAGGCAAGCAAGCAATTGTTGGTGTCTGCTTCGGTGTTGGAGTACTATGATCTGGGAGGGCCTTTGGTGCTGTGTTACGACGGATCGCCATAAGAAGTGGGAGCAGTTCTGGCACATAGGCTACCGACGGGCGGGGAGAAACCAATTGCACTTGTATCCAGACAGTTGACAGTGACAGAAAAGGATTACAGCCGGATCAATGAGGAAACGCTACCGCTTTTGGTGTAACCAATATCAACCAATTCGTGTGGGGACAGCCATTCGAGATGTTTTTTTACCAGAACCCACTCATTCGCCTTCTGGGTCACGATCGGAGTATTCTTCAACAGTGCTTGCCACAGGTGTTAAGATGGGCTTTGACACTCGGCTGCTATGACTACAGACTGAAATATCGGCCGGAAAGCAGCTTGGGAAATGCGGACGCGTTGAGCAGCCTACCATTGCCGGGGGCACCAGCCGAAGACCAGATAATAGGCAACGTGTAACCAGGTAGTGGGCGCCGGCCCAGGGATCCCCAGACCAAAGACCTGGGGATCGTTAGGCCAACGCTTTGAATCACGGTCACCAAGGTGGCCCCGGGCTGGCATTATCTCCAAGTGTTTCTCAAACGGAACAGTAAAGTAGCCAAGAGAATATTGTGGACAAAGGGACTCAAGTGACAACAAAAACAGCCAGAATTCTTCCTCTCTCTCAGAATGAACGCCCGAACGTGAAGGACTGGCTGGCACGGGTCCATGGAAACGGCGGGCAGCATCGGCTGTGCCACAAGCCACCCCAAAATGGTGACAAGAAAGGCCCACACCAGCAACACCGGACCCCCACAAAACTATAGCCGACCTAAACCTCTGCAGAACCAGGAAGTGAGATTCTGCGTTCAATGTCAATTCCACTTGGAGGCGATTGGTCAGGAATGTGAAAAACCCATAAAGTTTTAAGCGGGGGCCTGGGAAGTGTCTTATACTCCTGTTACACGGGCACACTTAACCGCGGTTAACTCAGCTTAACTGCTGTTGCGCGGCACCACAGTTACCGCACTATACTCTCTGACAGCTATTTCAGAAGAAGTGAAGAGCGCGCGTGCACTGCTTTGATAAATGCTCAAGATGCTCAAGTGCACGTTCGCCCATAGCTTTGACTGCATAGCCGCAGAATTTTGTCGGCAAGTATTGTGCGCTAACTGCGGCTTAGCCTAACTGCAGTTAAGTGTGCCCGTGTAACAGGGGTATTAAAGGAGAGCGTACTGACCGCACCTGCTCCCAGGTGTCCAAGATGTCCACGAAAGTGCAGGTTGGAGAGAAACGAGAAAGAGGAAGTTGAGAAAAACAGGAGGCTGGGCTTGGGCTGTCAGAAGAGTAAAGGGTCACTAGATGGTGCCTTCCAACAACTTGCCGTGTCTTCTGTTCGTTCCTTACGAATTGAAGGATCAAGTAGAATGTGCATCTATGTTGACCTTAGCCAAAAGGCCAAGAAGCGATGGACGTGCGTCAGTTTTCTGGATCATTCACAATGACTGCCGACTTTGGTAATACGTGAAACGCTTGGGCTTCGGAAGAACGTGATTTGCCCTAAATACCGTAGGGTGTCCACAGCCTACGCACGATCAAGCCCCGCCTCGACAGTCCTGAAGGAGAGCACACAATGCAAGGTACGAAGGATCTACTGGGTCACAGTTGAACAGGGTGGAGGCCTTGTCCTTTTGCCATTCCATTGGAAACCACCCTCGAGCTCGCCGCCCGGGCTCTGCCCCATGCCGTTCTTGTCTTCCTATCCCTCGGCCCCCACGGGCCCATGTCTGGCCCCCTCGTGGCCACAGTCCCCATGGTACATACTTGGTAGAGAATTGTATTTAACACGACATGACGCATGAAGTGTATTAGTTGGCTCTGCAGGACTCCCAATGATAACCAAAATACTACCGACACTAATATATTTCATTGTAATTGCCATTTAGCATTGCACACCGATGACTGGCAAGAAAGACGTCCACGGACCCAACTCTCGGAGAGAGTGTGGGCTCTCTTTCAGCCCATCATGCTCATGTACAACAGTTCCTAGCATGGAGGCATCACAACCCAAGCAAGAGAGACCTTTGGTTAAAAAAAAAAGAGGCCAACCGTGTTATGTACAGAAAGCTGCACAGTAAACTTCAGTAACCCCTCAACCAACATGTCGATGTTAGTAGACAGAAAAATGCACTCAGCCTGCTGCACATGTAGAACTATCGTTTAGGAAGTTCCAAATCCCCATTTCTTGCCACATGCTGTACCAAGAGTATGTGCTGATTTATCAATGTAATAAAAGGATAGATGTTTCCTTGTGCAATGGAAACATGCGAAATCTCCCGACATACCGGATTTTCATGAAGACTCTTTAAGCCAGCACTGTTGTAGCGTGCCAGGTTTTTTCTGTCTTTCTTAGAGTAAAGTGAATATTTGTTTAATTTGATTGTTCTAAAACAGATTGCAGATATCATCACAGTTACCTATTAAGACTGGCAGAGAGAAGTTCTGCTCACTGTAATTACAACATACTTGCAAGATGCAAAGGGTTCCAGTGGCGAGCATTCAGCATGTCTGTTCCACTGTCACCATGACTGTTGTTAGACCCTATGTTCAAGCTTCAAGACACCAAGGAAACTGTGAATTTAGGGTTTCAATGCCTACTCTGCCTCCCGGAAAGAAAGCTGTGTTCATCTGCCAAGTTCACGAATTCCAAGAAAGGGGGGGGGGGGGGGGGGGGAACAGCCAAAATCGGCGTTCCCAGAATTGTTTTTTTCTTTTTCTTTTGTGAGTGGGGGAAGGATGCCTAGAAACCCTCAGCGTTTTTTTGTTTTGTTTTGTTTTCAATGGTTTTATCTTTGTGTGTGGCTGTGGTACTACCCATCTGGGACTTCAAAGGGAGGGGGGGGAGAAAAAAACCTAGAACCTTCAGACTATGTTTAGTTCCGGAATGGCAAACAAACCTGGACATGTAGACACTACATCAGCGAGCGACGCGGAGCTTGGGACCAGACTGCCAGAAACCAGCGAGATACCCAAGATGTCAGACGCCCCACCACCCAGCAGCCTCGCTGCGACCATCACTGCATCGAACGCCTGCCTCACCAAGGCCTTTGGTGTTGGGCTCCATCGGAACAGTACCACCGACAGTCTCAGCAGCCGGCAGTCGGGGCACCGCGCAGCAGCCAGATGACGACGACGAAAACCGGTGCAACCTGGACGACGCAAGTGGGGAGCCAGCCGCCGCGCGCCTACACAAGTGCCCAACCATGGGGGCAACCGCTGCAGGTGGTCGCGGGCGCTCCAGCGGACAGAGTGCCTACCCCTTTCAGGGTGACACCCTGACGGAGATGAACTTTGCCGATCCAGGAACCCACGCCCAACTAGACGCTGACGCCGTATACTGTGAGGGGTGCGGTGGCCTCGTGGTCAGGGAACAGCGGCACATTCGCTCCATCAACCACTGCGCACAAGAGGTCTTGGGGGTGCGTGTAGTGCTGGCCCGCGTGCGTTGAGTCCCGAAGTTCACAGTGGACCTGGGAGCCGCCCTGCCGGCACCACAAGCCGTTGGCGATCTGATGGATATTAACGAGGTCGAGCAAGAGGACCAGTAAGAGGGGAGAGGGGACATCAGGCCAAATAAAGTGACGGTGTTCCTGAGAAGCCAGCCGTACGCTCGATTTTCGGCATACTACGATCTTTAGGAGAAGGGACTATGGCGCACCGTGGGTTCAAAATCCTGGCTACGTGCCTGTTGAGAGGGAAGATTTATCGGAGTCGGACTCCGACCTGCTGGAGCCACACTCCTGGCTGGGGAAACCAACAGAGGGACAACCGCGGCTGGCGGACCCCAAAGTTCTGGAGTTCGTCCGGGAGCACAGGACTCCCAAGGGCCATCTGGAGCAGTGCAGGGCAGCACTCACAAGCTTTCCCCGACCTCGACTCTCCTTCGCCAAAGTGCCAGATTTTAATCCAGAAATGAGGGCATTGGCGTTCCCAGAATTGTTTTTTTCTTTTTCTTTTGTGAGTGGGGGAAGGATGCCTAGAAACCCTCAGCGTTTTTTTGTTTTGTTTTGTTTTCAATGGCTTTATCTTTGTGTGTGGCTGTGGTACTACCCATCTGGGACTTCAAAGGGAGGGGGGGGAGAAAAAAACCTAGAACCTTCAGACTATGTTTAGTTCCGGAATGGCAAACAAACCTGGACGTGGAGACACTACATCAGCGAGCGACGCGGAGCTTGGGACCAGACTGCCAGAAACCAGCGAGATACCCAAGATGTCAGACGCCCCACCACCCAGCAGCCTCGCTGCGACCATCACTGCATCGAACGCCTGCCTCACCAAGGCCTTTGGTGTTGGGCTCCATCGGAACAGTACCACCGACAGTCTCAGCAGCCGGCAGTCGGGGCACCGCGCAGCAGCCAGATGACGACGACGAAAACCGGTGCAACCTGGACGACGCAAGTGGGGAGCCAGCCGCCGCGCGCCTACACAAGTGCCCAACCATGGGGGCAACCGCTGCAGGTGGTCGCGGGCGCTCCAGCGGACAGAGTGCCTACCCCTTTCAGGGTGACACCCTGACGGAGATGAACTTTGCCGATCCAGGAACCCACGCCCAACTAGACGCTGACGCCGTATACTGTGAGGGGTGCGGTGGCCTCGTGGTCAGGGAACAGCGGCACATTCGCTCCATCAACCACTGCGCACAAGAGGTCTTGGGGGTGCGTGTAGTGCTGGCCCGCGTGCGTTGAGTCCCGAAGTTCACAGTGGACCTGGGAGCCGCCCTGCCGGCACCACAAGCCGTTGGCGATCTGATGGATATTAACGAGGTCGAGCAAGAGGACCAGTAAGAGGGGAGGGGGGACATCAGGCCAAATAAAGTGACGGTGTTCCTGAGAAGCCAGCCGTACGCTCGATTTTCGGCATACTACGATCTTTAGGAGAAGGGACTATGGCGCACCGTGGGTTCAAAATCCTGGCTACGTGCCTGTTGAGAGGGAAGATTTATCGGAGTCGGACTCCGACCTGCTGGAGCCACACTCCTGGCTGGGGAAACCAACAGAGGGACAACCGCGGCTGGTGGACCCCAAAGTTCTGGAGTTCGTCCGGGAGCACAGGACTCCCAAGGGCCATCTGGAGCAGTGCAGGGCAGCACTCACAAGCTTTCCCCGACCTCGACTCTCCTTCGCCAAAGTGCCAGATTTTAATCCAGAAATGAGGGCATTGGCGAGGGAAAAGAGAAGCCTCGAAGGGGGGGGGGGGGAGGGGGGGGGCCATCCCCACTCAGGATCAGGCCCTCAAGGAGTGCCAGGACTGCCTGGCCGCAACCTTGGGGCCTCTGGTGGCCCTCTTGAAGGTGGGCCTAGAGCACGAGGTGATCGGACGGGCGACGGTGGCGGCCCACATCAAACCCACCATCGCCCAGCTGGGCCGCCTCTTTTCAGCGCTTACTCGTGAGCGGCGAGAGTGCCCTATCACGAGGATCGCGCCAAAGTTTCGCCAGATGGTGGCCCAGGACGGAGAGGACAAGGTGTTCACCATGCTGTTTGGGGAGGGGGATTCCTGGAGCAGGTTCGCACCCAGAACGAGACACTCAAGTTCCTCCGAGAAGCCCGATAACCCCTCCCGGAACCTATGGCCAAGAAGGCCTGCAGTGCCGCAGGTCCTGCCCACTAGACCAGTGGTCTGCGGTTTCTTCCAGCAGCTTTTCTCGACTAATCCACCTCTTTCCGCAAAAGTGGCGCCCTGTGTCAGAGGATTTTCTTGGGTGGAAAGAAAAAACGCCAGTAGGAAGAAGAGGGAAGAACTTCTTTGTGCTAACTTGGGGGCAAAAGATAAGCCACCATGGACACAAAAGCAATGTTTCCGGAGCTGAATCTAGGTCACCGTCGCCTAGTGGACCTAACAGGATCTAGAGTCCTTACTCAAAGGAATATTAGCGCACGCTTGTTCCACGGCCATAAGTCTTTCACCCAAAAAAAACCCTCGAACTGGGAGTCCGGAAAAGGGTGGATTTGAAGCACTGCTAACAAGGAAGCCAGTAGTGCAGCGCGGAAAAATTCAGCGTTGAAGGTGGGAAGAAAACGAGACACTAGATGGCTAGTGTAAAGGGAATGAAAATTTCCAGATCGCAACGAAAGACGGTGAAGGCAGCCGCGCGTTAGTGTGAAAATATTGCAATTCCAATATGGTCACTGATCCAGCGAAGAAGCCCTACAACCAAATTCGCAAGCATCTAGTGTCATCATATCATAAGAAGTTCAAGGTGTCGACCCAGGAAGCTGAGAAGGCAGGAACATCTCAGCCATCGGTCTTTGACGTGTCCTGTAGGCAACGTGCGAAAGAAAACAAAGCGGACCACATGACCCGAGGCTTCATTTATGCCCTGGCATACGGTGGAGTCAGCATGCACCTGGCAGACGGACCTTTGGGGGACTTCGTACGGAAACAGTGCAAGGCCGCAAAGACCATGCCGACAGGACAGACTTCAGATGAAATACATGAAAGAAGCTTTTGACAAGGACATGGTGGAAACCTGTGATGACATGCAATCTGTTAAAGTGAGTATAATGGCGGACGAATCTCCAGACATTACAGGAGTGCCTACCATCGACACTTTCCTGCATTACTATAGCCAAAAAACCATGAAGAAGCAGGTTGTTTCGGCCGACGTCAACAGAGTAAATGCTTAGGAAAGCTGAACATTGGCCAGGAAAGTCAGCAAGGCTCTCCCTACTGTAGGCAAGATATGGAAGGACGTTGTGGCTGTAGCCACAGGCTCGGCAGAGTGCACGTGAAAAATGCTAAGAGAAATCTGTCAAGCTGAAGTGATCCACATCTTGCATGTGAAATATTTAGCACATCTGATTCATGGGAGTGTTGACCATGCCATTTCTTCATTATGTGTGTGTGATGTTCGATCCACAGTGATCAAGTTTGGAGCGTTATTTTAAGCGGGCTAACAGCCGTGCCAAAAGTACGCTGAAATTTGGGCTTCGAAAGGCCCGTTTACACTTGCGACAATCGCTGGAACGACCAGAGACTAGCGACTGGTTTTTGGTCACGGAGCGACGAAAACAAGTCGCTAGAGATCGGTTTTGGGCAGTTGCTCCCTGACCAATTTTTCAAGTCGCAAACGCGAGTCGCTGGACGGCGGCGCCAATCACAGTCTCGTCGGAAGTGATGCGTGCGTTTGTTTACTTCTGGCACTGCTTCCCGCAGGAAATAGCGACGCGCACACGGCGGGGGTAACTGGCATGGAGTTCTCCGCGGAAGCTCTTATTAACGCTGTCAAAGACTATCCATTTCTTTAAAATAAACGGCACCTCGACCACAAAGATCGGGACAAAAAGCTGCAGGCCTGGAACGAGATCGGCGACACTTTCGGCATGGCAGGTACGTACAATATCACGGTTGAGGGAGCGCACATGTAGCCGTTGTTTTACATTCCGAAGCACCATTAAGTTTTTAGTTTTTTTCCTGCCGTCGCCTTTGATCAGAAAATCCGTTCAGCCGGCTCGGGAAGGTGTTGATTATTATCCGTAAAGTTGGCAGCGAGCCTGCGACTTGTCGGTCGCTTAATCAGGTGCGAACACTGGTGGTCGCCAGTCGCTCCAGCGACTGTCCCAAGTCGAAAGTGTGAACGGACCCTAACGGCCTCTTCCGCCGCCTTCTCTTGTCCTCAATAAATGGCAAAGCTTCTAGAGAGCACTTCTTGTCATAGAAACGTGGAGCTCATTAATGGAACTTGCTGAAAGCTCGCAAGTTTGCAACAAAGCAAAAGCAATTCGAGTGATACTTTCTGAAAAACAAGTTCTTTATGCAAAGGCAATCCTGATGAGACAGACATGAACCACTTTTAGATGCTCGGAAAACGCTTGAAAGCGGAAAACTTCTTATGCCCAGTTTTCATCACCTCGTAAACGTCAAGCTGCAGTAGACTGTCAGCGAGCTTTCCCCAATGATCGGTAGAAGCCATCAGGCAAGAGCTGTTTTGTCTATGTCACCCAAGAGCAGCACAACATTAGTGAAGGCAGCAGATATTCGCCTCGTACCGAGGCCCAAGAAAGAGCTGAGAATGGAAAACCTCAGACCAATCTCGCTAACATCATGCTTAGGCAAGGCATTCGAGCGGGTCATAAATTCTTGAGTAATGAAGGATCTCAATAGGAACACGCAATTTGGGTTGCAACCTCATACACCGACTCAGGATTTTCTCCTTTGGATCTATAAGAACCTACTAGGAAGCCCGAAGAAGTGTCAGACGAAGTGCATCTTGGCCTTGCATTTGAAAGGCGCGTTTAATAATGTTCACACGAAAGCGTGCTCCAAGGCCTCAGTGACATTAACTGTAATAGGAGGACCTTCCAGTATATACATAGCTTCCTAACAAACAGAATGGCTACGTTAACACTGGGTAGCATGACGTCCAAGGTCTACAAACTAGGATCGAAAGGGATGCCGCAAGGAGCGGTTCTCTCTCCGTTGCTATTTAACCTGGCACTGCGGGGTCTACCTGAAACACTGAGGCGGTTTTTGGAGTGTAACATGCCATCTATGCGGATGATGTTACCCTGTGGCGCAGGACGGGCATTGACGCGGAAATTGAAGAAAGGCTACAAGAAGCAGCTCGGATAGTTGAGAAATATGCTGAAAGTCGCAGGATGAAATGCGCATCGGAAAAATCTGAACTCTTTCTTAGAAATCCCTACGAGAAGCTGGAGGATCACATTGAAATTGCGATCGGCGAGATGCGGGTGCCCAAGCCAAGAGAGATTTGCATACTGGGCCAGCTCATCGGTCAGGGAAGAGGGAACAAATTGATGATCAATGAGGTGGACACTATGACCATGCAAGTGTATGGGATGCTTAGAAAAATCATGAACTGTAGGCAAGGCATAAAGGAGAAGGAGGCAATCCAGCTTGTCCAGGCGTTTATAACCTCCAGAACCTCCTATGGGACTCACTACCTCGTCCTGTATAAGGCAGAGAGGCAGAAATTCAATAGACACTTTTAGTTGGGCGTACGCAGGAAGCTTGCGTACGCAACCTTCGGTGCTTTGCGTACGCAGCAAGTGGCGCGTCCACGACACTTTTAGTTCGACGCGTTTGACATGCGTTAGCGTTCTTCCAACTGGATATATAAAACAGACTTGCAGATGCTTTATAGTGTATTTTAGCGCCATCTAGCGCTAGAGGAAAGAACTGTTTTTTCAATCTTTCAAGTATTAACCGAAAGTAGCCAAGCCAAGCCGTAGGCTTAGCCGGTTCCTTCGTTCTGTTGTACGGTGATTTATCGCAATGCCTCCAAGAAGTATCTTGTCAAACCCCAAAGTTGCCTCCATGCTGACGTGGGCGGAGATCGACGATCTTGTGACGCTAGATGTGCGACCGCAGTTACGGAGCTATTTCACGCTGGACGAGTTGGAATACAAGATGAAATGCAGCAGGGAGTCCGAATTCCTCAGGTACCGCTCTCGGCACGGTTTGCTGGACATCGGCAACGCGGAAGCCACGCTTTTCAAGCAGCAATTTAGATTCGAAAAGCTGGATTTTGATGAGCTCTCCAGTGCTCTCCTGATTCCGCAGACTATCACCACTGCGCAAGGTGTAAGGATAACTGGGAAGGAAGCACTGTGTTTGACGCTGTGTAGGCTTGCCTACCCGAACCGTTGGTGCGACCTCGAGCAGATTTTTGGACGGCATTCGTCCATTATGTCGAGTGCTGTCAGCAAGCTAATAAGTCATGTCATAACCACCTTAGGACACCTCATCGACGACTGCAATATGCACAAGGAGCTGCGTCGTTTCCACAGCCGTTTCCCGTGGCAGCGGCCATCTTGTAATGCGCTCTCGTTCGGCCGAGATCTCGCGAGACCGTCCCGCAGTGGCCCGCGGGACCCGCACGCAACGTCTGACTGCGTGCGTACGCACACTGGCAGCACAACGTTACGTTACGTTCTGCGCAGGCGCACTCGCAGCCCGCAACGTTCCTACGTACGCAAGCTCGTTGCGTACGCCCAACTAAAAGTGTCTAATGTGATGATAAAAAGGGAATATAAAAATGCGCTGGGGCTCCCGGAGAGGACAGCAACCGAACTACTCCTTAAACTCGAGTTCACAACACAATCAACGAAATTCATGAGACCTACATTCCATTTCAGTCGAAAAGATTAACAACCCCAGCAATGGGTCATGGCTGATGGAGAAGCTCGGAATGGCGGTACGAGGCGGATCCCACGGGATTGAGAACTTGGAGCGAGGGAACCTGCCCCTGGAAGTCAGACAAAAGATAGCAGTACAATCCCACGCAATATGCACCATAAAAGGGACGTGGGGACAAGGAAAGCCAGAGCAGCTGCTCTAACCAAGACATGAGACAGCAGGAAAGGAACGTCGTACGTGGATGGCGCCGGTCCGGCGTGGGGGGTGGCCTGCAGTAGCAGTGGCCAACGCGCAGGGCAGGTCGAGAAAGCAACGATCACATCAGCGGTAACAAGCAATCCTCGTGCAACAATAATTTCGGACTCGCAAAAGGATTGCAGAAACTTTGCGCACAGGGCGATTAGCTCGGTGGCACAAAGCATCCTGAACAAGGTTGTCGTAGGGGGAGTGAACGTGATTTGGGCACCCGGACACATGGGGCAGGTAGGGAACGAGGTGGCGAATGCCGCGGCCCGAAGAGTGCTTTACCGGGACTCGGCCCAACCCCAGATAGACCTAGATCCCGAGCTCTCATTAGCGAAGCCCTTAAGGCGAGAAGATTAGGCAGGCTAGAAATCCCTGGTCCGGCCAAGGGACCGAGGTCTACATTCTATGTAATTGAAAAGCTGTTTGCCATCGCAAGGTTCTCAGACGAAGAGGATAGTGTGGCGGTGGTCCATCGTTTCTGGTTAGACGGTGGCCATTGTTTCTGGCCGAATGAACGCAATCCAAAGAAGCTAGAGACCATGACTGTTCAAGGAGTTTCGCCGGTTCACGAAGTAGACAATGAGCAACCAATCATCGCAGACCCCTGCCACCGCCCCCATCGTATACCTGCCCCTTGATCGTCGACGCCCCTCAATGGCGAACTATATGAAGACGTCAAGGACTGGATCCTACACTACAAGCATGTGGCCTGCCACATTGAATGGAACACTGAGCAACTCCTCCAGAAGCTCTACTTCTCAGTGGAAGGCACCGCAAGGCACTGGTTCGAGAACCACAAGGCTTCGCAGGCTTCGTAGGACGTCTGCGCCACCGAGCTGAAGCGGACCTTCTCGAGCCAGCACCAGCAACAGAAGGCAAAGGACCTGCTCCAGACGCCGCAGACTCAAGCACCCAACCAAAACGTGACCAGCTTCGTTGAAGACATGCTACAACTGTGTACGCAAGATGCCCATACTGTCAGCTTGGGCTTCACGGGTTCGCACCGAACGCCCCCTGCCCCAGGAGCGGAAAACGACCACGGGACATCGAGGAGTACCTGCACTCACTTCACCCCGATCCCGTTCGCCGTCACCGCGATGCCTGGTTTCGCGACTTCGTACGTCCCGCCGAGAGAGCTTGTCTCCTTTACATCGTTGGAAAAACCAAGCGTGGCAACCCCTGCAGGTGGAGTTGCCGAAGACGACCTTCGAAAACATCATCCACAAACGTCGAAGGGCCCCCACTCTAGTAACGACAAGCATCGGAACAACGATTCTGCAACGGAGCCCAACAACCTCAACTTTATCATCGACGACCATGACGCATCGGCACTTGTGGACACTGGAGCAAATTACTCCAGTTTGAGTGGGAAGCTCTCTCGCCGCCTTTGAAATGTTACGATGCCCTGGGACGGCCCTCAAATACGCACCGCCGGAGGTCACCTTATCACGCCTGTTCGGACATGCACTGCTCGCATCGAAATTCACGGGGAGACCTGTCCAGTCAAGTTATCATCCTTCAGGACTGTGCGAAAGACATCATCTTTGCATGAACTTCCCTGTGCGAGTACAGCACCGCGATTGACCTTGGAACAAACAGGTTGACGCTGCAAGCCTTTCCTACCTCCAGAAAGATTAAAAACGATGCCAGCCGCCGTCCGAGTCATGGCGGACCACATGAACCTGTCGCAGCGGTCGAGTGTTCTTGTGCTTGTCGTAACCGATACTGTCACTTGCGGGAAAGTCCTTTTAGAGGGCAACGTCCAACTGCTTCTCAGAAGAGGAATAGGCGTCGCAAGGGGCGTAACGGAGCTGCAGCATGGACGTGCTGTGGTCCTCGTGACAAACTTTTAATGGGAGGCACGACACCTCACGAAAGGTGCCGCTGTAGGCCACGTAGAAGAACTCCGAAGTGCCGCCGAAATCCCCACAATCTCCGATGAGTCCTCGCCATCTTAGCCATATAGTACACCGCCGCCACAGCTCGAAGTTAACCCCAAGCTCAGTGCCACGGAACGACGACAGCTCAGGGACCTCCTCGCCGAATACAGAGACTGCTTTGTGACAACGTCGAAAGTGTGCAAAACAACAGTTGTAAGTGAAAGTTGGAATGAACTTTCCCTTTAAATACCTCCTTTAAAAGAATAAGCACATACTTTTTCAAGGTTTGACTGTTGATGTATAGCGATTTCACTTACACAGCTAGCTACATTTGTATTACTAATTATGTAGATAGTATTTCTGGTAATTTGTCCTGAGCTAGATTCATTATTAGATTTCTCATCTAAAGATGCAAATGCTTATTCTCTCATTTTTCAGAAGAGCTGCTACACAACTTTGTTGGTCGCTGCGAGGGTCTCTACGGCGTGGCATCACTGACCTTCAACGTCCACCAGCTTCTTCATCTGCCGACCTCTGTTTGCCAGTTGGGATCGTTATGGGTACAATATCAGCCTTCGTGTTCGAGGGAGGAAATAGAAAGCTCGTAAAGCTAGTCTCCGCAGCCAAGGGGCTTCCAGACCAGACTGCTGAACATGTCGTGATGTTGCAGCAGCTTGAGTGCGTGCTAGCAAATCACGACCTTACAACCACTTCCAGCGAGCAAAGCGTGTGAGAAAGATTTCTAAATTCTTTACATATTCAGAATGCCCGGTATATTGATCAGGTGTTTCTGTTGGGACAGGAAGAAGTCGCCACTCCAACCCCTGTAGAGAAGCGCTCGCTAGAAGAAAAGGGTGTCAGCGTTGGCATTGCTAGCGAGTTTCAACACTTTGTATTCAAGGGGCAGATATTTCACAGCATGACCTACACAAGGGCTGCGAAGAGTGACACCACTGTGATTTCAACTTGTGATGGCGAGTACTTTAGAATTCAGAGAATTCTCCTTGTCCCCGACCTTGGATGCACCCTTCTCTGCAGACGGCTAGTGCTAAGAGAGGCACCCCTCTTTCCCGCTCATATAGAAGAATGCTTTCTTTCTCAAGT
This sequence comes from Ixodes scapularis, assembly GCF_016920785.2. Taxonomy (NCBI): domain Eukaryota; kingdom Metazoa; phylum Arthropoda; class Arachnida; order Ixodida; family Ixodidae; genus Ixodes; species Ixodes scapularis. The sequence continues at coordinate 23,038,407 of NW_024609846.1, forward strand.
AAATGTCTGTGAAGTGCTTAAACCCGAGAGCATTATGGCCAACTACATTTTCAAGGAGTTCTTAAACCAAAGCAAGAGCTTTGTGCGTGACATGGCAAATAAAATTGAAAGAGATTAATATCGAATTGAGCGCTGTCACAAATTCCAGCATATTCTCTGCTTTATTTTTATTTTCTCATGCTGTTAATGTTGGTCGCAACCACGCTTATCTGCTGAGCTGACCGGAATGTCACGAAGGGTCGGTTGCTGCCGTTAGACCTCTTTTTGTGTTGTTCAGGTGTTCTTAATGACCCAAATCACCTTGCAACATTCCGTTGAGCACAACTCTGCTCTTTTTGCAACAAATGTTTTGCATCTCACCTGGTTCATGGGGGTAGGGAGAGGAGCAAGAGAGGAGGTGATCCGAGGCTTGGGTAAACACGCCTCGGTGAATCACATGCAAGTATTTAGCAACTTACAGATAAGATTTTTAGAAAAATATACATTGCCGACAAAATGTTGCAGGAGCATATGTCTACGAAACGACAGTGTCGACGAAATGTGTGTCTATGAAAAGTTGTCCACGAAACTTAACTCTACGAAACAAGGTTAGACAAAACTCTAGGGATTTTCATACGCGAATGGGACATGTTTCTGGCAAAGGACAGAAGAGTGGCAGACCTGTCTTAAAAGGGTGTTAATATATAGGGTTTTCTTAAACCCCAGCAGCTTTTCCCATTTCATACAGAATTTCTGTATAGAAATGTTGTGTCTGTGAGTGATGTGTGTTTTGGGCTTACGCCAACGCACATCCCAAGAATGCAGAAAACAGACGAGCGCACACACGGTTGGTGTAGCTCGTGTCACGTACAAGGGTTGCTTCGCCGTATGATGCAAGAATAACATCTGCATGCGTCGGGCACCGAAGACGTGTTCCTCGGAGGATGCACGCGCGTGAGAACACAGGACGCTTGATGCTTGGAGCGGCCCGGAGACAGGCGCATGGTGCGCCCTTCTTCCATGCATTTTCTGGCAAATATAATATTTCCTCATTTTATGATTGTTCACTGACAGCATAATATTGAACATAACAAGGAATATGAGCTGAACTTAGTAATTTATGAACACATGAAGCTCCAATTTGCATGTTTTATCACTCAGTGCTGATGCCCACACTCCCCTCATCTAAAGGGGGCAACTTACTAAGTCTGGAACTTGATTGTGCTAACCAGTGAAGGGTATAGGCATTCTAGTTCCCTGCATGCTGCTAATAATAGTAATAATAATAATAATAATAATAATAATAATAATAATCTTTACTTGCTCAGGAGAGCCGCAGCACCGCAGAAAGGCAACAGCCCGTACCAAGGAGGCCCGCGGAGCCACGTCTAGTGATGGTGATTATGTGATGATGTAATACACAAGATGAAAGTGATGGTGATTATGATATGTACGTTAGGCGTAGCAGCATTCTTCATGGCGGTGGTCTTTGCGGTGCTGCCATGGACTGCTTACTTGTTGACCTGTTTTTCATTTCAGCAACATTTCGGTTTGGTGTGCTCCTTTGGAGGAGACCAGTCTCACCCCACAATTGTGAACTTCACAAAATATTTTTCAGCTGCTCAGTTTGTACACCCTTATCAAGACATCACCGTGTGGCAATGTCCTTGGAGAGCCCAGTGTGTTCTCGTCACCATGCATGAGGCACTAAAGATGAAGCAAAAGGAAAGGCAGGAAAAACGGAGTAGCTTGCACTGCCTTGTGCAAAGCATGCTACCAGATGCAATAAAACTTTGGTTGGGGTTACTTGGTTCATATCAATTGAAAGGTTAAAAGGTGCAAACGAACAGGACGAAAAAAGACGGGAAAGAAGCCGAGAAGTTGTTACTGAACGCCGACAGTTGCTACTCGAAAACCGTGAAGAGAGGTCTGGTTGCTTCTGTCATAGGAAACGCATGCAAAAAGTCTTGTACACCTTGGATGCAGAGGGCAATAGCCTTGCAGTTGGAGCGCCTTTTGGAGACGGGCTACAGACAGGTGGTTATCTCCAGTGTGGTGACGGAAGTGTTGGAACGAACTGTTTTTGCCCCACCGGAGAAAGCAGTGTTAAAGAATGGGGTATCTGTTCCCTTTTATTATGCCATTTCGCACAATGTCGGGGCTGTGGCGTCAAAGTTCTGTGTTAATGTTGTCTTTAAAGCGCAGCACAAGCTAGAAAAGTTGACGCCTTTTTCAGGGGCGGCTTTGGGGTGCACGAAAAAACAGGGATCCAGCGGTGTCCTGTCAGGAAGAGGTCGTGTATAATATTCCTCTGCGGTGCGGTTTTTCCTATGTAGGACAGACAGGTAGTTGCTTAAACGATCGTATTCTGGAGCATAAAAAGGCAGTCAAAAACAATGCACCAAACTCCAAAACTGCAAAACATGTAGACGAATGCAACAACTGTGTACTGAGTACCCGAGTGGGAGGGCACTAAAGTCTTGCATAGAGAAAAAGATAGCAATAGGAGAGTGTTAAGAGAAACTATGCACATTTTAAGCTCAGGGAATTGTATCAGTCAACCTTCCTTATCGCTTGAATAAGGGAACAAAAAAGTTTCTAGGTTTGTAGTGGTGCCGGGTTCACAATCTGACCTGGCCAAGTGCAGGAATTTCTCGCAATCCTCTTGTGCGTTTTATTTTTGTTTTTTTCTGTTCTTTTACGTCTGGGTTTGTGTTCTTTTGGGCTTCGGGCTTGTTTGTTTTTGTGATTCCAGTTTGTGTGCGCTTGTCGGTACAGATTAAAAATTAGGGTACACTGTATCGTAGGCAAGGAGGTCGTTTGAATTGTGAAAAAGATCTAGGACATGTACATAAGGCGATGTTTGTTCAATAAATTTCAAGTTCTGTTAGAGACTTCGGTGTCCCTGCGTCTCAGGATTAATATGGATAAATTGAAGACGTTTTCAACTTCTGTTATCAGGAATCCTTATCGCTTGAATAAGGGAACAAAAAAGTTTCTAGGTTTGTAGTGGTGCCGGGTTCACAATCTGACCTGGCCAAGTGCAGGAATTTCTCGCAATCCTCTTGTGCGTTTTATTTTTGTTTTTTTCTGTTCTTTTACGTCTGGGTTTGTGTTCTTTTGGGCTTCGGGCTTGTTTGTTTTTGTGATTCCAGTTTGTGTGCGCTTGTCGGTACAGATTAAAAATTAGGGTACACTGTATCGTAGGCAAGGAGGTCGTTTGAATTGTGAAAAAGATCTAGGACATGTACATAAGGCGATGTTTGTTCAATAAATTTCAAGTTCTGTTAGAGACTTCGGTGTCCCTGCGTCTCAGGATTAATATGGATAAATTGAAGACGTTTTCAACTTCTGTTATCAGGAATATAGCAAAGTGCTGGGTCATATTTATGTCCATTGGTTAAGCTTGTTTACGGCCTTAGGCAAATCGATTAAAAACTGGGCGCCCATCAAGTTCTACTTTCTAAGTCAGGGCGAGGAGGAGTGCGAAAAAATAATCTGGAGATTTATTAGCAATCAAGCCGATGGACTTTTGGAGTGTGTCACGCTTCCGGAGTGCTATCTGCACTTCATGCACTCATTCCTTGCGAAGTTTCAATCAGCGATCCTCACCCTCAAAAAGAGTCACCTTGAGCCAACAGAACTTTAAGCTGTAATGGCTAAGCTCAGGGAGCAGCTCACTAACCAGAAGGATATGTTCTTCGGTGTCAAGGCTAATCAGGGACTGGAAATCCTTCCGGACGGACAAGTTACAACGCTGGATTTCGTGAATGTCTATGACAGGGCCCTTGCATTCTTTGAAAAGTGGTTTGACTTCGAGAAATCCCCGCTTAAGAGGCTTGCCAAATTGAATCTGTGCAAAGGTGCACCCAGCATGTCAGTCGTAATGAATGCGGGAGAGCTTTTTGGCATACACTTTGAAGAGGAAAGTGATGAACTGTGGTCAGAGCTTTGTCTTTTTGATGGATACTCTCCCTGGACTTCTAGGACATGACGAGAAATTGAGCTCGATCTGGCTCAAATTCTTGAAAGAGGTCAAGCGCTCCCATTCGCAGAACCTAATGGAGGAGGTTTTCTCCATTCCCTGCAGCAACGCATTTGTGGAATGCACCTTTAGCGCAATGGAGAACTTGCGGACGGATGAAAGAAATTAGCTAAGCGTCCCAATGGTATAAGCTGGAGCTGTGTGCGGTATAATTTGGTGTACAGCTGTGAAGACTTTATAAAGATGGCGAGAGAAAACAAGCAGCTCATCCGAGCAGCTAAGTCGAATTCGAAATATACATTCAAGTTCCCCAATCAGAAAAAAGCGAGCATATAGAATTTTACCTTTTGCTTTTCTGCATTGTTTTGTGTACTGCATATTATCACGCGTTTATGTAGATATAAATATCTGATAGATTCTGGCATTAGCCTTGTATACTTTTAATGTTTGTTTGTATGTATAATGTCACTGGTTCAGTGGATTCAGTTGCAAAAAAGAGCATTTTATGTGTGGTTAATTTTCAGTCCGGCACAAGTGTTATTCCATTCACTGGTATCTTTACGCCCACCAGCAGACTAGTTGGTTAGCTCAGTGTAGTGTACTCGTGTTTCCTAGAGATTTCTCTCTAGAAAACAATGTTACAATAAATTGCATTGCCTGTCAAAGGCTTCCAGATGGCGTCTTCGTTTGAACACAAATTCAATTTCCTATAACAAAAAAAGGCGACACGTCACGTCCGGTCGCTCGCTGATCGGCTCAAGCGCACACGTTGAGGGAAAAATTACTAGTTCTGACGAATGGTATGTGCCTGAAGTTAGAGCGGGAATTATACGAAGCCTATTGAAGCACTCCTCGCTACTACCGTAGCAGGGCTCACTGCCAGCCTCCCCCCACTCGCCACGAAGGAGGTCATGGTCTCACCGAAGGACACTGAGAGGGAAGATTTCTCAGAACCAGACTCCTGGCTGGGGGACAACCGCGGCTGGTGGACCCCAAGGTCCTGGAGTTCGTCCGGGAGCACTGGACTCCCAAGGCTGCCTGGAGTGGTGCAGGGCGGCACTCGCAAGCTTTCCCCGACCTCAACTCCCCTTCGCCACAGTGCCCAATTTCGATCCAGAAATGAGGGCACTGGCGAAGGAGAAGAGGAGCCTGGAAGGGGGGCCCATCACCGCTCGGGACCAGGCCCTCAAGGAGTGCCGGGACTCTTTGGCCGCAGCCTTGTTTCCACTGGTAGCACTCTTGGAAGCCCCTCCCAGAACCTACAACCAAGAGGGCCTGCAGAGCCGCAGGTCCTGCCAACCAGACCAGTGGGCTGTGGATTCAGAGCACCCAGCCCCTCTTCCCAGGGTCTCCCAAGCCTTTACGAGGGGAGGCTCCCTCAGCCATGGGTACAGAGGTAAGTGAAAACATTGGATTGTACCATTACCTCTAGCACCAGACCTGGAGCATAAATGGCCGGGCAGCCTTTAGAGCAATTTGGACGAAACAAGCCTGCATCACCCTGAACATGTAGAGCCAGGACAATCATATCTGCAGAGTGTCTAGTGACCGGGAAAACCGGGAATTGTCAGGGAAATTTTAATTACCAGGGAAACCCTCACCCTCAAAAAGAGTCACCTTGAGCCAACAGAACTTTAAGCTGTAATGGCTAAGCTCAGGGAGCAGCTCACTAACCAGAAGGATATGTTCTTCGGTGTCAAGGCTAATCAGGGACTGGAAATCCTTCCGGACGGACAAGTTACAACGCTGGATTTCGTGAATGTCTATGACAGGGCCCTTGCATTCTTTGAAAAGTGGTTTGACTTCGAGAAATCCCCGCTTAAGAGGCTTGCCAAATTGAATCTGTGCAAAGGTGCACCCAGCATGTCAGTCGTAATGAATGCGGGAGAGCTTTTTGGCATACACTTTGAAGAGGAAAGTGATGAACTGTGGTCAGAGCTTTGTCTTTTTGATGGATACTCTCCCTGGACTTCTAGGACATGACGAGAAATTGAGCTCGATCTGGCTCAAATTCTTGAAAGAGGTCAAGCGCTCCCATTCGCAGAACCTAATGGAGGAGGTTTTCTCCATTCCCTGCAGCAACGCATTTGTGGAATGCACCTTTAGCGCAATGGAGAACTTGCGGACGGATGAAAGAAATTAGCTAAGCGTCCCAATGGTATAAGCTGGAGCTGTGTGCGGTATAATTTGGTGTACAGCTGTGAAGACTTTATAAAGATGGCGAGAGAAAACAAGCAGCTCATCCGAGCAGCTAAGTCGAATTCGAAATATACATTCAAGTTCCCCAATCAGAAAAAAGCGAGCATATAGAATTTTACCTTTTGCTTTTCTGCATTGTTTTGTGTACTGCATATTATCACGCGTTTATGTAGATATAAATATCTGATAGATTCTGGCATTAGCCTTGTATACTTTTAATGTTTGTTTGTATGTATAATGTCACTGGTTCAGTGGATTCAGTTGCAAAAAAGAGCATTTTATGTGTGGTTAATTTTCAGTCCGGCACAAGTGTTATTCCATTCACTGGTATCTTTACGCCCACCAGCAGACTAGTTGGTTAGCTCAGTGTAGTGTACTCGTGTTTCCTAGAGATTTCTCTCTAGAAAACAATGTTACAATAAATTGCATTGCCTGTCAAAGGCTTCCAGATGGCGTCTTCGTTTGAACACAAATTCAATTTCCTATAACAAAAAAAGGCGACACGTCACGTCCGGTCGCTCGCTGATCGGCTCAAGCGCACACGTTGAGGGAAAAATTACTAGTTCTGACGAATGGTATGTGCCTGAAGTTAGAGCGGGAATTATACGAAGCCTATTGAAGCACTCCTCGCTACTACCGTAGCAGGGCTCACTGCCAGCCTCCCCCCACTCGCCACGAAGGAGGTCATGGTCTCACCGAAGGACACTGAGAGGGAAGATTTCTCAGAACCAGACTCCTGGCTGGGGGACAACCGCGGCTGGTGGACCCCAAGGTCCTGGAGTTCGTCCGGGAGCACTGGACTCCCAAGGCTGCCTGGAGTGGTGCAGGGCGGCACTCGCAAGCTTTCCCCGACCTCAACTCCCCTTCGCCACAGTGCCCAATTTCGATCCAGAAATGAGGGCACTGGCGAAGGAGAAGAGGAGCCTGGAAGGGGGGCCCATCACCGCTCGGGACCAGGCCCTCAAGGAGTGCCGGGACTCTTTGGCCGCAGCCTTGGGTCCACTGGTAGCACTCTTGGAAGCCCCTCCCAGAACCTACAACCAAGAGGGCCTGCAGAGCCGCAGGTCCTGCCAACCAGACCAGTGGGCTGTGGATTCAGAGCACCCAGCCCCTCTTCCCAGGGTCTCCCAAGCCTTTACGAGGGGAGGCTCCCTCAGCCATGGGTACAGAGGTAAGTGAAAACATTGGATTGTACCATTACCTCTAGCACCAGACCTGGAGCATAAATGGCCGGGCAGCCTTTAGAGCAATTTGGACGAAACAAGCCTGCATCACCCTGAACATGTAGAGCCAGGACAATCATATCTGCAGAGTGTCTAGTGACCGGGAAAACCGGGAATTGTCAGGGAAATTTTAATTACCAGGGAAAATCAGGGAATCGTCAGGTATATTGTCAAAAAGCGAACCCAGTCAGGGAAAATGAGCCGGAAACGCCGTCGAGTGCCCTGAGCAAAGGCTTGAGAACTTGGGAGCAGAAAAATAGGCAATCAATTCTGCTTAGAGCGGACCGCGGGCTCTGCTTATCTGATGTGGAGTGTGCTACCCGATGCAAAGGGAACAGCCGACAAATTCAGTCCAATCCATGCATTGGTTTGGATTGAATTGGATTGAGGGCGCAACACAAGGCTAGATCCAGTTCAAGCTATTAGATTTAGTAACAAATGGGAAAGCTGCAGACTGCAATGCAATACAATTCAAGCCGAAAGTATCCGAAAGTGTGCATCTGGCGGCCATGCGGCCATGCTTTCGGTTATTGACATGTGTGTTTGATTGTCGTGTTTTCCTCTATTTTCGGAAGTGGCCTCTTCGCTGACAATGTCGGGGGCAAGAAAGTGTCGTTTAATCCAAACTGGACGAACCCGAATATATCGGAATATTCAAGTTGAATTAAGCCCGTGCAAAGTGATCCTCACAATGCTCCATGCTTGATGTGCCGCAAAACGTTTTGTCTGAGCAACATGGGAAACATGGCAGTTTCGAGTCATGCCTCGAGCAAAAAGCACCTTGCTGCTTTGAAGTCTCAGTCAAGCCGTTCCCAATCTGGACTTGTGTCAATTATTTTGGCAGCAATGAATGTTTCGGCTGGATGTGGTGGAGACCGCACATGCGCCCCGGAAGAGCCTGCAGCCACCTCAACAAGTGTGAAGATGTCGATGAGCGGCTTTCTACTGAAGAGCGCTGTGAAAAAAGGCCGAGATACTTTGGTGCTTAAACTCGGTAGCGACTCACAGATCCCTTCGTTCTACAGCAATATCGGCCTCACTCTTCCCTCTCATGTTTTTCACGTGTGAAGTCGCTGACAAACTTCTGTCAGTTGGGGAAGGACAAGGTAGGATATACCATCTGCCATGGCATTGCGCCCTACTTTCGGAATAAGCTGCAAACAAGCCTCGCCAGTGTGCATTTCGTAGTCGTTTCGTTTGACAAGTCGCTCAACAAAGTGACTCAGAAGCAACAGATGTATGCGCTTGTTCGATATTGGGACACTACCAGTGGCACTGTGAAGACGCAGTACCTCACTTCGCGCTTCCTGGGCCACACCTGTGCGGAGGACCTGGTATCAGCATTCAGGGAGGCCACAGAACCGATCAAGCAAGAGAAGATACTACAAGTTTCTATGGATGGTCCAAATGTAAACTTAAAGTTTCTAAGGTCGCTGAAGGAACAACTGAAGGAATCGGACCAGAGCCATAATATTCTGGACATTGGAAGTTGTGGGCTGCACGTAATGAATGGTGCATACAAGGCAGTCCATGCAGCAACTGGTTGGGGTGTAGTGGCATTTCTTCGCAGCAGCTACCACCTCTTCAAATCTGTGCCTGCTCGTCGTGCCGATTATGCCAACTTTGCCGGGAGCACACTATTTTTTCTCAAGTTCTGTACAGTAAGGTGGCTCAAACGGCAAGGTCATCACCAGGGCAGTACGAGTTCTTCCGAACTTGGCAAAGTTCGTAGAGTGCTCAACAAAGGCAAACAAGCGGACAACATGATCCAGCTACAGCGCCGTTGTGAACGCAGTCGGTGATGAGCTGTTGCCGGCAAAACTAGCCTTCATGCTGTCGATTGCTGAAGAACTGGAGCCATTTTTGGCAGAATTTCAGACTGACAAGCCAATGGTTCCCTTTCTTTCGACGGCACTGTATGACGTCCTACGATAGTTGCTTGCAAGAATTCTCAAGGAGGAAATCCTGAATGTTGCAGACACGGCTACTGAAGGTTGACCTGGAAAAACCAAAGAACTGTAGCTCTAGCCGCCTTTGACGTTGGGTTTGCCGCAAAGAACGAGCTCCGCAAGGCGTCCAAGCTATCACAGCTTACCTTTTTCAAATTCAAGAAAGACTGTGTTTCCTTTGCTAAGGTGTGCTCCCGAAAGGTGATGGAGAGGTCACCATTGAAGCATAAACTAACTAGGGGTGTCAGCTGCTTGGATCCAGCATTCGCATTGTCTCCGGAGGCTGGCCGCAAACGACTAACTCTCGCACTTGAAATGCTTTCAGAAGACCAGTGACTGACCGGCCTACAAGCAGAACGGGCCCATCATTCCTATGTACAGAACTGTTCACTGGGCCTTGCGCAAAAAAACTGAAAGATTTTGACAGGAAAGAAAAGAGGCTGGATGTTCTGTGGCTAGATCTCTGCTTCCATGATCACAAAGAGCTGCTGTCTTTCATCAAGATTATTCTATGCTTGTCTCACGGCAATGCTGCCGTAGAAGAGGCTTCTCAGTCAACAAAAAATGCAATATTGAAAACTTGAAAGAAGAATCACTCATACCGCAGCGAGTGATGCACGACGCTGTGCTGAAAGCGGGCGGCGTGGACAAGATGGAAATTACTGACAAAATGGTGCAGATGGCTCGCAATTCCTACAGCGTCTTTCGACAGAAATTGCAGAAACAGAAGGAAGAAAGTCGGGAGGAGTCAGAGCTTCAGAAAATGTTTTCGTTTTTGATAGCCCACTTCTGCCAGTGAAATCCCTTTAGTCTTCATGTTTTACCTGTTGTGTATAGTAACGAGCATGCTTCCGCCGCTTTGTGGAACTCCCTACGGCGCCACTCGGGTGATCACGTAATGCCGCCGTCCCGCCGCCGCGGCATCCGGAGATCGGGTTACCCGAGCCGCCCACAACGCGAGCAGGCTTGGCCGTGCGAATATCATGGGAGTAAAAGCAGTTCATACTCAGCCAGCGACTGAAGTAGTCTCCCTCCATATACGGGCAGAGACGCCCAACTTAACATTGGCGACGAGGAGCTGGATCCGAAACTATGAAGCCTGACTTCTATGGTGGGACACCGGGCCACAAGCCATGACAACAGAGCAGACAATCAAAGTTTTCACGGGCAAGTGCTGGTCTTTCTGGAGCGAGCGGCTGAGTTTCTACTTTGTGGCCAACTCGATTACCGATCTGGTGAAGAAACGTGCACTTTTACTAACCTTGTGTGGCACGGAGACGTTCGAGACTGTTCGTCCTCTAGTTGCACCAAGAACACCAGGAGATGCCAGTTTTGAAGAACTGGTCTCAACCCTGAGAACGCACTTCTATCCCCGATTGTCTGAACTCTACAGTCGCTACAAATTCCAGCGTTGAGATCAACAGCAAGGCGAGTCGATTAGCAGCTACGTCGCGGCAATAAAGAAACTTGCAGCCGACTGCAATTTTGGAATAGTGACAACAGCGACCACGACTGCCGTATCGACAACTCGGGTCAGGCAGCCACGACGAAGCCCGTACACACCACCAAACTGCCACTAGACGTCATGCTACGTGACAGGTTTGTTTGTGGTGTAAAGGACGAGTTTCTGCAGCAGCAACTGTTTGCGGAAAGGGATCTCACTTTCGAGAAGGCTTTCGAGCTCGCAACCAGAGTCGAAAGCGCTTCAAAACAACAACAGAGTATTAACCATAAGACTGACCTCCCCCTAGTTTACAAGACACCAAAGGGAAAAGCTGACAACTCCGGGCGATCGTCCACTCTACCTTGTTTTCGATGTGAAGGCCAGCACAGTCCTTCAACTTGAAGATTCCGCAACGAGGAGTGCCGTTACTGTTACAAGCGTGGACACATCGAGAAAGCCTGCATCACTAAGGGAAAGCAAGGTAAAACTGCAAGCCACAAAAGCAGTCAGCACAACGTGGACTTCACGCCCACAGCAGTCGACCGGCAGCGAGAGGAACATGAGATTTTTACCATGAGCTTAACAGCGTGACACCGCACGAACCGTGTCCAAAATTCCTTGTGACATTGAAGATTGAAGGCAAATCACTAGAATTTGAAGTGGATTCCGGTGCCTCGTGTACCCTGATCAGCGAAGAGACGTACCGCAAGGTGTGGCCCCATAACCCTCCTCAGCTCCACGAGGACAACCTGCAGTTGCGCACCTGGACTGGAGAAGGGCCGCAGCTTCTTGGTTCAGCGCAAGTGTCCGTTCGCTTCAAGTCCAAAGACTTCTTGCTGCCACTACTCGTCATGAAAGGGGCTGGATGCAACCTCAACGCTTACTTTTATCAATATGGTCCTTCACAAAATGTTAACATTATGCTCTTTTCTGACCTGTGCAACTGTGGCTGTCTTCACCAAAAAAAAATAAATCAGAAGCAATCCTTTTGCATTGACACAGCAATCTGAAAATAATTATAATTTTATACTTCAACTTTTGGCGAGCCATTTTTCTTACAATATTTTGCGCACGCGAACGTGCACAACGGCGCATGAGAGTCTGTTCTCCTGCAAGAAAGACGGTCACTTCCCGCAATGCTTGGATAGAAAATGGCGTACCATTTCGATTGACACGATTACCAGCGACCTCCGCGCTTCCCCCCCGCCCCGTTGTTCAGCAGCACCATGAGTTGCGGAGTGAAATTTACGACAATGTGAAATGTGGGACATTTTGAAGATTTTAGAATTTCTCACAGGACGCTGGACACAAGCCCTCAATGCGGGACAGTCCCGCGCGTCACGGGACGGGTGGTCACCCTAGGGAAGTTCAATACCCCGATGGAAAGAGCGCTATGGCGAAGACGTGACGGGATCGTCAGACAGAAAGAGAACTCAACGAAAGACTCCGCGTCCCGTGCATCTCTGTTGCCCGCCGCCTGGCTCTTGTGTCTCAATGTTTGTTCTTTTTTCTTGATTCCAAACTCCAAGCTACAACATACGCCACAACCTGCGATTCTTCTATCATGGATAAAGCGCCACGTTCCGCGGACGGAAGCCCTTCTGCATCTTCAGATTCAGGAGATGAAGGTGAGTAGTAGAATTGCCTTTGTACTGTATCAAAAGCGATGTGATTTAAGACACTGTAAACGATAGTTTCTTGGGGTCTCAATCTTGCAAGCTAAAAACACTATCCACTGAACTCACCTGCAAATATTTCCGGGCTCATTTTAGGTAGAAAGGCGGGGCTGTCCAGTGCATCATCCGAAGGATGAGTATGTGACGGAAAGTGACAGGATATAATGTTAAACTTTTGTATATATTAAAGCACTAGCGTTTTTGCTGCACGCCATAAAACACTAAGCCCGTAAGCAGCCAAACTTGTAAAATACCGACGCCCATCTTTTTCTCCGCTCATGTAGGAATACTTTTTTTTTTTTTTGGGAGAGATCCACCGCGTTATCTTGGGCCTGCTTACTGCCACAAAACTACTTACACCAAGCGACGCTACGTCATCCGCGTTGAAGACCTCTCAAATACGGAGCAGCGTCTTCTCGTGCTGCGCACAGGGATTGCGCAGGATGAGAACAGTACTGTGTGTGACTACCATTATCATATGTACGTAAAGAAGTACACATCGCACATAGCGTCCAAATGGTGCTGCGACCCGTTTTCAGAGCATGTAAAAAACTGTCGGGGGTCATCAGTCGTGACGACCGCACTTGCAGACCTGCAATCCTCTTTGCGCTATAAATAGTTCCGGCACGTGTTGTGTCAGTGTGGCGTCAATTGACTTGGCGGATAAGGAGTTGGCGTACTTGCGGTCCGTGGCAGGGCCACGGATTGGTTGAGATGTGGTGCGGTGACGCAGTCTGTTTCTACGCTGAGGTTCTTGAATTAAATCAGTTGAAAGTTAGCGCTCTGTGGTGTCTGTCCTTCCTATGTCCCCGTCTTCAAAGCGCAATCATGTTTTCTAACGTACCATACCAACCTGCTCAACAATCAGCACTTGTTGATCTAGGAAACCCAGCAAATGAAATAATCATAACATCTGAAGCTGTTAATGAGGCCCTTCCAGTGATCGGAGAGAGCCCTCTCAAAAAGAAACTCGGAAGAAAAAGCCTGGAAACCGTATGCGAGGAAAAAAGTGAGAAAGGTTCAGAAGAGCGTTGAACAGACCGTTTACTCGTCTCTTGGGATTGCTAATCCTGGAACGTCGCGTTTAGACGAAGAGGAAGATTTTGAGCTCAGTGACTACATATTACTGATGAACAACTTAAGACGCAAATTTGCCAACGAAAATACTCGAGAGAAGAAAATGCAGATTTTAACACTGGCTCCAGACTCCTGGATCAATCAGAAAATCATGAAGTTCTTTGGCGCCTCTGCGCGACAGGTACGCAACGCCATGAAACTCAAGTCCGAGGCAGGTATACTGAGCACGCCACCAAAAAGGAAAGGCCACCCCGTAAGCGAACAAATTAAAGAGTCTATCAGAGCATTCTACGAAGATGATTCAATTTCTTACTGCCTCCCAGGAAAAAAAGATGCTGTACGCGGACGTCAAAAGCGCCTGCTGCTCAGTAACCTGAAAGAAATGCATGAAGAATGAAAAAAGCTACCCATCTGAAATGCAGCTTTTCGACGTTTGCAGGTCTCCGTCCTCCACACTGTGTTTTAGCAGGGGGAGGACGCAAACTGTGTGCAGGTCTCCGTCCTCCACACAGTTTGTGTATGTATGGAGCATCAGAATTTTAAGCTTATGCTTCACGCAGCTGGTATCAAGGAAACTTGCGAAGAGCTCATAGCGACCACAGTGTGTCAACTGGATAACGAGAGGTGCATGTTCGGGAAATGTGAAAAATGCCCAGGCACGGACTACGCTGAAGCACTTGTCCGCAACGTTCCCGCCCTCCAAAGCGACGAAGCGGACGAACTGCCAGTTCACCAGTGGGTGAGTGAGTGCGTTGCCGTCTGGAAACCCTTGTGTTAACGCATAAGGATTTCATTGACAGGATTTTAGATATGTTAAGGCAGATTAAAGTGCACCATTTCGTGAGCAAGCAGCAAGCCCGCTACTTGCGAGAACTGAAGACCAGGCTAAAGAGCAGCGAAGCTATCATGCTGATGGACTTCGCGGAAAACTATAGCTTTATTGTTCAAGATGCTCCGCAGTCCTACCACTGGGTGAACATTTAGGCCTCGATCCACCCCATTGTGATATATTTCCGTCAAGATGAAAGCGGCGCTGATATTTCAGTAAAATCTATCGCCGTAATTTCTGACTGCTTGCAGCATGACACAGCCGCTGTTTCTGCATTCCAGGCCGAGGTACTGAAAATAGTGAGGCACGACTTGCCTCAAATTGAAAAGATATACTACTCTTCTGATGGTGCTTCGTCGCAGTATAAAAACAAAAAGAATTTTGTGAACCTTTGCTATCATCAACTGGACTACAACATTGCAGCAGAATGGAATTTTTTTGCTACCTCTCACGGAAAGAGTGCCTGAACGATGTCGGAGGAACACTAAAGCGCCTAGCGGCAAAGGCAAGTTTGCAGCGGCCTTTTCAAGATCAGATAATGACACCGCACCAGCTCTTCTCATGGGCAAACAAAAATATTAAAGCTATTAAGGTCCTCTGGGCACCCGCTGGCATAGTGGAAGAAAAAGCATCTGAGCTTGCGCGAAGGTTCAGCACTGCAGTTACCATCAAAGGCACCTGGAAGTTTCACTGTTTCAAACCAAACACTCTATCTATACTTTGCGTGGGGCTTACCTCCTACTCAAGTACAGAACACATAGAAGTTTCGAAAGGCTAAACTAAATCACATTATTACGTCGTTTGATGATTCCGCCCTCAACCACATGGGTTTTAAAACTGGGACCCATTTCATCACTACGACGATATACAGCAGGACTCTTTGTTTTCTTCGTGGACACCGCGCACTTGCTGCGTGCAAACCAACACGCGCCCCTTGTAAAAAAACAAACAAAAAAAAATATGGCGTACGTATTTTAGGCAGAGCCGACTCAGAGCGGTGCCGCGCCCTTGGCCAAACTCTCCGAGTATATATGGCACCAGCTTCAACAAGGGTCAGCGACCAACCTGCCAACCTGATTGCTTTTCGACCCCCTCTACCTCCTCTACCTTCGGCCGATCCTGCGTGAGGTTCAGCATACCAGCAAGGCCTACGAGAAGAACGACGTGGATCCTGCGAAGCTTCTTGAAGATCTCACGTTTTTGATCAAGGCTGTATCCAGCAAAATGCTGATTCCAATGGCAAACATTGACCTACTGTGCCAGTCCATCGATGGCCACTTAGACCCAAAGCCATAGCTCAAATACGAATTCGAGAAACTCGCAAACACCATCACAGCCACTCCTGACGTTCAGCTGGTACGCCAGCGTTGCACTGCCTTCACTGTGAAGTTATCAAACGAGCTCCAGCAGTGTCTGCCATTGGATTTCAGGGTATTGCAGGCCATGGCATGACTGTCTGTGGTAGCTGGCCAGCGAGTACCGAAGTAGCCTATCGTGGAGTTGGCTGAACCTTTTGGTGTCCACTCAAGCAAGATTGACCTTGTGGACACGCAGTGGAGGAAGCTAACCCTGGCGAACTGGGTCGCAGTCACTGACACCATTGGGTTTTGGTTCAAGCTATCCCAGCCAGTTCCGCTCTGTGGACGTAGCCCGTGATACGCTTTCCGCGCGTCGCTGTGTCCCCACTCCAAGGTCACGTGGCATTCACACGGCCTTGGATAGGCCCAGATGGCTCGTAGCATCCGCTGAAAGCCACCGAAGCACACCAGCGATCGGGCCACCACAAGTAAACCCAAAGCCACGGGCGTACTAACCGGGGGGGGGGGGGGCGAGGGGGGCGCTTGCCCCCCCCCCCTTCCAGTTCTGAGAGTGGGGGGCAAGGCATGTGTTTTCCTCCCCTGAAACAGCCGCCACTGGGCAGGGCAAACACTGGCCGGCGGCGCCCAAGGTATGGTCTGGTTTGCCCCCCACTCAAAAACAAGTTGGTACGGCACTACCATGGGCGTACCAACCGAGGAGGGGGGGGGGGGTGCTTGGCCCCCCAGTTCTCAGAGTGGGGGGGGGGGGGGGGGGGGGCAAGGTATGTGTTTTGCCCCCCCCCCCCCCCCCCCTGAAACAGCCGCCACTGGGCAGGGCAAACACTAACCGGCGGCGCCCGAGGGATACCAATGGCGCCGGCGCTGGGGAAATGGGGGGGGGGGGGGGGTCTGGTTTGCCCCCCCCACTCAAAAACAAGTTGGTATGCTACTGCCCGAAGCTGTCTTTGTACGAATTTTGAGCAACGGTTAATCTTTTATAATCTTTTAGATGGACAATAGCGACTTAACAAGAGAGAGTCTCAGGGAGATGGGAGTTCCTTCTTCAGCTCTTCTCTCGTCATGGCCTGAGGTGAGACAGTTACCGTCACTACCTGTTAAGGTTCCTAGATGGGGATTACAAACGAGGCATTAGCGACATCCACCAAGTGCTCTTTGCTAATCATTTAATTCATTTTAAAATTACTTTTTGTGTCTTTTCTAAGAAGAGATTGGTGTGTCGGATGTGATAATGCTCCATTGAACATGAATAGACCAAGAAATAAGCGCCGAAATTTTGTTGTTGTGTCCCTTCAAAGGGATACTTCAACGAAATTTGAAATATACCCGTCGTGTTCAGAAATAGGCTGAATATGATCCACGATATCTATGACAATCGCATGTTTGTATTTTAAGCCTCATGGCTGTATTTTTCGTTGTAAACAGCCAACTTTGGCAAGCGCTCAGAGAGCAGCCAGCGGGAAGCACGTGACATTCGCCGCAATCAGGACGAGCAAAGTTGCAGCGAGGCCGACGTCAAGAGGACATCCTAGCCATTCCAGCCAAAAAAGCGGCCGAAGCACGCCAGGGACTGGGACACGAGGACCAACCCCAAAGCTGTTTATGTATGAATTTTGAGTGAAGGGTTAATCTTCTATAATCTTGTAGAGGGACAATAGCGAACTCCGAAACACGCAAAGGCTAGTCTTGGGAAGAGGGGAGTTCCTCTTTCGCCTCTTCTCTCGTGGTGGCAGGAGGCAAGACAGTTATTGTCACTACCTGTTGAGGTTCCTAGATGAGCATTACAAACCAGGCGTTAGCGACATCCACCAGGTGCTCTTTGCTAATTGTTTAATTAGTTTTAAAATTTCTTTTCGTGTTTTTTTCAAGAAAAGATTGGTGTATCAGATGTTATACTGCTTCCTTGAACACGAATAGACCAAAATACAAGCACCGATATTAACGTTGATATAGACCGATCCCCCTCCCACCCCCGATACGCTCACTGCTCGGGATACCTTGACACCCCATACGTGCTCTGGAACTGCCCACACACCCTTCCATCTTGCCAGCAACACCTGGACCGCCCGCACCCGGTTCCCAACCTCATGCTCTCATGGAGTTGCACTCCCCCCTTGAGGAGGCGGACGTGCGGAGGGCTCTAGTGGCTTATCCACAATATTCTGCCAAACGCCTGAGACAGTTTTTGTTTGTTTTTTTTATGCGAAAGCATTAACTGGGGTCCCATGAAGCGAGCTGACATCATCAGTTTGAAGCGTGAAAACGGTACCTAGTTTCCGCGATCGCCTTCAATTCCATTGGCTGGCGCGCGTCAACGTTTCCACGACCGCTCACCCCATGGCGCTGCGTGTCCATCAGCGCGCCGTTAACACGGAGCGTCCAAGGTCACCAGGGGAACACGCGCGCCAACGGGTGACGAAAAGTATGCAGCAGACGAAAAAGGGAGCGGACGAGCGGCTTGCATGCTTTCGCATTCACAACTCATAAGAAGTGCCTAGGTGTACCTCAAGCTTTTTGTTTTAGAACTCTAGATTTAGAGCTAGTATTGAACTTTAGCACCAATGCGCACAGCAAAAGTAGAAGTTTTCTTTATATTTTTTATTACTGGAAAAATATAAAGAAAAAAGAAATATAAAGTGCCTTTATAACGGATTATCCCGTGCGAGCTTACGTCCGAGCGCAGCGGATGCTACGAGCCGTCGGAGCCAATCCAAGAACGTGTGAGTGTCACGTGACCTTGGAGAAGGGCCACAGTGACGCGCGGAAAGCGTATTACGGGCTACGTCCACAGGGCGGGATTGGCTAGGATAGCTCGTACCGTCCGCTGCGTCCGGACATAAGTACATGATGAATCGGCATGTGGCGAACGTGCCTACACCCCAAGCAGCAACAAAAAACAGGCTTACCTTGCCGATAACGGCCGGGAACAACTTGTAATTCAAGCCGTTTCTGGCACCACGCTTTCCAAGTTGAGGCAGTTGAGGCTCCCATGCCGCTCATGCCCGCAAGCGAACCTGTCACGTGACAGGACCCCCTCAAAGCGCTCAAAGCTCTCGAACGACCCGCCAACGGCCCTAACCCGCCTAACCTGTGGCCCTAACTGCCCTAACCTCCTTGCAGCCAGCATTCGCTGTTGCAATGTTGCTGTAGTTGCTGTTTGTGCATGATGCTTGGCGGTTCGGCTGGTCTGGCCGTCAGGCCACTGCGGCCTTTAACAAATTTTTAACATTAGTGAACAAAAGGTTAGTGCGCAAACGAGCTGGTGGGGGTAAAACCGTTGGTTAAACCGTTAAACGTTTGACTGAAAACCCCGAGACTGGGACGAAAAGGGACGGACAAACAAAAAAATTTCTAACCTTTTGTTCAAAAAAAGGTGTAGTTTTTAAAATGATGTTATTTTGCATTAGAAGGGCGGGAGGAATCATATGTTTGTCTGTATTCAGTAGCACCAAAATCCTTTAGCATCAGGGCGGTTGCTCCCAAAGGATCGTCGCAGGCGACTAAGGCTAGGTGACGCAAAGTACCGCCCGTTACAAAGGGTATCCATCCATTCATGCGCCCTGCCGCCCGCGCCGCCGCTCTATTTTTGCGAAGTAGGTGAAGACAGTGAAGAACACGGTGAAGAAGACGCTTCTGAGTGCTGTACTTTTAGCGAATTTGTAAATCGTTTTTGTAGGTTTTAGCGGGATTTACTCGTACTCAGGTGGCCCGAGCTCGAGTGTAGATCGAACGCGGCCCACTTCGGCGATGTCCATCCGCGAGAAGAAAGTCAAGCGGGTCAAGACGCAGAACGACGTCTCGAACTCTGGCGCCGCGCCGGTAAGTTTCTTACCCGCGGGCTTCGTTGTTCGCTGAGCTTAGGTTAAACAAAGTCACTCCCGGTGTGGTTCCTTCCAGAACCTAAATGTGGACTACTTCCTCCTGGAAGAAGATGAGGCCAAAGCTCGGGATTCGACGGAAGACGAGGCACTCTTCAAGCGAACGAGCGCCGAGATCCAAAAGAACCTCAAGATTCTCTTCGACATGAAGCTGCAGAAAAGATCCCAGGTACGTCGACCAAAAGGGAGATCGCAACAGGCCAGGGGCCGTATCCTTGGTTGTCACTGGTAAAGTGATCAGATGACTCTGCTGAAGAAAATTACGTACTAGAGTGGTTAGCGATATGAGCTTAATCCACAAACGGCGACCTGGTTACCTAAGTTTGACATTTATAGCATCTTTGATCAACTGGCACCGGAATTGCCCTGAAACCAGGACAGTATACAGCGCTCCTTGGTCGTGCAGCGCGAAGTCGGTCCAACATCGAGGACAAACTGCGCCGCGCCGGTGCACCGCGGCAAGCACCACTTCGCGTTTGGTTCATTCTTTTTATTTTATTACAAAACCAGAGGAACTCTTTCAGAGTACCCGCCGTGATCTAAAAGGGTCGTGGTTCACTTGACTTGACTTACTTACTTACTGTGTGCAGAACCGGTTTAGCGGTCTCACACAAATTAACATTGTGAACGTGATTGTGGATGGGGTCACAAAGCAGGGGACAATTCTACAGGTATATTTTGCCCATCATTTTTGGTTAAAGAAAGAGTACCACTAGATAATAGCCGTGTCTCGGTGTCATCGAAAAGCCTCGCAACACTTTTGTAGTGTTCTAAGGTGACGCCTGCCACTGGTAGGAAAGGCTCGCCGCCACGTAGCGCGCCGGCTCATCAGTGCCACTGACCGAACCGTTGGGCAGATTCCGAGTCGACGCCAACCGTCCATGGCCTCGTCGGGAGATAAAGAGAGACGTGCGGTAAGGTCTGCGGTCTGTGTCGAGCCTTCGCCGAGGTTGCGAGCCTCGGCCCGTTTATTGGCTTTCTAGGTCACATGACATGCACACACATGAGTATACCTCCAAACTATTATTCACATTAGGGGCGTAATGCATCACTGTATTACTACATTTTTCCACGAAGTTCAGAACTTACGGGTGCTTCTTGCCACAGCATGTTAGGAAGCTTGTCGTCTTCGCTGTCAGAAGAGCTAAGGAATTCATTGAGCGTCGCTGTGAGATGTGTTAGTTTTTGCATGGACGCCATCTCAATAGACTGTGCGTCTGCTGTTCCTGCCATCTCCGATTCCCGCTCCTGGTTGCAATGCCTGATGGGACTGCCCTTCGGCGCACAGTCAATTTTCTTGGTGCGCTTTGGGGCAATGAGGAGCAGTGTAAGGAGAGTGCGCTTTATTGATTGAAGGTGTCCGGTGCACACCAGTGCACTTGATTGAAGACGGCAGGGTACACCTTGATGCCCCAGTACACACCGGTGTTGATCGTCAAGGATGCTATTACGTGTATGTTTTAAAAGGTCACTGATGTATTGGCATCTGATTGGTGGAGGCAATTGCCTATACCAATCAAATGACAATGCACCACTCCCATGACCTTTTAAATTGTTCATGTAAATGTCCAACCTAGCCCTCTATACGGTACAAACCACGCTGTCAGACGGCCACAGTGTTCGCGTCGGGGGTGGGGAGGGATCGTGTGCGGCTGGCGAGTAAACACCTCCACTGCCGTTCTTACCGTCCACTCGCTGCTTGGTTGACCGCATGGTCTGAACTGCCTGGTTGCCGCTTGCACATTCTGGCTCATGTTGCTAGCCACTGTACGTCCGGGATTTCATGACCACGACTGACAGAACATGTTTCCTTCTCTTGGAAATACCAATATGCAGGGGTTTCTTCAGGAATAGACCTATTGCTATATTGCCCAAACATCAAGGAGAATGCAGGGATTGGTGTTCCCCATGCCGCACATTCTGGCGTCAGCAGTAGTTACTTTTCTAAAGCAAATACCTAAAGCAAACGGCATCTTGCACGCACATTCGTCAGCGCTTTATTTGGGTTATTTACTTTGAGTCTTTTAGACGGGAAAGGCGTGTGACGTGGGGAACACCAAGCCCTGCATTCTCCTTGATGCTTGGGTAATATAACAATAGGTCTACTGAAATTTGGGGGGGGGGGGCGGGCCGGGGCGGCGGCATTGAGAATAGAGGAGTCGTTTCGAATTAAGGGGGTGCCTTCAGAAAAACAAGGGGGGGTGTATACCCCCCTCCCCTAGTGTGTGCGTAGGCAAATCACTGCCAATATGTCGCTTGGTGTCACAATGGTATGCTTGTCATACTCGGGTTTTATGACTGAAGGTTACATAAGTGCTAATAATAATAATAATAATTCATTCGCACTTAGAAGGACACAGGTGGTGATGTTTGGGTCTGGACAGATAGGTGAGAGCTAGTGATGGGCCGAACTTTTGCCAAATTGAAGATTCGGTAAAGCTGCACATTTGCTGAACTTTTTTAAAGATTGGGCAAAAATACATTGTTACCATACGTAACCCCTGTGAAAAGGAGAAGGGAGGATCACGAGGATGTCAATGAAGACTCATACACCCTGGACAGCTCCTTCGAGTCTGTTCTGTCAGTTGGCAGAGAGCTTCGCACATTTAGGGTGAGTGTCAAAAACTCTAACGGCTGCTGTAAGCGTCAAAGTACTGTGGCACACTTATGCGACATATGTCAATAGACAGCGTTGGCTGGTGTGACATTTCTATGATATTGTGTCGTGATTGAGTGGAAATTCCGGTGATGTTGCGTCGCGTGGTGATGTGGCATTTCATTATTTTTTCTTTTTGCATCGCGAAGTGTTTGCTACCTGCCTACGGACGAACACTGCATATGCACGTGGTGCGCACCTTGAAGGCAGTAGGGTCACTGTCCGGGTATGAGGACTGAAGAACCTCATGGCAAGCCGCCGGCAAGGACACCAGGTCTCGCGTAAACCACGACCGATCATACACAGAACGGCTAGCACCAAACACGTTCTCGTGAATGCGCTGCAGGAATTTCTCAGTCGCAACAGCATGTCCATTCTTCGCTCGGTAGCATTCTCTTCCATGTGCCGCTTTACAGTCGGGCGAAGCATGATCTTAACATCAAAGCATTCCATCCTAACACCTATGGTGAGACCGTCGGCGCCCACACATCGATGACGTACTCTCTCCCGGGCACGTTTGCACCATTGAGGAGTCGCAGCTTGCTTCAGCGTACGCTTCGGCCGCGCCATTCTTGCGTGCAAGGGCTTAAAGTGCCGAGGGAACATGCAACCAAAGGCAGAAAGGGCAGGTGGCAAGGAGCGCGATCACATGACCCCAAGCGCAGTCTCAATTGACATAACGCGCTGCGCCTCAACCGTGACAGTTTTCAATGAAAGGACGAGAGTATCACTGCTGTACTCGCCCCCTCCCGGCGCCAAAGTCACCTGCGGTCAACGCGTGCATACTTCCTTACTTTTTGGCAACACGGCGCTCGCCCTCTACAATAAGCACAGATAATGCTGTAAAAACGAAAAGGGGGGGAGGGGGGGGGTAAGATAATGTCTAAAAACAGCTGCAAATATATCTTCTAAACAAGTCTTTCTATAGTGAAGCCCCTGCATCGTCATAAGTGACCGTCAACCCCGCAACAAGTCGGCACAATGCCATGGGGTTTACAGATGTAATTGCCAATGACTACGGAGGAACCTTGTTATAAAGGTGCTTGATGGGCATTCCACTGCCTGGATGCAAGCTGTAAATTGGATCTGCCACCTCGTTTGATGTCGCTATCTTCGCAGGCTGACATGGAGGACCTTCGAGTGCAGACGTCTTTCCTCTTCCTGATGCTGAAGAAGATCAACCGCCTGGACAAGCACCGGCTGAAGGTGGCCAGGGATGCCGTTAACGAGGTAGGCCTCGGTGCACTACTCCTCGGCAAAACCACCGTATTCACTACTTTGCCAAGGATTGTTTGTATTAGCTGCAGTTCAACTTTCTTTTTAGACACTTCAGTGACCTAGTTTGCCCATATTCTCAGCATATTAGCCACTGCTTTGAGCACATGTGGATGACTGTAAACAAACAAAGATTTCGTCCACTGCCTGTGAACTTCAGCAGCCATACTAAAAGTCTATAGGACTCCGCTTTTTATGCAGAGCACAAAATGTCCCCTAAAAAGATTTTTTTTTTTTTTTTTGAAAATAAGCTATACTGTGTTGAACACTCAGTTTCCGTGTAAATGTAGCTCTAGCAGTCCAGGTTGCATGCCAAAGTTTCTGAGCGTGCCGTTATCTGGTTCAAAATTTAAAAAAAAGATTTTCAGAAATGTTCAATAGGAAAATGGCAGGCAACAAAGCCCCCCAATGCATGGAGCTGAATGGCGTCCAGCGCCAAGAACAAGCCCCATTTTCTCATTGAAATTTGTAGAAAACCGCTTATAACTTTTGAATAGGATAACGGATAGTTTCGAAACTTTGGAAGCTGGTCAAGACTGGTAGCGCTACATTTAAAGGGGTACGGAAACAAAAATTTAAATATTCAAATTTCGTTTGGGAGTCAAGCATAACAAATAATAACCGTAAATGGTAATCACATGTTTGTTTTTTGATAGACTGGCTATATTTTTCATTCCAAACGGTGCACTCGAGCAAGCGCTCGAAAAGAAGCGAAAGGAGAGCGCGATGCGTCATGGGATATCCGGCACAAACAAAAACAAAGAAAAGATTCCCCGCATTCGTGACATAGCAAGGCTGGCGTGGTTATAAGCTTTGCTCTTGGGGGTGTTGTCAGCGTTGTGATGGTGTCAATAGCGTCAGCGCGTTACAGCCGAGCCTTTCGAAGTACCCGTGGGGTGACGAGCGTGTGACTGGCCCAAGGTGCACGTAGATTCCACAACACTGTCAGCTTAGGGCTGAACAGGGTGGGGAAAGCAACTTTTGTTCAAGTTTTGGGCGACGGGCTAATCTTCTAAGGGGGAGAATGGCTCTATCCGGTTGCACGAATGAGGGTCCGAGAAAGAGGGGAGTCCTTTCTTTTTGTCTTCTTGGACCGTTTGTTACAATGCGCAATTTGTGAGTTGAGCTAGAAGGAAAGCTAAGAAAGAAAATGTTGAAATTCCAAAGAGTGGCGCTGCTCCGAAGGAATCTGCTACGTCACGACTATGTAGCAAGTGCCCCAATGTTGCTAGATTACCTTCCAAATAGGCTCCGCATGCATCCACCAGGTGCACATTGAAAGATTGTTTGTTTAGCTTTAAAATTAGTTTTCTTGTACCTTTCAATGGAAGACTGGTGTTTTTTGAGGTTAGGGTGCAACATGCAACACATTCAAGCTAGAAAATGAGCGCTGGAATTTCGTTTCCTTGCCCCTTTAAGCGGAGCGTTCGGCGATGTGTAGTTTGTCTTTAGGGTGAAGAAACAACAAAGTTTTTGGGAGGACACGCCGTAGTGGTGGTATCGACCAACTCTGGCAAGTTGCATCACTCTTGTAGCCCGTGCTCTTTCCACGAAGTGTGACACTTGTGTTGTGTCTCTCGCAGAAGAAGCAGAAGGTGGACAACTTCCACCTGCAGCTTCAGAACCTGACCTACGAGGTGATGCACCTTCAAAAGGAAGTCACCAAGTGCATGGAATTCAGGTGATTCACCACCGTCTTTGGTGTCCCTTTATATTGCTCGGGGTGGGGCTTCTGCAATCTTTTGATCTCGAGGAACCTGCCTTGTGTGGCGCAGTTAAAGGAGGTCCCCTCCACCTTCTCGACATCGCTACAATGTAACGGTCCACAGCATTACAACTTTGTTAGTTGTATTCCACGCTCCAGTGAGAAAATATTGGAATGTTTGGAAGCTTGGCCCTGCATCAGCTTGTTGCTCGGGTGTGCTTCGATTGTGCTTAAACTAGAAAAATCTGTTTTTCTCTAAGGTGCAGACATTGGAGAAAATTTGGGTGCTCCCAGTGTTTTTATAAATCCCCTTTAAAAAACACTTTTTGTTTTTGTGGCATTTTTTTTTCTATGGGTGTTGTATTGAATGTAGTGGCCGCATTCTTTGTATTAGGCAGTAGCCTGCACCACCTCTGACGACCACCGCTTTCCTACGATTTCGTTGGTGGCCAGCCATGAGCCAGCTTGACAGCGTCACTTTGTCTAAGCCTCTCTTTATTGGAAGCAGAAATGTGGAAGTTACCAACGAATGACCGATTTCCTTGCAGGTCCAGAGACGAGGAGATTGACCTGGTGCCGGTGGAAGAGTTTTACAGGGAAGCCCCAGCACATGTGTCAAGACGGGTAGGTCTGGTATTCCGCAACTATTTCTGCTCTCCCAAAACAATGGGCGGTGCACATTTGTGTCTAGACGGGGATTTAAAAAGTGCAAATGACTAAGAAGAGAAGAAGGGGGCAGAACAGAGCGCTTTTTAGTCATTTGCGCTGCACCATGCTGTGTGCATTATATGCAACAATCATCAGATCATCATAAAGACAAAGGAAGGGCTTTATTTACTCATGCACCTTCTAATTCATCGAAGGACCAGTCACTTTTTCTGTGAAGACAATGATTACCCAATCCCAGATAGACAAGCAGCCTCTTTAGTGGGTAAAGTGACTTGTAGCGCATATTGCATCAGCGACATGATAAGGGAGAGCGATGCAGGCTATTGTTTGGGGGAGGGGCAGTGCTCATACGACGGACCCCTCTGATTCATGTTTTTCCTCGATTAACGGGCGTGGCGTCTGGAGCATCTGCTCAAAGCAACCTTGCCATCTGCAGGCGGAAACCGACGCAGACCCCCACCAACTGACCCTGGCCAGGCTTCAATGGGAGCTGGAGCAGAGGAAGCAGTGAGTGCCAGACTGTCGATCAGTGCAGAATGGAATCTCTCCGCTTGGGAGGGCAGTTTTTGGAAAGAGTGCAGATGAGAGTTTTCGGCAAACTCTCTCGTTACCAAGCTTGAGTTCCTAGTCATGCGCCACGGCGTGGCTTGCATCTACGAGAACTAGAAAAATATATCCGATTGTGAAGCGGAGTGCCAGAGGATAGAAGACAAGGTTAATAGACAGGCAAGCTGGTTAACGTTGTACATGATTCTAACCGGTGACGACAACGGGGACAAGGGACAAACACACATGTGTTTGTCCTTTGTCATCCGTCGTCTCCAGTTAGAATCGTGCAGAAGTAAAATTTGATTTTTCTTGCGTGCATGTACTAATCAGCTTTTTATTCAACAGGCCCATTTTTCTCGCTCTGATCGTTCAGTGGTCGTAATGTGTGTGTCTGGGCGCCAAAGAACACTCTTCATTCGTCTGAATAGGGGTGGGTGGTCGGATGTAGGCTGAGTGTGCCTGATCCTGTTTAGAGCGAGCTTCCTTCTTTCAAGAAGTTATTGCGAAGCTGCTTAATGTATATATCGGGGGACAACAGGTTCAAGATTTCTCGTTCTTGCTCGAATGTTTGTCTCGGGGAATTCGTCCTGTCGACCAGAAGGCATGTTACAGCTACACTAATGTGAGGGTAGCGCTTAATTTAAAAATGCAATTTAAGCGCGGCACAATTTTTCTTTGAGAATTGCTTTGTGTAGTGCAGTTGTAGAACACCAGTGCACTACCATAAAATTCCATAAGAATGCCCCCCTCCCAAAAGGAAGAGATGAATGGTTAAAAACATAGGGTGGGCTATCTTTCGGGATGTGACACCAAAACTTTATCAAAACTTAATGATAAACACCGGGGCATCCTCTACGAACTACGTGGCACGGGTACTGATACCGCAGATCGCGGACACGGCAAATTAGCGTTTCACGGTGCGTTAAAGTTGTGGCAATTTGCTCCGAACTCCTATGTCACGGGAAAGGATACTGCAGGTTGCGGACGCAGCAGATAAGCGTTTCATGGTGCGAAGGACCTCCGGGAACCCGCCAAGAACTCGCATCTCGCAGCAATGGACACCGCCAATTGCGGTCGCAGCAGATTCAAGTTTCATGGTGCTATAAACACACAAGAATCTACTACAAACATGCCCATTATGGGAACTGATGTCACGCGTGCACATCACGGAATTAATAATTACAGTAAAACCTCGTTATAACAAAGTTGAAGGAGCGGTCGTAGTTATTTCGTTATAACCATTAGTTTGTTATAGCCAATGTCCATTTCTCCATACTATTAGCAAGCAAGGGGAATTATGATTGCTTTGTTATATCCATTAGTTTGTTATATCCCATTTTGTTATAACGAGGTTTTACTGTAATCTGGGAATTAATATTGCGCACGCAGATTGCGGACAAAAATGCGGGAATCCGCTACAAACTCGCACGTCACAGGAACGGACACCGCAGATTGCGGACTCAGCTGATTTGCGTTTCACAATGTAATATAAACCGATAACTCGTGTGTTGTGGGAGCCGATACCGTGCGCGCAGATCGCGGACAAAAACAAGGGGACCCGCTTTAAATTCACTTGTCACCCGTACCGGTACCACAGATCGTGCGGTTGATGCAATCCCCGTCGGACATCAAGTGATGTTTGACGGGAAATGGGGGGGGGGGGGGGGGGGGGGATGTTTCAGAATTTTTATGTTATGGGGATATTTAGCCAGAAAAGCAGCATGGACGATCTCTTGGGGGGGGGGGGCGTTCTTACGGAATTTGATGGTAAGCATTTGCTCCAGAGTGTGGTTGGCTTGGTTGCGGACCATGGTCCAGAAAAAGTCTTTTGCATGGAAGGCGATATATTCTACCACTTACTGCAAAATGTCGAGCATCACTTTCAGAGGAAGCTTGCCGCTGTCTCTGCTGGTAGCCGAAGGGGTCGATACATTGGCGTTTGCAGACTGGCTAAGAAGCTGAAGGGCATGGAGGCGATGAAGCAGTCGTACCAGAAGGAGATTGAGAAGAAGAAGGAGTGCATTGACAACATCCAGCCAACCTTACACTCCATCCTGGAGGTCAGTAGCCACCCTTCCCCCGCTCGTGAATCATTTTCTCATTGGCACGCTTCGGAAAATGGTCTTCTCACAAACAGTTAAGTGCATTTTATACGCCGCATTGGCTTCTTATTGGCAGGTGCCACCAGAATTCTCAGTTAGCTGCCCCGGTGACTCCGACGCGAGGTGCCAATTCAATCCTCAGTTGGCTCGTTCAAATCCTGACTGGGGTGCCCATATTGCGATCGAGGCCTATTACGGCATAGGAGCCATAAAAGAAAAATCTTTGAGTGGTTTCTCTCGGGCATGTCACATGTCCTTTGTTGTTGTGGCACATAAAGGCCCCTAAACTTTATTCCGAGCAATTCTTTAATTTAGTGCAGGGATCATGCTAATTCACCCTGCACTTCGTGCATCGCCACGTCCGATTGCGAGGTCACGCGGCACGACCGTGTCGTGGCGTAAGCACGGACAACTCGCAACAATGTTCGCAGTACGTTGCACAGTGAGATGGTACAGAGTTGCATCCTCTCGAGAAAACCCGAGCCTGTTTCTCCGTGCCGATTTGTATCTTATCGTGCGCATTGGAGAAAGCTTTATGCCTAACCTCTCAGTCGACACAACTTGGATTCCTGACCGAGGTGCCCGCAATATGACGGAGGCTTATTGCGGAGAAGGCGCCGTGTAACCGAGCTCTCGGTTGCACGTCAAAAGATCCCCAGGTGGTCGAAATTAATCCTCAGTCCTCCGCTGGGGCGTGCCAGATGCCCGTCGTAGGTTTGGCACGTAAAACCCCCAAATTTGACTTTTGATTTGACACAACTTGGATGCCATGGTGCGTGCAGGCGACGCATCCACTGCACGCGGAGCTGGGCCTGCCGCTCCAGACGCACCAGCTGGAGCACGCTCACGCAGAGTACCTGCCTCGCCCACTCTATGTCCTCTATGTGCAGACCTCGGCCTACCGGGAAGCCTACGGTGAGCTGACGCCCCCTTGCTCAGCCTGTAGAGCACAGCACAATTGGCATGAACATGCCACGGCCCAATTTAACGTAGAATGTGTTTTGGGAGTCATTTCCTCCGAGCAAAGCATCACAAACGAGCTTCGTGAACGAGTGACACGCTGGGAGCGTTGCTCGACGTTACAGCAGTCCTGCAAAGGAAAATAGATATGCCCAGATTTTTTATAAAATATTTGTATAAAATTTTTATAAGAGAATTTTATACAATTGATGAGATCTCAAAGGTCCTAAGTCCCAAATATCGCAGCGAATAATTGTATGCACATTTTATAGTTTATAAAATTGATGAGACATCAAAGGTCCTCAATCCCAAATATTGCTGCGAAATATTGCATGCACATTTTATAAACTGTGCTTTACAATCAAGTTCCTTGGGGTGCCTGGAACAACCATGTGACGCCGTTGGCCAACTTGAGCAACAAAATGTCGCAAAGATATTGGCCTAAGGTTGAGGATCTACTGTACTTTATTTTGTGTTCCAATAATAAAAAGGAAGTTACGAAAATAGGTATTTACTGGCATTCTCAAACTAATTCGACGGTACTATATCACGTGATTGCTGTTAAGTTTTGTTTTGAAATACATCCGAGATTTCCATCGTCCGGCAACCATAGCAATGCCGACTCCTGTCGTTTGCTGGTCGCTGCGCATTTTCTGCGTGCGGAAGGTTTGGGTAGTGGTGCGTGCTCAGCGTCGTTGGTGTGTGTTGTGCGCGTGCTCCAGTACTCGCCATGCCAACTGTCTGCACTGTGATTCAGTGCAGTACAAGGTACGCTAGAGCGAGCGCCATTTGGTTTCGTAATTTGCTGGACGACCCACAGCGAAGAGCGGCTTGGCTTCGAGCCATTGACTGCGATGGCCCAGACGACATTGGCATGAGCCAGGGTTACGTGTGTTTTGATCACTTCCTAACGGAGAACTATGCCAAGCAACTACAGTATTTGCACTTTTTGACATTTATTTACCTGACGTGTCGCAAGAAGTGTCGACGAGGTTTCGGTTCCAAGACTAATTTCTTTGCTTCTCAAACCAATGTGGGAGGCGAGGTGAGAAGTGAACCGCCCTAGAATACCGTGCATCCACCCATTCCACACTAAGCACCCATTCCCAAATTTGTAAGATCTCAGAAATATGCACAGTACATTGATATGTAAAATTGATGACCAGACAAGCACGCATCCCCCACCTTTTTACGATTATCTCTATATTTGGAATGGACACTTGCTTGGTATTTTACGGTAAGTGGGGGTGGTGCCCCCAAGAAACTTCTCATTGCACTACTACATTAGACTGAGTACACTTAAGGCTGGTTCACTTACTTTTATTTGGTTGCAACAGAGTGCATTGTGCAGCCTTGCGCTTCCTTGTGACCACTTAGGACGAGAGAGCACACTGGCACCATCTGTCGAAGACTACGTTTGCATATATTTCCTCATTCTTCTGCCGTAGACTCGAAAAACACTTGGCAATGTTATAAACGATCATCGCTCATAGCTAATATGTACATTTTATCATTCAAATACTAAGAAACCTTTGCTCTAGATAAATGCAGTTCCAGGGCTACCTCATAGTGTGAGGTAGCATGCCAGTGCTCTTTCATAAAAGGGCACAAGACCTAAAAAAGTTGGAACAGCTTTGTTTCTATCCGAGACATTAGATCGTCAAGCTCCTGGAAGATACCCTAGCTCCCTGAACTGCTCAACTTTTGAAAGACACCTTTAGTGAAGGAAAGGTTGGTCAGCTTTAGTGCCCTTAAGATGAGGATGAGCTCGCCTAACAGGCGCGCTTGTGCCGCGGCTGATTGCCCCTCCGATTACGTCGCAGGAAAGAGCTTTGACGTGTCGATCGAGGGAAACGTTGAAGAGTCCAAGGCCCTCCTGGCACCTATGGAAGAGAAGCCAGGCAAGTGTTCCTCTTTTTACACGGTGCAGTCTGCACTGTCTTCGTCTAAACTCTGAAGGTGGCTCTTGTAATGCGAGGGAAACAACCTTGTCTCTGCAGAGGAAGACAGTGGGGAGTCCGATCCAGAGGAATCCACCAAAGGGGTATGTAGTTCTGCTTTTAATTTCTACATTCAGTGGGCCTCGAGCGAACGGAAAACGAGCACTGATTTGGAATCTCATCTTTTGCGACAAAGCGTATGCCGCCGTCAAACTAAGCATGTCTGTTGTAGCGCAACGAGAGAAAGCTAGAATATTCGTTGCCCAATTAGTTTCACAATTTTCCGAGCTGTGCTCACCCCTTAAGGATGTTACAACCTTATTGTGTTGGAGCTAGGAAGGTATCGCACAAACGAATGTGAAACATTTTTCCCGATTCTTGCGAGGGGTTGGGGCGGTGGTGCTCGACATTGGCACCTCCCTTCCAGAAGCGGCACCGGCGCATGACACGGGGGAGCAGCACGTCCAGCGCGGCCAAGGTCCTGCACAAGCACCCGCTTAGTGTGGTCCTTGAGATGCAGCTCAAAGGTACGCAGAGCCCGTCCAACATCCCCTGGACGATGAGGCCACTACGTGGTGATAGATTTTCTTTGTTTCCCACCGGAAACCAGGGCCCTTTTTACTGAGAGAGTTCAGCCGATGGGCGGAGCTTGCCGCCCGCTAGAGCTAGTGGACTTTGCCGTGGCGCAAGATGGAGGTTTTTGCTTTTGGCCACTCCACTCTGCATGCGTTGGTCCAGATTCGCAGTTAGAAGTTGTCTGGTCAACAGAATTTCTGGTATGCAGACATTTTGTTATGCCTGCAACTGATCACCGTATCAAGATGCTGGTCTTTGTTTGTTAATCTCCAAAAATAGAATGTACAAATAAGCTTTGTTGTCTTTCAGTTTTAAACAGAATGGCGTTTTCTCAAACGAAAAGGAGTCGAGGAATTGAGCGCCATGTTCGCTGCGCATGGCGCCCTTTGTGGCACTGAATTTCGGTGGTGGTCCTTTTTGAGACATGGGTACTACTGAAAGTACCGAAAATTCACTTTTGAGAAAAGAGGAATGAATGAAAGCTCGTATAATTTTAAGAGATTGTAGCGGGTAAATAAGTTTTTGCTGTTGATTGCGTGTACAGCCCCAAAGACTCTCACACTAACGAGGAACACTTTTATTACGATGGGTCGACACATTCTTGGCATGGTTAATCCAGAGTGGGCCTAAAATTCAACGCCGCAATATGTCGGAGGCAAGGTCACGTTTTGTGATTGCCAGACCCCCAACCGTAGTTGCTAGAACATCGGCATCTTCAAAAGGATGCCGAACCCTCCCGGTATAATGGGCTGTGCCAAAAACCAGCAAGACACACGGATTGGACTCGCGGATTGCATCAGCTTTGGGATGGGACTCACGTTCCCACTGATTAAACACGAGTACCGGCCAAATGCCGATGCGGCAGAATTTACCGTTCTTGTCCGTTTGCTTTGTGCCGTCAGGTTACACGCTGCAGATGACCTTTGCCTACGTGATTCCCCTGCACATTGTGACCGTGGTGGCCAAGGTCATGGAGCCTCACGGCACCTCCTGTGGCGTGTCTGCCGTGTAAGTTCCTTTCTCTTTCTTTATTTTCTGAATTTGAGAGGTTTCGGGCTACCCACCTGACCTCTCTCGCTCGCTTCCTCCCCAGCCCCGCCCTGAGCCCACCCTCCGTCTTGGACAACCTGCTCGGCGCGGACAACGGGACGAGCTCTCCCAACCCGGCCAACCACTTTCAGCTCAAGAAGAACGGGTCGGTTGGTCCGCTGCCTCGGCCTCCAGGCCACCGCATTAATGGTGTATTCGCACGAGAGATCTTTATCCCCGGAGAAAGCCGAGTACGTCATAGAGCTGAGAGAAGGAAACGGCATGAGAAGGAGGCGGAAGTGGAGAAAATCCAAGCGGTCATTCGCACGACGGAGTCGCATACAGTTGGGTCGCCGGAGTCTTTCTTTTCGCAAACCTATTGGCGACTTCCGGGGGCTCATTGAACAAAAAGCAGGGAAAGAATAATAAACAAAAGACACCCCACACTTCAAGCCTGCTGGCGACTTTTGGGGGCTCATCCAACAAAAAGGCCGGCAAGAAATAATAAAGAAAAGGCACCCCACACTTCAAAGCTGTTCGTCATTACCCCTCCCCAAAAGCAGGGGGACAAAAGAGGGGGCCCGACCACTCCGACGGATACCGACGGAACGGCGGAGATTCTGTAGGCCTGTCACAGATTCTCCTCGGGACCCCGCGAGCACGCCGCGAGTTCGGGGGATCAGCGAACATTCGTGACGCGGAGCACGTGACCTCAAAACTCAATGACGTTTATCTTTCTCCTCGGGAAGGAACTCCGTCGTGCGAATACACCATTAGGGACGCTCGTATCTATGACTGTTTAAAGGGTAACTCCGCTCAAAAGTCAAACCAAAGGAAATGACTGATAACGATATACGGAGACTAGTACGAGCACTGCCAAAATGTTACACTACAGGAAACTGCGATCCACCCTAAAATTGATATTAAAGAAACCACCATCTTCTCAGCAGGCATTCAGCAGGTTGGCTGTTTGTCAAGCCACCTTGTGCCCTCGTGTCGTCCTTGTTTTCAAGGATGTTTCTTGTTCATACTGCCACTTCCGCAGTTTTTTTTTTTTTTTCTGCCGCGTTTTTAGCTGTTTTAGTGTATGATTTCTGCTTTAACATTATGTTTTAGCGGCCGTAGTTCGTAAGCGCTCCTCGGCGATCATGCACAAAGATTGTCAACTCCCTTCTCGGTCAAGCATGTCGTGATGCCAAAAGTGGCATTCACTGGCGGCCATAGTTTAGTCTGTTTCTGCTCAGCGTGAGCTTATGATTAGCTTCCGCAATGCCTCTGCAGCGTGCATTGCACACCTCCAAGATTGTAGTTCTTTTCAGAAAATTGAGCGGTGGCATGTTCTGATCCTGCGTACATAGTGACAAACTCCCTTTTCGGCTGGCAACTTTATGAATGTGCATGAATATTGGCTACAAGTGTTTGATTTCTGCAAAGGAAAGCAGTAAAACAACCATAGCATCTTATCCGACTGATCGGAACTGATCTTGCAACAAGGCCAGTCGTATGTTTTCTGGTACCGTATTGTGAACTTCGCATCACACGATGGCCATGCAGCCGATCACAAGGGTTTCCATCAGGCTCGAGCCGGAAGTCTGGGCTTTGCCGTAGACCCTTGAAACAAAGTTTTGAAATAGGATATCTACAAAACTACACAAAACATTTAATAAAAAGAACTGATGCTTTGTGATTTAGGGACACTTCCTTCACTGAAAACTGTCGTAACCCTAAAATCGAGAAAATATACCGGCGTTACCCTTTAAAAATCCCGGACACGAGACGATCGTAGCTGCAAGGCAAAGTACCGGCACGGGGTTCCTCGATTAGCAAGCTCGAATCCCAGTCGAGAGGCCCACGATTTGACGCAGGCTCATTGCGAAGGAAGTGCCATGTGAGTGAGGTTACGGTACGGTGCTTGAAGGCGTCCGAGACTGGTGCGTTTGGCGTCCCATCCTGGCCATTCATTGAATCTGGTCCCGAAGTGGCAGCGGATGACTTTGCAGAAACCAGAGTGTTGGATGTCGTGATACCGGCGTTTGTGCAAAGAAGTTCTAGCAAAAGGTATGAGTGAATGCGAATGCGCTATTAACTCGCGGCGATATCTTTCTATAGGCGCGGCGAGCAGACGACGCACCCTGTGGTCTGCTCGCTGCGCCTGTCAGTAGATGGCGCCTCGAGTTAATAGCGTCGCTAACTCTATCTGCGAACACGCCCAACGTTGACTTTGGCAAGTTTGTTGCTCTTGTCTCTTTTGCAGGATCAGAACTATGCCTCGAAATTTCACGCACTAAAACTGACCTGCTCGGTGCACATTTGGTGA
Organism: Ixodes scapularis; assembly: GCF_016920785.2. NCBI lineage: Eukaryota > Metazoa > Arthropoda > Arachnida > Ixodida > Ixodidae > Ixodes > Ixodes scapularis. The sequence goes on from NW_024609846.1 coordinate 23,073,740, forward strand.
AAGTTTGAGCTCCCATGCGGCGATGCCCTCTACTCTGCAAACCCTCTCAACGTGCCCTTGATTGAAATCCTTACCACATTTTCCAATTGAGTAGCCAGAAGCAGCCCTATAATGGTGCTTACTTGGAACGCTTTTGGGAAATGCCGAAGAGACTCGCCCATTCTTTCATTCCCGTGTCCGCGCAGCCTGGAGGACTTTGGGGCGGTGGTGAGCGAGGTGGGCAAGCCGTACCGCTGGGCCCAGCGGCTCTCGGGGCTCCAGTTCCTGGGCACGGGGGCCTCGGGGAGCGGGGCCCCCGTGGCCAGCCACGAGCTGGGACGGGCCTTCGTGGAGCAGGTGGCCACGGCCGTGCGCCTGCGCTTCTCCGCCCGGGTGGCCCTCTACGAGCAGCTGCTCTCTCTCGGTCAGTGGCCCCCGCCTGTGGCAGAAGCCCCTGCAGCCGGGAAGTAACTACGGGGTATTCTCGAGCGCCAGTCGGGCAAATAAACCGACAAGGGTAGTGCATGTAAGCTTTTGACAAAAATATTTTTAGGTGATGCATTTATCATGCTCAAATTTCGCGGGTTAAGTGCAATCCTCTTAAGGCCCGTTCGCACTCTTGCGACCGAGTACGACTGACTGAGACGAGATCTCTTACAACTTCTTAAATGTTTCTAGAATGAGGGAACACACTGACATTGTGGCGCCATCTATGCGGTGACCCTGGAACTGCAATTCACAAAAGCGAAGGTTTTGCGGGATTTCCGAGGTCAAATGTGCGTAATACCCATAGAAAGGCTCGTTTATAACATTGACAAAAGTTTTTCGAGCCAAAAAAGAAAGGATATTGCGTGAGAAATAAAAAAAAATATGCTGGACCGCCGAGTTTACACTGCTTCCCAATAGATGGCGCCAGTGTGTTCTCTGGTTTAAGAAGTTTTAAGGAACCCAGGTTTAAGAGGTCGCAAGCAGTCGCAAGAGTGTGAACGGGCCTTTATAACGATAATGAGAAAACCCGAAAATTCAATCGTTATAACCGATTATCGTTGTATCTGTACTAGAAACTGACTGAGCGTTTCCAGTCTGGAAACGTATGGGCTTTTGAACAAAACTTGTTTTTTCTCATGTGCCAGAGGAAAACGGAAGCAAGCCGTTTGGTTGTTGCTGCTGCTCGCACATTGTACCAGACGCACTCGCATCTGCCGGATCCGCTTTGGGTGTTCATCTCGAAGAAGCTTTCAACTTGTTGTAACATTGTGCATGCCGTAGGCAAGTAGCAGCGCCAACCTGATGGCTTGCTTCTGTTTTCCTCCAGTTTATGGACATTAGTTATTTTATGCCCGAAAAGTGCTCGGAAACGGCATGTATAATTTTCTAGCATTTTGAGTGACTGTGATTAGATATGGTCCCGGTGGGTGAATGCTGTCAAAGTTACATCCAAGTAATTGCTGTAAGTGTGTTTCTTTTTTGGGATGTAACTGAGGTGGTTCACTTACACTCAAAACTGGCATATCCACGGCTGTAAAGCGACTAATTAAATATGTCGTTGCGAGTAGTCAGTTTTGGTGATGATACTTCTAAAGTCACAGTGAAATCGTAGTCTGCTGAGTGTAGCTGCCTACTGTCACGTGACAAGAAGAGAACGGCAGGCAGGTGCTTGAGTTGCCCCGCCTCCAGCGGGACAACTCAAGCAAAGCCACGAGCACGTGCTGGAGGTCGGTCCACTGCTTACCACAAATGGCGAAACATGTGCAGGACCAAACGCGTGAGCATCAGTAACGCAGTTACTTATAACTGCGCATCAAGCTGTGCGCTTTCACCACCGGATCGCCAGTTTCACGACTTTGATGTTGCAAAATATTTCTCCCGTTTGGTTTTGACCACAAGGTCAGATTCTGTCCCATCGCACATTCAATCTCAAGCTGAGGTCCAGCAAACGGCCTGTGACTTGACCTTTTTTGCTGTGTGAGTGCATTTGGCGGTGAAACTATAGCACATCGAGGCAGCTGTCGCAGTGTCGGGCCAGTTCCACCTTTGCCGCCAGGCTGTACAAGTGTTCCGCGTTCAACCCGGTGTACCCCTGGTCATTGTCGTCGTCGGCAGACGTTTTGGGAAGGTGGTGTGCAGATTGAGTTATCACCTTGAAAAGACATACTCAAAATACTGAAGTTCAGGGCCCCTTTAACCCTTTGACGGCAGCAATTACACGTTTGAACGTGCCCGCCTAAACGCAAAACCGCGTGCACCGCAAGAGACATTGCTATTTGATGTGTGTTTGGCCAACTTTAACTGTTATAGTTTTAATGTTATAATGTTCAATTTTGCTGGGGCTATTTATAGTATTAAAATTAGACACCGCAGTCGCGCGCGAGATGGTCGCCTCGCATGCCGGCTGCTCTGACAGTAGCGGCAATTGGAGTGCCAGTTCTTCCAATTCGGAATCTTAACGCTTCTTGGACTTGAATTCAGCATATGAGAGCTTGCCATCCGACGGAGAAGCTTTGTAAAGTTAGGAATCTGAAACCGCCGGAATTTCGCGGAAGCGGACGAGCCAAAATGAAACCGAATGGAAGGAAGGTGACAACTTTTTGCCCTCAATAATTTTTTTTTTTTTTTATGTTTGTAAAACTGAACAGTTTGCAAGCACTGCTCAAACCTGTGCATTCAACCTTTCTTCATACTATTCCTTTGGAAACAAAACCCAGCCACTGGGAACATCTTTTGGGAGAATAACTATACCTTCATAGGGCTAAAAAAGGTGCCCGCCCACCCTCACAGAGAAGGGCGTTGTGACGGTGCCGCCGAGCATGGTGGACCACTTTCCAACCAAGGTGACCTCTGCCCTCAAGCTCTGGACCCAGGTCAGCCGAGAGGAGGTTGAGGTGGGTGGCGTCACGCCCTTTTGCGACCTTTGCATTTGCACGTTTGGCCACGCACGGCTTGTGACCTGCCGAGGGGTCCCGGTCTCATCTCTCACCGCTTTGTCATAAAGTGGCTAGTGGTACCTTGTCAACTCTTTTTGATTGTGTAGTGTCGTGTAAAGCATTCGGAAAAGTGTGACGGACGTACATTTTCTAGCTCAAAGCACCTTTCAGGGCTGATTGCTCGCACGTGCTGATTTTCTAGCGTGACATGCGCTGCACAGATGTGCAGTGACACTAGCGGTGCTGTGTTATTCCTGTGATGCCCAATAAGCTTAGAAAACATAATTTTTTTAATTTTCTGCTGCTTAGCTGTTGCAACTTGGGTGTCTGTGAACACCAAACACTTTCCTTCGAACTTACATTTTGTTGTAGCGTTACTGTATTAGGGTATGTTTACTGGTTCACTAAACAGACTGTCAGTGTAAGGCACACATTTGGTAAAACAAAGGCATTCTTCATTTCACGGCAACCGCTGATAGTAGAAAGTTAACGGAATGAGCACTATACTCAAACTGAGGGAGCATTGAGTGGGACGGTGGATGTATTTATTCTATGTTTGGTCTTTTTCACTTCGAGTTGCTCAAAACACTAAGACCAGATTTTTTTTTTTTTTTTCTTTCTTTTTTTTTACAGGGCCACCCTTCGTACTGCAAAATGGAGGAGCTGGGCCTGGTGACAGGGGAGGAGCTCACATACCAGGCGGTATTCCGCAGGGGCTCTGGTCAGTCTGAACCTTTTTCTTTTTTTTTTCAGAATTTGGGGGCTATCACTTTTACCTATCATCACATTTCCATGGCGTTTCATTGAAGGAAGCCAGGAAATACAAAAACACTCTTGTGAACTGTTGTCTTTACAGGCACCCAAAAGTTGAGACATTTAAAACTCCAGAACTTTACACTTGGTGCCAACTTTTTGGTGCTACATTGTCAAGACTAGTGCAGTTTTCACAGTGCTGTAGTCCCGCACTGCCACGAGAGCATCTGACTTCATCTTGAATCTTGTCCGCACCGCTACATGATGCTATATGAAGTCACGCGCTCGCGCAAGCACCGTATTGGCACAAATATAATGTGTGTGTGTGTTTTTTTGGGTTTTTTTTTGTCTTTTTTTTTTTAATTACATGCTTTAACATGCATTTAGCGTTATATTTGGAATTGAGTTAGCCACGACGTGCGTGGCTGGAGAAAGCAATCTCTCTGGCTCAATACAGGAGATAGGGTAAGAAAAGAAGTGAGGGTGTGGGAGGGAATTTATTATCTGTTGGGCAGCATGAAGGAGGGAATAGAAAACGTAAAAAGCATTTTTATTGCTTTTGTGTTTGTACAATACATGCCGAAAAGCACGCCGCAGAAATGCAGCGCGCCACGCGGGAATGCGGGCACTGGCCAATTCTAGCCAGGCCAAGGATGGATGCTAACGGCTGTACCCTATATATTGGGCGGCAGCTCGCGCCACCTAGCCTAGTTGTACGTCATTCAATTCTCCCTAGATGATTTCCACCAGTCTTCCAATCTCCTCTTTGTTATTAAGCCGAGAGTCTTATATGTCTCATCATTCAGTCGACCTTAAAAGCCCTTGAGCGAAAACACGGCGACACAAAAGGTACCGATGAAATGGCGCCAAAAGTGTGTCGTCAAAGAGTGCGCTGTTTTTAGAGGTTTGCTATCACCCACAGCCGACGCCACGATCCGAGTGAGCCAATGAAACGGCACCAAAAGTGCGCTGTCAGAAAGCGTGCCGTCTTTGGAGGTTCGCTATCACGTTTACATCGGCGCTTGGGCTTTCGCCTTCAAGTCGTCTTAGGGATAACAGAAGAGACCTGTTGACTTTTTTCACAGAGGTAGTCTGTTCTGCATCCACACTTGACGATTGGTATTTTAATTTTAGTTTTCGCAATCGGTTTGTCCATTTAGTGTTCAAACTTTTCGTGTACAGATGCTTATATACGTTTCTCGTCCATCGTGTATCCTCAATTGTGTCTAGTCTTTGTTCCAATTTCAACTTGCTGATCGCCTCTGTAGCCGCGAAAGATGCCGAGCCCATGTCTCCCTGCACTGCGGAGGGACCAGAACAAGAATGAGTGTGACCCTGTGTCGGGTCCAGCAGTCTTTTTTCTGCCTGCGCATTTCTTAGTTTCTGCTCCAGAGTGGTCTAGTGTTTGTGTGTTGGTGTTTCTGCTTCTGCCTTGCTTTTCTTGCGGGCTGCCGAGGAGCTCCCTTCGAAGAAGAAAGAACTACCAGACAAGCGGTGCTGTGTTGCTGCATATGTGCGAAGTCGCTAAGTGGATTGCAAACGGAAGGACCTGAGCATGAACTGATATTTCTTTGATTCCATTGCCTTTTCACTTCTGCTCTGCCCCCGAGTGCGGTAAATTTACGCGGCCTCGGCTCGCGTTATGATAGTAATATTTTTATTTTTATTTTTGAGGGCATCAAAACCTGCCCTCGCGTTATAATCGTGGTCGCGTTATATTTGTGCGAATATGTTATCTTGAACAGCATCAAAACGCTGCCAAAAATATGCTAGCCTCGACAGTGTAGCACAAGAAAGTTGATGCCATGCACAGGCAAAGTTTTACCTCAGGTCAGAGGTGACAACGGATCCAACCATTTGCAGATGCCAGCAGAAAGAAAGCTTGATGCTACCATTCTCGTGGGTTGCTGAGGAGAGGTGCATTACGGATATGTTCCTCTTTTTTGTTGTTTTTGTGCAGCCATGCTTAAGGCGTTCATTCTGCTTGGATACAACTATCCATCAGAGGCACCCCTGTTCCTGCTCACCCTTCAGCTGAGAGAAGAACGTTCCAGCAGGGACGACGACTCTGTCAAGGTAGGAGCCTCTTCACTTTCATTGCAAATCGGGGAGTATCTTGCCCATTGGGTTTAGACGGGATTAGGCTGGTTTGGATACCTTCCGTTTCGCGACAATAAGATCAAAGTTTTATCGGTACCCATTCTTGCGTGTAACGCTTAAACTTGATGTGCAAATTGTCCGAATTCGAACTGAAACTGTGACTTTATAGAGCATGTGAATTGGTACTTTCCTTTGTTTATCTGCATAAGCTCTTCTTCACAAATGTCAGAGGGAAAACAGCGTTTGCCATGCCCGGTGTCTTTTCATGATTGACTCTGTAATGGACTTGTATATACCGGGTACCAAAGAAACAATTACAGTGGTGGAACTGCTGCACCATTTGCGCCAGAATGAACAACCTGCTATGTGCTGCTCCAAAGACTGTATTTGTGCACAATTTGCACCATGTCTGTGCCAAAAGGAAGCTGTTCTCGAAAAGGAAACTGAAAGTGTCTGGCACGTCTCATTGTTGGTGATATTACTGAAAATCAATAAAGTACAGTTTTTGTTTTTTCGGATGAGTAAGTACTATGTATGAAGAGTAGGGTTATGCGAATATTCGAATTTTTATATGATTGTTTCAAATAATGCGCTCTTTGATAATCTCACCAAATTGAACTGCGATATTCATACTTTAGGAAGTGTTGATCGCGGCGGGTTGAGTGTGCCTCTCCTCAAGCACTGGTGTACTGCGGAGAAGCAATACCCGCGGAGCTGACACCGTGGTCTCGCGACTCGCTTCGTCGCAGCAGAGCCACACGCTTAGGTGAAGAACACCTTCAAAGTGGTCTGGTACACGCATGCACCTGGTGTAGTAAAAAAAAAAAAAAAAAAAAACAGGAAAAATTAGTAAAATATTTAAAATGTAACTGTGGCTATTTTGCAAGCATATATGTTAGGCAGCGATATTCTAACATGTGTTCATTATTTCTGCTTGTTTTTTTTTTTTTTTTTTTTTTTTTTTTTTAATTTAGAATTGAAGAAAGTATTTGCATATAGCAAGAATATTTATAAATTCCCTCAATTACATACAGATGGGCTCCTTTATCGATATAATTTTATGTAAAATCTGTCGTTTACTTACCATCCCAATGTAGGTATTGGACTTTCTGAGGCCACGGTCTGTAAATATAGCAAGATTAAATTTAACAGAGCTCGGAAGTGGGCAATTAGAAGCTTGGGAACAACCTTCGCAAGTTCAGCTGAATTTTAGTTTCAGCATGGTGTAACTGTAGTGAAAGGCGTGGAGAAAGGTGCAGAAACTATTCAATATTCAATTTAATAAAATGTTTGGCCAAAACCACTATTCACTTTGAATTTGCTTCGAACCCAAAATTTATTATTTGCACATGCCTTACGAAGAGTTATCGGTTTTTGTGCAGACGGTGCTCACATCGATCACAATGAATAGCTAGAGCTATTAATTGTGATGAGTTAGAGTAGCTATGTGCTCGGCTTAGCTGCTCTATGAACAGTAGCAAGTGGAATACAAGCAAGAGCAGCGTGATACAAACCCATACCTGCCAAGTTTTACGATTTTATCGTAAAGTGTCCGCTTCCCAACGCTTTCTTGCGGTTATCTTATTAACAACTATATTTGTATGATTTTCCGCACCCCGTGTAAAAAAAAAAAAGGTTTTGTTTAGGCTGCATCTTGCCTGTTTATAAGTTGGGGTTGGCAACACTTGTATGTGTTACTGGAACTTTTACTCACGATCCCTTGAAACCATCGTTGGTACAAGATGTCTGAAAAAAAAAAAATACTTGCAAGTGTTTATTCCCAGCTGTTCAACCGACTCTCCATTTATGAAGACGTCGCGTAAGGGCAAGAGGTACGGATTTGGTAGTCTGTGTCGCTGCTATGTCAACCTTTCGCACGCTGGTCGCCGGGACATTTTGTGTCATCTGAATACGAAGAAGCACAAGGACTCTGCAAAATTAGTTGAAACCAACGGGAAGCTTGGAGGGTACTTTAGTCGATCAACGGATTACGACACTACCGGAGCAGAATGCTTTTTTACGGCATTTTTTGATCGAACACAACGTGCCATTCACAGCATTTGTTTTGGAGACGTTAAAGAGCAAGAACTTTGCTCTTTAACGTCTTCGTTAAACCAGGCACTGGCAAAAGAGTTTGCAGCAAAATGAAGAAGGCACACACGCAGTTCCGCTCCTCTATGTCGAAAAAGACTCTTGAACAGTTGTTGTGAGATGCAGCCAGTCCGGAAAGTGCCATGAACAAGTGTTTGACAAGAACTTCCTAAGAAAAGCAAAATCTGCAACTTCCTCACTGTTGGCCCAATCTTCTACTTCTAAAGAAAAAGACATTTTGTGCAATAAGACATTTTGTGTGTTTGTGCCCTAGTTGATGCATTTTTCTTACCTAAACCAAGTTTTTGAAGAATAAAACAGTTTTTATATTTCTTCACACAATTGTAGTGTTTTTTGGCATTCCCTATAGTATTTTCAGCATTGTAGGGTTGGCAGGTCTGCAAACCCTACAAAGTACCCAAAAGCATCTTTTTTACATCAAACACAGACCGAATTCGCTATCAGTACTTTTAATAGGTCAATTAAGCCCAAAATTACCGCCGTATGATTGTTTAATATATAAATAAATATCTGTAGCGGCCAGGTCTCCCGTAAGTATGCCACCTTGTATAGTCTCCCAACACTCAAACGACTGCAGTGTTTTTCCACAGGCTAATTTATTTTTGACATGAAAGCTCAAAATTGTTTGCTCCAAAAGATGGAATCTATGCTGCAAAACCCATTTTTCCCTGCTACAAGAGCTGCTCCAAATCACTACTCATCAGTTCCACTACTGCAATTATTTAATACAACCTTCGGTGCAATTTTCCTTCCCCCCATCCGTCAAAGTAATTTTCGGCACTTGTTTGCTTCATCGTAATCACGCAACACCGCGCAATTGCAGCGACCATTGAATTCGCCCTGCGGCTTTGCTGAACTGAGTTTGCCGGATGTTTTTTTGTGCTTTGGGGGATTTCGCTCCATACGCGTCGGACTTCACGGAGTCGTCCGACCTTGTTCGCCAATCTGTTTAAACCAAGACGCCGTCCCGCACCTTGTGGCGAGGTTCGACGTAACGGCACGAACCGTGGGGGGAACGGTTGTGTGAGATGCCGCCCATTCTGTCTGCCCCCAGGAGCTGGAGCGTGAGCTGAACGTGCACTGCGTGGAGCGCATTGGAGCGGAGCAACGGGAGCAGCTGCTCAGCTACCAGCTGCAGCAGCTGCTCGTGGCCATGGACGTACTCCTGGAGTCGCAGTCCTCTTCAGACGGACTCGACTGCCCCAGGGAGTTCTCCAACGATACAGTGCTTGCACGCGTCGTCAGGTCAGTCATTGTCTCCATCCGTATGGTAACCGAAACCCGCAGACATTCTCGTCTTCCTCCATGGGATGTCGTCGCAGTCAAATGGTGCCCGTTCAGCAATTACCGTATTTACTCGAATATAAGTCTACCACAAATATAGGTTGATGTATTCATATTAAGCTCGCCGACAATTTAAAAAAAAAAAAAAACTCAAATATAGGTTGAATTTTTCTTTTTTTCTTTTAAAGAACAGAAGAAAGTTTGGGCTAAAAAAAGAAACAAACCTTTATTTACAGCACACTAAGCTAAATCACAGCACGATGCCAAAAACTTAATCATTGTCAGAACTTCCGGACATGTCATCATTGTCGGAAGTTTCATCAGCTTCATTGACATCCTGACAAATTCGCAACAAAAGCTCACTGCCACCGTTGCAAAATGGTGACAAAAAGAAACGAAAGAAGGTGGAGAGAGGCGAAGGTGACTAAAGATCACATACAAAGATGCAAGCAACGCCACCATTTGTGTCAGTTTCGACGGTGTGAACTGGAGAACTGACCAGAACAAAGCGGCGGCGACCCGTAGGTCCCTCGGTTAAATTTCCACCATCAAAAGACTTCAGAGCCAGACTTAAAAAAATTGTTGGACCGCACTCTGAAATAAATGCTTACACAGCCATTGTATCTTATCCGTGTGTCGTACCATACCGACGCCTCGAACATACAGACCGGATACATCCTCCGCCCGGTAGTATCTTCAGCTTCTTGCTTCGTCAAGCTCGAGAAGGCCGCCGCTAATTTGGCACGCATGCCATACACAGAGAGGATAATGGTGATCGAAGTTGCCAAACTAAATTTCGAAAAGGGTCAGTCATATTTGAACTTGATGCCGAACGTCTTTCGACGCGTTGATCGGACACGAGGCCCGGCCGAGCGCCGACACAGCACTCGTGTGCCGTCTCTGTCTTCACTCAATCTCTCCGCGACGACGTCAAAATTCTAGTGCAAGGGCTTCGATTATGCTAAGTGGTGGTGGGCGGACCCTGCCGAGAGCCTGCTGCGTGTAAGGAAAAAAACTCGGTGTAGGCGTATGAATAGCGCAGAACACTGGTTCTCATACTGCGTTTCTAAGAACCTGGCAGGTTCCCCAGAGTACCCTCAGGGGTTCCCCAAAATCCCGAATTTCCCTGACTGCCCCTGCCCCGTCGTAATGCGTTCTTCCTGTGTAAGCGCCGTTCTAGAAAAATGGAGCCGCCCATTGGTGCGTAACTAATATCTGCGACACTGCCTGGTATCATTGTTATTGATGACGAGGTGTTTGGGCTTCTGCACTGCTTTAGAGCAGCAATGCTGACACTGAGAGTGGTTCCTCAGCCCTTGCCAAAAAGGGATTAGGTGTTTTAAAAGGAATATTTGTAGGTTTTGCTCTTAACACAAGTTTCTAAGCTTTTTTTGTGTGTGTGTGTTTGTGATTGGAAGTACATTAATTACAATTGCATAATCAGTTCTGCATTTTTTTAAAACTTGCAATGAATAGAAAGCGCTCTGTCTTGTCTTGTTCTTCTCTTCTTGGTCATTTATACTTGTTAATTCACAGTCTATAAGTTGTTGTAAGATGCAAGTCATTTATAAAAGGTTAACGGCACAGTGGCTAATTTTTTTAGACTTCTGAAAGAGAGGACATCGCACTGAATACCGTTGGTCGCACCTTCGCTGTCTTGCGTGCTATTTCTCGGTTGACCTCAAGTGGCCATTTTTCGATCCAGAAGGTTGTCCCTGAGGTGGATAAATGATTGTGGCTGTTCCCCTTGTAATGGACAGTAGCTTGCGCCACCTGGCTCACGACTTCTAAATCTGTTAAGCTTTTTTTTTTATGCTTTTTTTTTTCTTTTTCTTTTTTTCAGGGGTCGCAGCAGAAGCCGCCCTTACAAGTTCCTCTCCAAGCCAGGGATCTTCACACATCGGCTGTGAAGGCTGACCATGAATCATCGCACAATAAAAATACCTCGACTAATCAAAAATGTCATCGCTCTCGTCCTGTGGTATCTATTTACATTGCACATGCAGGACTTGATAAAGCCCGAGTTGTAGGTGCATGCAAGTACTAGATTCATTAGAATAGCATAGACCAGGGGTGGCCAGGCTGACCCGGCCCAAGAGCCGCAAACATAACCACGAAACTTCCAAGAGCCGCGGGCGGGGGGGGGGTGGGGGGGGGGGGAGGGGAGGGGAGGCAAACTTTTGTTCAGGGCAATAAACGAAACTAGAACTACTTTCAATCTATCCTAGTCAAAACCAGTCCAACTGTACGTAAGGTAGTGGTTGCACAAGACGATCAAACCACAACCTGTCTTTCGATTCAAAACGCGTTTCATTTCTCTCTTTGCCTCCCCTGGCATAGACCATCATTACCTGGTTTCTAGTGCCATGAATATTCCGTACCAAATGAGACAGTGAAGCTAGACTTCCTTCTCGGTTTTGCTAAATCCTGTTTTTCCACGAGTTAGTTTTGTATGTAGATAAAACCATATTTCGTCAATATTGTTCTTTTTTTATCCTTGTCCAGATTTTTTTTTTTTTTTTTTTTTTTTTTATGTGGGGGGGGGGGGTGCATTTCTGGGGATGTCGCAGGCACTAAGCTCCAGGGACTATCAGGTGCATACACGGCATTCAGGTGTCAAAATCCCTCAGATGTCCCGCTTGGCGCGACCGGAAGCGTGATGTCATGGCCCGGAAATGACGCCACTTTGCGGAGCGATGCGCGTGCGGAAGGCGCGGAAGCATATCTATGCGCGGAAGCAACGGAAGGCAAGGCGGAGGATGCTGGGGACGAGGGACGCTCCGGTGCATTGTGGGAAAGCCGATGCAGACGATGATCTGCGGGGGCCATGGCTGCCGTGTAGTCGATAGTGCCCCGACTTCACGGGATGGGCGCCCTTTAGCGATCACCCCGCAACTCTAGACATGAATCGCTGGAAGGCCGTGGTCTGGATTTGGTTCGCAGGTGAGTCCCAATCGCACTCGCATCTCACGGCTGTTGGCCGATTTCTTCGCCCTAAGCTGGCGGTCTCGCTTTGACAATCTTTACGAGTAGGGCGTTTCTTGGCGTTCTCTTTGCTTCGAGGTGTGCTATTCTCCGTGTTTCGCCTGACTAAAGCTCAACTTTCGGATGATTCCGTATGACGAAGGAAACGTTTATATCCCTCTCGGCTGACGTATTCGGTTCTCGGAATTGTCGAACTCGGTGGTACCTATATTGCGCTGAAAAAGGGTAACCGTTTCGGAAAGTTTTTCTTAGTCGACAACTTTGCGAAACAATCAGCTTTACGTTTAACTTAGTTCCAACATCTCTGTTTAAAATATCGTATAGTTTCTATATACCTCGCAATAGCTGTGCGTTAACGAGCGCGAGGCGACTTCAAACATTGCCGAGTGACAGGCAGCGCTGCTCACTTTTGTTGTGAAAACACCGAGGGGCCTCCGTGCTTTATGTAAATTCATCTTGAGTCTCGCTAATTCTTAGTCTGTGAAGTGGAGACGGTAGCTCTCGGCTTGATTTCAGTCGGGTTTCTCAGACGAAAACTTGTGGCGAATATCACGCGCGTAGTTGCGGCATTGATGGGGAAGCGACGCGCGTGCACCTGCAGTGTTTGCGAACTGTCAGGCGCTGGCTGTTCCCCTCTCGAGGTGTCAATGCTCGTGAGAGTGCCCGGCGGTGCATCTATGTTTTTTTTCTCTTTGTTTTTTTCGCGGGGGAGACACTTTTCCGCCCAAGCCGTTTGTCGGGTGCCTGCTCAAATGGTCCCAAAAATAGGGAGGCCATTTTTAAAGGGACCTTCGGCACCGGTACACGGCGGCGAAGCCACCCTGTGGTGGGAAACGAATTGCCGTGTCGCTTGTCTAATCTTCGGGGCGGGCTTTCTTTGCACTGAATGCTTCTAGCAGACGTTCTTCGTTTACTTCGGGTCCAAGCAGGCTACGCTTTGAAAACAAACCGGGCAATATAGATACAAAAAGTATAACACAAATGAGCCTTTTTTTTTTTTTACCAACTTTACTTTGCTCTTTGTTTCCACTTTCCTATGTGTGTGTGTGTGATTTCTTTCCCCCCATTCTTACAATTGCTGTAGAGGTTTTTTGTTTGTTTGTTAGGCTACAGGCTATAGTTAATTCATCATGCATGAAACTCAGTTTTATTTGTCTCACATAAGCAGTTAATCATATTATCTTAAGTCGTTATAATTCAACAACTCTTTGTTCTTGACTTTGGAAGTGACTTAACCACTACCAAAACTTCAATCTCTTAAAAAATTGTGACAATAAGATCTATCGTGTCAAAAAAAAGGAGAGAGGAGCACATTTGTTTGAGTTCTTGCGCAAGTTCGACCCTCCTGATGGCTAAGTGGGGCATGATAGTTTTAAAGGGCCCCTTAATTTTCACATAAATTCATCAAGCTAAGCTAGATGTTCAGAAACTAAATAATAGGCACGACCTTGACAGGACTTTTTCAATTGACTGTTAGGAAAACAGGATGTGCAAGTTGATCTACAAATTACATAACACATCATAATAAATTTAAAAAAAGATGTAAGTGTGGCTGTTTAGTTACAGCAGACTAAACAACAACAAAAAAAAACAACCAAATTCCCACAAATGCTCTATTCTTTTTTTTCTTTTTTTTTTCTGTGGCAGGGAGAAGAGCATTTAACTTTTGGCAAATCTCTGCATGCCATAATTTCTATATTGATGTTTTCTTTTATTTTTTGGATGTTCAATTTGTATCTTTTTGCATGTACATAATTTTTACTGTTTTGTGCTTTGCTGTATTATAGCCAACACACCGCAGCAATGACAGAGAGGCAATATGAGTGTTTTATGTAAGGAAAATTAAATTTTGAAAAGATGTGAATTAAAGCATTTATAAATGAACCGACTTGCATTAAAGTTATTCTGTCGAGTCATTGCTATAACCGAACAAGGCCAGATTTGTGTTAAAACAATTGTTTTGTCAACTTCTCCTGTTTTTGTTTTTTAGAGCACAGCTAGGCGCCCGTTTCCGGCTTGAGCGGCGTCGCCGTCGGCGTTGGCTTAACATTCCGCTTTGCATTCTGAAAGTAATGTGAGAGGGCGTAACCGCGCATTGTATTATGGGAAAATTTCCCTGCTAAATTTAGCGAAAAAATTTCCCCGCCTTATTTAGCGGAACATTTTTTTCAGCGGAAAATTTAGCGAAAATGTTTTGCTAAATGGGAGGGGAGCAGAAGGGGAGGAGGGGCATTCCCTCCTCTCCTCCTCCTCAAGAGCTGCACTCTAATTTGCATTGCAGAGAATGGTAAACATCTTTTTTTTTTTTTCTATCATTGGATAAAAAATGCAGCATCCCCAAGTGGAACCCTTAGTATCTCACAAAACTGTTTCGCAGAAAACAAGACGAGACAATATACGAGGAAATGAAAACAAACATTTTTGCAAAGTTCGACCTATTTAGGAAGTTTATTCTGCTTTATTTAGCATTTATTGCGCAATACCACTCAACAAATTCAGTTGAGTCATAAAGAGATTGAATAAGTGTGGGAGAGTTACAGCACCCTAAGCATTGAATTGTAGCTCCGCTCTCCTTTTGTTTTTCACTTCCCGCATTGTCCGACCTGCAGTTCTAGACTAAATGATGGGAAGTACTTTTTTTTATGACCACAGACGGGATATCACTATAGCCGACCTATGTCCACTACACAGGAATGTGTTATTTTGGCTATTTATAATTCCACCGATAGTTTAATATCAACGAAAAATACTTCATCTCTTCCTGGCTCACAAATCGTTGCAGAATTTCTGCTATTCGTCTTTCACAAAATACTCTACTTGAACTCTGTACTCAGAAGTCAGCCACTATAAATGACTTTATTTTTGCGGGCTCAAATATATTGCGAAATAAGCGAAGTGTGCGTCTTTGAATATATTGAGAGCACAAAATTTTGCGATTGATATGCTATACATTCGTTACCATTGGGCGATGTATTCACGGGATAAATTTTTCAAAATAGTCGCAGAATTCTTAAAAAATAGAGTCCTCGCGAAAATGAATTGGTCATTTAGAGTATAGGTGGCCCCACCATCAAAATTGAGCCGTGCCATTTTGCAATTATGACAAATGTTTTTCATTGTTTATATTTGGTGCTTCAAATTAATTGAATCATTTATCAGCGTCACCTAAGTGTCATTAGTCGATAGTGCTCTCTTATTGTTGAAGTGTTACGAGCCATGTTTTCCCCATAATTTAACTGTTGCATTGGTTCAAATTTTATTTTGTTCTTTTCACCACTCCTACGCAGTGCCCCTGGCCCCGAGGGTAAAATATATATATAAGTTAACAACCTTAAAACAATATTGTGTAACACCCGAATCTGCAGGTAAGGAAAAACAAATAAGAAACTTTCAAGTTGAAGAAATAAACACCTCGACTCGAAAGTTTCTTCTGTTTTTCCTCACCACAGCGTTTGGATGTACAGGCCCATTCGCACGGGAGCGTCTCCTTGCATTTTCTCACGTTACGTTCAAGTCACCGGAACGTCACTGCCTGGAATGTAGTGTGCTAGTCTACTCCTTCAACTAGTTGTCACGATTCATTCGAAGCACAGATGTCTCGGTGACTCTTGACATAAGCTGAAGTAAGCTTTTGTAACGTAACGCAATGTGAGGAAACTTGCGTCTGCTTACGACCGAGTTCTTGCTATCTGTTACGATGAGAGAACACGCTGGCCCCATCCATGAGGTGGCCCTGGAACTGCATTTCACTAGAGCGAAGGTTTTGCGGTATTTGCGAGATCAAATGTATGGATTATTGATGAGAAACGGTCGTTGGTAACGATTATAATGCAATTAAATGCAAAGGTGCAAGCGAGCTGGACAAGAATGACAAAAATCATGAATGACGAAACATTGTCAAAAGTTTTTCGAAGCAATAAAAAGTAGGGATGCCGCGAACCACCCTAGGTTCGAATTCGAAAGGTTTCGATATTTTCTAACCGAACTGATGTTCGATTTCAAAAAGTTTAGATATGTTCGACCGTAGGGAGGTTCGAATTCGAAAAATTCACAACTTTCCAAAATCGTGGGGTTTCGAATTCGAAAAGTTCGAAGCTTTCACGGTTTCTAAAAGTTTGGGTTCGATTATTTCGAATATTTGTTTACTTGAGGTTCGATAAATTCGAAGATTTAGAACTTCCCTAATTTGAAATTCGAGAGATTCGAATGTTTCGAATTTCTTTGGATCTGAAATTCGAGCGTTTCGAATTTTTGAGGACATAAAGGTCGATAAATTCGAAGATTTCGAATTTCTTTCTACATAAAGTTTGAAAAGTTTGAAGGTTTCGATTCTCTATTAAGGCTAAATTCGAAAAAAAAAAATAATAACTTCGAAGGTTTCCGATTTCTTTGAAATCCAAGTGCGCAAAGTTTGAAGTCCGGTTTTCATGTTCCGCCACAGTTTCAGTTTCAAATAACGTTTTCATGCCTCACTGGTTTTCACGAAATCAGGTTTAGAAAAGTTCGGGTGTGATATTTAGACTGCGCGAAGTTGGTCAGGCAATTAAATGAGACGACGAGTGCCCCGGATGTGCTGGAATATTTGCCAGTGCAGTGACATGTAACAATAGATCAGTAATTGTGACCGCCAGCCCGGGGTGGTCATTAACGTGCATTACGAAGTAGTGATCCTACGAACGCACTGTTTAACGATACCTTTCCAGTTCGAAACGGCCTGGGGCAGGCAGGTGGTTGAGGTTCAGAAAACTTTGAAGTGATCTGGCAAACTGCCCCCCTACCCCCTTGCATGCTGGTAGTAATCCGATCAAACGCTGCCCGAGTGACGCTGGCATATAGTAAGTTTAGTTTGGACATGATGCAAAATCCTGAGACTGGGAATGAAATTTGAAAGAAAAAGTGTAAGAAGACAGAAAAAAGGGGACAGGACAACGTCTCAAACTCAATTCAGCTGAGTTTGAGGCGTTGTCCTGTCCCCTTTTTTTCTTTCTTCTTACACTATTTCTTGCGAATTTCATTCCCAGTCTCGGGATTTTGCATCATGATCAACATACACCAGCCCACCTGCACCTTGACATTTTTTTTTTTTTTTTTTGTAATTGCTTTGGAGGTTTATTTTCTGGGGTAGAAGAAACGCCGAGCAAAAAGCGCAGAAGCTGATGCAACTTGAGGTCGAGGGGCGTTCCACCATACCAGTGGCGTCGGAAGAGGAAAAACGGGGGGGGGGGGGGGGGGGGGGGGAAGGGGGAAGGGGAAGGGGGAAGGGGGGGAGAGCTCCAGTCTCTCCCTCCCCCTTCCCAGATATTTCGGACTGTTAAAGAAAACAATACGGGGAAAGAGGGCATGGTCGAGCTTATTTTGATCTGAAATTATTTATGCATATGTATAGCTACTGTCGCTCTTCTCTGCAAAAGAGATCGCGTAGATGGTCATTGTTAAGGCCGGTTCTCACATGCAGCGAAGCGCTGATGTAACGCTCCTCACGTGCCGTCAGGTACGTATCGTATGCCATGAACAACAGTTTTGGCTGTGCGATACAAAGCTGGTGAATGCTCCCATGGGCACATGCTTAGCACGAGGTCAGCGCTATGCTTGTAGCGCTCCGCTGCTTGTGTGAACAGGCCTTTAGAAACTCGTTGTCAGGAGGCACTACTCATCACATGCTCAGTGGCTCGAAAGTTCAAAGCTATGTCTTTTCGACCTAAATAACTGTGCCATTGGTAAAAAATAATCAATAAATAAACATAACAATAAATGCAAAAATAAAAAGCTGGAGAGGAAAAACAAAAAAACTATCAAGAACCCGTCGGAAGTGTTGTATTCTTGCATATTCAGAGGCCCAGAACTATGAAACAAGTTTCTCCTACCAAAATGTGTACAGGCCAAAAGAAACACGTCCCAAGAGCGTAAAATGAGAAATAAAATATTTTTTTTTATGACGCGCTGAACTTGAACAATTTTAGAAATCTTCCCCCGTGAGTTAATTTATTCCTCAACGTGAAAAACAACAATAAATACATTATTTTGTATTCTGCAGATGGTAATGATATGTACTGTCTCTGGTGTTAATTTAAATGCAATACCCAAACAATGTAGGCAAAAAAAATTACCAAGTTTAGGGCATAATTGTCCGTAGGTACATGTTTGGATATTTATTCGAAACTCGTCTTGAACAACAATAATCATATCTTAAGACGACACTCACCTATGCTATGTATAGATCATTCTTAAAAAGTTTAACATCTCTACCATAAATAGCTTCGGCTATATGCACTTCAAATATGGCACAAATGACAATTGTCAAAAACTCGTCGTCCTTCCTCGCTCCTTCGGGAATCTATTTTTCTAAAACCAAGCATGCCAGATGAGTGAAATGAACAAGGAATGCTTCACCCCATGTAAAACTGCGAAAAAAAAAAATTATGAATGTACTTCACTACTTAAATTCAAATGAAACCGCCCGCCGATCTTTCGAAGTTCGACGAGCTTCAAACTTTTACCCTAAAAGTTCGAAGTTCTTCGAACTTTTGACTTTCCAGGAATCGAGAGTTCGACAATTTTCGGATTCTTTAGATTAATAAGTTCGAAAATTATCGAATTTCTTAGCGTAGGAAGTTCAAAAGTTCGAAAAGCTTCAAACTTTTTAGTGCAAGAAGTTCGAAAGTCCTGAAATCATTGAATTTTTTAGTCTATAAAGTCGAAAGTTCGACAAGCATCGAATTTTGCAGCGTAATAAGTTCGAAAATTTGAAAAGTGTCTAACTTCTTAGTTTAATAAGTTTGAAAATTCGACTTCCGTTGAATTTCTCGATATGGAGAGTTCGAAAATTTGAAATCTTTTGAATCTTTCGAACCGCTTGATTCGATCATCGAAACTTCGATTCGAAAAAAGTTTGCGGCATCCCTAATAAAAAGTGATGCACATAAAAGACAGGAAAAATATGGAAATCACGAAAGTTTCATGGCTACCCAACATATGGCGCTGGTGTGATCTCTCGTTGCAAGAAATCACGAGAGGTTTTAACTCACTTGGTCGTGAGCAGTCGCAAGTGTTTAAACCAGCCTTTACACTACTTCATGATTCTATCACCAGCTCGCCCGCACGCTAGCTGACTTTTTGTTCACTTTGAGACGGCGTTCCCCTTTGACAGCGTGGCACCAGGGGGGACATGTGGCATCTGTCGAGGTGGTGCTGGACTCCGGAGACGCAACGGGTGCCTTCTTTTTGAGCACCCCGGAGGACTCCGGTCCCGGAGTGGGGCCCGAGGAGGTGTCCCGGCGTTTCGCCCTGACCCTGTCGAACCGGATGACGGTGCTGGCCCGCTTCGGGCCCTTCTCGGTGCGCCAGACGGTGTACGCCAGCGGGGCCGTGGGGGGCCTGCCCCACAACGCCAGCGGGGACGGGGGCGGGGCCCCCGAGGCCATGGGAGACGTGACGGCCCACCTGGTGACTGCGGCGCCCCGCAGGGACAGGCCCACCCTGCGCATGCTCTTCCACACGGGCTCGGAGGTGGGTGCCCTGCCGGTCGCATGCTTGACAGATAGGCGGGTGAAATTCTTTATTTCGGGTGCACTAAACTGTGCTCACCGTTTCTTGGACAGCCACTTAGAGGTGCAATCAGGGGAAACCCACACCTCTAGGTGATTTGATGTCTTTCTTACAGTGTACGACGAATGATAGTGTTGAGGGTGCGTCAATATCTCTGCCTCGGACACTGGCTTGTTGTCGTCTCCCTCTCGTTTTATTTTCTTCTCACAATATGTAGTTGAGATGCCCAAGACAGAAACTGGGTTTGCTCGATTTGGAAAAGTATGTTCCGAACTATTTAGTCGGTGCTTCGAATGCAGTTCAAGATCTGCCTCCAGCACATGCTCATTGTCTTTCTTCCGCAGGGCTTTGACTGTGCGTGCAAGGAAGTATTAAACAAAGGCGAAAGACTTGCTTTTGTGGCGGATCACCTACCACATTCTTAGCCTGCCGCTGACTATAATCAGTTGCGATCTCATGGATGCTCCACCTCCGGCTTGAGCTGTGTACTTCCTCTAACACTTTGGTCCACGTGCAGCCAAGGCGCAACAAAAGCCAACGGGCGGGTGTCGGAGGCGAAGCTTTTCCTGTAGATGTTACATCAGCATACTTTAGTTCAAACCAGTGCGAAGAGCAAGTCGTCTGCTTTTAGCACAGAGGTTGTAGTGATGTCAGAACGCCGCACTCTTATTGGCTCATTGAAAAAAAAAAAAGAAGTGGGTAGACTTTAAGGCGTTTACCATTCACATCTACACGCTATTTTTTGCAATCGGCCAATAAGAGCTCGGTGTCAATCTGACGTCACCGCAACTCCCACACCAGAAGCAGACGACTTGTTGTCCGCATTGAATGGAATGCACCAGTTTCTGAACTGTGTAAACTGGTTCATCCACGCAGTTAAGCCAAATTGAACAAACTAATATTATATAGGTTCTAAGAAAGCTTGTTTTAGATGCCTAAATGTGCTTCAAATTTATAGGAAAAGTCGGCCGACATTTCTATAGGGCTGTGAGCTAGGCTTTTGATCCCCTAACGGTTGTTTTTTTCATTCGTTGTAACGCAGCTGGTCAACAAAAATGAACCATTTCCCCTTCCTTTTATCGAAGGCTGATTTTTGTTTGTAAACAAGCAGTGGGTTTCTCACAGCCTCACGAAAGGCAAGGCAACCATTGTAACAACTTGCAGACACTGCCATGTTCGGGCAGCTTAATATCCTCCAGTCAGAGTTCGGCTCCATGATATGTCACTGTAGCGAGCGGACAGACTTGAGGGACGGCAACATCATTGTTACTGGAATTCACAGCTGTTTCTCGAAACCGAACGAGTCAGTTATACTTAAAGGGACACTGACAGGGTGTTTATGCTCGTCGAGGTTTTTATTCGCACATGACATATGAGAGCCCAACTACCCAGAACACAATTTGCGACTCAAAATTCGGTTTCTTTCCGCCCGAAAACCGCCGATCAAGAACTGGCCGGTTCTAGTCTCGCTCACTCTCTTTTCCGTGGTCACGGGCCGTTTTCTAAAGTATCGATGCGACCACCAAATTTAATCAAAGTCGTTGGTCACTGAAGGCACACACTCAATATTAAAAATAGAAAAAAATATGAAACCCATTTTTTGTCGCTTCTAAAAAGCCGCAAATACGTCGATTGAAAAAAAAAGTTCCACAGACAACCGGAAGCATTTTGTGCGTGCGTCGTTTCACGTATCGTGGGACTCGCGGGGACGGCGATGGTAGCGGACGACGGGCGTGAGACCTCTATTTCAGAACTGTCGTTCGCGGTACCGGCGAATTTTGTCTGCCTTTTAAAGAGAAATTTGGGTCTGATCAAAAGAGTTGGTATTCATCCCGTACAACACGCCCGACCACCAAGCCGATTTGCACGAAGACGTCGCCGAGCCGTCACTCCCTTCTCGTGGCTGAAGACATCGCTTGCGCAAACGTCTAGCACGACGGGTCTACTTCCAGTTGAATATGCACGCGTACGATTTTTTTACTAGGTGCGAATGTCGCCAATGCGTGGTGCTTCCCGATTTCGACCCGGGAGCGCTTTTGCTGGAAGAAAATCGACAGCAAACTTTTCAACTTAGTCTACCGGCTCATATATTACTAAGGAAAGAGATCCCCCACAAAAGATATGCCCCAGTAGCTCAGTGGGAAAGACGTCTGCTTCACGTGCGGTAGGACCGAGTTCGATACCCCAAGAAACTTCTTTTTTTTTTTTTTTCAAACATTTTCCGATGTCTACATTTTTTTTTTTTTACAATTATCACTGAAGAAACAAACAAAAAAAATAACAAACAAATGTTGTGGACGACACGTCACTGAACTAAATGGTATGGGATTTCCTTTTTGACACATGCGAACTCAATGTAATCACTTGCAGAAAATGCAAGGAGCATATAAATCAGGTAGCGTCCGCTTTCCGAGGTGCCCGTATATGTTCTACAGGAATTGCAGCCAGCCAGTGGTCCCGATCCCGTTGATCTTTCGGAAACTCTGTCGCACAATGCCACTTTTTTTCGGACGCAGGACATGTGAGCCAGCTCTTCACACAACATCTTGGGTGCATTCTTTTCGGAGCCGATCACGGAAATTCACCACGGGCACTCACTACTCATCTCCAACTCCTCAATGTACAAAACAACTCATCTTGGAGTACAGAACAATGGGTGGAACAAACATAACTGCAAACGAATCGCACGGCGAACAGTTCCCGTACGCCGCATGTCGTCTGCTACAGAGAGGAGAAAAAAAAAAACGCACGGTTGGGTGTAGCCACGTGACTTCCGCCACTCCACTCTCTTCTCCACTTCTCCGACCTTCGTCGGGTTTCGGTTTCGAGCAGTTGCGTTTTTTGGCTTTATTAAAAAAAATATGCTACTCTGTTGCAAAATATTAATTGGGTAGTCCTCCGACACCATAATAAAGCGCCTGGCAAAAAATGAAAAAAAAATTTTGGTGGGTGTCAGTGTCCCTTTAAGGAGAAGTAAGGGACGCTCCAGGGCTGCTGCGCTAGCCTGGCTATAGCACAGGGGATCCAGAACATCCTCCTGTCCCCCGGCAGGTGGGAGCCCCGCCGGTGTGCGTGGCCCTGTACGCCCAGCACCTGCAGGAGCACCTGATGAGCGTGTGCAGTCCCAACCGGGATGGGGCCTGCCTGGCAGAACTAACCCTCCCGGCCTCCTGGTGGCCCCCCCTCTGGGCACAGGCTCAGAAATCACAGAGGCCCTCCGTGGCACTCAGGTGGGCAGCCAACACTCGCCCTGTTTGCACGCCTGCGCTCTAGTTCTCGTATTTACTGAGGGTTTGCTTCCTCTTTCGTGGATTTTAAGATTACTTTAGAGAGGAGGTTGTGAAACTTTCCTATCTTAAGGAACTCCTATCTGCCTTGGCACGAAGCGAAAAATATGTTTTTCCCAAAACTTGGCACCTGCAAGGCCGCTTCCCCTCAAGCACTTTGGATCATTTTAGGACTAGTGTCAATGAGATGTTAGCAGCGAAAGGAAAACTCTGTATGACAGGATGAGAACAGGGAGGTCCTTCAGTTTTCTTGCCTCCAGCATGAGCTTCCTACTTTTGGTAAAGGTTCATCTCGTGAGCCTCGGGCGTGCGTGCGCAGCCAAACCTTGACCGATGGCAACGAACATGTGCTAGCATTCTAAAGACACGTCTTGCTGTTCTCACTCTGCGAGTCACTCTGGTGCCGCCGACCCCCTAATTTGACGCACGACGCACGCTCGCAGGTACGCCCTGCTGCGGAGCCCGTCGCTGGAGTGCCAAGGCCACTCGCTGCGGGTGTCGGGCCCCCTGGCGGCCTCGGGGGCCCCCCTGGGGCGCCTGTCGCTGTCTCCGCTGCACGGCAGCTACGAGGAGGTGAGCGGGGACGGCGTGGTGTGCCTGCTGGTGCCCCAGGGCCCCGTCTACCCGAGGGCCAAGGTATACGTGCCTGTGCTGGTCCGCCCCAACCCAGCCTACCCCTTCAGCTCCTTCCTCATCAGGTGGGTGGGCTCCTCCAAAGGGTTTCCGCAGTGGAGAGAGAGAGATGACTGGAATCTGTTGAAAATTGCATGAGGAAATTGGAGGACTGTCGGGCTGCTCGCCAAGGGTCTTGTCGCACGTCGGGGAATGAGCACGCTTCTGGATTAATCTGTCACTGGTCTGGCTTGTGAATCGATCTTTTTAAGAGTTTGGCGGTGCATGCATGAAGCTGCCGTTGCTTTAGTTTACAGGAGGAAGGCGGCAGTGTCCAAGTCGTCACTTGCAGTCTCATGCTTTGCATGTGCAAAGCTCCATCGAAGCTGTTGCACGTCCAAAAAGTCTACAGTTCCCTCGATGCATTGTGGCAGCAGGTAGCCAAACTGGCTTGTGAGATTGGTCTCTTGTAAAAGCACTCACCGAAGACGTCGTCGGAAGTTGGGGAATGAGCATGCATCTGGATAAATCTGACTGGTCTACAGAACTCACAAATAGGAAGTCTGTATGAGCAGATAAAACATGTTAAGTTTGTGGTGGACGTTTTAGAGAGTGTAAGGAAATTTGGTACTTAAGATTTACTCAAAAGTAAGGGAATGGGCATGCATCGATCCGGAATAAAGTAATGCTGGTCTACGAGACACATAAATCGAAAGCCTGTACCAGTGGATTAAACATGTAAAATTTGTGGTAGAAGTTTTGAGGAGCGTGGGGAAAGTTGAGGGATCATGGGGGTACTCATCCAAAGTGCGTTGGAAGCAGGGGCGGATTTAGAGGGAAGGTCCAGATGTCCTGACCCCCCCTCTTGATTTCTGCATGTGTAAAATTTAGGGCGTGAAACGAGGGAGAGGGGGTTCCTAAACATATATGGTACGCTGACCAACACCTGACCCCCCCCCCCCCACTCAGTAAATTCCTGCATCCGCCCCTGGTCGGAAGTCGGAGAATCGGCTCGCGTAAGAATTAACCAGATAGTGCTTTATGAGACATGCAAATAGGAAGCCTTTACTAGCAGATAAAATGTGTAAGATTTGTGGCAGAAATGTTATAGGGTGTGGTCAAGCACTTCTGAGACAAGTGTGTGGAAAGCATGGCATCCTCCGTTTGTGCGTGCTGAATCAATGTGTCGTAATTGCAGCCATCTATCGGAACTCGTTTCTTTTAATAAGATCTACCCGCCCTCTAAATCAGGGCCTTTGAAATGTGCAGATGAAAAAGTCGTCGATGTAATGTTATGGCATGGCCGTGACGTATCGTCCGCCATTTTGTATACACTCCTCGATTAAGAATGCTTTTAATTTAGAGAGTTTAAAATTGTGACAGCTGTATACGCAGACCCTGACTCCGTGTGCGACTGCTCAATTTGTCACCACGTTTTCGCTTTTTACATCACGGCAGAGCCAGAGTGAAGCCGGGCCTGAGGATCCTGCAGGTGCAGCCCACTGCCAAGAAGGCCTGGAGCATAACCGTGGACACCAACTCCAAACACACCTCAGCCACCGTCACAGTCACACGGGTGGACGAAGAGACCGCCCTGCCCGAGAGGTACATTGCGGTATTGCCCAAGTGCACTGGCCACATTCCAATGGGATTGTAGTAGCTAGGGTCGAACAGCAGCAGTTGTGCCTGGAGCTGAGCAACAACAAAACAAGTCAGATCCCCTCTCAAGATGAACATACTAAGACTGGTTCAGGCATTTTCATTTAAGCATAATTGACTGCATTACAACTCCTTGTGTTATGCCACGACATAGTGATCAGACCTTAGTTGTCGTAGTCATCATCGCATCGTAAGCAGTCAAAAACGGTTGAATGTGGTCGGTTAAACTCAAACACAAACGTCTGAACTATATTTTACTGCCATTTCAATGATGTCTCAAGCCTAAGTACACTCAAGCCATCTCGGTGAAGTTGCATTCTGTAATGCAATCATGCATAGTGGTGCACTGCACGAATGGCTCAATTGCAGTTCGTTGATGGCTTTGAGATATACCTTCCATATACCTTCTGTTTTAGTTAGTTGGACCAGTAATTAAAATGAAGGTACAATTTGTAAGGGTGTTATACTGCCTTGTAGGAGTATTGGTTGTCCCTTTCCACCGAGACAATTGACCTTTTCCAAAAAGACTGCTGCACATGTGCAAAAAGATGCTAGCACCCCTATCCAGGCTGCGTGCAAATAGTTGTGCGGCTGCTCTTGCATTGTACTGGGCTGCTGCAGAAACAAAATCTGCATTGTGGGCCACCTTGTTTCTCCAAATGCCAGCTAACTGTGTCACCAAATGCTGCAAGAATGATTTTTACAAGAAAGAGAGCACCTTGAAGAGAAGAAAGTCAAATGGCTTGGCATGGCACCCTAATGAGCTCTGCCAGACCCGCAGCTCAAATTTTGTTACGGGTAGGTCGATTATGTAAGCTTCTGACTCATATGTTCTATTAGCGAGTTCGTTTCACACGCACTGGCACCGTTCGAGTTCTCTCCCAAAATGCATCGCACTCACAGAGTGTTGCACGAAAAACTGGACTCGAACGAACTCGCCAAATGCACCGAGTGCAGAAGACTGACGCTGCCGCCATCTATGTTGTAGAAAAGGTACCGACTTCAAAACGAAACTAGCGCCTTTCTGTTCGGAGTGATGTGTGGGAATGCGAGAATGCAGTCGCTACCAACGTTTATCTACAAGCGTTGGTCGCTGCAACCTGTAGTTTATAGTTGCGATGACTTCAAGCAGCTAGGCTACCGTAGAGATAATTACAGACGGCGTAAATTTCCGCAACCAGCTGTCTACAAAGCAGCTGGTTGCGATCTTTCAATTCTTATAACCGTTTACACTGAAGAAAACTGATGATGCTGTCCGAGCAGAAGCTTGATCCGTTTGAGCATGGTATTATTCGTGAACCACTGAAAGGGTACGGTTTAAAACTAGCCTGTTGGAATATCCAGCAAAACTGGGACTTTCGATTTGGATCGTCAGGATTAGATATTATAACCTCGGTGAGGGCGTCGAGAACGAGAGCTTTCTCGAACAAAATACGACGGGGCAAGTTAGCTGACGTAGGTAAATGTTAAACATGATGATGTTGCCCAATCCTCAGGTAAAGTCACCATCTTTAGCTTTCTCTGATGCTTATTTGGCAGAGGTTTCTGCTGGGGGAGTTTTGTCGACAAATAA
Organism: Ixodes scapularis; assembly: GCF_016920785.2. Classification (NCBI taxonomy): domain Eukaryota; kingdom Metazoa; phylum Arthropoda; class Arachnida; order Ixodida; family Ixodidae; genus Ixodes; species Ixodes scapularis. Next base: position 23,100,553 of record NW_024609846.1, read on the forward strand.
TAAATTTTTCACCCGCACACGGATGGGGATAGACATCTCGGGGGCCGCTGTGGCGTTTGTTCTAAGCATTTCTTTACACACTGGTATATTTCAGCGTTTGTACGGCAACAGAGCGATTTAAAACCTGCAAATAAATCACGGGTTGTCAATTGCTTCCTTCGTGAAATAGCAGACGCTCACAATTCAAGCTCGCGTTTGATTTCGTTGCCCGCGGGACGCGATTTCTATCAGAAAATCTACTTTTTTTTTTTTTTCGTTCGGTTCCGCGACACATCGTAGCAGACGAACCCTCGTCGTCTGCTCCCGCTCCTCGCCGACCCCACCGGAGCGAGGCATGACGGGATTGCATTTTGGCGCACTCCCGATTTTCTCGGTGCAGCGAGTGCATGCACGCGTGGGGTGTCAGCGCTGAAACGAACTCGGAGAGTGCAACTACTCGTGGAGTGCCGGCCGAAATGAACCCGTTCCACGCTGCGAGTGGGCACGCGTGGGCACGAGTGCCGTGAAACGAACTCGCTATATGCTTTGCTAAGCCTCGTTCTGCAGCCATCTTCCAGCCTTTAACCCCAAAATTCCAGAGTGTTTGGCACGTATACAATTGCATAATTAAACTTGAGGAAGAAAACGAGAAGGGATGGACAAACACAAACTGGAAGTTTGTGTTTGTCTATCTTTTCTTGTTTTCTTCCTCAAGTTTAATTATCCATACCAACCCGCTTGTTCTGTCCTATACAATTGCAGCTCACAAATTGTCATTTGCGCTTCGTGGCTGTTAAATCGAAGGCATTTTCTGCCGTTTTCGGTTGCAGCGGGGAAGAGGTGTTCAACTGGCTGTTTGAGGTGGAAGAAGGTGTGGCACATGAGGACGGGGGTCAAGTGAGCTGGCAACTGCGCTACCTGGGCAACGTGGGTACAGCCAGCACCACTGGAGAGGGCTCTGCAGAGGACAGCGTCAAGATGACCTCCCGCCTCGACATCCAGAAGGACGACGTACAGGCCGTGCTGCTCGTTGCCAAGGTACGCATAAGTGGTTGGATGAACTCTTAAGATCAGGTGACAATTTGTGCCACCTATTCCGTGGAGTGATATGCTGTACCTGCCTAAGTGCCATCGTGGAGGCTTGTCTGGTGTGCTGCGTATTGATGACAAAGCATATGAAAACTCAATAGAACAGACCTTGATGGTGAGAAAGATTGTGGTCTATTGTAAAAGAAGCGTGCAGAATGCAGATGCATCTTACTTCTGACTTTTTATTTATTTATTTATTTACCTTCAAGGTACAAGTTACTGTAAAACTCTTGACTGAGGTAATGACAGACGACGACAAGGAAGAGAAGAACGTCTCAAACAAAGCTAAACCTTTATTGAGGAAAAAACCCTTTATATAGGGTTGAAACAAGAAGAAAGGAGAGGGAACCCTTCTTCACATCACCTCTTTCCACAAAAGACACGACACCACCTCTCTCCACGAAAGACACAACACCGGACCTCTAACAATGGGGTCAAACCAACAAAAGAACTGACAGCACCAAAAATGACACATCATTAAAAAAAAAAAAAAAAAACGCTGTGAAAACTACAGATTGCACTGGACCTTTCACTGAGAAAGTCAGCTATAAGACTACACAAACAAAAAAAAAAGGAAATATTGTTAGCAATACCATGAGAGATTTAGAAATCACTTCCATTCCGCATCTGAAGATGAAGAAGGCTTGTTCACTGCATTCCCGTGCTTCGTTATTGCAATTGACTCTTTCAGCAGGCGCTTGTGGTAGTTTTTTTCTGTTACAATTGTGGTTGTCAAGTTCCATAAAAGCATGCAATTCCTACACTCCTGAATATGCTTGGATACCTCGGAATATGGATCCTTTTTGATACATCGTGTATGTTCGGCTAGTCTATCATTAAGACAACACTTTGTTTGACCTATATAGCACAAACCACAATCAAAAGGGATCTTGTGGACTATACCTGAAATACATGTGACACACTTTTTCCTGTGTTTTTTAAACAACCTTTCTGGGTGGAAGCAAACGGAGTTAACCGTTTCAAACTGCTATCTGTGCTAAACGCCATGCGTAAAGCAAACTTGTCACCGACTGATTTTAAATTGCGTAAAATCTTATGGAAAAACGGTACGACTACAAACTTTTTGTGCTCGGGCATTTTCCTGATTTGTTTGTCTTTTGCAACAATGTACGAAAGATGACTGGAGTCTGTTCTAACCAATGAGAATTACAAAATATGAATGAATATTAGAAAAGAACTAGTTTGTTAAAACTTTTGAGCTTGAAAAGTAGCGATTTTTTCATTGAGCTGTCCTGATGATCGTCAGTGCTGTGCGCTTTGGGGTACGAGGCTTGCGAGGCATCGAGCGCGATGACAGCAGTTTGCAAAATGGATGCCGCCACTATTGAACCGAAGCCGTTGTCTGAACTACTTGCAAACCCCCTAATATATAGTCTATTATATCCAAATGTATGTTATAAGAGAATTTGTAATATCCAAAGATGGCTCAGTGCAATAGGTAGGAAGACCTCTAAACTTCACAAATGGATATGTTACAGTAGACTCATATTAATTGAAACTCCAGGTGGCCCTCATTTTGTTTAAATCATCAGAAGTCTTAATTATCAAAAATTTATCTAAATACAATGCAAGATAAAATTGTGATTTGCCATATGAATGGCTACACATACAAAGCAGATATTTTATGATTTCCCCTGCATAGGCCTACTGATCATAAGCAGGTGTGCCATTTGGGAAATGTTTGACATGAGTTAATTTATCTCTCAAGAATGTGGTTTATAGTGAACTACATGTTTAGACAGTGCATGGCAATTTAAAAGAAAATGAAGTTCGTTCATCAGGCCAAGAAGTTGTCTAATGTGGACTATTAAGCGGAAGACACATAAGCAATGAAAATGGGCATTGCGCGGCAGTTTTCATAGCAACTTGCACCGGCGCACAAATGCTGCGATGTGGACCTATGCCATGCCACCACGTCGCAGCGTTCGTGCAAGCTGCTATGGAAATTTCCGCGTGGTACCCGTTTTCATAGCTCATGTGTGCCCTGTTTGAGCTCCATTGAGTGCGCTTCTCACAGAGCACTGGTGCACTGAGGAGAAGCAACTCCCAAGGAGGCAAGCTCCATGGGCGTTGCCTCTTTGCAGTGCACTGGTGCTCAGAAAGAAACGCACTCAACAAGGCCGCGAGAACAAAAAGTATAAATTACACGAAAACACCGTTCGAATTAAAGGGGCACTGAAGTCATTTTTGAAAAAGGTTGTTTTTGATCTTATATTGTTTAAAGTGTGTTAGTTTGTGTTGTTATCCAACTTTTCGAATGGAATTGTGTCGAATTCAATCGTGTCTCCCGCTATTGTAAGCGGCAACAACAAAGACATCGCCATGTTTCTAATTTATCTGCGCTAGAACATGCCTCTATGAAGTGTTTATGTGTTTGACGGTCTGGAAATCACTACAGGATGGGTGATTTCTGGACTGTCGTACACACACACACGCTTCATAAAGGCATGTTCTAATACAGATAAATGAAAAACATGGCAACGTGTTGCAGTCGTTACTGTTTACGATTGCGGGAGATACGATTGAATTTGAACTCCGAGCAACTCCTGAGGGTCGGATGACGTTAGAACACATACGGAGCAACGTTGGACATGGATACATTTTCTAATTTCAATGTGCCAAAGCTATGCGGAAGGCAACTCGCTTTCTTCCGCAGAAGTTGCGGTGATATCAGAACGACGCCATGGCTTTGATTGAAAAGATTGGGGGTAGACCTCAATGCTAGATGCCTTGAGGTCTACCCACTATTTTTTTTTTTAATCATCCAATAAAAGCTCGGCACTCTAACGACATTGCAACCCCTGTGCAAGATGAAGACAGACTTGCGCTCCGCATACTTCAAATCGAAATCGAGAAACGTGGCTGTGGGAAGGTACAGATGCGGCCAAGTTGCTGTGGGTCAAGGCGTGAGCTTGCAGACGTACCGCGGATGCTATCGTTTGTTTAGCTGGCAAGGCGGATCGGTGCACGCCCTTTAGGTTTCGCACACTCCCACTAGACGTCCTCATCTGCATGAATTGAGGGTGGCATGCAGCCAAAATGGTTCGGGAGAGTTTTTGAGGGAGTAACGGACGTCCGGCGGGAAATGCAACTACGGTGCTTGGAATGCATCTTCAACTGGTGTTTTGGCATCCTATTACACCCATGCGTCGAAAGTGGTCTCAAAGTGGAAACAAATGACAGCACAAAAGCCGGAATGTCGCAAAGTCGCGATCCTGGTGGTTGGGTGTAGAAGTTCTGGAAAAAATCATGAGAGAATGTGAGTGTCACTGTCATCATGACGTCCCAACACTGATGTGGTAAACACACCTGTTGGAGATGTGTTACAGGCACCATAGTGTGTCGCAGTTGTTGCTGGGCCTCCATCTTTTTTCTGTCGGCTGCAGTCCAGCCAGCTGCTGAACACGGCGGTGTTGACTGGCAAGCAGGTCTCTCAGCCCATGAAGGTGTTTGTGGTGAGCCAGTCCGGGTTGCTGGGCGACGTCACCCTGCAGTCCTCCTGCCACTCGGCCGACGAGTCGATCCTCAAGGTACCTCCCTTCCTTCCTTCCTTTTGTGTACAGATTGGCACAATCTTTTTTTGACCTCGTCATTACTCTTATTAGTGGATTTAAATAGTGGATTTTGAGTTTGATGTAAATAGTTATTTTGACAATGTTTTTGAATTGAATACTAAAGAGCATATTATTGTAAAAAGCTTTATTTTCACGTGGACCTAATTTTCGCGAATGTCGCAACCTCAGTATTGTCACGAATGACAAATAATGAGGCTTCCAATAACTGACAAAACTAAACGTTTAATAGGGCGAACTTGTGCCCAAAACGAAATAGAGAAAGACTAGCGTTGCAGGCATCGATGTCGGCGAAGCAGCAGGATTGAGCTGGGGCGATACTGACTGCGGCTTGCCACGCAGAGCTCCTTTTGTACACGCGCGGGCTTCTGGAACAATCGACGTAGAAGGTTCATGCGTAGAAATTTCTAACCTCGAATCAGCAACACGGTTCTCGAATTTACTAGAACATCACATTACAGAGTCAACAAAAATGTGTATCCGCGGCCAGGAATCGAACCTAAGCAGGCGCAATAACTGTTAGGCCACGAGCGTGCTGCCTGCTTGGTCAGCTGCACGTGTGGCAATATTATTGCGAAAAATAGATTCAGCGAATATATTGCTCTACAGTAACTAATTCATAGCAAATCTCTTCCGTTCGCACAATATTGCGCCCGCAAAATCTTCCCAAAACTCTCACTTCGCAAACTTCGTGAAATGTTAAACCCTCGAAAATATGGTCGTTTACAGTATTCCAAACTATGGAATATCTAGAAAACACGTTCGGCATTTTTTGATCGCCGCCATATAGACTATGCATCGCTAGTCACTGCGCTGGACACCCGGGTACAGGTTAGACACAAATGCCGCTTCAACGTTCGGCTAACTTGCGGGTTCAGTTGGTGAGGACGTGAGTTCTTGTCGGACATTGACAGAGCACTGGTTTCCGGTGGGTGACACAGAAAACCGAGCCCTACAGCCTCGTTTTGAGTAGGCGTTACTACAACTGCATGCTCACGGTCCTGTCATCCCCCCGCTCCCTCCAGGTGTCGCCTTCGTGCACGTCCGTGTACCTGGACGGCTCGGAGGTGCGGGGCTCTCAGAATGCGACTGTGCTGGTCAAATACGGCACGTACACGGGCCAGACTCACTTCCTGGTCTGGATGCCGGAGCTCCCGCTGGAACTGCGTCTCTCCGACACCAAGCTGAGCCAGGTGCGGGAGTGGCGGACCCCACACAAGCACAAGAGGTGGGTGGGCCACTCCAGAGGAAGCGGTACTCTGTCCCCTCGTGGATCAACTTCTGGGCACGTCGGATATGTCTCTAGTCGTTGTAAAACAAAAGGGTTAAAATAAGTTTGAATGAGAATGAAGGCGACCCATAAAACTTGGCTACGCTTAAATCGAATCAAAATTTTATTCTGACAAGGACGGGTAGCGCAGTTGTCCGAGGAACTGTCAAGAAAGGCAACAGTATGCCTGACAAAGCAACCTCCCCCTCACCTCCCCCCACCCACACCATTGAGTTAGCCCAGTCAGTCGGTGAGTACATTTTGGGACAAGTTAATATAGTATATTCCACCCTTTAAACCAACTTACCACGCTCCTGATTCGAAGAGGCTCTCCTTTGTTGGTTCCAACCTGTACATGTCTCATTTAGAAACCATGTGCTTTGCTTATCTCATCTGCAATAGACCTTTTGCCGAATTACCCGAGCATTAAAAAGAATGCTGGAAATGTAGGTACACGCACTGCACGTGCTGGCAGCTTCAGCTCTAACTGTTCAAAAGCAAAAACCTAAAATCAATGGCGCTTTGCACACGTGCCTTCCATGGACACTTTATTTTGGTTATTTACTGTATCTTTTCTATAGGGAAGGCAAGCACGTGCAGTGCGTGTACCTATGTTCCCAACATCCTCTTTGATGCTCGGGTAATTTAGCGAAAGTTCTATTGTTAGGCTTTTGGTTTTGCATTGTCTTTGAGTATAGTCTTCGTTAATTTTTGCCTTATAAATCGGGCAGTGGAGAATTGAAAGCATTCACATTCAGGTTGCTTTCTAAATACTGGCAGGTTTTTATTATTACCTGCTATTAAGGTTTGATATGCTAGTCACTCCAAATCACCTCAAAACACGTGTGCTCACCAGGTGCAGAAGCTCGTTGCTGCAGAGGGACATGGACTGTCGCAGCAATTGGCAGCGCAACAAGCGACGTATCAACAAGTGGGATAAGGTGTGTGTCACCCATACTACTCGGTGTTTACATTATCTTTATTTTCATCTCCTGGATGCAGAATTTCAGCACAAGATGCTGTTTATTATTCTTCTTAAAACATGCTCATCTTAGTTTTATAACATATCCAGAAAATGAATATGAAAGATGATGGGACATCATATACAGCCTGTATAGCTTTTGAAGGAAATGTTGCCCCTTTGTGTTTTAGTATGTTCTTTCATTGCACATTGCATTTACCGGAGCATTGCTCAGTTTATGGCCTCTCTGTGGCTGTCATATTTACATAAATGTAATGAGACCACCTCTTAAATTGTGAAACATATTTTGCCACAAAAAGTGTTTATGATACAGTCTCTGTTTGCTCATCATCCATCGGCTCGACTGTGCTCGTAGCAGACTTGTTGAGCAAGTTGGCTTTTCCGTAGAGCAGCCATGCTCTGCGGCAAAGCTGGCAGGTTGGCTTTTTAGCAATGCAGTCACACCGATTGGCAAAGCCGATAAGCTGGATTTCTGCAGTGCAGCCATGTTGAGTGGCAAAGCCGTCGGGTCGGCTTTTTTGTGGTGCAGCCACGTCAAATGGTAAAGCCAGCAGGTTGGCCTTTTTGCGAAGCAGCTACGCTCTAGGGCAAAGCTGGCAGGTTGGCTTTTCAATGGGCAGCCACACCGAGTGACAGAACCGGCAAGTTGGCTTTTCTGCTGTGCAGCCATGAGAAGTGGCAACGCAGTCAGGTTGGCCTTTCTGCGGTGCAGCCACATCAAGTGATCGCACCACAGAAAGTAGCCGCCGTGGAGTGTCAAGCCAGCACAGCGGGGCGATTACTTTTTACAGCATTGTTCTGCTTCTTCTGCATGTGCTGCACAACACCGTGAACATGTTGCCGAGTGTGCCACTTCTGCACTTTTGCAGACGGAAGGTGTGGCCTGCCGGTTGCGCTTCCAGCAGGCGAGGGTGGAGGTGTACACGCGCTTCCTGAGCGTCGACCACAACTCCGGGCGCGAGGCCTACCTCCTGGGAAGGCGCACCCAGGTCTCTGTCACACACCTGGTGGCACCCTTTGTCCGCGTGGCGGACCCGCACGTGGCCACCCTTCAGGACACCGTCATCAGGGGAATGCGAGCCGGACGCACCGAGGTCCAGGTCAGTTGGCACATAGGCATTCCTGTCAATCGATTGCTTCAGGTCGTCGGGCCTTCGTGAGATAAATTTATGTGTACCTGCTGCCAGTTAAAGCAAATAAATGAACAGAGCTAACATGTGTTCGAGCATGATGGGAACATCATCAAAATGAATGGGCCAAAGTGGAATGTTGGCTTCATAGAAACAAATTCAACTTGATCCTTACTTCATCTGACCAGTAGATTAAGCAGAGCTCCTGGCCAAAACTGAGGCTGGATTTCCATTTAAAATGAGGAGGTGTTCGTAAATCGAAGTGTATACGAGAAAAGATTATAGACTCTACTAGATGACTTCACTAGTTGACTCATCCTGTTGACTTGACTCTTTGAGCGAACTTGCTGACTTGACTGCGGGTTCTTGGCTCGGCGACGCAGGTGCTGTCCCCAATCACGGGCAAGGTGCTGGGGGCAGCAGAGCTGCGCGTGAGCACGGACAAGGAAAGCATCACGCAGCTGGACGTGCACATGGTGACGGGGCTGTCCCTGGCGGTGATTCCCGACGAGGCCACGCCGGGGGTGTTCCTCGCCAAGACATCCACCTCCCACAGCCTCACCTCCCGCTACCAGGTGGGGGAGGGCCTCCTATCGCACCTGCTGAGGCTTTCTTTGGACCATTAATCATATCCACAACATCCATCTGGTCCTATATGCTTAAATGGCCCAGAAATAGTCGTTGCACCTTCAGGGTGTTTTTTTTTTATGCCTGCAGCCTCTAGCAAATCTTCGTTGCCTTTCATTGTGCTTTGACTTCACACCCACGAAGCTGGAAAGACAGCAAAACGTCGTCCAAGGTAGGAAGTTCACGCGAGAGGTGCGACTACGAAAATATTTTTGTGCCGTTCTTACGTCGGTGATCACAGCTTGGCTAGTGCTGTTTTCTCGCCTAAATGCATGAAGCCATCCTTTCCATCCTAGCTAGAATGATCCCCTTTTTTTGTTTAAAGAGAGGTGGCTGGATATGCCACCATTTTCCTGGAAGAAAATTGGCGGCTGCCAACGGGCGCCGCCCGAGTTTCACGTGGGTTGACGGCATCTCTGCGGGTGCGTCCTTTCAGGAAGGTCTCCTGGACATGACCCTGCGCTTTTCGGACGGCACGTCGACGCCGCTGACGGACGTGGCGGAGTCGGACTTTAGCCTGACAACGAGGAGCCTGGACCGCACCGTGGTGGAACTGGCCCTGGTGGCCCCCTCGTCGGGGGGACGCGCCGCCAGGCCCCGGATCGTGGCCGTGGGACAGGGACAGGGCAACCTGCTGCAGGTGACTGCTCGCGCCCTGCGCCGGCGCGGGAGTGCGCGGATGTCGGCATTTAAAGTGTGCATTGAATCGAAACGTGGCTATGAACCTCTCTTTGGGAAAGGTCAATCTTGCTACCGTAAAATACTGCACAAACACCCACCCAAAGTTTGGCGGTAACCTTGAAAAAGTACCAGATGGGCCGCTCCTTGAATCCGAAAGCAAAAATCTAGATAATCATCTTTAACCATCTTTACTTTAATGTGTCCACAAAAACCCCAATGCCTTCTATGTGGTACAAAGCAAATCTAATGCAACCCAATAAAAAAAGAAATGCATCCAATTACACAAGTAATATACTATCGAGATTACAGTGAAGTGTTCATCACAAAATGTTTTAAGGTGGGTGCAGTCACACTTGCTAAGTTTAAATTGCATTCTTATAATAGGAGATATGTTAAAAGGCGCACGTGGGTAGAGAAAGGCAAGTGTGGCTAGTATGCAGTGGGACGTGAAAACAGACGGAGATCAACAAGACAGGCGAGTCCACAGTTCCGTTGACAACCTTGTCTAAAGACAAAATATCCCGATGACGTCTATTAAATAATTAAACCACATTCCTTGCGTACCACATCGTAACTGTAGTACAAGTTGCATCCAAAAAATCGGTAGTACACAATTGCGCCAGTGCACATGCTTTCGAGCTTTACCACTGTGCACAGGCATGCGCATGTTATGCTTCTCTGCCATGCAGTGGCGTCCTCGGAGAAGCAGTTGACGCGGGGAGCTAGGTGAGCTCGCAACTCTAGTGTGGGCACTTGATATGTCCTTCGCTTATTTTTCGAACGCCTCAAAGGCAGTGGGTAGGTTTTTATTGCGACATGGGCGCATACTTGGCATTTTATGGTAGGTCGGTGGTGTTTCCTTAATAATGTTAGCATTTAAGTTACTTCTCCGGCATTACGAACTTGCTTCAACTTTCTTTAATCCATTTACTGTAAACAAATTTATTTTTGCGGTCTCAATATTTCGTAAATTCAGCGACGTGTAGTTTTTAGAAATATTTCGTGAGCGCGAACTTTGTGGGATTTATTTGTTACTCTAGGGAACTCTAGGCTATGTATTTTTTACCATAGGGGAACATATTGTGGCACATTTTTCATAAGATTATTCGTCACAAAATTGGGTCCTTGCAAACATTCAATTGTTTACAATGTACTTTTACTCTGTAGTGGGATCTTTTTGATAAGAAAGTCAGTTGTTTTTTCTCGTTAAATATTTGCTTCGTTAGTGTTTTTATGAGCGGGTCAAGTGCCTTGATGTATTTTACAGACATAACTTTTTTTTGCTGCCGTAAAAGGTGATGTGCTTAATTCACATAGTATGTAACAGTACTATTGAAATATGCACTTTGCATTTAGGACCCCTTAATAAAGGATCTTATGAGTTCAGCACTAAGAACTTCATACATATATTTGTGTCTAAATTGGCATTCAATAAGTTGTCCTTGCCACGCTCTAGCAATATGCGACAGTGAGAAGGAAAACACCGACAGTTTGAGCAAATTATTTGTTCCACCCTTGCACCTGGTGCCCCACATAAAAGAGTGTGATTCAGATAAATTACACTGGACATCTCAAGCAAACATGAAAGACTTTAACTCTTTCCTGACCACGGCAGAGTAGCAATTGTTAAGGGATTTGTGCAACTGCTTTTTTTTCCTAATTAATTGGCATATGGAGCAATATGAGTATGACACATAAAAATGTGGCCAATTAGTTGTTCTTTCAGAAGAAACAGGTTCGTATAGTGTGAGAAAAGATTTTAAAATTTAACTTGAAACTTTCATGTATGTGCGTTAAGCATATGAACACTGAAACTTGTATAGCTATGTCAAACTAAACGACAAATAAAAAATATTCAAAATATACAAAATGTGCCCCACACCCCCACGGCTATGACTTCTGAAAGTTAGTGTAATCTAACTGAAGTTGTCTATTCTTGGTTCGTCGGAGAGTTAGCCTCCGTAACACATGTGCTTTTCATCGAAGGAATGCTTATATCGGTGAAGCACAGATTGTACACCTCACACCTTCAGCAGAATGCTTTCACATGGGCGAATAGAGGATTTTGGGTCCGAATCGAATTTGAAGCGAATAGTGATTTTGGTCGAATAATTTCAAATCGAAAAGTTTTAATAGTACAAGCAAAAAATACCACAAGATATGTTTAAAGTATAGTTTTATATTTGCCCTTATTTGGTATTAGATATACTGTAATTGTTAATTTCAAGTGTATTCGGTAGCACGAAAGGGTCGAAACAGTCGGAAGCTTGCGCCACCTGGCCGTAAATCCAAGCCAGAGTAAGTGAAACTTGTTTATATCGAACTCGCAAAAAAACGTTGACTAGTTTGATATAGCGGGTAATTCGATATAAAAGTTTTAATGAATTTGACTCTCAAAAATGCACTTTCTGCTGAAATATTACACAATGAAGTAGTCTTGCATCTTCTGCTGCTTTTTCTTCATTGCATCCGCGATAACGATATTTTTCTACGCTATCGACGGACTCCAAAATGCTGAGACCGCTGCCTTCTATATTAGCGCCGAACTATGCCGAGAGCACGGAGCACGTCCAACGGGAGCACATCCTGCAGAGCGCCGTTTTGCTCTGCAAGTTGGCCTTCCCCTCAAAAGAGGTGCCTGCGTTGGGGGAAGCCAACTAGCAAAACAAGCTGGCTTTCTTTCTCTCTCTGGGCGGCCGCTTGACGGATACCGCTACGGTGTCCGTCAAGAAAACGCCGCAGCTGCGCATGCACGCCGCCAGCCTTATCTGCATAGTTCAAGATCTGGTGGCGGATTACGAAGCGCTATCCGGGTGCTTAGCGGGCAGCGGAAACGGTCTACTACAATTCCTTATTGAAACGGTCGCAGACGAACCTGTCTCCGCTCTCTCCGCAAAAGATATATTTTCTTTTCTTCCAAACAATCGACGCGGCCGCCCGAAAAAAAAAGAAAAAGAGTTATCGTGTTTTGCAAGTTGGTTTTCCCTCAATGCGGTCAAGCGCGTTGGGGGAGAGCCAGCTTGCAGAGCAAAACGGCGCTCTGGCAGTTCGATATATCGGTAGCGGCTGCTATTTTTGTTTTATGCAACCATAGTTTTTGCTATATATTATCACCAACATTACTGTGCACAAAAATTGTTCAATATAAGGAATAATTCGATGTAAACGGGTTCGATATAGTCGGGTTTGACTGTATTTGGAAAGGTTGAATAATTTTATATTGTCAAATACTTAAATTCGATTCGAAGCGAATGCCAAATAGAACGGAATTCGATTGGCTTTTCGTAATAACCGAATATTCGCCCATCCCTTCTTTCTTCGTGTTCTACCTTGGTTTCCTCATAGGCTCTATTGCAGTTCCTGCATGTTCAACATTTTTGTCTGCCTTGTTGGGTACATAAGACGTGCACGCTGACTCAGAACAGCATTGGAAATTATAGTGATGCTTACTGACAACCGCCTGTTGAGCGACAGCTGGTGCCACTAAATAAGTTACGCTTCAGAGTAACGACGCCCACAAGAATGTCAAGGAACAGAGTGCCGATACTCTAAGCGCAGCTCATTTAGTGGCTCTAGCGACAGCTATAAAATCATTTAAAGTGTCCCCAGAGCTTTTGAGGTCTAAAAAATGTGGCATAATACAGTTGAAATATGTAAATAATGCCTTCTTTGTTACGAAGACTGATGCTAGCAGTTAGATGCGTTAGGCAGGCAACTACCGTCCCCGGGACTATTTTTGACAGCCTTCCAGCTTGCGATAAAGCTCAAGCCTACATTGAAATCGAAACTAGAGTTCTTCGGCCATCCGCAAGATTGTGGAACATAATTCTCTGCGCTAAATTTAATTTCTTGACGGCGCTTGGAAACCATCGATCACCGGTGACCAACGGCCTATGGGCACGGTCAGGAAAGAATTAAGAAAGAAATCCTCACACAGTCCGTTGCAGTGGGTAATCCACGCAGCATAAATATCAACTCTTAAAAGTATGTCTGCAGACTATAACCCAAAGAGCATGGTAGATTGATTATGAACGGGTTTAAAATCTATCTGGAACCAGACGCTTGTAAACACCCTTCAACTCGAGCCCGTTAGAGCCTCAGTTGTCGCCGTGCCAAGCAGACAACTTTTTTTACCACCTCTGCGGCATAGAGGTTTCGTTTCGGCAGCACAGGGAACAGGGTTCGAATCCTGAGCGATCCCTTCTTCTAGGAGTCTCCGAAGCGTTGCTCGTTTCCCGGTTGCTTTGTGAGCCTCGACGGAGTGGCAGTCACGCTCGCAGGTGCACCTTGAGCTGGGCGAGGCGTGCCAGCGCAAGCAGAAGGGCGACCCGCTGGCTGAGTCTCTCGGCCGGGTGGACTCGCACTTCACGGCGGACGGCGGCCGAGAGGGGCTGGACTCGGTGCCGTACCAGGACGGGGTGCGTCCCCACGAGCCCACAGTGCAAGCCCACCAGAACCGGGCAGCCCTGTCCGCCGACGGGGTGCGCGTGCTCATCGCCTCTCCGCTCGAGCTGGGCCTCTACGCCTTGCTCGGGGTTCTGGGGCTGGCTGCCGCCGTCATGGTCGCCGGCTGCACCGTGCTCGCCGTCAAGTACCAGAAGCAGGGGGTGAGCACGCACTCCTCGCCCAGAGGAGCGCTCGGCCCGGAACCGTACGAAGATGAAGATCGGTCGGTGGGGAGCGGGCGCGTTGTTACGTCAGTCGTGGTGCCGCGACAGGAGCCACGTTTTCCCAGCGGCTACTGATGTTACCAGATCAAAGTCGGTTCACGAGCTTGTTATAATGCCCGGCGCCTTCTTGGCGCATCCACTGTGTGGCGCTTGCCGTGCTATCGGCCTGCCCTATGAAGAGAAGCGGCGGAACCGGGGAAACGTTGGTTGCACATCACCTGCGGTGAAAAGTGGTTCTGTTGTCATCTTTTAAGTAAACAAAAAAATGACCTCATCTCCACGTGGTGAATGATGTTGATTGGGACAAAGCTCTGGGTGGGCTGATGATACTGATTTTGTTCATAGGTAGTGATGATGGTGCTGATTTTTTTTTATTGCTCATAGGTAGTGCTGAGTTCCAGGTTGTGTTTCGACTTCATTATTACTGCTTTATGGTCGGTGAAATGCAGAGCCAGTGGTTCTTCTAGCGGATCAGCTTGGATCCGTTAGAAGCCGTGGGAACGCATCTCCACCGCTTAAGTCAACGGTCCATGTCAGAAAGAAAATGTGTGGTATGGAACGTGGTTATATACGCATTTGACCGCAGCGCCCTCTCCTGTATAGACGTTGAGCGGCTACATGCAACGTTTCATCCATGACATTCCCAGCTCTTGAGTTACTACCACATCTCGGAGCCCCCCTCTCGTCCCGCAGTCGTGGCCGAGTGGTTAAGGCGATAGACTAGAAATCCATTGGGATCTCCCCGCACAAGTTTGATCGACTGCGCAAACATTTTTTACTTTTTTTAACAAGACAGATGGGATGGCCATCGATGTGAGCACGGACGCCGGACAAGGCTAGATTCTAAAGAGCTTCGCCCCTAAAAGTTTGCACCTGATGGCAGGGTGTCGAACCGGAACCGAACCGAACCGAAAACCAGAACAGAACCGTTATTTTTAGCCGAACCGGAACTGAACCGAACCGAAATCTTTGCCGCCATCTTGGAACTGAACCGGAACCAAACCGAAAAAATAATAACGGTAACCGGTTCAAAACGGTGCAAGGGAATATTTCTTTTTTTTTTTCTTTTTTGTTAGTATGACAAAATGAACATATGGGAATGAAAAATTGGCAGTTGTATTTCTATCAATGGATCAAATCGTCATATACAGAATTGAAAAGTATGGTAAACTGGGGGTTTCATGGCATTATGATTAACCATGTGTCACGTTGTCACGTGACGTCATGGTATCAATACATGTTGTCACGTGACCTCGTGACGTCGCGTGATTCACTGCGTCGGCTCGATTTAATTTAAGGAAGTCACTATACTCCGCGACAACTTTTCTTGGCAATGCAGTGGAAGGTACAGGCCCGCGTCCCCTCTCCCATTTTGAGTGTACGCAGGCTCTCCTCCTCCCCCATTTCCGGGGAGAGGAGGAGATCCTGCGTACACTCAAAATGAAAGAGGGGACGCGGGACGTACCTTCCACTGCATTGCCAAGAAAAGTTGTCGCCGAGTATAGATGTATAACATTGTTGACAGCATGACGTAACATGACATCACGATTTCGCACCGAGAATCACGTGACACCGTGACGTAAGCAATTTTCATAACCCCTAGTCGAGTGCTCGGGTTCATGACAATCAGCATCGCCAAATATTCGGGTAATGGCTCATGTCAAATACATATGATAATAGCCCAACTCTAACAATATCTGAAGCTCAGCCCAAGCTTTTGGTTTCCAAACCCTAGCCGCCTAGAGAATGACTGTGATGAACACTGGCGGTATCAGGCCGCTTGTTTAAATTGCGAGTTGAGATATCGACAGCTGTCTCTTTCCTTCATTTTTTCTGCATCTGCTATTAGGTGAAAACTAATGGATGTTTCCGCAAGCTATCAACGTTGGGTGTTATTTCTTAACACTATTTATTGAAAGTACAAGAAAAAATGTTGCAAGACCCATCTCACATTATTGAGGCACCCAAATATTTTTTCGTTGTTGCTGAACTGCATCCGAAAGATGTCCCCGAGAATAGAAGTACTGAAATTACGAAATGCGACTTATTAATATGATGTTACATAGAACTACACGTGTGTACGGAAGGAATACAAAAAAAAAGATATTTTAGTGACCTCAGAGAGACAGCCGAACGTTGGCAGTCGCTGTAAGTCTCACACGAGCATCGTTCTCAAGTTATTGCCCAAGTTTCGACTCCCTCTGTACTTTGCTTAAAGGAGCTATAAAAATATTTCTATACATCACTAAATACTACTCAAAAACATACTGTGTTGTAAAGGTTCCTCTTCCCTGCATCTTTGGCGCAGATCAAAAAGCGTGACTCCGGAAACTACTTTGCTTGCAAAAACGCTCCTACCAAAAAGCACGTTTTTGTCGTGCCAGATGCTCGCGCCGTTCCTAGTGAAAAGCGTCTGACTCGCAACTAAAGGGTCGTGGGTTCGAATCCCGCCTAAAATTCTTAATTTTTTTTTCTTTAAGGCAAAATAATTACTTTCAAAAGTGAAATCATTTGAGATATACGGCGACCTTTAATTCGCATTACATGTCATGTTTTAATCACTCTCATTCCACGCGTGATGTCGCGTTTCACGTGAGCATTGTGGGTTCCTTGAACTTCTTGCGTATCTAGCTCTGACGTCATGAACCTATCGACCAATCAGGATTTTTCAGACACGCCACCGTCATCGACTTTTCTGAGACATGAGCTCCTTAACGCTATCGAGTTAAAATCATCAGTTAGCAAAGGTGATGCTCATTTGCAAATTAAATTGACCGGCATCTTGTCAAGAACAAACCTCAACAGCCAGGCTATGCCAGCTTATACCCCTGTCAGACGGCAAAGTAAATGTTATTTTGATCGAATGTCATTCACAGCTCGGCGAATCAGCTCGTGATGCTGGTTCTGCACGTGGCGCGTGCACGCGCAGCGCGGCGTATTAAACACGCGGATTGGCCAAGCTGTAATGTCATTTTGCTTAAATGTCATTTAACGTGCCCGTCTGACAGGGGTATAATTCTGCATAAGAAAATGTTCACTTGGGCAAGCGCTATTTGGGGCCAGATTTGATCTGAGTGCGAAGGTGCGTATAGATTAGAGTGAACAACTACGATTACTTCTTGCTGGATGATTAGTGGCATGCATGCGGTGCTGAGTGTAAACAATGTTTGGTTAGAACAGCAAGCATTTGAATTGCCGCTCAGTGTTTCTATAAAAAAAAAAAAAAAAGACTGAAAGGAATTATCCTAAAACTTTTGTTACATTCTGAAAATTTCATTGCTTTTAGCTCAGTTGTGTCGTCATCACATACATATATATTGTGAAGTGTATTTCGTAAACCTTATTTCATAATTAGCATGAGCAGGAGACGCTAATTTCATAATTTTGTAATGTAATTAATTCCTCAGTTCAAGGACACAATCACGATTTCATTTTTAACACTGCGACACAAAGTTGTACTAACCACGGGTATTTTAGGCGACCTACAGCACTTTGCGACAACATTTTATACCGTGTAAATAGATCACCTTGAACTTTAGAATTTTACTTAAACACGAAGAAAGCACAATAAAACACAGTATAGTTCTAAATTTGAAGCTGATCTATTTACAGGTATGTACCAGCCACCTCAACTCTTTACTCTTGTACTTAAACATTTTGATTCAGGTAAAATATATGTGACTGGTAAACAAAGGGATGTGGGGTCGTATGAACACGACGTTATGTATGTTAATGTAGATTTTTTTCTACTCTGGCGTCGAAATTAAAGAACTGAATTTAATATTTATGGTACCTAAAAACAAAACTAAATTGCACGGACGATCGAAGAAACTATATAATTAATCGTTTCACGGCGTAAATAGTGTATATTGCCAGAACAACGCGAAAAATATATTCTCAATTTAGCAGTTCAAACCGGTTCGAACCGGTTTGAACCGTTATTTTTTGCTCCCCGGAACTGAACCGGAACCAAACCGAAAGCCGTGAACCCGAACCGGAACCGAACCGGTAAAAATTTCGGTTCGACACTCTGCCTGATGGGCGTCCTTTGGAAACAGTCTTTTCCCTTTGCCCATGGAGGTGTTGTGGCTGGTGGCACTGGGAATACTCTCCGCCCATAACTGCACACGTGCAGGCAACAAAGAACTTATTTCAAACGCCGC
Source organism: Ixodes scapularis (assembly GCF_016920785.2). Classification (NCBI taxonomy): domain Eukaryota; kingdom Metazoa; phylum Arthropoda; class Arachnida; order Ixodida; family Ixodidae; genus Ixodes; species Ixodes scapularis. Next base: position 23,118,737 of record NW_024609846.1, read on the forward strand.
CCTTCCGTGGAGCTTGTCGACTGATAGATCTAAGATGGTAGCTACATGCAATCCAAACATTTGGTAAATATTGCAAATAAGGTTTTAACAGATATTGAGTTGAGATTTGTGCTGCAGCGTCGTATTGTTCCGTAGTCACCTAAATTTAGAGTGCTAACGTCCCCGTCAATTTAATGGGACGCCACTATATGGGTAACATGGTCGATGCCACTATTAGTCCCGTGGCTCGTATCACTGGGTCGTGTGGCTGGTGCCACTACAAGTCGCGTGACCATGTCACATATGTGTCGAACCACATCCGGTTGAGTGATGTTGCAGCGTCATATCTTGTCATGCGACGGGAGTCGCAAGATGTTGCAATGCGATGTCATTCACGGTACACACTTGTGGGATCACGTGACATTCTGGTGTCAATAACTTTATAGATGTATAGTAGATGTCGAGTCGTAGCAGCACGCAACACCATGACGCATTATAACATTGCGTCACTCGGTCAAGAATTGAACTCATACAGATTGTATCTGGGAATGCGGGCCAAATCGATCCTGCAGAAACCATGCAACGTGCAAAAACGAAACGTTGATGCCGTAGTGTTTTGTACCAAAGGGCCTATTTATTTAGTATAAACAAATGGGCCCTTTGGTTCCAGTTTTGGCTTCGTTTTTAGGTCTTGGTTTCTTATCGGAGCGCACCTCTGTGCTAGCAATCTCGTCCACTGTGGCAAAACGCGCAACATTTGTGCACCATCACACACGTAAAGGTGCGTGTTTGCACTGGCACCGATGTCAAAAAGGCAGATCTCATCTGGTTGTTCGGAGGCTTTCTTATCTAGCCTCGTATGCGCTTGATGCGTGGTGGCACACATACGTTGTGGTCTTTGGCCATGGGGGGCAAGATTACTGGCACGGAGCTGCACTGCGATAAGAAACCAAAACCTAGAAACTCGTCTAAATTTAGCATTTTATCGGAACGCCTTAAATGCTGCATGTGCCTTATATCATGGTAACGTAGCTAAATTTAGTAGCTTTCAATGATCTGCTTCAAGTTTCTTATTGAAAACCGTACCTTCAAAGTTAATAATTCAGAAATTAGTTACTAAAATTAATTAATTGTGCAATTATACTGAACGGCATGTTTAAGCAGTAGTTTAAAGGTGCGTCTGAAATTTTTTTTTTTATTAAAAAGAAATGCTGCATTAGAGGCCTAAAGACCGCATGAAAAGTCTGTTTTTGCTCCCGATATGGGTGCTTTATTTTTTCGGGTGGGGGTCGCCAAAGTCCGACGTTGTCTCTCTCCCTCCCCGCAGGCCGTGAGCAGTGCGGTGGCGACGGCGCCCCCGCCTCCTCCTCCGCAGCCTCGGCGGCCCGTTGCGAGCGCCCACGACTGGGTGTGGCTGGGACGGGCCACACTGGAACGCAGCTCGGTCAACACGCGCTGCTCCCAGGCCCTCATCCCGCCCGAAGACCGCTCCAAGACTACTATCGTTCACCTCCCGCACGCCCACCCCCCGCCCCCCGCCAACGCCAACGCCGCCGCCATGGTCACCGTGGCGGTGGTGGCTCCAGACGACTCCAAGCGCCCCCAGCCCCGAATTCGCACCAACCCGATGCTGACGTTCACAAGGCCGCCACCCGTGCCGCCGCACCGGGCAGGCAAGACGACGCCCGTCGGCAGCAAGACACCCTCGCCGAATCCACCGATCGCCAAGACGGCATCCCCAAACACGAAAGCCCCGTCGCCGAACGCGAAAACCCCGTCTCCAAACGCGAAGACGGCGGTGGCACCCTTTCCGAACCGGAGGGCGGGCCCAGCGCAACCAAAGGGCGTTTCTCCTGGGTCGAAGGTCGCAGGGAGGGTCAAGGGCGGAGCCAAGGGTCCGGCGGCGGGCGCCAACACGCTCGAGTGGGAGGACGTCACCAAAGGCATGAACTATGACCAGCTCGTGGAGTACTTTGACTCGCTCAAGGAGTCCAGTGCCTGAGGGGTCGACGTTTCTCGGCTTCGCCGCCGGCATCTCGGGGTGGTTCTACTGCGATGCCCGGAACGCGGCTCCGACCGGCGCGCTTACCGCGTTAAAAAAGTGGCCCCTCGATTGCGACGCTCAACCGATCCCTCGAGTGTCACGTCGTCGCAGGCTGGGATCCTGACGGTGTCGCAGCGACAGTGGGCGCGGCAGACGCTCGTTCTGCTGAGGGTCGCTCTCCGGCTCTCCGGTCCATGGATCCTTCAGCAGCCACGGGACGGGACGCCTCGACGACGGCAACGCTTACGTTTGCTCGTGCGTCTCTCCAGCATTTCTACGACCAACTGCCGGGACGAAAGACATCCGACAGCGTGCCACTCTGGCTTTCGTAACATCATTTGTTGCCATCTTGGCGGCGCTTTGAATGTGCGGATGGAATATCAAGCAAACCAGTCGGAGACACGTTCCAGCAGGCGTAGTTCTACCGTTGTCGGTACACACGTTTCTAACGAATGGTTGGAGAGGAACGTTGGGGTTGCAGCCATTTTACGAGGACAGTGCCTCGTTGTTCGTGCGGGCGTCCGTCTCCTTGGTGGGGAAGGGCCCATTCTTGTGGTGCCGACGTTGCTTTCGGGAGCACTTTTTGTTTTTTGTGCTCCAGGTTCGGGTTGTGCGGTGGCCATTTTTGGAAGCTGATTTTGGAAGGTGGAAGATGATTCCGATTGGTAGGTTACTAAAGCGATAGATGAGCTATTTGCAGTGTCACTTGCTCTTCGAGCATTCGGTTTAGAACTGAAATTGGATTTGCCTCAAAGACGGGAGTTAAAATCCGAGTATCTTATCGAAGTATGGTATGAAAGTTCGGAGTTTGTATAAGTGCCTGTGTTGGAAGTAATTTTGAATTGTTGAAGCTATACACTTAAACTAAGACTTTCATAAGTGTGCATATCTTGCTGCGATAGGCAAGGAGAAAAAAAGCATTTTTCTTTTAAGTTGAATTACATGAACTCTGTGCCACGATGCAGAAAGCTAATTTACTACTTTGCTTATCTATATATGGGAATTTGAGTTTTTTTTTTGTTTTCTAAGTACCTGCAGACGTAAAGGATAAGTCTGTTAAGTTTGTTTTTGTCGTTAGTCGACCGCTTTTGTATATGTTCCCTCGCAAATACCAAAAAAGCCAGGATCTCTTTTAAGAATGGCTGCCTCGAAGCTTTAAAAAGCAAAACGAAGCTGCTCCAAGGCAGCTACTTAGGTGAGATGACATTTCTATTATAGCCATTGTCATGTGGCATTATAAAACAAAAGGTTTACACCTGCATATTCTGTGACATGCACCTCTTTATGTGTGCAATTGTTTTAATTTTGCTTATTTTTTGTACAAAACCTTTCAACGGTGTTGTCTTCATTTTAAAATTTCCAATGAAGTTTCATACCAAAGATCTCAGCATTTGTTTTTTTGCACATCAGCAGAATTTTTGAACGGTTAGCTACGTAGTCACCTTTGCAAAGTGTAGCGAGTCGGACATGTCCGCGTACCGACGCTTGGTGCCAGCACCAGGCACTACCACAGCGTCTGTTTCCCCAACTCTTCTCGAGATGTTTTATATTTGCGTTCCTATCACTTTGGACCAAGGTACTTTGAGAATTCCAAATGTGCTTCACAATGCCCCACGGTGTTCCTCACACTGACACCTTTCCACAGTGTTGCATCGCGCTCTTCCTTCCGTGAGAATTTTGTAGTTTCACTTCTGTACAGGCTTTGAGTGTCTCGCACTTCTCTGTGCTCTCTCACACGGGCAGCCAGACAGTGGACGTGCAACTGCTGAGGGATCGAAAAGGGAAAATTGAATGCAGCTACCCACTTTCATGTAAAAATACTATAAGACAACTTGACTCGCATGGAAAACTCATTTGGTCTCTATCCGTAACAACTGGACAATGCCCGTCAAACAAATTTTACATCTGGCGATGTACAGTGAAAGACGTGCAGTTAGCTAACTTCCTACCGATTCTGCAAGTTTAGGTGGGTCTGGTACAATGATAAGGTGAGGCATCAATGGAGATATTATGATTCGAGTGCTGAGAACAGGCTGAACCAGGAGCGCAACACGTTGGTTCCAGACTTGGAAGCATTGTCACGCGAATCGTGGGAATGCCTCCGAGGTCGCTCACATGCCACTGCCCCTTGTCTAAAACATGACGATTCCTGTTTCACTTGTGTGCAATTTAATACAATATTGTTTAGTCTAATGTGTGTATATCGGTTGCACACATCAATGTAATAATACTCAATTTTCGCACTCATTTTAAGAGTGGGTCACAAAGGAAAGCACCACAGAGGCAGCTCGGGCGTGTTACTTGTCGTGTGGCAAGTCACTTTTTGGGCCACAAATGTAACTGCAAATGGAATCTCGCTGCCAATGCATTGTAGTCTTAGAGCCACGTGCTTGCAAAGCTTTTGGCACGCTCGTTGCTATGAACAAACAATTACTGTGCGCACTTTGCAGAGCTTGCATCACAATCTCATACAATCTATCTATGCTCCGCTGTTGCATGATCTTAAGTGGAGTTTGGTTGCACCACTTGAAGGATCTGATTGTTTGCAATTGTTTGTGTTTTTTTTTTCTCAACAACGCATTATTTTATTGTTTTTGTCTCGTTATTAAGACCTTGCAGGAGGTCGTTTTTGCAGCGCGGTCTGTTCAGTCATGTTTTATGCCAAATAATTTCCAGGGCTCGCGTCATGTTTCTCCAAAGGTTGATCTGGGGTTTGTTTGGACACATGTTATGCAATGCAAGCATCATTTCACCCCTGGCGTTGATGGAACCAGTGCGACGTTTGCAGCAGGCCCGAATCTGCCGAGTCATTTTCCCCGCGTAAGGTGGGTCACCTTTTTTTTACCTGAGTGCTGCATTTAGGACCTTTCTTGGGGGTTGTTTAGTCTCAGCCACATCTGTACAGAAAGCCATTGTCATGTCTACAGACTGCTGCAAAGCTTCTAATTTATTTTGCATGTTTGTACAGTCCTGGTGAACCCTGTGTGGTCATACCCAAAATGCTGTTAGAGTTCATGTACTCTAGTCACAAGGGTCGTTTCTTTTTGTACTTGTACCCACAAGCCAATAAAGATCGAGCCCTTGATGTGTGGAGGCCCAGAGTTGTTCATTTCTGTGAATTATGTTGGTCAGTCATTAAATAGCGTTGCATTGTGAAATGCCACATTTTTTCATTTATAGTGAATGAACAAATACATTTATATAAATTTAGAAAGACATTTATAAATAAATATTACACAAATTTTTCAATACATAGATTCCTAAATAAATTGCTAAGAGGTTTAATTATGTACATATACATTTATAAATAACTTCACAAATTCATGATTTCATAGTCTTTCTTTAACGATTAATTTAAAACAAAAATTCCTAAACCCTGCAGCCCGAGAAAGCGTCGAGCTTTTTCTGCCGAAACCCTTGAGGAGCGCTTTAATTTTCTTACTCTGCGGGACTTGAGAACTTTTTCTCCGTTTTAAAAATAAATAAGAGTTTGCAGAGATTGTTGTGTCTGCTGCTACAAGCTTGCCATTTGTACTGGCCACCAAACTGTGCTAATTAAGAAGTTAATTAGTGAACATTAGTTGGCTAATTAGGTCTTTTTTTCATTCAATCCACGACATCCACCGTGACTGACAGTTTGTTCCCAAAAAGTTTATTTTCTCTCAATCACCATATTTTTTTAGGAGTTATTACACTCATTTATAAATAAATTAACATATTATTAAATATATAAATTAAAGGGACACTGACAGGGTACTTATGCTCGCCGAGGTATTTATTTGTACATGACATGAGAGCCCAACTACACAGAAAACAATTTGTGGCTCGAAATTCGGTTTCTTTCCACCCAAAAGCCACCGATCGAGAACTGGCTGGTTTGAGTCGCGCTCACTCTCTTCTCCGTGGTCACGGGCCGTAGGGCTTAGACACAACAACCACCAAAGATAATCAAAGTCGTGGGTCATCGAAGGCACACACTCAATACTAGAAATGGAGAAAAAAAAAATATGATACCCATTTTTTTTTTTTGTAGCTTCTCAGAAAACTGCAAACACGTTGATTGAAAAAAAAAAAAAAAAAAAGTTGCACGGCCACGTGATTTTTGGTAACATTCTCCTCCTCTCCATTTCTTCTTCCTCCTCAGTCCAGTTTCGGTTTCGGTCTTGAGCAGTTGTTTTTTTTTTTACTTTATTAAAGATATACGTGACACTAAAACAAAATATTGATTGGGTAGTCTTCTGACAGCACAATAAATCGCTTAGAAATAATGGAAACAGCGCGCAAACGACAAGGACGGGAGGAAAAGGAGTACACAGGACGAGCGCTGAACTGACAACTGAATATTTATTGAAAATGACCCAACGAAGAAAACACCCACAAAAAACACACTCGCATCAACACGTGTCCATGAAAGTAATCTCCTTCTTATGTAAATACACAGAAGTTTGACTCACGCAGTTCTGTTCCCCCTCCTTCTTTATTCCATACGCTTCTAAAATTTCCCTGGCTGTTTTATCTACTCCCCTCCCCATGATTGTGATCTTATTGAAATCAGGATGACATTTGCATGTTCCGCAGTGCAGGGGCAAATGCCCTCCTGCTGTTGAACTAAGCGACCAGTCATGTTCGCGTGCCCTTTCATTTATGCAACGGCCCGTTTGCCCGATGTAAACTCTTCCACAGCTTAACGGGATCCTGTACACCACTCCGATCGCACAATCCACGTACTTCTTTCTGTGGTTTACAGTGCATTGGTTCCCACCCCCCCCTCCTCTCGGCTACTTTAGAACAAAGGTGTGCCAGCTTACGAGGCGCCGAAAACACGACAGGGACATCAAACCTCCCCGCCACAGACACAACAATCTCTGCAAACTCTTATTTATTTTTAAAACGGAGAAAAAGTTCTCAAGTCCCGCAGAGTAAGAAAATCAAAGCGCTCCTCAAGGGTTTCGGCAGAAAAAGCTCGACGCTTTCTCGGGCTGCAGGGTTTAGGAATTTTTGTTTTAAATTTCAGAAGCGTATGGAATAAAGAAGGAGGGGGAACAGAACTGCGTGAGTCAAACTTCTGTGTATTTACATAAGAAGGAGATTACTTTCATGGACACGTGATGATGCGAGTGTGTTTTTTGTGGGTGTTTTCTTCGTTGGGTCCTTTTCAATAAATATTCAGTTGTCAGTTCAGCGCTCGTCCTGTGTACTTTTTTTCCTCCCGTCCTTGTCGTTTGCGCGCTGTTTCCATTATTTCTAAGCATGAACCAACTCGCCCACATCGCTACTCTGATTCAATAAATCGCCTAACAAAAAAATTAAAAAAATTGGAGGTGTTAATGTTTTTTTACACTTTTTTACTGTTTTTTTTTTTTTTTTTTTATTTGCACCGAACTTGGGCGCACTGAACGTAGTAACTTAGTGAACTTTTTTATTTTCTCGAAATTCGCTTTATTTTAGAAGTTATAGGCAAATCAAAATTACAAAAACAAGCAAAAAAAAAACGGTCTCCTTCATGACGTCCTTGGTCCCCTGTCCCTCGCCCCTTTTCCGCGGCGGAGGATTCCTCTTGCCGAGGTGACTGAGGAATGTTGGGAAGAAGGGGAAGACGGGGAAACGAGGACAGGCCAAGGAGAGGGAGCTGCCCGGGATCGGGGAAATTGATTTTACGGAGAAAAAGTAATGGAGAGCAATACTGACGGCGCGAGAGTTATTTTGAATTCTGCGCGCAAAGTTCACGACGTCACGGAATGGTCATACACCCTTTCCACATCAACGGGATGGTCATGCCCTCTCTCCACCACTACGAGATGGTCGTACACTCTCTCCACATCAACGTGATGGCCAAGCCGATCCACCTCTCCTCCACGCGCCCAAAAGGCCGAGAAAGAAAACAAGTGGAAAGAAGGTGACTACGCACCAAATCGCGCCTTGCGCAACCGAAATTGCTCTTTTTTTTTTCTTTTTTTTTTTTTTCGAGTAGAATTAATTTTTTTTGACACGCATGTCCCAACCAGACTGCATAAAAAAATTGTTTTTTTTTCTTTTCAGTGGCTTTTTAATATAAATGTATAAATACATTATGAAATTTAAAGATAACTATAAACAAATGTATAATAAAACGATACATTTGTAAATAAAATAATTATATAAGAGAAATAATACATTTATAAATGAAGAAATACATTAAAGTAATAAATTCATAAAGTAATAAATTATCTTCGTTTTACACTCGAACGGGTATGTACAATGATGATTCACTGTATTCCTAGTATTGTTTTACTTGTGTCACGGTCGCTGAATGTTTGAACTTTGTGGTATTGCTGTAATAGCTGAGTGGTGATGTGTTGTATAGTTGTTTTTATGCATAATTTATTAACCCACACCTATTATAGTCCTACGGTAGAACTGATAGTATGTGAAATAAAAAAAAAAATGCATTGTATGATGGACGGCGTTTTACCTGCCTTGTTGAGCTCCCTCTGTTGCAGTTGCACTCTATGGCTTAACCACATATATTTTAAGAATATAACTTGCATTTAACGAGTGTAATTGTCCCCACCTTGAAACATTTTATGATGCAGCAACATTTCGTCGTAATTTCGATGCCATATTACTTGCCAGTCAAATATATGTACGTGTGCGTATTTTCTTTTTCTTTTTTTTTTTTTGCGGTAGAGATTAGTGGTTGCGTTATATTTGTTGTGTATCACATAGCAGGCCTTGAGCTGTTAGCGGACACATCAAAAGATCATTATTACTTTTTTTTATAAATTATTAAATACATATACATAAATAACTGTATAAATAAATATCTTCATAAATAAAATAATAGACGAATCAATAAAATATTAGATGTAGAAAGAAGACAATAAATTAAGTAATGAATAACTGAATTTATTAATAAGTAATTATAAATGAGTTGATAGTAAATAAATATATGTAAAAACTGAATAAATATGTTTATAAATAATTGTATAAGTAAATAAAAAAACACGAACCAGCCTTTTGCGAGTACAGTACCCACACGTGTTCCAGTTTATTCATTTTTGAGGAGCTGAAGGAAGTGCATAATTTGAGTTGACATACACACGTTGTCCCTCCTTCGCCCGTCCTCACCGACGAGTTTAATGGTTTTGATGAAATCCTCTTGGATCTACCTGAAGAAAAGCTCGAGGTACACCTAAGCATTCCTTATGAGTTGTGAATGCAAAAGCATGCAAACCGCCCTTATATCGTCTGCCGCGTACTTTTCGTCGCCGGTCGGCGCGCGTCCTCCCCTGGTGACCTTGGACGCTCCCTGTTAACGGCGCACTGATGGACACGCAGCGCCATGGGGTGAGCGGTCGTGGAAACTGACGAGCGCAGCGGCCAGTGGGAGCCCCGTCGACGCGCGCCAGCCAACGGAACCGAAGGTGTCGCTTTCGCGCTCCAGACTGATGACGTCAGCTCGCTCCATGAGACAGTTACGCCTTTCGCGTTAAAAAGTACGATGCCGGCGAAGCGTCGGCATATTTCAGCTCGTAGAAGACGAGGTCCGCGCATGACGTCATCGATGGTGAATCTCCGACACGCCCCAAGCGGCAAACACGCCTAAGCTCGACGCCCGTGGCCCGTCCTTGCCGTTGTTTCGTCGCCGCCTACTCCAACTCTGTCAGACCTATTTTTGCGAGCGCACAAGGAGCACACGACGAAGTCAGGTGCTCTGGCTGGAGTGCACACTAGCCCCGACAATGTAGCACAAGATAGTTGACGACCAGCCTGCCAGCGACGCGACGCCGTTGGCCAGCGCGCTTTGGCAGTGCTTGACTTTAGTTTCGGGGGATTCAAGAACTTTTTTTTTTTTTTTAATTATCGGTTAAATGGGTCACGTTGTAAGAAGCGGTATTGACGGGTTATGATGGAACAAGAAACCAATTTAAAGCATTTTTGCCAACGTTCTTCGAGATACCAGCGATAATTTTTCGCCTTTTGGTCAAATTTACAGTTCAAAAAGTGCCAGAAATCCCGCCCACGAGTCGCGTCATCCTATCCCGGCAGAGCGTCCTCGGTGGGTGCGCAGACGGGCAGCAAAACCAAAAAAAAAAAAAAACCAGCGCGACGCTTTTTTTTTTTTTTTTAAATTTTAGACGTTTGCAAAACAGAAAAATAAAAAAAAAAAAAGCTAAAAATTTGAAGCGCGTAACACAGCAAGCTTGCTTGTGTTTGCAATTCCCCTCCTAAATTTGACAACTATACCTCGCCGTCGCTACAAGGTAATCGGACCAACCAAGCAGCGTTAAAAGCAGAATACACTCCCACCCCTGCTCACTGTAGCAGAGCGAACGCTGGAGAGGAGGCGACCTCCTTGCCAGTGTTCGCTCTGCTCAGGTGGAGAGAGTGGGAGGAGCTCTCCACTCCTGAATGGTTCAGCGATGATAAAACACTTACTGAAACAGGATGAACATGATTGTAAACCTGAGACTGGGGCAGAAAGAGAACACAACAGAAGGTAGTAAAAGAGGAGGCAACGTCTCCGTTGCCTCCTCTTTTACTATTTCCTGTTGTGTTTTCTTTCTGCCCCAGTCTCAGGTTTACAATCATGTTCAACTTACACCAGCTCGCCTGCACTCTATTTTTTCGTGAAACAGGATGGTTCGCTTTTGACCCTGTCTGATTCATCCCATATCAGCTCGTACACTTTCAGTTCGAAAGAAAAAAAGATCCGCTTTAGACAACGTATCTTAGATGAAAGAAGTGACTGAGCGGTTTCACCACCGACGGTCTTGTATTATATGTAAAGTTTTTTTTTTTTTTTTTTTTTCGGCCTTGTTGTGAGGGGTTGAGTAAGTCGAAGGAATGTGTGGTCGCTCTGCTGCGGGTTAATCAACACACACACGTACAAACACACACACAATAAACAATATTATTAGCATAATTTGTTTTAATAGCTAAAAGCAATAATAATTTGCTTGGTAGAAGAGCGTGGTCAAGGATGAAGAAAGAATAAACAATTAAAACAGGGACAACACAGCCACATCTTTCAACTAGCAACAGACTCGTCTGTTGCTAGTTGAAAGATGTGGTTGTGTTGTCCCTGTTTTAATTGTTTATTCTTTCTTAATAATAATTTCCGCGTAAAAAAAGGTTCTTTTCAGAAAGGAGGAAAAACGGGGAAGCCTGCGTGCTATCGAATGATTTTTTACATATTTATAAGCAAGAATATAACTGCGTATTCGGAAGCACATTGTATTTTGCACGCTCCTAGAGTCACTCATCGTATTCAGATGAAAGAAAGAACAGTGAGTGCGCAGGCGAGCTGGTGGATGTTGGTCATGATGTAGAAAACCCGAGACTGTGGTAAAAGCTGGGAAACTTGGTCGAAGAAGAAAGACAGAGGAAAAGAACGTCAGACGTTTTTTTCCCCTGTCTTTGTTCCCCGACCAAGTTTCCCCGCTTTTACCACAGTCTCGGGTTTTCTACATCATGATCAAGGAAGACAAGACGGCACAGAGAGCTCGTCGCCGTTTCTCTGAGGCGCATCTTAATGAACATAAATCGCCCAATTTTACCTTTTCTTTCTTAGCAATTTATTTAACCATTTATTTACTCCACATCCCCAACAACTATCTCGATCTGCAACTTAAACGAAAATTCCGGACACGCGCCACAATCCCCGAAATGAGGGGCATATAGGGATACGTCCGATAACGAATACTACATAAAATATCAATTTCCGCGAACCGCGCGACAGAGCGGCGGTTCAACAGTGATCGCGTGACCTGGAGCGCGGGAAAACGAGGAGGTGGTCGTACGATGGGAGAGGTAAGGAGAACTCCCTTGGGCGTTGCACGAGTCCGGGGCTCCGGCCGTGGCCCCCCCGGGTCAGACGATCCCGGCCCGGGAGCTGCGCGGTGGGCCCGATCGATACAACGGCGCACTGCGTCTCAGAAATCGGGGCGACGGGCGCCGCCGCCGAGGACCAGTCTCGTCCGAGCAGTCCCGTCGACGACAGGAGCGGTCCTCCGGGCGTTGCCATGTGCGTCGAGTTCGTGCTCTTCGTGCAGAACCTCGGGGCCCTTGTCAGGGCCACCGTGGCCAGTCTGTCTTCGGCAAACCACAGGGTGAGCTGAAACGCTCCTTAGCCTACCGTCCGCGCTTGGACAGAAGGCGTTTCGCCCATGCCTAGGTACACCGCGCCCTCACGCGTAACCCCGCTGCCGGTTTCGCAACAAAGAGCTTTCTCGTCGAAGCGCATGCGTTTCATTCGTCGTAAGCGAATGTTCGTTTTAGGGGGAAAAAAGTCCCCTCTGTCACTGAGGGATGTGCCGTAATCTTGAGGAACGTCGCGGTTTACTGACAGGTAGACTGGCGAGACGTAGCGCGATAACGACGTCTAGCGGTTGTGGCAAACGTACCATGCTCCCTGCCCACTCCTAGCTGTTTCTAAATATAGAGCTCTGCTGTTTATAGCCTAATTGACTGTGGGCTCGAAACGGGAGACTGGGTAAATCGGGAAGCTTCGCTATTTACTTGCTCCATGCATGTACTTTCGACTTCTGGCGTTTACGTCGCAACACCAGAATATCTTTATTACTTTTCATTTGTAGCTTATTGAAAATGCTCTGCGAACAATTCATCAGCAGTTCTTTCCGTAGTTCTATATTGATTTTTTTCCCGCAATTATTTTTACGATATTTTAATACAGCCTTTTTATTCAATTTTTTTTTTTTATTATTCTTTTGCAGACGATGGTGATATCGGAAGCAGACGACAGCAGGGCGGAGAGATCGGTGGGGGCTCTTTCTTTATCGATTTTTGTTCTACTTTTCCTCCCCCGCCTTTGTGTCACGCCAATGCATCTTTAGCGGCTCACCTCGCCCTTCTCCCTTGACGGGAGTAGGATACGGGAGGGAGGGAAGCGCTTCTGCGTATTCGGCTGAATCAGCAGTTTCGGCCGTGCTTGGGGAAAAAAAAAGGAAAACCTTGCAACATACAATCGGAGTGTGACTACAGTCGGAGTCAATAGAGACAGAAGTAATACAATATATGGAAAGCAATATTCAATATATACTGTTCAGATAAATGCTCTTCCCTTCACAGAGTATCCATTCTAAAATTAACAGAAAGTGTTGATCAATTCTCTACTCTTAGCTGACCTAAATATTAATAATGAACCTAAGATAGGTCATACGGAAGAACTGGCCAAACTTTGCCAGATATTGTCAAAGAGCCTTTTCTCGAAATTTTTTTAAAACCAAATAAACGTTCTAAATTCAATTAGCATGTGGATTACTCCATTCTGAGAGCGTCACTACAACGTCACGAAAAAGGGTCAAACGGGGCAACCATAACTTTAAAAAGAAAAATTATAAATTGAATTTTTTTTTTTTTTCAGGATGCCCACAATATTTTTTTTTTTTTTAATATACATATAAAAATTAAACTAAACTGTGCCCAAGGTGAACAGATATTTTTGGCATTCCAGACCAAAATGCTATCTACGGCATATCGAACGGAAGAGTGCTTATTAGGTAGCCTCGGAAACTCCGCTCTTTTCACAGGGAGTAAATAGGGCGTTCTTGAAGTCCAGTCACTCCCTCCTTTCTAATGGAAGGGAGATACCGCTCAGTTGGGTGGCAATATACACCCCCTGAAGGAAATTAAAAAGGCATTCAGTATCCACAATCTTTTTTTTTTCTTTTTGCAAAAAAAGTTAGTAAATAAATAACAAAATAAAAAAGAACAGCAAAAAGTTGAGAAATTTCGAAACAGACCGCTATAGATGAGATTCGTATTGCGCAAGAACTTGATCCTAGTTGAATATCGACTTCAATCATAAGTGTATGATAATGTTTTTAAACCTTAGCTTCTGTGTGCGTATATATATATGTGTGTGTGTGTCTGTGTATTTGTTTGTTGTTGACCACTGTAGGGGCCCGAGGGCTTGTCAAGCTGCACTTTTTTTCTTGTGTCCCTTATCGTAACCGCCAGAATAAAGCTCATTATTATTAATTATTATTAGGCTTATCGAGCTGCATTAAGAACTCCGTCCGAAACGTGCTCATTCTGAAAAAGGGCTGAAAAGTACCTATAAGTCAGTGCAATATTGATAAGCATAAATGCCTCGTTCGCGTATATTTTTTGTGACCTAGCTACGTTTATCTTGGAGTTTGAACTGCCCTCTGAATCTGCTATGTTTCTGTGAGACATGTGGAGCACGAGTTCTTTATGTGCGTGTGAAAGTGTTTTATTTATTTATTTCGAAGTGTGCGAGCACGGAGATTGATATGTTGTTCCTGGACACCATAATAAACGGTTTGACTGACTCTTCCTCCGCCCTGAACAACCTGTGTTGTTTTCCGTTAACTTTTTCCCGCAGAGTCGTGAGACGCCGACGAAGGTGAAGGAGTCCTAGGCCGCCTCGACCATCGGCGGTCGTCGGAGAGAGGGGAGAAAGTATTAGCCCGAGCAGGCAGCTCAGTGTGTTTGCAGCACCACCACATATCTGCGATGCGAGCGTAGAACTATTTGTGTACAGCGAGACGTCCAAAGTACAATAATAAAAACACTTCCCGTTGTTGTACTGTCCACCTACCGGTGTCGCTCACTGCCTCGTCCATCTTTTACGGCGCCCTTACACTTGCGAATTCCGAGGAGGATCCGCGCGAGCGGAAAGCGGATTTCGGAGCCGGGTGACGAAATCGCCTCGTCGCTGGCGGAAAATGGTCCGGGACGCGCGCCTGCTCGCGGCGCGAGGCTTGCGGGGGGTGACGGCCCACACAACATGGGAACAGCCGGGGCGTGTACCACGTGACTATAAGGACCAATCACGCGGCTTTCTCTCCTCCCTTTCCTTTTTTCTCTCGCTGCTCTGTGTTCTCGGCCAAAGGACCCATAACCAGATTTTCTGCCAGCGACGAGTCGATTTCGGCACCCGGCACCAAAATCTACTTTCCGCCTGCGCGGATCCTCTCGCGAATCCGCGAGTTCTTGCTTTAGTGAGTGGCGAGGAGGAAGAGAGACTAAGCGGGGCGGAGACGATTGCAGACGACCAACGCTTTCGAACCACGTGATTCCAATCTCATTTGGAGGCTCTCAAACCTTAGGCGCACTACCACCTGCCCAAGACCATTGTGATGTATGGCGTCTATCGCGAGATTTTAGATAAGTTTACGATGGAACGAAATGGAGACCATTTACGATGGGACGAAATTTAAAGCATGAAATGCTCTTTATAACGCTACCCCCCAATCCCAAAAATGTGTCCGTCCATCCGTCCGTCTGTGCGTGTATTTTCCGCTAAATTTAGCGGGAAAATGGCGTCACTTCACCTATACTTACACCTTGGGGAAATTGACGGCACGTTACCTATACGTTAACTCAGTTTCCCCGCTAGATTTAGCGGGATAATTCACGTCTTGTGACCTAGACACCATTCCAGCTTCCCCGCTAAATTTAGCAGGAAACTGTACGTCACGTGACACACCAATTCTCTCACCAAATCCTTATAATGCATTATAGAACTAAAGGCAGAGGTCGTTGCGCGTTTTCTCAAGAAGAGTTCTGCGCATGCGGAGAAGGGCTTTCCTTCCTAGGGAGGAAGAAAAACAATAATCAGAAAAATGTCTTTTTTTATTTCGCGCGTTTGCCGTTTAAAATGTTTAAATAAATAAATAAATAATAAATAAAAGAAATATTATGATAGTATTTATAGCAGTGGTGCAGAACCCCATCAGCTCTTTCCCAGGCTACGCAACTGGCATATAGGGTAAATAGGCTTAGGGGTATGAAAACACGCATTTCACCGTTTATTTATTTATTTTTTTCGGGGCGAAAGTGCGGGGATTATTTATCAGACTTGTTGCGACTTTCTGATATTTCCTCAAAAAGACGGCATTAACAGGACCGTTGTCAAACTTTTCATCAGCTCCGACTACTTATTCGAGTAACAAAAATAAAAATTCGAAACGACAAAAAAACGTTTAAATTGTTTTTTTCCCCTTGTTGATGTTAAAAATGTGCGGCGTTCATTTATCGGTGCTTTTTGCTACAAACCGGAGCGGAAACGCGGTGTCGGCGAATACGTGTGCAGTGTTAGCCTGATCAAATAGCTTCACCGTGGGAGGTGGGTAAGAAAAAACCTACCTAATCATTATTTTTTTTTCTTCATTTTAGGTAAATAAAGAAAACTGTCCTTTCGCGGAAAAAATAGATCCATACTTGCACTTTATATATTTTCTTGTGGCCCCGTGGGGAAGTTGGATGTCTTGCCGCCACGGCAGAGGAGTAGACGCCGCGACTGTTGCTTCTCCTAGTGCACCCGTGCTGAAGGGAAAGCCCACTCAACGGAGCAAGGTTGCATGGAAAATCCAGTAAACTACACACACGAAATTTAAGCGTGATAAATGCACCACCTAAGACACCTTTGTGAGAAGTTTGATTGCACTTCGTTCATTGGCTATGCATAGCGTTCGTGAACTGGCAGGCATGATCAAGCACACGCATTCCACTTCCCCTGCAGAGAACTCGGGGTACACTACTATTCAAAGTCGAAAGCCAAAAGCAAGGTCATTCGGATTTCTAAAAGTTCAAATATATTTGCACATGTCTGGAAAAGATTTCTGTTTCAACACGCTAATGCAAAAAAAAAAAAAGAATAATAATAATAATAATATTAATAATAATAATAAAAAACAACACTTGCAAAGCACACAAAAGGCACCCGTTTTTTCGAGTATAAAATGAATAAACCCCTAATCCCAGAATTTTTCTCATCCATCCATGCAATTTCTGTCTAAATTTAGCGGGAAAATTGATGTCACGTGATGTCATGGTACCGCGTGTCACATGTCTTAAAACGACGACGTCAATTTCCCCGTCGAATTTACCGAGAAAATTGACGTCACGGTGTCCGAAACGACTGCTTCATATTTTCAAAACAAATTTACACGATCACTTCTTAAATGCTTCGTTCCACTTATTACGGTACCTTGAAGATAAGGATCACTGGTAATTTCTTCTAAACAGAGCTGGAAACTTGAGACTGTGCCACAGTGGACTAGCTTCTATATTCTTGCATTGTTTGTTGCCTATTCAGGCACCATCAACACCAAGTTGACAGGCACATATTGCGCGGATGGGCATTGTTCTTTCAAAACAGTGGGAAAAGCCCTTAGAATATTTTTTTCTCGGAATCGGATTCCAACTAAATGCGCAGCAGCTTGCGGCAGTGTCAATAAAGAAAGCTTCGATGCTTGGACACGATGATGTGAATGTATTAAGAGGCACGGTCGATCCAAGAATGATTCGGACGCTTTCCTAGGGCGAGTCTGTTGACCGGTCGCCCTTGAGCGTCTTCCTCCTGCTCCTCCGTGTTGCCGAGAGGCGTCTCATAAACGTGGACTGGAAACAAAAGGCAGACGACACACGTCGAGATTTATCCGCAAAAACCTAACTACGAACTCAAAGAAAATTAGAAGAAAACGTTGCAAGTCTTACAGCAAAAAAAAAAAGAAAAAAAGAAGTGCATGAAAACTAACAAGGTTGCCGACCCCAGCACGACTGCAAATGTGATGTAGTGTAGTTACGCAATGGTAAAAGTCTCTCAATGTCCGAATCGAATCGACTGTCTAAAATTTGATTGTTCCTCAATTTAGAGCCGCTCGACTCCGAAAGCTTTTGCTTGTACCAATGACGTGCATCACTACTGCACGCTAACGATGCACATCCAAGCAGCAGCCACTGACAACTACAAAAATGTGGGCTTCACGCCTCTTGCTTCGGAATTTTTTTCTTTCGCTTTCTTGTCGGCTTATCCTGCAATCTGGTTGACTGAGGAGCGATCATAAAACACGTGGGGTTCACTACGGGCTATGTTTCTTAAAGGGCGACCACGGTCGAAAACAAAACCAAAATAAATTACTGGTATCGCTTTAGCGACAAGAAATATGATCGCAGCCGAAATATATTACGTCGAAGTGAAGCCGCGTACTTCACTAAAACTGATCTTAAAGGCCGACGACCAGACACGAGTTCTGCAAGGCAGAAGATCCTCCTCACCTGGGGGAGGGGGAAACAGGCAACGGTGGACAGGGTAGAAGGCGGAGAGGAGGAAGCGGGGGAAAAGCGGCAAGCGCGAACCGGTCGTCGGTCTTTAGATATATGCGACCAGCTGCTCTTTAGCGGGTGGCAAGCGGGTTTGCTTTTAGTCAGTGACACTAGGCCACGTGTACCACAGCGCCCCCGTGACGTCACGTCACCGAGGTGCTGCGGTTCATTCCGCACGTTGTACAGCGTACGGCCGCGTTCACACTTGCAAAAAACTCTATTACCGCCCACCGAATTTTCTGGGTGGAAAAAGACGGCGCCATTCACATTTGTTACCACCCGTCACGTTCGCGCGGCTCCGTTCCCTTGCGGATATCGGAGAAGACTGCCCCTGGCTCGAGTGATGTTCGAAAAAACGCTCTCGCAGACTTCCTCTTTCAGTTAACACTGTCCCGCAGTGCCGAGAAAATGACCAACATTCTGTCGGCGATACGAGAAGGCAATAATAAAAGAGTGAGCAAACGGAGAGAATGTGCGTACGTACTGCTCACGCCAATTTTATTCCACCTATTATCTTGTTTCTGGAAAGTGCCTCAGTAGCTCGGATGCGTCTTGTCTAGGGGTGTCGCGAACCGGCCGCGGTTCGAGTTCGACCAGGTTCGACTTTTTCGAACCTTTAGTGAAAAGTTCGGCGAACCTTGTATTGAGGTTCGACTCGAGTGCGCATGCGCGACAGGCAGGCCAGTTGGCTTCGGATTGGATAGTGATGGCTAAGGAATGAATCAAGGGCAGCGCTGATTGGTTCTTTCAGTTAATTCAGTACAAAAAAATTAAGTTATTAACTTCTTCAGTGATAAGAATTGATTTCTTTTAATTGCAACTGTTTATAAAATAAAATAGCCCATTGCATACAAAAAAAAAATTCTCCAAACCTAGACATGCTTGTATCAAGGTCTGGCCACAATGTCCATAAAGTCGAACCGTTCGTATCTGGTGAAAAGTTCGAAGGTTCGTCGAACCGGTTCGACCCAGTCGAACCCTGAAAGTTCGACCTAAAAATCCGGTTCGACAAAAGTTCGCGACACCCCTAGTCTTGTCAAACAGGGTTGAATAATACTGCCGACACGACGATAGCAGCGATACGCCGCCAACTCTGGCGGCAACCCCAACAACTCGGCCAACTTGGCCAGGATGTGACGCCAGCAAGCGCCAATTCCTTTGTCTGTTCCGATTTGTTGCGGCGGCGTGTGAACTTCTCTGTGCGAACAAATATTCAGTTGCCGGCGAGGGGATTTCCCCTCCCGGTGCCGATTTTCCCACGAATTCGCAAGTGCGATCGAGCCAGCAGAACCCCCGTGACATCACGTTGCGGCCGTAAAGCTGATGATTAGTGTTGCCCGTCCCTAGTTTCCGTTTTTCCGTAAATGCTGCAGAAACCAAACTTTGAGCCATGACATATAAAAAAAACAAAAAAAATCTAAGAAAAAAAAAGAAAAAAACTATATATACACTTTGTAATTCAAGGACACTTACTAAGCCGAAAAACAACCGTAATTCCAAATTCGAAAATAATCACTGGAGTTGCTTTTTAAGGGGGCCCTGCAACAACTTTTTGACTGGTTTTTAATTTTCACTGAACCTGAGCGCACTGAACGTAGTAACTTAATAAAAATTTTCTAGAGTTTCGCTTTGTTCTAAAAGTTATAAGCAAATCAAAAATTACAAAAACAAGCAAAAAACTAACCTCCTTCCTGCCATACTTGGCCCTGGCTTGAGTGGTCGTGAACTAGAGAAGGAGTAGTGAGCTCAGGGAGCGCTCACGGCTGCCGCACTCCGTGTCGACTTCTCGAGAGGGCGCGACTAAAGCATGTGCAGGATAGGCTGGATGAAGCGGGTGGCCTAAGAGGCTCGCATTGCATTTGCTTCGCAATTAAACACCACTTCGGCATAACACTTCATTGGCCACAAACGACACCAAACACGGGGTAAAGATCAGTTCAGAACGGGAGCCACTTCGCGCTGCCATACCGCTAAACCTGCTCGCCGAAGCAGCCAAAGACCTTTGGAACGCTCGGAACTGGTCGGATCCTCGACCGCAGCGCCACTGCGTACATCCGGGATATTTTTACGCTCGCCGCTTGTCGGTGCGTGATGCCACTACACCTTTCTAGTATGTGACGCCTTTCCCACTGCTTGGTGGCGGGTATGTCGACGGGTCATTTCTTATTTCCGTACTTTATAAACTGCATTTGTTTCTTTTCTGATCTAAAATACTGAACAAAAACTAATTTCATATATAATTGAAATGGTTTGCCCACTTATATTTTGTATTTCGACTAAAAAAAAAAAGCTTTTAGCGGCTCTGACCAGCAGTAAGGCCAGGACCAAAAACGTTACAATGTCGTCACATATTGCGCGCTTTTGGCACAGCGGGTCGCCCGCATAGGTGGAGGAGGTTTCCACGTCGTCCGGTTAAAATATGACGCACTGATATTTAGTTACTCTCTCCATGGTAGCTGGCTTGCCCGAACCCCAAGAGACGTGGAAACCGCGAAAAAGGTAGACGCCGAAATATGATTGCAGGGCCCCCTTAAGCTCTCACTATAGACCGTTTTAACTTGAGTAGCACTATTTTGAGAGCGAGAGAGTAGAGGGGAGAGCGGTAGCGGCGCTTGCCCCTTGCTGGTGTGTTAGAGTGAAAGTCCCGGTTCGAGAAGCGACTCGCTCATCGCACTCACCACTGCGACCATCAAATTTTTTTGCGACGCAACCTAGTTAAATTGCGCGACTGCTTTACAGCGCCGGTGTGAACGCGCCTTAAGGGATCAACGAAACTGAAAATAAATATGCTCGTCTACTAAAAGAAATTCCTAAAAATGGTAATAAAATTCCAGCTCGTTCTGCCTCGTGACACGAGAATCTCTTCTGCAGCTGTAGCTCCAAAGCAATTCTAAATGCTGTATGGCAATTGCACACCTAAGACTCCGCATTTCCCTAACAGGTCTAATGTCCTCTACTTATTTCACCTTACGACCAACTGCGGTGGATGCTACGAGCCGTCCCAGCCAATACAGCTCCGAGAACACGTGACACGCTCCCCACACGTCGTTGCACCCGCTCTCCGAGGCCACGGGACACTCAAACGGCCTTGGATTGGCTTCGACAGCTCGTATCATCCGCCGCGGTCGGCCGTAAGGTAAAACAGAGTGGGGCACTACGCGAACGACGGGTGGCCCTGAACAGAGTCCAGAAAGAGCCCGAGCAGTCCCAGCCAAAGCTGGGACCGGTGCCTACCCAGACTTCCACGCGTCTTTCGCCGCCCTCCCTGGGGGGGTCCCAGAGCAGCTTGGGATATTTGGTGGCGAGGCACTTGCCCAGGTCGCTGTACTGCCACCTGAGAGTTCCGCTCGTTCCTTCCTGGAGCAAGTTGTGATCGCTGGGTGGAAAGAAACCGTTTCAGTCCAGTGCACGCCAAAGGCCAGTTCACGTGTCTACGTTCGAATCCGATCGACTGCGTTGCAACCGCTCATAACATAGATTTCATATAATAATCTAGAGGGATAGGTCCCCTGCACTGCGGCCGCTTTGGAATGGCGGGGCATAGAGGCGGAGATCGATGGTCCCAATGGGCGATTCTGATGAGCCCACATCGCTGGCGACGCCTTAATATATGCGTAAAGGCAGCAAAACATTGCTTGTAAGGTATGTATGTAGCTGCTTTCCGGCTTACTTTGCAAGAAAATACCGGCATTGCGAATTATATAAAAAAGTGAAGTTGACAAGCACTCGGGCAACTCTAAGCCGTTGTGGCAAAACAAATGCGCCTAACCTGCCTCCGCTCTACCGTCGTCCTCTTTCTCGTTCCTTCTCTCGGCGCCACCAATGTCGGCACTCAGATTTGCCGAGTACTGCTCAGTCTTTAGCCCCCTGGCTCGTAACTGCTCGCGACGAGAGAACGGACTGGCACACTGCCGTCATTTATGGTGACTGACGGGACGAGGACGGCAAAGACGAGCTTCAGTTGTCCCGCCTCTAGCGCGAGACCTTCAATAACGGTTCGGCATCCCATGAGCCTCGACCGTGCACGCAAAACCAAACCACGAGCAGAGGCAACGAGCGGATGCCGGAGGCATCCGAAAGAAGTGACATGCCATTCTTACGTTGGCAGCGACCATATCAGGCACACTTCCGTTGTCGGCATTAAACTACACCCAAAGTTTTGCAGTATTTGCGAAATCGAGTCCATGCAGTATCTATGAGAAATGATTGTTTATAAGATGGGCGGAATTATTTCGAGCACACGGTAGAAGAACGAAGCGTGAGGTATAAGCAGATCGGAAGTGTTCCAAAGCTGCCCGACAGATGGCGTCGATGTGTTCTCGCGTCTGTTCTTCTTGTGGGCGGTTACGAGCGGTTTCGACGCAGTCGCTCCCACTTTAGAGCAATAATGTGGACCAGCCCGTATTCCGGCTTCGATGCCCGTCTCGAAACATCTTGAAGCTCGTTCGGAAGAGTTCTTAACGGCTTTATGAGGGGAGAAAATGTTGAGTGGGAGTTGCTACCTCCTAAATTGACGCTCGCGAAGCGGTCGAAACCAATTTTTGAAACTCCACAATAACGGGAGATAATGTACTACAATGGCAGAAGACACCACCTGTCTTCTCGACAGCACACCTCGTGTAGTTCGTAGACAATTTTACAAAACAGTTTTTCAGTTTTGACTCGGGTTTCGAAATACCCGCGAGTAAATTTTATCCCCGTCGCTAGGGCGCCTTCAGGCAGACGTACAGCTTTCTGCGCTTACAATAACATGAAAGAACTTTCTCACGCGTAAAGAAAACGAGCCTGAGATGCACCAGTCCATTTCGACGAAGCGTGTGGCCATTGGTTACTCACTCTAGAAATGAGATGAGCTCTTGCCGCATTTGACGACGGAGATTGCCAAGTATTGCCTCAGGGAGAGGAGCACCCTTCAGCAGCTGCTGCACCCCGACCGAGAATTCAGGCAACAATCCGCTTTCACTCCATGCCGGACTTCTGCGCGTCGACTTGCACTTGTTTGGAAAAGTATGAGACAGTGTGGGCAGTGTGAGGCGCTTCTTTGCTTGACCCTATGCAGTTTCTTCCACTTGAGCTACAAACAAACTTCGAAGGGACATTTTGACTAAACCATGCGATGGCCGTTGTTTTCAGATTACTGAATTCATCGCATCATCCGGAGCCACATCGTTCCCTTCCTATCGACTTCAGTCTATGACCGAAGAGTGAATTATGCGTGTACCTAGACCCTTTCCAAAAACTCGGTCTGACAACTCTGGCGGATGCTTGAGCCATTACTTCTGGTATGTTGAGAACATGACCTCCTCTCATTATAGAGGAGGTCGTGGTTGAGAACTACAAGCGGAGTCCGAAGCCAAGCGCACGCGACTGCAATCACTGGAGCAAAGTCCATGTTGAAATGTGATGCAGCGCTCGTGTCCGATATGTGCTTGAAATGAGCAACTAAAATTTGGCGACCTCGAATAAGTGATGCAGTGGCCTCTAGATGGCACAGATGCTAGAACAAAGTCTAGCATTTTTTAACAAAGTCAAAGTCTAGAACAAATTGGTGCAAGAACTTAAAACCCCCTAGGAGGCACATTTTGCTTCGTAAACTGCACTTGATGCAATGAAAGTGTAAAAAAACAAAAACATTTTATTGCCAGATGCAGCATACTTTACTACACGGTCTAAGCAGCCTTTCTTGCAGTACCTTTCCCCAAAGTACACTTTCCTCGGGGGTGGTGCGCATGTTTTGTACCCTAGAAGCTGAATAACATAGTCAAAACTCCATGATATAAGTGACCCAAAACATGCGCCATCTGGTAGCCTTAGCTGCATTACGAAGCAAGGAGTAGAAGTTACACTAGGTGCTCTGAGGGATTCAAACAAATATATGTAAGTCGTGTTCAATGAAAAAAAAAACCTTTATTACAAGCAAAAAGATGGCACAGAGCTGATTTGAGCTCTGTGCCATCTTCTTCATCTCTGTGCCACCGGTCTTCAAACCATAGGGCGCCCTATAGTTTGAAGACCGGTGGCCTCGCTGCGTTTCCATTGGAGTTAAGCCTTTTTCTTTTTTTTACTTTTCCTTCAGGTAAGTTTGCTCTTTGCGAATTTTATAGAAAAAATGCGCCACCTGTGGCCAACGCTGTACAAAATCGGAACGCGATAGGTTAAGAAACTGATTTTTGCAGTCGATTTAAAGAGCCTGGCCGCTATTTGGAACACGCTATTTGGGACACTTACAGACTAAAGATTCGACGTACAAAAGGCCAAACGGGGAGTGCGCAACCTCCGCGCACAAGTATGCTCCATCTTCGCTCTTGGCCCGAGAAAGTTTCAAACTACAGTGCCCGGAGCGGCTCTCCGACCGGCGTGCTTATGGCGTCCCCAGGTGTGGCCCCTCCATTTCCTACCTCGCAATGTCGCGACGCGACATCCGACAGCACGACGCGCCAGCTCCGGGGACGTCGTTTGTTGACGTTTCGGGACCACTTTCGATGCACGGACGAGACGGGACGGTAAACACGTCGGTCGGAGCCGCGTTCCTGGGACCGTACATTAGGAGTCATCAGAAATAGTGTGCCTGCCTTTATTTACACCGTCTACGAAAAGGGACTCGACGGTGAAGAAACCGGCCAGCACCGTTTGTCGACTGCTCACGCTGGTCTGTGGCGTCCCATTTCGCGGCTCGCTACACGAACCACGTGCTGTCAGACCGCACTTCTTTTTTTTACGGTTTGTAGCTCGGTAGCTACGAACTTGTAGCGGTCAAAATATGCTCGGTGTTACGAGCATTACACGAAGACTTGTCACATACCTGCGTTGCAACGGGCTCGGCCGTCAAGCCACTCGTTGAAGTTCCGGGCTGCTGTTTCGACCGATTCTTCGCAGCTAGAAAACGAGGCGCGAACACTCAGAAATAATTAAAGGCGAGCTGCCAACGCTCCGGACCCACTTTTGTGCCGCCTGAATACACATTCCTTTCTCTGGCTCCAATCTTCACTTCGCCACATCATCTTCCCGACACGACCCTCACCTCTCATCAACTTCAGATGAACGACACCCAAAGATCCTGCTTTGTGATTGATGTTTTTACAATGAGGAGTAAGCTACAAATAGTATGAAACCCATCAACTATGTGTATGAGGGTCTACAAAAGAAACTTGCGGCATCTTTTTACCATACAAAATAATCGACGCATTGCCGAACGCTCGATTTCGGCCCAAACGTAGCGCCAGTGATTGGAACCAGATATCAAAGTTTGGAGCTTGCCCTTATCCGCTCATATAAGTTGTAAGCGACTTTGGAATGTTTCAATGAGAAAATGGCGGCCGACGATGCTTACAAATGTACAGAGGTGAATGGCATAGGTTACCTATGGTTCCCATTTTCTCGACGTAAATTTCCGAGTCCCTCAAAATTTTTGAACCAGATAACGGCTCAGCACCCACTGAAGCTTGGACTGCTAGTGATACCTTTGGGAGGAGACTGAGCATTCAGTGGTGCAGTTTATTTTTACAATAAAAAGAATATTGTAAATATTTGGCTTTTTTTGCAGACACACATATTAGGTATTTCACTTACTGCATATGAAGTCGTGTTCTTTGGCTTCCACTTCAAACAAGTCTTCGTCTTCAGAAGCATTCGAGCAGAGTGCTGGATAGAATATTCATTTTGAAATTTATTTAGCACATCAAGAGCAGGGTTTAATACTGATTGCACATAACAGACACTCCAACCAACTGCAAACAATAGATACGCTGCTTATAAAAAATGCTCACTCAAGGAAAAAAAAAAAAGACCACTTACCATCAAGTGATTTTTCACTGATCTGGGTGCCACGCAAAACTTGATTGCTCGGAAGCTCCAATTTCACGTTTAGGGCAGCAGCTGTAATATCTACAAAAAAAAACTCCTTAATGATGAAAAACATTTTTGCAAAGACAGCTATCAAATGTGAGCATGAAAGGATAGTTTCCACAAGGAAACTCGAATGCTCTTCGGAATTCCCAGCGTAATTTATCTTTTGTAAATTTAAGAACTCTACCCTTCTGCTCATCGCAACAAGATTGCTCCAAGTATTTTTTATCCAACAGCAGGAGATGAAAGGAAAATAAAAATGTGGTATGTAGGTAAGCCAATTTTATAAAACTATACACAAGAGTTTTCAAAACTAAGCTAAAAAGTTAATCACATGACATCCTAGCTGAGAAATCTTCACTAAACTGCGGTTTATGTTGCTACAGTTAAACCTGTTTCACTAATCAACTGCACATAATAGAAACACTCACTTACCACCAAATGATTGTTCACTGTTCTGGATGCCATGCCGAAGTGCGATGCTAGGCGGCTCCGATTTAATGCTTGGGACAGCACCTGTAATATCCGCAACAAAAGCTCCTTAATTATAAAAACATTTTTTTTCAGAGACAGCCATAAAATGTTTGGCAATAGTTCTGGTAGGAATCTTGCATGCTCTTTAGAATTCCCGGAGCAATTTATCTTTGGTAGACACAGGAACTCCACCCTTCTAAATTACAACAACGAAAGTGGGACATAGAAGACAATGCAGACGATTGTTTAAAGAAGTTGTTTATCCAAGAGCAGGAAATAAAAAAAGAAGTATGTAGTAGGCAGATTTTATGAAAGCATATGCAAGAGTTCCTAGAAGACGTCCCAATAAGTTAACCACATGACACCCTAGAAAAGAATTCTAAAGATTCTAGTGATGCACTAGACTGCAGTATACATTCTTATATAGTAAAGCCAATTAGCTAAAATATAAATATATACATATATATATATTTTTTTTTTTTCGGGCAGGACTGCAGTGTTTAGAAAAATGTACAGATTCAGATTTTTTTTTTTTTTTTTTTCCAGATACATTTTATTTAATTATTTTTATGTGTACCGTAGAATACCGCGCATCCGCCTATTTAACATAAAGCGCCCATTACCAAATTCGTAAGATCTGTGAAAATACGCACAGTACATTTATATGTAAAATTGATGACTCGAGAAGCACCCGTCCCCCATTTTTTTGCGATTATCTCCAAAGTTTAAGTGGGCGCTTGGCCGCTATTTTACGGTAGACACAAGGACAGCATACCCCTAACGGGGCATGAACTACATCAAAATACATATCAATTACAAAGGCCACTAATACAAGGACTGGTAGAGATGTCATCAAGGAATTATTAAAAGAGCTTGTACAAATGAACACTGCAAACCATGTAGTATGGGAACATGTAAGACAGTCATAAACACTCTGAGTGAACATTTACACAAGAGAACAAGTTTGAGGTGCTTGCATTTCAAAGAAAAAGACACAAGGTTCAATTTCGCAAGCAAATGCAGACACTAGTAGGACAGACAAGTAGGCTACACAATTCCTAGACCAATCAGCTCTCAACCTTGGGTCATATGACTGCACTCTCCACATAGCGAACCCGGAAACAATATAGCCAGGTGGTGCATGGTCGGTGGCTTACGCGTGTACTTCCCCATCACTTCACTAGTTGCATAAAGTAGAAACTACTCTGAACATATCCTGTGTTTGTATTGATTTATCATTCCGAAAATATCTAGGTCTGCAGACTGTCCTGTAAGGATCCGCATCTGTGAATGCAAAAAAACCCCCTCTCTTGCAGGTCTTAAACGGAAGCAAGATTTGTCTCTCTGGAAGTCCAGACGGCTGCAGCTCCACACAAGCGCGAGGCCGATAGCAATTCTTGGCAAGAGAATGTCATATGGCAGCGCTCCAACAAGAGCTCCCTTATCAACAATGGATTTGATTGTGCTCAGCATAGTAACAATTTCAAATATTGTAACATTCGAATGAGGATAGCTCCAAAGGTCCAACTCTCGCAATCTTGGTCTTTGCCGGCACCTTAGAATGGGTCATTACAAATTTCTTAAAGGCCGACCTACAGAATGGACTTCTGCTGGCAAGAAGACCGGTTCCCAGGTTCCTTCTCTCTATTCCCTCCTTCCTTTTCCAAAGGAGCAGGTCTCTGAGTTACTCCCCACAGAAAGGAAAAGGGTCTCTTTTTCTCGAATGGAAAGGAGGAATTGAGGGAGGGTTCCCTCCCTTCTGCTTGCTGGTCGGCCTTTAAGTTATGCGATCACCGTGGTACAGTTGGTTCAAATGCACTTCCAGGTGAAATACATTTTTCAAATCTTTCATTTTGCAGAAAATGCTCCTTGGTTCGCAATCTTGCACTTTTGGCTGTTCATAACGGGACAGAGGAAACAGCTCAATGGTGGTTGGTTGTACCTCCTGCAACCTTGGAACACAAGAGAAAAAAAAGAACTAGGTTAGTATTTCACCTTGTTAGTCCTCTAGGTTCACTTCTAAAAGCAGAAAAAAAATTAAAAAAACCTTAACTTTGAAACATGCTACGACAGTGGAGGTTTTATGCAGGGTACTGAAACGCACAGCTCGGGTAATTGTAACATATAAAATTGTTTATCTTCAGTAATATACAAATGTATAGCAGGATCACGAAACCAATAAACAATAACAAGATGTATATCCAACCTGTCCCTGCAAAATGTGCATGGCTTTAATCACAATTTCCTAAAGTTATATGGTCACTTAACTTTCTGTACAAGCGAGATGGTGTTGCTCGAAATTCTAAGGCCCGCCCAGACGGGGCAACTTTCCCAGCAATTTTGGTGTTGCTCGCGAGTCATTCCCCAGCTTTCCACAGTGCGACACGAATTGCTACGATTGCGTCCAGCTCGAAACGGACAAGCCACTCGGAGATGCTTGAAGTGGCAGCAGCCGGTGATGATGACAACCAAAGACTTGGTTCTTGATTGAAATTGATTGTTTTGGGGAATAGACCGTTTCGGAAAGGTTTTCTCAATGCCATTTAAAGGCATGAAAACAAGTTTGTAACGCGGAACTGTTTGTTTCAATAGTGCAAGAAAAATAAAATTTGATGATGATGGCAAGTCGTAGCAATTGGTTGCTGTGGGAATATGCGGGCGGCCACTAACAATGTTGGTGTTGCAACGTCAAGTTGCTGGGAGAAATTGCCCCTTAAGTAAACTCTCACGGTGTAATACGCCAAAACAACAGGGACAAAAAACGAAGATAGAACCAGACAGGACGCCGCGTCCTGTCTGGTTTTATCTTTGTTTTTTGTCCCTGTTGTTTTGGCGTATTACACCATGATGCAAAACCAACTAGCCCAACTAGCCATTCTTAAACTCTCACTGCAGTATGCCTTGTGTCCAGTTTGCATCCAACCGCTACAGAGCTCATGGGTCAAACAGAGGCCCAGCTTATTGTAAGCAAATTCTTTTTGTAAGTAAATTCTTACTTCTTGCGGGTATGCATTTTAGATCTAGGCATTATTTTTACCAAACTCCAAGTTACTAGATATGCAGATAACACACAGAGAAAGTCTTTTTATGTGCTCTAAAGCCATTCATCATACTTCTTTGAAAGCATGCAACTTTAAGGGTTCACAATGCATAAAAAATTATATATGCAATTTGATTTAGGTTTAATTCAAATTAATAAAATGCAAAAAAAACAAAAAAACGATATCAGTGGAAGTATGATTGTGACTCACTGCAGAAATGTAACACACAATGCAGATAAAAAGCTGCATGTGCACATTGGCATCTTGGCAAATAATCTTAAAGCGCAAAGACAACGGACAAGTACTAAACGCCAAACTAATGCTCCATTAAACATAGATAGATCCTGCACAGAGAGACAGCACAAACTAAACCAATATTGTAAGTGCAGACAACAAGGTAACAATACAACACTCACTTCTTTCAACACCATACGTGTCTGTCACAGACAAACATACAAAATTGTTTTAAACTTGACACTGAGCACACAAGAAATTTATGTGTAAAGTTAGTTGGCAGTCGAATGAAGTAAACCCATGCGTTGCTTCACGTTTTGACGTCAACACGACAGGCAACGAGGCAGCAACTACTTTCCACTGTACCCGCTTCCTTCGAGTGTGCGCTGAAATTTAATGAGACAGAGGCAGTCTAAGGTATATGTAAGCAGCTGGACATTGAAAAAACAGCTAAAATGTGGCACAGTACAAACTTTACACTCCTTAGACAATGAAGTGGCCCCAAACAATTTGTTCAAAACTTCCAGAACAAGCTACAATGGGAGCTAGGAGCTGAAAAGTAGTCTGAAACCAGGGAGCTCATGCTAGCGGCAAGACAACTGTGAGACTTCCTCTTCTCTTTCCAAATTATCCTCTCATCAGCTAAGAGGTACCTCGTACCGGAGGAATTTGGATGACAAGTTTTGCTGGAGATGCCACATTTCTTTTAGGCTGTGTAGCACTCGGGGTTCCCGGGCAGTAAGGGTGGACAAGGCGTTGCACATGGAGGCACGTGTACGTACGAGGACGCAGCAAACCATTGGTGTGGAAGACGATGTGAACTTTGTAAGAAATTGCCATTTGTACTTTTTTCTCAGTTCGAACAATGCAGGCATGCTCGAGAGAACCTTTCTGCGACGGCTTGGATAAAAGAGAGGAACGTTTAACGGTGTCGCAGTAAGAACAGGCAGGCACATACAATTAATATAGTGAGCTTCGATGATGTTTATTAATTTTCTTTGGGTCCTAATATTTTGTCGCTCGCAGCTAGCGGTAAGTAACGCCGATGTCGTCTCGTTGACCCCAATTCATCCATGTGGTCGGTAGAAGCCAAGTCTTGCACATTGCCGTAGAATTGCTAGCATTTGTCTTTTTCAAAAATATTCCGCATACAACTCTGCACTCAGGAATCAGCTAATAACCCCAGCATCATTCGTTTCAGCTCGTCTTGATCACCATCACAAAGTGGGCGGAACCTTGCTGCTATAACAAATACTTTGCCGCATTTCTCCCGAGGGTTTCGAAGGAATCGAACCAGTTGCCTGCATCCTTTGTTGAGTGTGCTCTTTGTTGTTCAAGTGTCAGAAACCATGTTTTGTTTTTCCCTTTCTTAACTCTTTGTTTATTGTTTGTTTTTGTCACTGTACTGCTTTATTTATTTTTTCCAACACTCCCCTCTGTAATGCTCTGGCCCTGAGGATAAAATATAGAAATAAATAAAATAAATAAAAGGTGTCGGATGTGCCATGCATCCTTAAAAATCCATACTCGTCAAGCGATATTTACTGGCCGGTATTGACTTTTCCGAAAGTTCGCGCCGTATTAGCACCAGCGTATTTTCGTCGCCGTGATCAACACAAAACGGGGTAGTGACGAGGCAAATTCTGAATGGCAATTAACACAACTCTAGCCTCTAGCCAGACAGGCAATTTGGAAGATGCACACTGCATTCCTCACGCGCAAGTGCTCCCGAGGAGGAGGCACTTCACGAACACCCGTTACCTTACAGCTTTCGTAGATCAGAGTCCGTGATCGAAGCAGAGCAGCCACGGCTCGTCAAAGGGAACCGCACACGCTGCAACCAAGCGGCATTTTTTTTTCCTTTGAATAGATGATTAATAGGGAAAGATAGTCAACACTAAAATACAAAATATCAGGGGTTACGTATCGCATAAAGTGCATCAAAATAAACAGAATATGCCCCTCCACAGTCCAGAAAACAACTCAACCTGTCCAAAACTGGATTGGATTGGATCGGTTGGCTCTTGCATTTCTGACGGGTACGCGTGTTCCACAATAAATATATCCATGATGATGTACCTTACTTCAATATATATATATATATATCACTTTTATTGTAATCTGATATTATAACGTCGTATGTGGACTATAGTGATACAGCAAACGACCTCAGCCATAACTGGAACGCACGTAAGCTACGTTTTCGGTTTCGTTTAGACGCGTCATTTTCCTTCCAAGTCGAAAATTTTGAAACCCGATGTTCCTCGAAGTTCACTGCGAAGCTCATGAATTAGCAACGATACAAACCGCATCATGTGGCAAGCCAACGATGCTAAAATGTTTGCTTGTCACATAATCTTGCAAGCTCAAGGTCTTTCCTGGAAAATACATCTGATCTTTCCTGGAAAATACATATTGGATACGTTATTAGTAATGCTAATCGCATGCTTGGCTATTTAAAACGTAATTTTTCTTTAGCTCTTTCCTCTTTGAAATTAACTCTTTATAAAACACTTATACGCTCAAAGCTTGAATACGCGTCGTCTATCTGGGACCCAAGCCTTTTAAATTTGGTTAACCCCCTAGAAGCTGTTCAAAATCGTTCCGCTCGTTTTATCCTCAGTAATTATCCACGCACTGCATGTGTCACCTCTATGAAATCTAACTTATCTTTGCCTAGTCTTGCCTCACGCCGAAAGGTAGCCCATTTATGTCTCTTCCATAAAGTATTTCACACTAACTCATTCCTCAGTCAACGTCTCCTCACACCACCTTTCTATGTTTCATCCGGTCTTGATCATCCTCATAAAGTAGGCGTACCACTAAGTAGCACGAACACATTTCAACAATCTTTCATTCCCAAACTTCTTTGGATTGGAACCGCCTTCTCACCTCCAGCGCCATAATCCAGGCGGATGATTTGTTTAAAACTGTTTTCTAATTTTTATTGTTCATAACTAATAGGTGCTTTGCCTTTAAGTTTTTCATTGTATAATTTTTCTTGTTGAATACAACCCACTCCCCTCTGTAATGCCGTTGGCCCTGAGGGTATTGAAATAAATAAAAAAAAAAATATTTTATGCAAGTTGATACAGAAGGGCAAATCTGCTACTGAAGATCTTGCATAAGAAGACCATATTTGTAAAAAAAGATGTTTACTGTCTCAGATCAAATAAATACAGTCACCAAGGCATTGTGACAAAACAAGATGCTCAGTAACTGCGACCGAACAAGGTGTAAGCGCTGGGCTTCCTGGCACACCCTGGGTTGATGCACTTGTCTCCAGCTTCAATCTTGGCCGGCTGCTCAAAGGGGATGCACAAGCTTTTGGCCCCCATAGCTGGCGCTCCAGGCTCTGTCTCTAGACAGTCCTTAGCACTGTTCTTTTTGATCTCATCCTCACACTCCATGTCACCACAAAAGGGTGCCATAATGAGGCACTTGCCATCCAACTTTTCCAGGAACTGGCCCCAGCTCTTTGTGACTGCTTGATACTTGAGCTGGTCTGCTTTTGCTCGGTCAAACATGGACTTCTGGATGTTCTCAAGCAGGTCTTTCATCTCTTTGACCGCCGTGGAGGTCTTGTAAGTGAGCTTCTCCCCCGTGTCTCTACGCACTGCAACAAACTGCTCCTGCTGCATGTCACGAGGCCCGATTTCCACCCTTATGGGCACACCCTTTAGCTCCCAGTGGTTGAATTTCCAGCCTGGAGAGTAGTTGTCTCTGTAGTCTCCCTTGCAGCGAACTCCTGCAACATCAAGTGTTGCTTCGAAGTCCTGGCAGAACTTGATCAGTGCAGCCTTCTGGTCTTCTGACATGGCTGCAGTGATGCCACAAGGCACGATGACAACCTGGTAGCATGCTACCCGCGGTGGGAGTACAAGGCCTTGGTTGTCAGCATGGACCATCACCACCACACCAATGGTTCTCGTAGTCAGCCCCCACGAGTTTTGGAAGGCAAACTTTTTCTCTCGTGTCTCAGGGTCTTCAAATACAATCTCAAACATCTTGCTGAAATTCTGGCCCAAGTGATGGGATGTGGCACCCTGGATACCACGGCCGCTCGCTGGGACGTAGGCTTCGACTGTCGTCGTAAAGTCAGCTCCAGCAAACTTCTCTTTCTCAGTCTTTCGTCCCCTCACAACAGGGAGGGCAAGGAGTTCTTCGTAGACTGCCGTGTAGATGTCCAGGATCTTGTAAACCTCCTCCACAGCTTCTTCCCTTGTGGCAAAGGCAGTGTGCCCTTCCTGCCAGAGGAACTCTCGGGTCCGCAGGAAGGGCTGTGGATGTTTGAACTCCCAGCGCACAATGTTGCACCACTGGTTCAACTGGAGTGGAAGGTCCCTGTGCGACTGCACCCACTTGGCGTACGAGGGGTACATAACGGTCTCGCTCGTTGGTCGAATGGCAATAGGCTCTGCCAGGTCGCTGTTTCCCGACCTGGTGACCCAGGCCACTTCTGGTGCAAAGTCAGCTACGTGAGTCTTCTCCCTCTCCAAAGCTTGAGCTGAAACAAACATGGGGAAGTAACAGTTTTGGACACCGATCTTCCTGATCCTGGTGTCAAGAAACTCCTTGATGTTCTCCCAGATGCTGTAGGCCCACGGACGGAGGATGTAGCAGCCACTCACGTCGTAGTACTCAATCATCTCCGCCTTGGTGATGACCTGCGAGTACCAGTCAGGGAGGTTCTCTTCCTTCTTGGCCTCTAGGCCCAGGCGCGTGATCTTCTTGGGACCATCCTGTGGCGTGGGAGTACTTTCTTTAGCTGCTTTTTTTGGCTTTGCCGCAGGCTTGGCCTTGTCGGCTTGCTCCTTCTGCTTTTCTGTAGGCTTCAAGGGTTTAGAGCTGTTCTCCGACTGCGAAGTGGCAGGCTTCCACTCTTGGCCAGTGGCAGATTTAAAATCTGCTTTCAGCTGGAAAAGAAGCTTGATTTCGGGGTCCAAGACATCCTTGGCTGCCTTATTCGACTTGAGCATGCGGATCTTGTCGCCTTGCGCTTCAATCTGCCTGTCGAGATTCTGCACATCGCATGCAGCGGCATCCCCAGTTCCTGCAGCTGATGGCGACATCACTCCGGGCTTCCACTCGATGCCTGTGGAGGACTTGTAGTCTGCCTTCAGCCTCAGCAGTTCTTTTATTTCTGGATCCAGAACATCCTTTGTGACTTTGTCAGCCTTCATTTTCCTGATCTTTTCACCTTGAGCTTGAATCTTGGCATCCAAATCAGCTGAAGACGGCGGAGCTGCCCCTTGAGACTTGGTCTGAGGAGCAGATGACGGTTGCCAATCCTTCCCAGTAAGTTTCTTGAACTCGCCTTTGAGCTTTAACAAGACCGCAACACTGCCATCAATTGCAGACTTTTCAGCCTTGCTTGCCTTCAACTGCCTCACCTGGTCTCCAGCCTGCTGAATCTTGCTGCTCAACTCCTCGAGCTCACCAGCCTTCGCAACCAGGGGTTTGGTGTCTTCCACTGGTGATTTTTCGGCGGCTTTGCCCTTGACCCTTTGTAGTTGCTCCTTGGGAGTTTCCTTGGATTCGTAAAACCTCTGGACAATCTCGGGGAGGGTAGATGTGCTCTGTGTTCCATCTGGAATGTGGTAGAGGACAAGGGGTCCTTCCTGACTAATATGTCGTGCTGCACTTTGATCGTATGGCTGGTCACAGATGAAGAAGCCTTTCCTTTGAATCTGTATAATATCAGACTTCTTCAAATTTTTAAGTAGTGGGTCGCCCAGCATGGGCACTTCCACGCGGGTCTCCTTCCGCACAAAGTCCTTGAAGTCATCATCCTTCCCGAGCACTTGCTTTGAAAGTATGTGGTCAAAGAAGACGCAAGTGCAAGGTACAAGGGGTGCGGAGGGACTGACGGCGAGCCAAGTAACTTTAAGAGTGTTCTTATAATTCTTGTCGTCAAGGTTTGGTTCAGCCACGATCTTGGTGACCTTTCCGTCTGCACCTCGAGAGACATCCTTGATTTTCAGGTTGCCCAGGCCAATGAAAGTGACGTTTTCTCCGGCCTTCATGGCCCGAGCGTCTGACTGGTCCACCAAAAGCTGCGGAGCAACTACCAGATCTCGAGTTCCTAGGCTAGTGTTTTTCGGATGGACGGCCACCTCGAGTTTCCCTTCCTTCAAGCCTGGGGCCTCGACCACAACGGCGTTTTCCTTCTCCACAGTCGTGTGCCTGGGAGCGACAGGTTCGATTACCTTCTTGTTGAACGCCCAGATCTTGTCCCAGTCCATCATGACAACAGACCTTGAAGAGCCCTGGGCAACAATGAACTGCTTGAGTCCCTCCACTGTCATGCCCCTGCGGAGCACGCCACGGACAGTGGGCATGCGCGGGTCATCCCATCCATCCACGATCTTGTTCTCCACAAACCAGGTCAGCTTCCGCTTCGAGAGGACGGTGTTCATCATGTTGAGCCTTGAGTATTCATAGATATGGGGCTTCCTCATGCCGAGGCTGTCCAGGACCCAGAAAAACTGCTCGTCCCGGTCGTGGTACTCGGTGGTCCTGAGGGCGTGGGTAACGCCTTCAATGCTGTCGACGATTGGGCAGGCGAAGTCGTACGTGGGGTACACCTTGTACTTGTCGCCTGTCCGGGGATGGGACATGATCTTGCAGCGGTACAGGGCGGGGTCCCGCATGCACCCATTGTTGGACTTCATGTCAATCTTGGCCCTGACACAGCACTTGAGGCCGTGCTCGGTGCCCTTCTTCATTTGCTCCCAGAGCTGGAGGTTCTTCTCGACCGAGTTGCCCCTATTTTTGGAGTCCTGGCGCTGCTCGCGCTCCGCCTTCATCGTCTCCGGGTCTGTGTCGTCCACATAGGCCAGCCCCTTCCGGAGCAGCTCCTCGCACTTCTGGAGCAACAGCTCGAAGTAGTCTGACGTGAAAGTGTATCGGTCTGGGGTGATCTCCAGCTTCTTGACGTCGTCAAGGATCACTTTCTCGAAGTCCTCCTTCTCCTTCTCGGGGTTTGTGTCGTCGAACCTCATGATGAGCTTGCCCTTGAACGCCTCCTGGTAGTACTGGTTGAGCAACGCTGCCTTGGCGTGCCCCACGTGGAGGTAGCCGCTTGCCTCGGGCGGAAACCGGACCACCACCTTGCCGACCTCGGCCCCGGGCAGGTCCACGAACTTGCCTTCTTCCTTACTGACCTTACTGGCCGCTTCTTTGCTCATCTGATTTGGCGTCTCGCGCCTCGTTTGGGGCGGAAGAGCTGACAGCACGCTCTCGACCTTGGGCTGTGACAGGAGGAGGTTGTACCAACGGGACACGTTCTGCGGCGCCTTCTTGGCCGAGAGCAGACCCTGCCAGGCGGGGCTCACGAACAAAGCACCCCAAACGGTAAAGTCGGCGATGGTCGCCCGCTGTCCCACAAGGTAAGATGATGAGCCGAGAGCCCGGTCCAGACTTTGCACCGCCCGTGGTAGCTCGTCGCTCTGGGACAGCCTGCCCACCGCAAACTCGATCCAGTGGTCGACTTCGGTGTGCTCCAGGGCGCTGCTACCATACAACTGCTCGTCGGGGCACAGGCGTGCCAGGTAGCGGGAGATGAGCGGCGACGAACTAAAGGACTTTCCGCCATCTACCTGCAACAAAAACAAAACTTAGGATGTCAGAGGTGTGGAATCCTTGCAAATAAATTGGGTTTCTTCCTGATCGACAATGAACATAACAGAGTTTTGGAGCGAAATATTTACGAACATACAGATTACAGTGATGTGACGATCGCAAATAAATTGTTACGAAATTACTTTCATACTAATAACATTTTTTTTTCATTTTTTTGCGCTGAGATGCATGTATTTAGAAACGTATGGTCCTCGTTTAATGAAACTACAAAAAAGAACGGGCGGCAAATACATAAATTTCTCCGCCCAGTGTCTACATCTGGCGCGCCGGAAAGCGCGAGTTTTTTTCTCCTTGACTTTTTTTCTTTTTTGTTGTAGAATATTCAGAAGGGAAATTTTATAACAGTGCTTGTGCGGGTATAGCAATAAACAATGTCGCAAAAAATGTTGTTATCCATTTAAACCTACGGGGGTATTGTCATATGCCAAATATTTTCAAGAGTGCCGGCGATCACACAACGATCAACCGGTCACGACTACAATCGGGGTGATAGTTTAGCAAGTTTAACAACACCTCCCTACTCCGCCCACACCGCGGGGCAATATAATGACGCAATTTCCGTGCAACGCGGATGTAAATGTTGATCTAATCTGGCTCCCGCTTACTTGGAGACATGTGCTCGTAGCCCAGTCCACGTTGACACAGAGTCCGGGCTTGAGGTGCTCGGCGGTGAGCAGGGCTCCCACCGGGGGCTCGCCCACGTTGCAGGTCAGCTTCAGCGGCATCTCGCCGGCGTTTTCAAGTCGCTGACAGAGAGCTACGAACGTCGTAAAACACTCGTTTCGAGTTCAGGGGCGCCGCGAAGTATCGGCTGACGTTACATCAGCATCCCGAAACGCCGAGAAAGGGATTGAATGGGATGATACCGAAAGCGATGTTAGGCACGGGAGCGCTACTAAACGACCAATTGAGTATGTGTGTGCACCCTGTGCACCCACTGACCTCTATGACTGTGCACCCGTTTGAGCTTTGATCGTCCGAAGAAAACCCCTACAAGACTATTGTGAAATGTTTTATTATTTTAATAATAGGTTGTTCGTGCAGAGTTTGCTAAATGACGCGATTGTAAACATTAAAAAGCTCACAAAACCAGGCAGCACTAACAGTTGTTTTTGTTTGTCGACAAAGTATAATAGTCCATTAAATATAACAATTTGGTTAATGCTTTATTATGAATTAACTTGATTAACCTTAATATAATTTTATTTAAATAAATGCAAAAGTTTGCCTTCATCGTCAATCGACTTCCAAGGCATTTTTGATCCAATCCAATCCAAGTGCCAATCATCAACTGTTTACGTCCCACAGCAGATTTCGATTGTAGCGTCAAGGTATATGCCAGCAATTTTAACGAGATATCGTCAGCTGCACCAGCTGACACGAGGCTGACCCTCAACTCGGCGTAGCTCTGTCCCTCAACAGTCCCACGGTCCCACTGACAGTTCCCAGACCGTCGCAATGTCTATTTTTACTCCCACCAACCAAATAAGGCTGACCAATGTGGCAGTGGTACGTATGAAGAAGGGCGGCAAGCGCTTCGAGATTGCGTGCTACAAGAACAAAGTGGTGGCCTGGAGAAGCGACGTGTAAGTTCCCATTCTTGCTCGGCTTTGCCTGTGCACTAACGCACTAGTGCATAGTGCCCCCAGCCGGGCCGCTGCTTGTCGGTGGAATCCACCTTTTGCAGAAGAACTGGTGCCCCCTGTCGGAGGCTTGGCTCGAGGATTCATAGTAGGAAACTTCAGGAAAGAAAAGGCGCCAGTAGGAAGGTGGTGGATGAAACTTCATTTGTTGGAGCGAAACATAAGCCGCAGTGGGCACAAAGGCGATGTTTCTAGGTCATCGAAGCTCGGCAGGGCCAACAGGTTCTAGCTTCATACCAAAGAACTCTCGAACCGGGCATTTGCAAAATAGTAGATAGTCGCCATTTTGGTTTTCTCAAATGTTGATTGTAGGGATGTCGCGAACCACCCTCGGTTTGATTTCGAAAGGTTTCGATATTTGCGAAGCGAAGTGAGGTTCGATTTCGAAAAATTTTGTTATTTTCGTACCGACCGAGGTTTGAATTCGAAAAATTCGCAACTTCTGATCACAGTGGAGTTTCGAATTCGAAAAGTTCGAAGCTTTCACGGTTTCTAAAATTTTGGGTTCGAATATTTCAAATATTTCTTTACTTGGGGTTCGATAAATTTGAAGATTTCGAACTTTCCTAACTTGAAATTCGATATATTCGAAAAATTTGAATTTCTTGGGATCTGAAGTTCGAAAAGTTCGAAGATTTCGAAATTCTTTGGAAATAAAATTCAAAAACTTTGAATGCTTCGAATTTTTATAGACGTAAAGTTCGAACAATTCGAAGCTTTCGAATTCCTTTCTGCATAAAGTTTGAAAAGTTTGAAGGTTTCGATTCTCTTTTAACGCTAAATTCAGAAAAAAACCATTTCGAAGATTTTGAATTCCTTTCAAGTCCAAGTTTTCAAAGTTCGAAGTCCGGTTTTCAAGTTCCTCCACAGTTTCAGTTTCAAGTAACGTTTCCACGACTCACTGGTTTTTACGAAATCATGCTTAGAAAAGTTAGGGTGTGTTATCTAGACTCTGCGAAGTTGGTCAGGCAATTAAATGAGACGACGAGTGTCCCGGATGTGCTGGAATATTTGCTAGTGCAGAGTGATGTGTGACCATAGATCAGTAATTGTGACCGCCAGCCCCTAGGGGGAGGGGAGGGGAGGGGGAGGGAGGTCTTTAACATGCATCACGCAGTAGTGATCACACGAATACACTGTTTTACGATACTCATCCAGTTCGAAATGGCCAGGGGTGGGCAGGAGGTTGAGGCTCAGAAAAACCTTGAAGCGACCTGGCAAACTACCTTCCCACCCCTTGCACGCTGGTAGTAATCCGATCGAACGCCGCTCGAGTGACGCTGGCATATAGACCTTTGCAAAAAGAGCTCTCTGGCCGCCGCCATTTTGCGAGTCGAGCGACCCCTATCAGCCAGAAATTTCTGGCACCCGCCTGAGCTGTGGAAACCCGGTCAGCGTGACTGCCCACCTGCATTGTGCATTCGAAGTTCGCCGGCTTTTCTTGGAAGTTTTTATTTTATTTGCCTGTTTAAGATGCTTACCCTTTGTGTGTTATCTTGCACTGTGAGAATCAGGGAATACCAGAGCTCGTAGCCTGCTCGGCCTTCACAGGAAACAAACGAAGAGAGCGAACGTCAAGCAGCCCGCGACGCAGGCAGTTCGACGTTCTTGGAGGATTATTTCGGTTGCGATAATCTCTAAAGAGCCTTCCTGGCTATGTTCTGGGTCTTCGCGAAAAATAGCTGATAGGGTAGGGTCCGCGGTGTGGGGACGGAATAAGCACGTTCGTTCATTTGATTTGAAGCTGTGCAAAAAAGCAACTCTTCTACATATGCTCCAAAACACGCTGGATTCGTCCGATCGTCGTGAAGTGACCATCGCCGTCACTGTATATTGGATATGCTGTGTTATTTGAGACCTTTCTCAACTCCTGTTCGGATAACACGGCTGATCCTATAGTGCCGTAAAAAGATCAACATAAAATGAAACAAACATTCCAGTTGAATTTGTTCTGTCATGCACGGACTCACCAAAACAGCTTTCATTTCTATGTTTTTGTTCCAAAAAAATTGTACAATGCATTCTTAAAAACTCAGAGAAATTTTGTTTGCCCCAGAATACACAATAAAAAAGAGAACGCGGCAATTTAGCCTCCACCTGCGTCCGGAAGTGCACCTACGCAGGCTGCCACAGCCCACTGACTAGAAAACCTACAGCCCAGCACAGTCGGGCAACACTGCC
Organism: Ixodes scapularis; assembly: GCF_016920785.2. Classification (NCBI taxonomy): domain Eukaryota; kingdom Metazoa; phylum Arthropoda; class Arachnida; order Ixodida; family Ixodidae; genus Ixodes; species Ixodes scapularis. The sequence continues at coordinate 23,159,899 of NW_024609846.1, forward strand.
GTACCCTCTCAAAACCAAGGACGTCCGCTGTAAATCGCTTCGTTCGAGACTGCCGCTGGAAAGGTCTGCAGTAAGTTAATTTTGTAATTGTCCTGGAGGTTTATTTTTTGGGACGGAGGAATCGCCTCGCAAAAACACAGAAGCCGACACAACTCGAGGTCGAGGAGCGTTCTACCGTACAAGTGGCGTCGGAAGAGGAAAAACGGGGAAGGGGGAGGGGGGCTTCAGCCCCCTTCCCCCCCCCCCTTCCAGATATTTTGGACTGTTAAGGAAAACAATACGGGGAAAGAGGGTGGGGTGTGGTCGAGCTTATTTTAATCTGAAATTATCTATGCATATGTATAGCTACTGTCGCTCTTCACTGCATAAAAGATCGCGTAGATGGTCGTTGTTAGAAACTCGTCAGAAGGTACTACTCGTCACATGCTTAGTGGTTCGGAAGTTCAAAGCTATGTCTTTACGACCTAAATAACTGTGCCAATGGTGGAAAAAAAAAAACATATTAGTAAATGTGGGGATAAAAAGCTGGAGAAAGAAAAAAAAACTGTCAAGAATTCGCCGGAAGTGTTGTATTCTTGCATATTTAGAGGTTCAGAACTTCGAAACAAGTTTCTCCTACCAAAATTTGTACAGGCTAAAAGAAACACGTCCAAGTAACGTAAAACAAAAAAAAAAAAAAAAAAAAAAAAAGTTTTTTTTTAATGACGGGCTGAACTTGAACAATATTAGAAATCTTCTCCCATGAGTTAATTTATTCCTTAACTTAATTTATTCCGAAAAAATCCGCCTGGTCCGGGTATTGAACCCGGGACCTCTCCATTACAGGTGGAGCGCTCTACCAACTCAGCTAACCAGGGGTTAGACGTCAGCAGAGCAAATGGGTTTTATCAGCTGCCACCAGTCTAACACACCAACAAGGGTGAAGCTTTTTAATGTTATAATTATAATGCAATTAGATGCAAAGGTGTGTTAGACAGGTGGCAGCTGATAAAACCCGTTTGCTCTGCTGGCGTCTAACCCCTGGTTAGCTCAGTTGGTAGAGCGCTCCACTTGTAATGGAGAGGTCCTTGGTTCGATACCCGGACCAGGCGGATTTTTTCGGTCGCTCACCAGTCACCTATCTGTGTTTGGAGATTTGTGTTTGTCCTTTGTCCCTCTTGTTCCCCTTCTCCAGGGATTATTTTCGTCATTCTTGTCCAGCTCGCTTGCCCCTTTGCATTTAATTGCATTATAACTATACATAGATCATTCTTAAGAAGTTTAACATCTCTACAATAAATAGCTTCGGCTACAGCGCGCTTCAAATCTGGCACAAATGATAATCGTCATAAGCCCGTCGTCCTTCCTCGCCCCTTCGGGAATTTATTTCTTTAAAACTAAGCATGCGAAAACATTGAAATAAACGGCATTGTCTTTCGTAAAGAATGCAGCACCGCATGTAAAAGTTTGAGAAAAAAAATCACGAATGTACCTCACTACTACTTGAATTCAAATGAAACCGTCCGCCGGACTTTTGAAGTTCGACGAACGTCGAACTTTTCCCTTAAAAGTTTGAAGTTCGTCGAACTTCTGACTTTTCAGGATTCGAAAGTTTGAAAATTTTCGAATTCTCTTGATGAATAAGTTCGAAAATTATTGAATTCCTTAGCATAGGAAATTTGAAAGTTCGAAAAGCTTCGAACTTTTTAGAGCAAGAAATTCGAAAGTTCGAAAATCATCAAATTTTTTGGTCAGTCAAGTTCGGAAGTTCAACAGGCATCGAATTTTGCAGCATGATAAGTTTGAAAGTTCGAAAAGGATCGAATTTTTTACCGTAATAAGTTCGACGGTTCGAAAAGCGTCAAACTTCTTAGCTTAACAAGTTCGAAAATTCGACTTCCATCAAATTTTACAATATAAAAAATTCGAAATCGTTCGAACCTTTCGAATCGCTTGATTCGATCATCGCAACTTCGGTTCGAAAAAAGTTTGCGGCATCCCTAGTTGATTGTAGTCAGAGCCTATCCCTTGTTTGATGTACAAAAGACCATTTAGTACTGCCAGATGATGCGCACAGTTGAGTTGAATTCGCGCCGCCGTTATCTCATCTCCCAGCTGTGGCTAGCTGTTACAAAGTGCTTACCCGCCGAGCCAAAGCGCTAGCACATTGGGCGATGGTCAAGCATATCATAGTTAGATGCAAATCCTCTTATCTCTGGACTTACTGCGCATGTGCAGCCTTCCCTGGCCCGTCGTCAGGCTGTGCAGCATACACAGAAAGTCATGCGCTCCTTTGTTCGTATTTCAATCTATTGCAATTCTGGTATGTCGAAAGTATAGGGTCACATACCTAACATGAATAAAGACTGCAAAACAGAGAGCCACTGAGATAGGAGCTGTAATCACAGGAATACCGGTGGTGTATCAGCGCACTAGACTTGAGAAGGTTATGCCGAATTGTTGGGTCTTCTTTTCAGGGAGAAAGATATTGACGAAGTCCTCCAGACCCACACAGTGTACACCAATGTCTCCAAAGGACAGGCAGCGAAGAAGGAGGACCTTATAAAGTGTTTCGGATCGGAAGATCAAACCAAGATTTGCAAAGAGGCGAGTGATATGACTCCTTCCCAACTCTTATTGCTGATTGCCAATAGTGAATGTCAATTCCAGTATACATTGTTTACACTCAAAGGCATTCAAGGGTACCTGTTATATTGTGCAGGCCTAAGTTTAGACGCAACATGCTTCGAGCCTGGCTTCCTTTTTGGTGATCTCGATAACTGATTCCAAGCCAGTAAATATTTCAGGCAGTACATGATCTGTGCTTATACAAAATATAACATTTTGATGTTTTATCACATCAGATTTGTTCAACATACTTTTTTTTTATAAACAACAGCTTGTCAGTCTGCTTTGTATTCTGGCTTCTGCTGGAGGATAGAAGAGCTCACTGATTGGTTGCTAGTGGCGATATTTATCGTGATGGAGTATGACAAGGTGCACAGTTTCATACGCAAATGTCTGACTGTCCGTAAATCGTAAAAAAATGGAAATTTTTTCATTCATCACTCGTCACTGTGAAGTAATAATAATTGTGGACGGCGAAACACTGGGGCTTCATTGTTCGTATTGTTCACTTCGGCTGCTGACTTTCTAGTCTTTAGAATGAATGTGTGCCAAGATGCTTGTACCGTATTTTCCAAACTATATTGTATTTTCCGGACTATAGTCCGCGCCCAGTGTAAAATCCGCAAAAATCAATTTCAGCTGGAGAAAAAAAATTCTTTAGATAGTTTTCACCAAAAGTATAATCCGCAGGTGCCAATTTCGGCTGAGGGTGAGGGAAACACTGTGCCATTGTGACCTTGTTTCATTGTTCCGTTGACACGGAAAACAAAAGCCCGGAACCGGTGACCTTGTGTACTGTCCACACATCATCAAATATCAACATTTAGGAAAAACAGGTCGTGCATAAACCGCAGTGCATCAAATATCAACATTTAGGAAAAACAGGTCGTGCATAAACCGCAGTGCATCAAGTATCAACGTTTAGAAAAAACAAACCGCGTATAGTTGCACCCCTGTATAGTCCATACAGCACGAAATATTAACTTTTAAGCATGTATTGTCTGCGGCAGGCACGTAGCCAGGCCCATGGGGCCTGGGCCCGCCCCCCGAAATCTTCCATTTTGCTGGGACCTTCTATCCCCCCTCCCCCTCATACAGCATTTTGTCATGGGCGGGCTCCCCCCGAAACGAAATCCTGGCTACGTGCCTGGTCTGCGGACAATACACCGTAAAATGCGGTAGGTACATGTTTAAGAGTTGAAATTTCACCTGATGCAGACTATCTACAATTGTGGACTATACAAAAATTTGCATATTATCTACAGGTGTTTTTTTTTTCTAGGTCATTGACTGTGACAAAACGTGAAGAATTTCATGAATAACAGAGTATATTAATGATGATTTATGCATGATACATGCTTTTTTGTGAGCTAATACAGTAGGCATTTGTCAGAATGTGCTTTGTATGATACTTACATTCGGACTAGGCACTATGTGCAGACTATGTGTGGACTGTGCATTCGGTGTGGAACTATCTAAGCAAAAGCTTTTATTTTTGACCCCGAATTTGGCCCTACGGACTATGCACCGGCGCTTGCTATAGTTTGTTAAATACGGTAGTTGCATATCAGTTTTTCTTACCGAGCTTCCTAGAGTCGCATACTTCCAACGTTAGGAGAGAGTTGGCAAAAACCTTGGCGGGTTTGGTGTATCGTGAATATCTGCTAACTCTAGCATTCGTCCTGTTTCAAGCGAGTATTGCGTGTTTTGAGCATGTGGATGTTGAGGTTGAGAAGTCGCTCGGGTGTGCAGATCCTGAGCAAGGGGGAGCTGCAGGTGTCTGAGAAGGAGCGGCACAGCCAGCTGGAGTCCAGCTTCCGGGACATAGCCACCCTGGTGGCGGACAAGTGTGTGAACCCGGACACCAAGCGGCCCTATCCGATGAGCATCATAGAGAAGTCCATGCGCGAGATGCACTTCTCCGTCAAGCCCAACAAGAGCGCCAAGCAACAGGTGAGCCTTGCCCATTTCTGCTGCGGCTCTTCAACGAGAAGTTCTCGACGTTTCTGTCCGTGTGTTTGTGCCTAGCTTGCTGCAATGACCGTTCCCTCTCCTGTGCTGTGAGGGCCATACCTGTTTTTCTGCACAACATGTGTTCTGTCTTGTTACTTCCGTCACTCACATACACTTATTGTTTACCCTCTGGCGAGCACGACTAAGCAGATGATCCATTGCCAAGCAGAGGTCGGCATTTTAGGTCGCCCTCACTCACCCTCACCCTCACAGCCACACTCACCTAAGCCCCTCACTCACCCTCACCCTCACAGCTACATTCACCTTCAGCCCCTCACTCACCCTCACCCTCACAGTCACACTCACCTTCAGCCCTTCACTCACCCTCACTGAACCTCACGGCCCTCACACACTCACCGCCCTCACGGCCCTCACGCCCCTCACGGCCCTCACGCCCCTCACTCACTCATGGCCCTCATGGCCCTCACGGCACTCAGCGCCCTCACGCCACTCACCGCCCTCACGGTCCTCACCGCCCTCACGGCCCTCGCGGCCCTCACCGCCCTCACGGCCCTCACCGCCCTCACGGCCCTCACGGCCCTCACCGCCCTCACGGCCCTCACCGCCCTCACGGCCCTCACACACTCATAGCCCTCACGCCACTCACCACCCTCACCGCACTCACGGCACTCACCGCCCTCACGCCACTCACCGCCCTCACGCCACTCACCGCCCTCACGCCACTCACCGCCCTCATGCGCCTCACCGCCCTTGCGGCCCTCACACCCCTCACGCCCCTCACGCACTGATGGCCCTCGCGCCACTCAGGCCAGCTTCAGATGGGGCAAATTCGCCCAGAAACTTTACGTCGCAACACCAGCAACACGGGCCGCCCGCGATCACACGCGGCAACCAATTGCTGCAATTTGCCATCGTCCTCATAAAATTTTATTTTTCTTGCACTATTTAGACACAATTACGCGTTATAGACGTGTTTTTATGCATTTAAATCTCGTTAAGAATACTAATGCACCTTTCTGAAACAGTTTATTTCCAAAAAGAACGATCGATTTCAAACCAGAACCAAGTCTTTCGGTGTCATCCTCACCGGCACCAGGTATCACGTGAAAATTTTGCGTCCCTGATTGGATGCAGCCGCTTCAAACGCATTCGAATTGTTCCGAGTTGCTTGCTTATTTCGAGCCGGACCCGATCTCAGCAATTCATGCCGATCTAAGGAAAACTAGGGAACAGCCCGCCATTAACACCAAAATTGCTGAGAAAGATGCTCGATCTGAAGGGGCCTCACGCACTCACCGCACTCATGGCCTTCACACACCTCATGCGCTCACCACCCTCACGGCTCTCACGCCTCTCACGCCACTCACTGCCCTCACGCACTCATGGCCCTCACACCCCTCACTCACTCACCGCCCTCACACCACTCACGGCCCTCACGGCCCTCACGGCCCTCACCGTCCTCACGGCCCTCACCGTCCTCACGGCCCTCACGGCCCTCACAGCCCTCACGGCCCTCACTGCCCTCACGGTCCTCACGGCCCTCACCGCCCTCACCGCCCTCACCGCCCTCACAGCCCTCACGGCCCTCACTCACCCTCACACTCATGAATTTTCCTGTTTCAAAAACTCACTCACCCTCACCTCACCTGTGAAGATGAGGGTGAGTGAGGGTGAGTGAGGGCCCTCATGAGTGAGGTTTGCCGAGGTATGTTGCCAAGATGTATTCTGTCCCTTGTTTGTTTTGTTAAGGGTGCAGGGCTGTTTGATAGGCGGGAAGATCGATAAGCAGAGGTGGAAAAGGAATCTGATCTTCATAAATGCACTTTTTTGGGAAAAAAGTGTCGGTGTGTATAAAGGAAAACCAATTCGTGCGTCATGTTTTATGAGTGCAAGGCGTTCACTCTGAGCGCTAGCTCGCCAAAGCGTAAAGGCTACATCTTTGCTATGGCTGCTGCCTAAAGATGTCTAATGTTATAACATTTCGGATGCTTTGCACCTCTTCAGACTTTTATCGAGCTCGGTGCTCCCGGTTTGCCTCAGCTCGGCGCCGTTTTTGCGCCTATTCTTTTTAAATTGATTTGGTGTCTTATTATTTGACAATTAAGGTTTTCTTATTGGATATAGCGAGGTTTTCCATAGATATTGAGATATTGAGGCACATAGATATCTCGATATCGAGGATTTTAGACATCGAGCCACGTAGGGTGGATACGTACAATCTCGCGGTACGATGGCCCTAAAAATGCTATCGCATCTGAAAAATGTTTTTTGGTCCTCTTAAACTTTGCATTTTTGCTGAGTGTCACCTCTTTAAGGTTGGTTCACACACTTGCGACAGCTTATGACTGAGTGCTTTACAACCTCTTGCGATCTCTTACGACAAGAGAACACACTATTGCCATCTATCGGGTAACTGTTGTAGGAATTCGCGTACCGCCACCGATACGCCAGTTCCCACGTGGTCCGTCAACAACCCGAGTCCAGCCTGGTTCTTTCACAGGAGCGGGATTCCGCTCCCCGTTTATTGGTACATGAAACACAACGCTCAAAACACTCAATCTAAACTGCAAATACACTCGACATTACACAAATATATACAAAAACACGTAAAGCCAAAAAGCCAAACCTAAACACAAATAGGGCCCCCAGGCCTCGTGTGCCGGGATTACCCTAGATCCGGTCGCCACACACTTGCCTGGTCTTGGTAGCGTCGGGAGTCCTAAGAGGCTGTACACCCCCTGGTCCACCGACTATATCTCGATCGATGGGCGAGGAGGTTTCTCCTTGCCCGCCCTGGGGCACCTGCAGCGCCATCCAGTGGCTAGGAGAGCAAGCGGCATGTCGGGAGCCGAATTAAAGATCCCAATCGACCCCGCGGTGACGCGACCATGTGATCGTGTCTGAGGCGTGGCAACTGCATAGCCACCTCGCGGCAATTATGCCAGAGTGGTTTAATGGGTGCCCTCGTGAATGCACGGTGCGCCATATTGTGAAACATTTGTGAATCCCAACTGTTTTTTTTTTTTCGTGCATCATTTTTTATTGGTTTAAAAATCTTTTGACAATATTATAAATGATCATTTCTTACAGATAGTACAGTGCAATTCACTTATAACGATACCACATATAATGTTGTACTGCTCATAATGATCAGTTTCTAGTTCAGATACGATTATCAGTTACAACAATTTAATGTTTGGGTTTTCTCAGTATCCTTATAAGTGGATAGCACTGTATGTAAATTTGATCTCACAAACACGGCAAAACATTTGCCCTAGTGAAATGCAGTTCCAGGACCACCTCAAAGATGGTGAAAGCCTGTATTCTCGTCATAAGAGATGGCAATAACTCGGTCGAAGCAAATGCAAGTGTGGGAAGGAGACCTTAGAGTACCCTCTCGTGACCCTTTGGCCTGATTGGATCACAAACGTGGCACGGGCAAGCGTCGGCACCGTACCGCTCGTCATTGCACGATTCGCCCTCTCCTCGACCCTTTCAAGCACGACGTAACATTGGCGTCGTGCACCAAGCGACACTGCGTAATGCCCCTTCCCCCACAGTCCCTGGAAGTGATCCGCCAGCTGAAGGAAGTGATGCCCATCGAGCGGTCCCAGATGAAGCTGCGCGTGGTGGTGCCCAACGGGAAGAAGGCCCGGCCACTGCTCAAGGCCTTGGCCTCTTCCATCGAGCAGGACGTCATCCAGGGCGCCACCGGGGAGCTCGAGATGGTGAGCGAACCCCGCTGGTGCAGGGTGCAACGCGGCGGTCGTTCTGACTGCGGTGTTCGGATTGCGTCTACGACCGATGCTTTTGGCGTCCCGTTCCGCCTGTGCGTCGAAAATGGTCCCGAAGCAGCGACAGAGGACGTCGCGGAAGCCGGAGGGTCGGTCTGACGCGATCCCGTTGGTCGTTGGTAGAAGTTCCGGCAGAAAGCACGAGCAAATGCGAGCGTTGCCGACCGAAGAACTAAGCATGAACATAACAAAGAGCACCCTACATTTCTAAAGCCGTCGGTATCTCTTGCTTCGCTCTTGAATTATTCGTGCATGCCGAGGCCGATGCTGGGACCGAAGAACATGAAGGCAGATGCGAGCGTGCGAGCTTGCAGGGGAAGCCTCGATCTCTCGTGTCGTCCGCTTTCGATGGCTCGTGGCTAAACCTCTCGGCACGACTCGGTCGCCCGTTTATGCGTTCATGTGAAGTGCGTTCATTACGCGAGGGGAAAAAAAAAAGTCGAAATATTGGTGCCCGTTTTGAAGAGTGTGTTTATTATGCGAGTGCGTTCATTGTGCGAGTAAATACGGTAGTCGTGCGGGACCCTGCAAGGCACAGGTCGATGTGTTTGCCGATGGCCGCGCTTTCGTCCAGGTGTTCCTGACGGACCCCGGCAACTTCCGTGCCGTGGATGAGCTGGTGAGCAAGGAGTCCCGGGGCAAAGGTCAGCTGGAGGTCATCAGCCTCAAGGAAGTCCTGGAAGGTGACGAGCTGCTGGAGTAGCCTCGCACCCCACGCGTGGACCCAGCCGGGGGTCTAATTTCCTTCGGCTGTAAAGGAGTTCTGTCAATCGGTCCGTCGAGTTTGTCTTCAGCCTGCGCACTCGGAAACACGGAGGCCACTCAACGGGTGTTGTGCACCCAGATACGTGGGGTAGTTTTCTGGGGACAGACTCCAATCTTTGTTTTGGGTCTTTTCAGCTGGGGTTTGCTTGCCAGCTTTCGAGTTTAGCTTTTAGGATTTGTCTAGGTCTCTCGGATAAAGTCTTAATGTCACACTCCAGTAAAGTTTTTGTCCGTTCGAATGAATCGGGCGAAAACCCAGTTTGCTGCATCAGGAGTTCTTGGAAGAACACATGCAGGGTTGCAACTTTATCAATAAAATTGGATGTTGAAAATGATGTAAAGTTCGGTGAAAGTAACCTCGGGATTTGTTCCAAGGGTTATGGTGTGTCCCTCGAAAACATAGTTTCCACCACATGAGTTCCCCCAGGACAAAGCTCGGAAAAACTGGGAGCAGTGCTCCCATTTCAGTGTATAGTATAAAAAGGACCACAATTTCAAGGAGATAAAATTCACTGTCCCAGGCTGACACACATTTGTCGGTCTTCCATTAGTTCTGAAAGAAGTCTTTCCTTGCAAGAAGATAATTCTTTGTTTCCTCGGCAAAACAATTTGTTCTTTGGAGTCTGATTTAGACTAAATATATGCTAAGTATGTTTAAGTCATTAAATGTGTTCTGGCAAGCGAGGGAATTTTCTAATGATGAACAATTGATCATTATGGTTTGTATTTGACCCCAAGTGAGGTGCTGTGCCTTTTTAAGAAGCAGACCTTTGGAACAAATAAGGAGTTTCCATATTTTTCCAGCGAGCCGACTTCGATGGTAAACTCCTCGAGTGGCCCTTGCAGTACACATTGCTTCGTCTTGGCTCTAACAGTATGGGCGAACATAATGAGAACACTGACTACAAACAGTAGCTCTGAAAAACATACTCGTGATGGGATATTGGTGATGGTTTCATTGCGATCAACTGCTGCTAGGCATGTCATCTTTTCAACCGAGTAGGGACAGAAGTGAATTATTACTGAGCAATGGCAACATTGTGATGTTTTTTACTCTGGCTGTAGTATTTAGTTAGAAGGTTTTAAGGTTGAGTTTATGTATATACTATGAGATAAAGAGGTTTGTGGCTAAATTACAGCGTGATGTTTGCCTCGGGTGGACTTTTGTGGTGTCTGGCTGTAATGTACTCTGGAATAAGTAAATACACGACGCTGAATTACATTGTATTGTACTATTGGTGAGGAGATTGAACTATAGGGGCCGCAGTTTCATTATCATCATCATCACCACAAACAATCGCTGCGTGGCAAACAGCTCCGACACAAGCACTCGCCTAGCGTACGCTGCATCGTTTCCGCGCTCGCTACATATTTGTTTGTAGTGATATGGTGCGCACTTACTGCGTACTACAGTGCTCAAAGCATGCTTTTGAAACGGGTATATTAAAGGGGCGGTGCAACAATTTGTGGACTTTGGCTAATTAATTGCGGGAATCGATCCCGGCCACATATAAAACGAAGGACCGAAAACTATTCTTTCCTGCTTGCCCTAGTTTTCATTAAAAAAAATAAAAGAAATTGGTATCTCTGGCACCCCTTAACTCAACATTGAAGCGGCACCAGCTTCGCCTGTGACGTCATTCGGAGTGGCGTTGGTTTCCGGTTGGGTTCTTCTGGCTTCCGTTTCCCCAGCGCTCGCCGGCTCGCCAGGCTCGCCGCTCTCCCGCTCTCCCGCCGATTCCCGACCAACATGGCAGCATGGGCGGACGGCCTGAGCGACGTCGAGCGCAAGATGCTTGCGTATAGTAAGTCAGTTGGACTTGTGCGGCGGGCAGTCGACGCGGCGGGCAGTCGAAGTCGAAGTCGAGGTCGAGACACCAGGAACAATAACGATACCATGATACTGCGGACCACGACCAACGCACTCCGTCGAGCGAGGGAAAGACAAAACGTCCGGGTTGCTCGTGTAGCCGCCGTAGGCGCCTCGGGCGTCGACGGATGATGGCGACGGCAGGTTTCGTTGACTTGCGGTAGATGGCGCCACAAATAATTCATACCCTTTTAGCGGCAATATTAGGCTTTTGAAGCGTTTCTGCATGCCTAAACAACAAGATTTTTTAAACTTAACCTTAAATCAAGCTTACAATTGCCTAACACTATCACTTACAAAAACCACTCCGAATGGCGTCACACCACAGGTTCCATTTGCGGCCGCCATGTGGCCCAAGGTTGGGAAAAAAAAGTGTTTTTTATTTTGTGATTACGCAGCGAAATAGAGGTATTTTGGGGTATGGTGGCACTTTTTCTCTTACTTATGCCGAAGTAAACAATATAAAAAATACAAGCTGCACATTCGTTCAGTGTTAAAATCATTGCACCGCCCCTTTAAGCGCGGAGGACTGCAGCTTGTACGCGACGATGCAGACATTGTCCGCCGTCGGCTCTGTTGCAACGCTGCACTCGATGACATGATCGCAGTTGGGCATGTCCATTCTTGCAATGAGACACCACTTGCTTTCGCCGATGTTGTCCATGATTGTCGCGAGAGACAGGGTAACCGAAAAGTGAAGTGCGTGTTTCGTGAATCAGTCAGAAAACATGGACGCCGCTCCGGCCACGCACAATGTAGCACATGCGGCCGACACAACGCGGCTGGCCTGGCACTCACGCGCGTGACCACAGATGCGCTTGTTTTGCCTGCCAAGAGGACTTGGGTAACATTGAACGCAGGAGGGGACTAGAATACTTCTATCTGCGTGCGTTTAGGAAAGAAGATTATATTGCATATTTTTCACGAGCCTCGCGTCACGGTCTTCCAAGGCAGCGAATGCACCAATGCCTGCAGCCGGAGGGCTTGTTTGCCACGCAGAGTTAGTTCCCGACGTGGCCGCTGGGGAGCGCCACTCCTCTATCTCCTCCCCAATAGCATGGATGGTTCAAACCTGGTGTTGGGCAACACATGTGCTAGGTGCATGCATCCATACCAGATGGCGCCACAGCGTCCAGTATAGACACCTCTTGCAAGAGCCGACAGATGGTGCTGCCATGTGCGAGGGCAGCGAAAGGGAAAGAACAAGGGGAAAGAGGAAGATGTGTGCAAGGGAACCGGTTGCTGTGTCCAGTGCAGCTCAGCACCAGCAAGTGTAATAAAAGTTGTTCCCTTGGACTTGCAAAGTTATAAGAACCAAAGTTACAGCTGTTAACACGTAGAACACGACAATGAATAAGGCAAAGTAAGAGAGGACACAGCATATTTTGTCTACCCCTTGTCCGTCTTACTTAGCCATCTTGATCCACTGAAATACTTTCTGGGCTTGCAGGAAGGCCTAACCCCACTCGGGGAGAACTCTCCATAAAAAAAACCTCTCCGCCTGCTATTGCTCAAGGTTGCGATGTGGAAAATAAGATTTTTCTCAAGAAATATACTTTATTTTGGCCCGTAGTATAGATACAAATCAAACACTTTGTTGATGCAAACACAGTAGTACACTCATTCCCTATGAATCACACAGGATGGTTAGGTTACAGAAGTAAGCACTTCGAACTTTGATGGAAAATATTTGCAGGCTTACACTGAAATCCTGTGTTGTGACAGCTTTGGTAATACCACATGAATAGGAGCATGCAGAACTTTTACATGACATTTATAAGCAAAGTACCGGGTGAAACAAGGAGACGGTAGGCTCTTTAAATCGACCGGAAAATTCGGTTTCTTAACTTATTGCGCTACGACTTTGTGCAGTGTTGCCCACAGATGGTGCATTCTTTTTGTAAAATTTGCAAAGAGCGAACTTACCTGAGGAAAAAGTAAAGAAAGAAAAAGGCTTAGCTCCTATGGGAACGCAGCGACGCCACCGGTCTGCAATCAACACGGCGCCGTTTTGCACGATAGACAAGAGATGGCGCAACGAACGCCGCCAACGAACGAGCATACGGGCGCCGAGAGCCAGCCGAGGTATTCCTCAAAGGCTCTTTAGCAGACAATCTTTTCGACTCAAAAGCGGCGCGCGTTCCGCAGGCGGCGACAGTCGCAGAAACAAAAAAGACAGGCGCGGTAACAACAAGGAACTGCAGTTCCTTGTCTGCTAATTATGCCGGCTCTCGGCGTCGTCTGCTCGTTCGTTGGCGGCAGTTGGCGTCGCGACCGCTTGCGCCATCTCTTGTCTACCGTGCAAAACGGCGCCGTGTTGATTGCAGACCGGTGGCGTCGCTGCGTTTCCATAGGAGCTAAGCCTTTTTCTTTCTTTACTTTTTTCTCAGGTAAGTCCGCTCTTTGCAAATTTTACGAAAAAAATGCACCATGTGTGGGCAACGCTGCACAAAGTCGTAGCGCGATAGGTTAAGAAACCGAATTTTCCGGTCGATTTAAAGAGCCTACCGTCTCCTTGTTTCACCCGGTAGATGACATTTTTAGAACCTTTCAGGGTTACATTTCTAGGATTAGTTTGTTGAGAGTTTGTGTAGAATTATTGTGGCTGTTTAGTATATTTAGAAAGAAAAAAAACACAATTTAATAGCACCTTTTAAGGCTCGTTCACACTCTTGCGACCTCTTAAAACTGGGTTCCTTAATACCTCTTACAACCAGAGGACAAACTGGTGCCATCTATTGGGTAGCAGTGTAAACTTGGCGGTCTGGCACATTTTCTATTTCTCTCATGCATTACCCTTTCTTTCTTGGCTCGAAAAACTTTCGTCAACATTATAAATGAGCCTTTCTTATAGGTATTACGCACATTTGACCTCGGAAATCCCGCGAAACTTTCGCTCATGTGAAATGCAGTTCCAGGGTCACCGCGGGTCACGCATAGATGGCGCCAGAATGCCAGTGAGTTCCCTCGTCCTAAGAAATTTTAAGAAGTTTCAACAGATCTCGTCTCTCTCGGTCATACTCGGTTGCAAGAGTGTGAACGGGCCTTTAGCGAAAAATGTTTCTCACAATGCAAAAACCAATGGGAAGTACTTGTAATGTAGCAGTACCTTGTCATATTTAGCTGAATGAAAAGCGCAAGTTTGTCTGCTTCTTGCACAGGGGTTGCCGATGATGTCAGAACGCCAAGCTCTTATTGGCTGATTGAAAAAAAAAAAAATAGTGGGTAGACCTGAAGGCATGTAGCACTAAGGTCTACCCACAGGTGGCGTCCTGACGTCACCGCAACCCCTGTGCAAGAAGCAGACGACTTGCTATCTGCATGGTATGCAAACAGACATTTAATTCCAGCCATTGGTTACATTTTATTGGCTACTTTGTTTTGATATTGTGATGTAAATACACAGAGACTCGAGACCCAGAATGGTATGTTGGAGGTAGTATCGCGCTCTTTGTGACCCTTCTAACTGATGACACACGTACAACTACCCGTAAAATGTGGCGAGATTGTGAGGGATTGCCAGACACTGAGGCAGGGTCAGCTTGCCAGGACAAATCCTAAACTGGCTGCCTGTGTTGCAGCAAACTTCCGACGGTCATTTCTGAATGGTTGCAGAATGGTCCAAATGATCGTCAGCGAGTGAACAAAATCTGATTCCCAAAGAGGAATGGAAATCTCGCTTTTGTGGCGGTTCTTGGAGGTTCAGTGAACCATAAAAAACTGCATAAAAAGCAAACTTGCAAAGCTCACATTGAATACACGTAGATGGGAATAATGCTAATTGGGGTTTGTGGCTGCATTCAGTTACTTCCTTCCAAAACCCTCGGCGCCCGACCCGGGGGTGCTCCAGGAACATTGCTAGAGAAAATAACACAAGCGCACGAAAAAGATTGCCCGCCGCCGCAGTGCCCTCGGGATTTAATTTGAAGTCCGCTGCGTGTGAAGCGGGCGCTTTACCACAGGGCTACGCCGCACCTTTGACGACGCGCTTTATGTACAACATTTGTGGAGCACACACGTGTGCGAGAGTCTCATGCGGTGGCCACTGTTGCCGTGGCATCGCGTTAGAAAATTCTTTGTAATTCTCAATTTAATCAAAGTTGATTGCCGAAATTAATAACTACGGCTAGGTGGCGCAATCCGTTCCCCGATTAAAAGGGTTCGGTCATATCTGTCTATTTAATGCTACCTAGAAGACGAGACCCACACATCACATTAGAGAGTTTTAGGGAACCGTTTTTGTACATCCGGTGCGCGCTGCGGATGTGCGAGTCTTCTGTGGCAACACGTGCGCAGTTCGTACCGGAAGGCCCATCGTACCGCATCAGATGTGCAAAAACGGTTCCCTAAAACTTGCTATTGTTGTTAGAGGACCCTTAGCCACCCCAAGTGGCAAACGCGCCAAAGCTTGGCGAGAGTATGGGGCAAAGCAGCAGACGCTTTCGTCTTGGCGTCGCCATATGCTACGGTCGCACTTGTTGTGACGTGCTCGCGGCGGCGCTGACACGCCTTGCTGTTCATCGCGGAGAGAACAGTGAGGTGTATGCTCGTGTGAACGCGGCAAAGAGAATTCGCCGTCAAGATCCCACGGTGCACGAGTGCGACACCGATGTCCAGCGACTCCGCCGTAACGTGTCGCAGCTATCGCTGTGACTGAACTCGGGACTGCTCATATTTTTTGCCTGGCTTCCGCGAACTTGAATTATACAAATGCACGATTTGAAGTGCAGACTGAAACACCCCCTACAACTACAAGGCTGTTCATGTGACAACCACCATCAAGAGGCAGCATTCAGATCTGTAAGGAGCACATTTTGTGACCACGGTACGGCAACCCGTATTTTCGATTTGTACCTCCATTCGGTCACCTTGTAAAAGAGAGCAGGAAAGGAGGCATTGCAAGGCCAAACTGTAGAGGCAGCCATCTTACGTGGCCGATCTCTCCGGCTGCCAACCGCCGCGCGAATGCGGAAACTTGCAGTTAGTCGGAAGCGCTGTTCTACCCGATGCCTCCGACCTAGCTGCCTCGACTAAGCGGCGCTACAATGTAGATGCTCCTTGAGTCGCTTCTGCCCACAACTGCCAGGTGTACAAACTGGAAGCATGTGCAGGCGAAGTTCAGCCAATCTCATGGGGACAGAAAGTCTAGCTGCGTCGAGAGGTGGATCAGTGCAGGGTGACTCCCGGGCAACCCAGCTCTACCCGCCAGCACTGGAAACCTTCCGCGGCAAGCAGGTCCTGCACGGCAGGGGCACCCGTGTCCCCCGACCCTGCATCGAGAGTGGCACGATCGGGAACGGTTAATTATCGCAGAGTTTTGGGAAAGTGGTCTAGAACGTTCGATACAAGCACTCTGAACCGCTGACCCTAAAACTGAATCTTCCAAATGGTGTCGTGCATTTGAAAAAGTCTTCTTAAAGTGACCATGAAGAGTGGCAGAAGGAACGGTAACTGCACATTTGACGCATTAGCCTCAACAAACTAAGGATCGGGCACGGATGCCTCGAGGAAGCCAAGTCTCTCGGCACGACGTCGACTTCCATCCCGAGGTTCCTGGCCAAGTTGTTCCAACTAGATTCGACTACCTTCGCGGTTTGTGAGGGCCGGGAGCGTACCGACGTGGTAGACGAGCAGGGCACAGCCGCCGCCTCCGGCACCGGTCAGCTTGGCCGAGAAACCTTGGCTGGCAGCCAGCGCCGCCACCTGGTCCAGGCTGGTGTGGCCCACTCCGAGGCAGTTGAGCAGGCACTGGTTCATGCGTACCAGCTCCTGGCATTGCAAGGGGCACAGAGAGTTCAGCTTCAAGCGCTCGCCTCTTGTGCCTATCTGTGATCTCCACTGCATCTTCTCGACGGTGCTTTCTGCACCAAGGAGTTGAAGCTGCAAACCCTCCGTTTTACCAGTGCCAATGCAAAGTATGATGGGTTGTAGAGTTGCGGCGTTTCCTCGGGACAACCAGCGCAAACGAGCTAATTGGTACTGCCATTCTGGTGTGTCTGTCGCCTTGTCACTGAGCCCCCAGGCAGGTTTGGTGGTACCTACGTTCTTGGTCATTCCTATACCCAGTAACATAAAGACTAGTGTAACAAAGTAAAGGGCCATGCTAGTTTCACGCCAGGAGAGGTTCCGATGCATCCCATTTTGCTGATGTGCTCACGAAAAACCACCATGGGTCAATTTACATACCAAGAAGTCCATCAACCTGAAGGCATTTTGCTAACCATGACCAAACGAAGGAGTTGTTGATTGTCTGTTTGTGGTTGTACTCAAGATGGGTTAAAATGGAACATTAAGGTGAACAACAAACCAACTGAGGAACGTGCAAAACTGTCCTTTCCAAAGAATTCTTTCGGCTCTGAAAGTGACAGGGCTACGCGAGTCACTGGCATCTTTGCTGTTGGTGTATGTAGGATGACGGTCTGTACAAAACCGCCTTCCAGAAACGAGCGACGATCGAGCATAAAGCACATTAACCAAAAGGCTGAAGAAAACAATTCAAGAGGCGGGCGCTTTCCTATTGCCGGCACCCTGTGCGACTGCCGAGATCGCCGACCCCTAAGGCCGGTACTGCCGAAAGCTCCGTCTTTCGGAGAACTCACCGTGGCCTGTCTGAAGAGCACTTCTGTAGAAGATTCCGGGTGCTTGAGGAGTTTCCAGCAAGTCTCAGAAATGGCCTCAATGGACTCCAGGACAGGCTTCACAACATCCGGGTACTGGCAACAATGGCACAGTCAAGACTTGCCAGTGAGGACAATGAGGCATTGCTCACGGCTTCTGCGGGCCATTGTAATAATACCTAATAATACCATCGTAATACCTGCTCAAAGTGTGGGTATGCTAACAACAAGCTTTGTTTGTCTTTATGTTTGAGCAAGAAAAGTACTTTTTAGAGAGGGAAGTCTTTCAAATAGTATCGCAGCCACGCTCAGTCTTTTTTTTTTTTTGTGGTAGCACAATCTAACTACAAATCCCGTGGTCCCCCAGTGACATTTGTAGGGACAAGAAATGACGCATATTTGTCGGTGCTGCAATCTTGCCAGGTGTTTGCTCTTGGGAGTCCCTTTTATCTTTGTTCAGATTTCCGTGCCCGTATCGCTTCACTCAAATCAACATCTGTATAAGAGATACCTGATCATGCCTAGTCCTGACAGATGCCACCAAGGTCTTGGTATTCCTGGCCACTTCCGTGTTGATCAGCACCACTTTGTAGCTTGGGATGCTGAAACAGTTGGTCAAGCGTAAGCGGTTAGCTGTAGTAAAAAAACTGTTTCAAGCTGCGTTTTTTTAGTTTTTTTTTCCTGCAGAGGGATTAGAGTTTTGTTGCACTTTTAGAACACTGGATGTAAAAAATGTAGAAGTGTGCAAATATTCGAAATTCAAATAACTTGCCAATAATATTTCCTGTTTTATTTGATTTATATTGCACTAAGTTTTTGAAGTATTCAAGTATTTTTTAATATTAGAAAATTGCAGATGTCTTCATAATTCAAGCTTTGCCACTCCGCACCAGCGCACAAGCTTCACTGCTCTGCACAGGTGCGCTAGGAGAAACGGCTGACCTGTCAGAGTATCTCAGTTGGCTCTATGAGTTTGGAAATTTTGGTAACTACAGTAGGTCATCCTTCTTTGGTAAAAGTTCTACAATCAAATCTCATTAATTCGAACTTGAGGGGGACCGAAAATTCGTTTGAAGATAGCAAAGTTTGAATTACCAGGAGATTCCCCCTATAGAGACGCATGGGATGGGACCTGAATGTTAGTTTGAATTATCCGCAAGTTTGAATTAACAAGATTCCACTGTACCTATACCTATTACTATAAACATGTGCAGTAAGCATCTGCGCGCAAAAGGAAAAGCGGCCGCTTTTCTGTGCACCAAAATCGCTGAAACAGTCCGAGATAGCCAGATTGACACTCCCCCACCTTTTCAATGTCTCCACCACTCTTCCCCCCTTGAAGAGGACTGCTCCGCCTGAAATGCCGCCACCCCCCCCGCCCCCCCTTGTTAAGCACTCAACAGACATCCACTATGTACAGTCACACTTGGCCGGGGAGCACTCTCATTTCTTACACGAAGGGAACTATGCCTCGAAATTTCACACGGTGAAACTGACCTGCTCGGTACACATTCGGCAAAAGTTTAAACTTTTTTTGCGCAGGCGTCGATCTTTCCGGCTCGTTTTACGCGGTCGGATCCGCTTGTGCCACACTTTTCTGGGCCTACTTTTGCACAAACTCAAAGAAGAAACCGCAGTATTCCAGGAGTAGGCCTAGCCAGGGGTGGATTCAGAGGAGGGGGTCTGGATGTCCTGACCCCCCTCTTGATTTCTGCATGTGTAAAAATTTAGGGCGTGGAAACGGGAAAAGGGGGGGGGGGGTCTTAAACATATGATACGCTGACCAACACCTGACCCCCCCCCTCAAGAAATACCTGCGTCCGCCCCTGGGCCTAGCATTGCGAGGCCTACTTTGCACAAACGCAGAGAAGAAACAAAACGGAGTAGGTATATGCTTCACTTGTACGACTGTGGCTATACGAGCGTCCAACGTCGACGACTGAACGAGTGCACCCACCGTAGGTGCAGACGGCGTTATCGATGCCCGAGGGCCGCCCGTGCAGGATGCATTCGGCCTGGAAGGCCCAGGAGCAGACGCGGTCCCGGTCCGAACTGGACAGGGGTCGGTGCACTGCCCCTCGCTGTGCCAGCAGTGCCGCCGCAACGGCCGTCGCGTAGGACGCGGAGGAGCCCAGCCCCGCCCCCACGGGAAGCTCGGAGGTCACTGATAGCCTGATGGGCAGGAATCGCCTGCGCCAATGCCAGAGGGTCGTTCCGCCATCAATATAGATAACTTGTCTATGTTACCGACCTGCAGGAACACAGAGAAGAATTGCAAATAAAAGCAATATTTTCCTCGAAATTTACTTTTGTCCATATTGCCTATATTATGTATCGGTAGGCCGCATAGCACTATGTCATCTAACTTTCTTGCTTGCAAATAGCATTCCTGATTCTGACTGCATCAGCAGGGAAATTTAGAAACCAATGCCTGGTTTAATGCTGCAACATTTACCGTTCAATACCGCACATAAATCCCACAAAGGGCCGCTTTAGGCCTTTTACTTTTGTGTTAAAAATTGTGCAGGAATATTCCGTTCAATACTTAAAGACGTGTCGACTACACAATTATTAAATGCGATCCCCCAAATTTCTTCCGCACTTGCCTGCCCCTGGACGGTTATGAAGGTCATTGAAAATTTGATGTCGGTTGAAATCGAAAGTCATTATTTCTGGACTAATGACTTCACACCCAATTTACTATTCAGTGCAAATTCCAAGGTAGTCTCGGTGTCAGTTGCTGAAAGTAACTCTATGCGTCTGCCTACCCTCGTCCGTGTGCCAAGGAGGTGCCGACGTAGAGGAAGAGGAAGGCGAGCTTGGCTTGGTCCGTCGGCACTTTCGAGCCCGTTTTGAGTTTGAAGAGGTCAGCGAGCTTTGGCACCAGTGCCTCCGAGCGGACAACATTGTCCCTGCAATCTGCAAGCATTGAGTCATTGCTTGCAGAACATTTCAGATTCGCCACTTGAGCACTGCATGGCCACCGCAGCTTTTGTGCTATTAACAGCCCCTTCACACATTTGCCTTTGCTTAGGACCGGGTCCTTGTGATCTCCTGCAATGAGTAAAATCACTGGCAAGCTGGCGCCATTTATGAGCTGACCTTGCAACTGCATTTCAGTAGATCAAATGTCTATGCTATCTATAACATTGTCAAGAACTTCTCAAGCTAAAAAAAAAAAAAAGAAAGGAAGTATATGGAAATTGCAAGTGTTTCAAGGCTACTTGATACGTGGAGGCAGTCTATTCTCTCATCGTAAGAGATTTAAAGAAGTTTTAAGGCACACGGTCCTAAGCAGTCCTAAATGTGTCAACTAGTCTTAACCCCGTTTTGGACAAGGGGTTCATATCACAAGAGCGAATGACGTTTTAGCGAACACCGACATTTGAGCGAATCGACGTTTTAGCAAATAACAGGGGCACGCGTTAACCCATCCGCCACGCTGCGCTTACGCCGCTTCGCGGCGACAGTCTGCGGCGGCTCATTACAAAAATGTGAACCCATTTGACCCATCCGAAAATGCCGCTTCGCGGCGTCCGACTATTCACTAAAGTGTCATTCGTAAAACGTGGGCGTTTGCTCAAACGTCATTCGTTCAAGTGAGTGCCTCCCTTGGACAAGCCTGGCTCAACAACGTGGAGCCATCCCTAACCTGTTTGAGACAAGTATAGCTTGTCTGCTTTCCCCGGTTCACGCACTCTACCGTTTTGGACGAACCTGGCTCGGCTCATGGCTTAGTTCGTGCTTGTGCCAACAAACATCACTGAAATTTAAAAAAAAAAAAATTTCTCCCATTTTTTTTATGGTTAGAAATCTGATTAAGGGGTTAACCAGCCCTTTCATTAGCTGCCACCCCAGTATAAGGGCTCACTGTCTCCCATGCTTGTGGCCAGAAAATTTTACAGCAAGTCTGGTAAAATGTAGTAGCAGCCGTGTTTAGTGAAGTTAGTTTTATGTGAAACGTCAATTCCTCAAACGCCTGTAGTTATGGTAGAAGAATACTCTAAGTTTGCTGAACTCTATGAAGGGTGTCCCAAATAGACCTTTGGTTGTAAAACGAGCCGGAAAAATTGGCGCCTGCACATAGAAAGCTCAATCTTTAACGAAAACTGCACCCAGCAGGTCAGTTTTACCGTGTCAAATTTCAAGGCGCAGTTCTCGTCCCTTAAAAGACTACCTAGCTACCAACGCTATTTACCTGTGGTGCCATCTGCCGATAGGTGCAGCAAGTAGACAACAGAGTGCGTTGTCCACTCACTGCACCTATCGGTAGATGGCACCACAAGTAAATAGCAACGCTAATTCTGTCGTCTGTGAGCTTCGCAGACAACAGGGCGGGCGTGTGCCCGGTCTTGATTTTTGCAAGTTCCTTGCTGTCATTATTTGCAGGAAGAGAAGCGCACCTTGAAAATTTACTCTGTAAAACTGACCTGCTTAGTGCACATTCGGTGAAAGTTTGAGCTTTTTATGTACAGACGCCAGTTTTTCCGGCTCGCTTTACAGAGGAAGGTTTGCTTGGGACACCCTGTACATATTTTGTGGGTCATTTTGATTATTTCTTCCTGGCCTCTTAAGAGCAAATAGTCGGAAGTGTGCAGATTAACAAAGTCTTCGCTCGAATGGCAAGAAAGATTAGAAAGCCGGCAAACAACAAAAATTGGTGGAGCCAGAATTCAAACTTGGAAGTCCTCAATACCCGGAGTTCAAACGCTGGCTCCATCAAATTTTGTTTCGGCTTTCTAAGCTTGATTTCTATTCGACCACATAACAATAATCATCATCATCATCAAGTTTGATGGAGTTTGATCGGGAAAAAAAGGGAAAAAAGCTGCAGTTTAATTATCCACATATTTAAACTACTCCATATTTTTACTATTATAGAGGGGTCCCACCAAGAAAAAAAGCCTTCCTTCTGTTTCCTCCTTCCTGACACCAAAAGGGAGAGGAGGACATCCATAAGGAGCCCGAGTCGAACAAAGGCGGCTAAGGCCTGCCCCACTTTTGCGAGGGGTTTCCTGCCACCAGATTGGAGGAAGTGACGCAAGAGGAAAGGTCGGTCGCCCGAGGTGGCACGTCCGAGGCCGCGCTCCGGTTCGCGGCTGACGCACGCTGCGGTTTCCTCGTTTTACCAACGGGGTTTGGGAAAAATAGACAGAGATAAGAATGTACAGACCTTTGTCCTGCTGTTTTCTGTGTGTCGAGTAGGGGGAGGAGGTGTCATATATACATATTAGAGACCTTTTAGAATTTACGCAGGCTTCAAATTTAGAGATTGCTAAACTTTTCACACGGAAAGAATAAAAACACAGAAAACATACGAGGGACAGACACAGTTCTTTCATGTGTGTGTCTGTGTATGAAAGAACTGTGTGTGTTTGTCCCTCGTATATTTTCTGTGTTTTTATTCTTTCCGTGTGAACTGTACTCCATCCAACGCGCTCTGCTACGTGTACCTAATTGCTAAACTTGTGAAGGAGTGTGACAACTAGCTAGTGCACTTGTGGAGAAAAAATTGAGTTCATCTACACTCGTATTCAACTCGAGAACCTCAACAAAAAACTCTGGCTTTTCGCTGAGCATTACTAATTTCTTCCTTTATCTAGTGAATATATATGTAGGTAGAGATGGGCAGTATTTCAAATACAAGTATTTGAAATACGTATTTCAAATACTTTGTGTACTTTGCATTTGTATTTAATTACAAATTGGGTAATGTATTTGACCTGTGTATTTAAATACTAAAACGTGGGTATTTCAAATACAATTGTAATTAAATACAATTTTGTGGGCGAAAATACATCCCTCAAATTTATTGTCACTGTCCAGAGCAGGAAGAAAACTACGTTCTGCACCGAATACAGTGTCTCTCAATCAAACACAAGCGTTTAGTACTTTGTGATTACGGTGCTAGTCCAGGGCAAGAATAGTGATGAAATGGACGTTCACAGGCAGACTGGTTAAATAAGTGCCTGTGACAACTTGTGATGCTTTCCAGCCTGATTTCCATCCATATTTTTGCCTGGAACATTCTAAATGCGCGGGTCGTCCAGATTTTTGTAACTGGTGCAAGTTGCAACAATAAAAAAATCTCTAGCTAATGCTGCGCGTCTTGGTCGTCTCGGTTGTTTGTTGGTCTATACCAGGGGTGGCCAGGCTGACCCGGCCTAAGAGCCGCAAACAAAACCACGAAACTTCCAAGAACCGCGGGGGGGGGGGCTTTCGTTTAGAGCATTATACGAAACTCGAACTACGCACAATCCACCCGAGTCAAAAGCAGTCCAACTGTACGTAAGGTAGCAGTAGCACAGGACTACCAAGCCGCAACCTGTCCTTCGATTTAAAACGCGTTTAATTTCCCTATTTGGGGAAGTGCTCGTGTGACCGGGAGGTTGGCGGGGGGGGGGGGGGGGGGGGGGTGTAGGGGAGGGAGTTGCGAGCCGCACTTTAACACATGAAGAGCCGCATGCGGCTCGCGAGCCGCAGCTTGGCCACCCCTGGTCTATACCAAAATGTAATCGACAAAAAAAAAAGCTGCTTGAAGCTCTGTACTTTTTTCACCTATTACGTCGCAGCTGATTACAGTTTTTTTTTTGTGATTATATTTCTATTACGTTACTAGAGCCCCGCACACTAACTCCCGAGCGTGCGATGCAAAATTAAAATGAGGTACCCAGAAACTCGTTGCAGGTGCCCTGAGGTCGCTGACACAAATTTTGAGGAATGTATTTGGAAAAGTATTTGGAGGAGACCAAATACATTTGGTTGTATTTGTATCTTGTACTTAAATGTTTTTTTGAAAATGTAATTAGATTTGTAATTAAATACATTTTTGACGAAGTATTTTGTATTTGTATTTTGATACATATTTGCATGTATTTTGCCCATCCCTGGCTATATGTTATATTACCAAAACTTATACGTTTCAAATGCCAAAAGCATTGCTTCTTCCCCTGACAATCAAATCTTGCAAGAACTACTTTGCTTAGCATGTAAACAATGTGTAAAACCCTTTTTTTTTTTATTTGACGCATATAGTGGTGGTATAGTCAATCAACACTTTCTTTTGAGGTAGCTAGGAGGGGAGGGGGGTCTGGGTTATTCTGTATTCTTGGGCAGCTTTTTTTGTGTTAAGTTACATTACAGGGCTTACATTGCGCAGGCTGACAGACAGTAGTATGTAAAGTAGGAAAGGGTGTGGCATACTCCATGGCAATGCCACGATTCATGGCACTACTGCACCGGACAGCACATTTGTGTGCACTGCTAAAACTGACAATGTCGATGGTGTGGAATGCACACTGCAAAAGCACCGTGGAAGCTCCCCCCGTAATGAGAGCAGTGCAACGGATAAGCGGGAGGAATTTGCATTACCTTCCTCGGACACAGAAAGTTGGGTGAATTGTTCGGTGGACCAGGACTCGACATACTTCAAGTCAAGGAGCTCGAGCACCACACAGGACTCTTCCGGACTCGCTGTGACGTACGTCCTCAGGTCAATGCTGGCCGCCACTGCAGCCTGCACGTGGGAACCGTAACTGGGGTTCGAGCTCACGGCTATCGGAGGCTGAACAGACGATGCTCTCTTTGAGCCCCAATTAACCGAGAAGTATTGGGCGTTACTCCGCTTTTGTGCGTGCTTGAAAAACGGTACCGATCAGATGCCTCCTCTTCCACGAAGGTCAGGACCTACGCAATACAGCCATTCAGGGAGAGAACATAAATGGACGGACAGACTATGGTGGCCATAAGCTTGGGAGTCATGTCTGTCTGTCCATTTACGTTCCCCCTTAAATGTACCTACAGTATGTATCATTCCAGTGACTTTGGGGAAATGGTGCATCTGTATTGAGTGTTCCTACTTGTCTCTTGGAATCCAACAATTACTATGTAGCAACAGATTTTTGTATCTGGCACAGAACGGTTCGTTGAGTCAAATTAAATAAGTGGCAAAGTCTGGAGGACTCTATGTTTTCCAGATATGAAGAATGCAAGACATATTTTATATTTCCAGATAAGAACAGATATGTTGTGCGAGTTACTATTGTTTACTCCTTTTGTGTGTGTGTATTTTATATCATTTACATAATTTAAGTTTAGGAAATATGAATATTTGTACATGGGTGCCGTGCAATTAAAGAAACTAGTTTATTGTAATGACTTCTCGTGTCGACTGCATACTAAATAAAATTAACTCCGCTGGAGCCGCGTTTTACCGACAGATTTGGTAAGATTCTTTGCAGAGTACACAAGCACTCTGCAAGCATACACTTGCAGAGTACACGCCTGTCGGGCAGGTAAACCAAAACGCCAAAGGAAAAGCGCGAGCTAGCAGACGCTGTAAAACTTGTCGTTCCAGAAAGCAGACGAGGAAGAGAAAACATTTCTGCTGCCGATGTACCGTACGAACGCGTGCCGGAAGTTTGAGACAGCGCAGCTATTTTCGTTGGTTTTTCTTTAAGACGGATTTATCGCCAGCATCGCCGCACAAGCTGACAGTGGTACAGGAACAATGGGACGGGGACAGCCGCGGCCAACGGCGTCGGAAGGCGAAAAACCACAACAAAAATCGGCCATTGTCTCACCTTGCCGTAGACAACAGCATGCTCGCCGTGTAGGATAGTTTTTCCTGGAGCAGATACCTTGCACAGGCTTGTGCCGTTCATGCTAGCAGACGATAACACGGCAACCTTGACCACACGTTGAATTTCGCTTTCTCTTTCCTCAAAAACGTTTACCACAATGTGTCTAGACGTGCTCTCCAAATTCGCTAAAACAAAAACGTAATAAGTGCGCCTTTTTAGTTTATTTATAAACTAAAAGTTATTGAGTTTATTTTATTTCTATAAAGGTTCTTATAGTTTAATATTTATTTTTTTAGTTTGCGTTTTATGTGAGAAAGTACGGGGGCCTGCGTGGGCTGTGCGAACTTGTCGGCTTCGCCTACGAACGCTGGGCACCACTTGCTTGTAAATTTTTTTGGTTTTGTTTCGGTGCCGCGACTTGAGTGCCCGCTTTTTCCTCGAGTTGTGCGTTTGTCGAGCAGCACGTTGGCCAAAACTTTTTTTCCGTTCAAAACCTGAGGACTATCGGTGAAAGACGCCCTCCATCGCAAGCAGCGACTATTGAAAGTAAGCACATCTACCTAAAGCGTGTTTGCATCCAGCTTCGCGTTTTTGATAGCCGCAAATGCACACATGTAACGAAAAGCAAAACCAAGTTCGGCGAAACCTGCTTCTTTTTTTTCCCTTGTTTTTGACTACTCTAGTTCTTTGCCCTTATCGTTGCTAATAATACATCCGTGGGACATTATTGCAGTTATTTTGATCTTATCTGTTGACATTTGAACAGCACTTCCGCGGGTTGTTGGCTATAACCTCAAGCATTATATTGTGATTTGTTTTTTTTTCTCGCTCTCAAACAATCGGGTGCGTTGGATCGCATCCGCTCTCGGTCGCTTGACCTTGGCTGTGAAACTTTGTTACCTCGCTACGACTGGACGATCGCGTAATGCCTATTTGGAGGATCGATCGTCGCGCGCTTCTCCATAATTTTTTTCGCACACGGGTTTGTCATGTTTATTGAGCATGACAAAAACCCCGAGACTGCGGGTAAAACTACCAACTCGCCCAAACAACCACTCTTCTTGGTAAAAACTGAAAACGCCACATACACAAGGTCGTTTGTGGTTTGCGGTGCCTATTTAAGCACTTTCCGAAAAATAAATTATTCAGTATATACACGTGTCGTTTGTACTACGTACTTGGTTATTTAACACCTATATTTTTGTATCTTTGATTTGGCAAGTTGTGCATCGATATTAACTGCAAGATTTCGATCTCTTATTTCTTAAATCGGTAGGAATGTATTTTAATAATAATAAAAATGTTTATTTTCCGTCAAAAGAAGGAATGACGCAAGGAGACCGAAGAAAAGAGTTACGATGCAGGTTGACAAGCCCTTGTCTAGAACCACTAAATGAGCTACGCTTATTTACTACATAATTTATTTAATTGCTGAACAATGTAAATAATTTTTTAATTATTAATTAATTTAAAATACTGTTTTACTAAATAAGCGTAGTGGCTCTACCCTCGGCTTTCAAGTTTGAACGCTAAAACATTGATTTACAGATTTCTCAGGATGAAAAAAATAAAAGACAAGAAGAATCTAAGCAAACTGATAAACAACAGGTTTAAAAAGCATGAACAAACCAAGGACAAGGAAGGACAACTGGACAGGCACGCACTCTCAACTAATTTTGTTAGAAGTTAGCATCACATATATACACACGCTCCTCTGCTTGACCCGTATCACAACCAGTCGCCCCTCCTACAAACAGCCATCCAGAAACATCACTTAATTTTGAAGAAAATAGAGATAGTGCACTAACACAAATTTTCCCGCAGCTGAATGATATCTCGTATACGACATTCGTGACACATTCAGTATATTGCACTGTAGGTTTCTTAGAACAAAGTGCTTTTTTCTGCCTTGTCAGCATCGGACAGATTTGGGACAACTGGGCCAAACCTAAGTTTTAATGAACCTCTAAATTTCTGAACCAAAACAAGCCATGGGTACATTTTTTGGCGTTCTACGGCTCTTTGTCTTTGTGTGTTGCATGCATCCTGATCATGAATCATATGGATCTATTCACCCTGCTGATTGGTCGTCTGCAGCTGGGAACGTGGGCGACCTTGAACTGGGAGGATGTCGTTTGACGCTGAGAGGAGCAGCACCAATGGCAACGAGAGTCCCGAACTCATAGAAGACGATTCTCCGTGGACAGCACCATCAGGGTATGTTGATCTTCGAGTCTTTATTTTTAATGCGATGGCGTTAAGGAGCTTGTGGTGCGTTGGCCTTAGAGGCGTGCCAGAAAAGTCAGCGTGATGCGAAAATCCTGATTGGTCATAAGGGTCATGACGTCACAGCCACATGACCTAGGCTTGTCTATCTGGACGAGTGTACAGTTTCCATCCGTCGCGGAGCAGCGGTAAGTTATCGTCCGTCGCCGAGTCTGCCCAGTAGCGCTGCGATCCTGCTGTCATCGTTCGTCTATGAAGAATGCGTACCTTGCCGCGGGGCCGCTGCTGTTAGGCCGCCCTTGGAGAACACGTGTGCGATGGATTCAGGGCAGTCTACCAGTGCGGGGCATTCTTTTGAGTCATTGTTTTCTCCGAATGCGGATGTCACATCTACGTATGCTCCTGCTCGGTGACAGGGCCAGCCGTGCAAGACTGAAGGCTGAGACGAAGGCTAGGCGTGCACAGGCGATCTGTCACAAGCGGGCCGAGGATTCGATAACGCTATCGCATTTCACTCTTGAAGGCGAAGCTTAAGCGTCCTCCGACTTTTATTGGTCGGTTTGCAAAACGGACATGGTACAGTCAAACAGCATGTGCCCCCCAAAATTTAGAACATTCTTTTTCACCGCAAAACTAAATGACGCATCGCTGAACGCCCGTTCTCTTCCTAAATGTAGTTTGAGAATGAAATTTCACCTTATTAAAAAGTTATAAATGATTTCTGAAAATTTTAAAGGAAAAATGGGTTCCATTCTTGGTATGGCGTCATTCAGCTTCGTGTGTTCAAGGACTCCGTCAGCCGCCATTTTCATCTGATTCTAACCGCTAGAGCTACATCCGGGCAGAGAACAAGCTTTCGGCGGTGCATGTTTATTTTTCTGGCAAAAAGATATGCCCGCCCTGTGCAGTGTTTTTAGACTTGTAAGCTGTATTATGAGATATTTAACCGAAGAACTTCAGCTTGGTCACCCTTTAAGAAGCTTTGCTAGGCATCGATGCAGTGCTTTGCAATGTCTCCAGCAAATGCCAAGAATTCAATGTGTGACGATGCTGGCAGAATTATTTAAAAAGGATTGGGGTCCCATAGAGCATACAGTTCAGGTGGCCTTTTGGTGACAACTGTGTGCAGTGTGCTCAACTGTTAAATATAATGCAGGAGCGGTTGCGGGCGTTATCACCACCTCATAACGATAAAAGCGATGATGCTACAGAGAATGAAGATGCTCTTCCCAAGACTGTTGCCACTCCCCCATGCAAGTTGTATAAACTCTGGCCTCTTTTACGCCTGTTGGCCTTGCATTAAATTTTTTTTGTCACCCAGTTTAGTGTTTGCTTATGTACTGCATTGATGTTAACATTTTTTATGAGACCATGCGGGCCACAGAAGGTTATTTATATTCGCCCTATTAAAAGCATGCTATCAATGTACAACATTCTCTTATAAAAGCAAACTTAATGCAAACATTAACAAGAAAAGTCAACAGACAATGTTTCTTTTTATGTTATCGCATAAGCAAGCACTGCTCATTGTGTCCATACTTAGAGTATGACACTAGAAAAGAACAGCGACATGAAGTGCCAGCCTGCTAGCAAATGATGCAGACTAGGGATGCCGCTAACCACCCTAGGTTCAAATTCGAAATGTTTCGATATTTTTTAACCGAACTGATGTTCGAAATCGAAAGGTTTCGATATTTTCGACCATACGGGAGGTTCGAATTCGAAAAATTCGCAACTTTCGAAAATCGTGGAGTTTCGAATTCAAAGAGTTCGAAGCTTTCACTGTTTCTAAATGTTTGGGTTCAATTATTCCGAATATTTTTTTCTCGAGGTTTGAGAAATTCGAAGATTTTGAACTTTCTAAACTTAAAATTCGAGAGATTCAAAAGTTTCGAATTTCTTTGGATCTTAAATTCGAAAAATTCTAACGTTTCAAATTCTTATATACATAAAGTTCGATAAATTTGAAGATTTAGAATTTCCTTCTACATAAAGTTAAAAAAGTTCGAAGGTTTCGATTCTTTTTTAGGGCTAAATTCGAAAAACAACTTCGAAGGTTTTGAATTTCTTTCAAGTTCAAGTGCGCAAAGTTCGAAGTCCGGTTTTCATGTTCCGCCACAGTTTCAGTTTCAAATAACACTTTCATGCCTCACTGGTTTTCACGAAATCAGGTTTAGAAAAGTTTGGGTGTGATATCTAGGCTCTGCAAAGTTGGTCAGGCAATTAAATGAGACGACGAGTGTCCCGGATGCGCTGGAATATGTGCCAGTGCAAAGTGACGTGTGACCATAGATCAGTAATTGTGACCGCCAGCCCGGGGGGTCATTAACGTGCATCACGAAGTAGTGATCACACGAACGCACTGTTTGACGATACTCAATCTTCCCTCACGAGTTAATTTATTTCTCAACTTGAAAAAACAATAAATACATTATTTTGTATTCTGCAGATGGTAATGATATGTATACTGTCTGTGGTGTTAATTTAAATGCGATACCTCAAACAATTTAGACGAAAAAAATTACCAAGTGTAGGGCCCGTAGATATATGTTTGGATATTTCTTCGAAACTCGTCTTGAACAACAATAATCAGATCTTAAGACGACACTTACCTAGGCTATTCGCGACTCCAACTATAGGTGGCGCCACTCATTTTCCAAGATGGCGGGTTTACTGAGGGTCAGAGATGCGTGCTGCTGTTGAGCCTGTCTAGTGTTCTGGCTTCACTGACACCTCTTTAACCTGAAAACAAGAACGGTGTTTAGCGTATTATATACGGAAGGATGCGCGTTTTAATTCTGGAGCGAATCCGAAACTTACCTCTATTTTGGATTTAATTTCTCGATATAGGTCGTACTTTCCGATTCTTTCATGACTCAAGATGTGTCTCACTACGTAATTATTTACTTAGAAAAGTTGTTCGCGGAAACTTTATTTTGTGACATACTGTTCGATTCAGGCTGATATTTGTAGTTGTTGAAAAAATCAGTGCTCATATCTGTGCGTTCTCGCTGCCTTTTTCTCGTTCAGATAATTGTCATGGAAAATAATGAAAATTATCCCAGCACAAGAACTAGAATAATTATAATTTTTACAATATGTCCACCAAACGCATAAACTAATAAATGCTGCTCTCACTGCAACAACACAAAGACGGAATCCGAGTCAGACAGCTGAAGTGTGTGTGTGTGTTTATAGCACCGCGTGACGCGTAGGACTTTGTTACATCCAGTGTTTGACTGTTTGTCTATCTTGATAACTATGTCAGAGTTTTTCATATGCTAAAAAGAAAACAGAATTATACCTTTCTGGAAAGACTATTATGGTTAAATAGCGTATTCTCGTGATCTTGGCATTAATTGGAGGCATACGTTGCGGCGGTTTGTATTAATATTAATAATATTAAAATTCACATATTTGAATAAGTAATTCTTCAAGCTCTAATATAATTTGTTGCTTATGATCTAATTTTAAACGTGCAAAGAAATATGGCAATGAAAACTGTGCTAATTATCATCACTGGTTCCAATTGCTGCATTTTAATTACCAATAAAATAAAAAAGTCTAAAATCAATTAAAACATTCTAGCTAATGGGAGAAATCCATGTAAAATTACATTAATTGTGGGTAAAGTATATTGTGCTGTCAAAGTCGTGACTTTTGACAATCGGCGAAACGTCCAAAGTCGCCGCCAATATACTTCCAAACCAAATACCCAAAAGTAAAAAAAAAAGGCTTTTTTTAATTACTAGTTTTTTTATAACATTTATTTACTTTTGTATTTGCTCGCCGTCGTTTTGCCAATCTCAGCCTTTCCAGTTCAAAGGAACGCCTACCTCTTTGCACGTCTGCTCACTGCAGCACGTTTCGTTGGTGTTGGAAGCCGGTGAAACAGTAGTGAGTTTTAATATTGCGTATACGAGCGAACTCAAGCCCTGCGTGTTTGCGTTAGATTTGCGTGTTCCACACTGCGCGTGCGCGGAGCCCGGAATAGCGGTTTTGGATGGCGCATGGCGATGAGGCGCACACAAAACGTGGGGCACGCAACTCTAACGCAAATGCACACCGCTTGCGTTTGCTTCTCTGCCAATACTAAAACTCTCCAGTAAGGTACAATCCCATACCGGCTGCAGCACTATACGTTGGGACAGTGAAGAGTGTTGTTTGCATTCGGAAACAACATTTCGCGAGCCATGATTGCGAGCAGTTCCGCCATGCCCGCTGAGCAGGAGAATCGGGGGACCCTCTCTAGAATGCTTCCCGTTTCCGCCGCGGGAGGGCGAGCGTCGAGCTGGAGACGCGAATACATAGATCATTCTTACAAAAAGTTTAACATCTCTACCATAAATAGCTTCAGCTGTAGCGCGCTTCAAATATGGCACAAACGACAATTGTCAAAAACCCGTCGTCCTTCCTTGCTCTTTCGGGAATCTATTTCTTTAAAACCAAGCATGCCAGATGATTGAAATAAACGGCATTGTCTTTTGCAAGGAATGCGGCGAAATGAAACCGCCCGCCGTCTTTCGAAGTTCGACGAACTTTTGACTTTTCAGGAATCGAAAGTTCGACAATTTTCAAATTCTTTAGATTAATAAGTTCGAAAATTATCACATTTATTAGTGTAGGAAGTTCGAAAAGCTTTGAATTTTTTAGTGGAAGAAGTTTGAAAGTTCGAAAAGCTTTGAATTTTTTAGTTGAAGAAATTTGAAAGTTCGAAAATCATAGAATTTTTTAGTCTATCAAGTTCGAAAGTTTGACAAGCATAAAATTTTGCAGCTTAGTAAGTTCGAAATTTTGAAAAGCGTCAAACTTCTTAGTTTAATATGTTTAAAAATTCGACTTCCGTCGAATTTCTTGAACATATTAAACTTTCTGCTTTCGAACCGCTTGATTCGACCATTGAACCTTTTATACACTTTTAGATGGGTTGTCATGTAGCTATAAAAAGGAACGCAAAGATCTAATTTGTGTCTAGCTAGCTGGGGTGCCATTTTTTTTTTTTGGAACACCTATTTTTTTTTAAGATCAAATTTACCTCTAATCCTCTTTAGAATAAAACGGAAATGCTGATTGTTAATAATGCCCGTAAACTGACATGTTTTTATTGATGGCTATGTATTATGGGGACAAAGGCTCAAAATATTTTTTGACGTTTGCACTCCACTGATCTGTTAAACAGTGAATGCAGTTAATGTACCGTTCAAATATGCGAGCCACTATTTTTTTTTCTTCTTACATAATGTGTGCTTGGTGCACTCGACTCGGGTACTCAGTATCTCTTTCTGTACCGAGCCTCTTCAAAGCAGATTCCAATGAGATAAGCCAGTCTTTCACGAA
Organism: Ixodes scapularis; assembly: GCF_016920785.2. NCBI lineage: Eukaryota > Metazoa > Arthropoda > Arachnida > Ixodida > Ixodidae > Ixodes > Ixodes scapularis. The sequence continues at coordinate 23,193,671 of NW_024609846.1, forward strand.
GAAGCAATTGACCTTGGCCACCCACCGCCCACATCAGTGTAGCTTCCTTTTGTTTACTAATCTCTCTTCGTGGAAATTGTAAGGAAATATGCTATTGTAGATAGAGAGGTTATCGTTTGAATGTTTCGGTGGGCAGCGTTGTCCATTTTTCTTCTCCCATCTCGGTGCTCTTACCGGTCGAAAGACCTAGCATTTACGGTGGGAAATTATTGGGAGATTCAGGGAAAACGTGCAACATGTTCTTTCTGTCCCGTGTATTCGCCGATGTGTTCCAATGTGTTGGGTCTGTTTATCTCTGTGGGGTTTGGAAAACCAGTGGAAGCTCCAGTGAGCATCTTGTCGTGATCTTTGGAGCATGGCAAGGTTTGCACCATTATTAATTGGCTTTTTTCTTTTATAGCATGAAATGCTTTTTAACGCTACCCCCAATCCCAAGATTTTGTCCGTTTGTCCATGCATTTTCGCCTAATTTTAGCGAGGAATGTGCTGTCACCCGACGTCACGTGACCCAGTTTCCCCGCTAAATGTTGCGGGAAAATTCACATCTTGCGGCCAAAATATTAAGTGACTTTCCCCGCGAAATTTTGCGAGAAATTCACGTCAGGTGACCTATTCACCAAGTCAGTTATCCACTAAACTTAGCGGGAAAATTCACGTCTTGTGAACTAGGCACCAATCCAGTTTCCCCGCTAATTTTAGCGGGGGCTATCAACCTCACTTGGGAGGGACCTATACAACCATTCAGTCTCCCCTAGCCCCGTATAGCATTTCATGCATTGGAGCACTTTGGTGGTAAAGGTCGTTGTCAATTCTTTTGAGAGAATTTCGTTGGAATTATGCTATGTATCATTCACCTTTTGATTCTCTTGGGCATATTAGTGAAGGAACGCTGAACATTTTAGAGCAGTGCCACAGGGAAAAAGATACTTAGAAAGAGGTTGGCAGATACTATGTGCACCTGTATTTATTTTCAATCAAAGCCTTTTACATTCTCTTAAAAGAGCGAACAAAAAACGTCAGAAAGATTGGAAAAACAGTTTAAAATAAATTATGCCAAATATGGGTGAAGTTTAAAATTGTCATGCTGCCCTTATCTAAATTAAAAAAAGAAAAGAGGCAGAGGGCAGCAGTGTTATGAGACATATTGAAATATGTCTGAGCATAATGTAAAGTGGCATTGCTCTGTGGTATCCTCTTATATGTCATCAATCTGAAAACACGATGGTTGCTTAAAAGAAACACATGTTAGTGGTCAAAATTAAATATGCTCACATGGTGGCGCAAGCTGACATCCTACTCGAAGGGTTGCCCTACACTCAAGCTGATGTGCAAAACAGCATCCAAGGCCTGAATGTAAGCAATTACAGCGATTGAGAAAGATATATGTATCATTTGTAACAGGAAAACGGTCTTTCCATCTCCATTATGCAATAACAAAAAAAAAGCCTATAAAAAGGAATGTTTTTGTGATGCGTGACAGCTTGCAGCTACTTGGCAGTTGGAGGAAAAAGAGCTCCAATAGCAAACAGACATTCCTGGCAGATGCACTATTATGACATATGAAGTGTGCAATAGAATAAGATGAGGGACACGGGGTGTCTTGGCTTGTTAAATCTTTCTTGCCTCTACTTCCGTGGTGCGGTCTTTTTTTTTTTTATTAACTTATCTGCTTGAGGTGCTTAATGTGTAGCTGATTAGTAGGCAACCTACTGCCATCAGGTTTCCGGATTAAAGTTCTTGAGCACTATGAAACCCCTGTCAGGGTTTCAGATATATTTACCTACCTTTCTATGTTTTGTTCAAACATGCGTTTGGGAATGGAATTCATTGTTTTATGTACCTCCCTTCATAATGTGTCTAAAAGAGCAGCATACCTTGGTAAAATAAATAATAATAAAAAAAGTTGCGTTATAATGATTTATTTTTTTTCTCTCTTTCATTGTAATTCAGCTTTCTCTTTTACTATTTGATATATAACACACATTTTCATGTACACCTCAATTAACTTTTACCATATTTTATTTTTTGTTAGTGACTATTTATATTGTGCATGCTCAATTTATGCCACAAAGTTCTTAAAATAGACTTGTGTAAAAAAGAAAATTGTTACATAAAGAGCATGACTTTAATTGGATCTGTGGCACATTCTATTACATAAGGGTTTGGGAGTTTAATGTTTCTAATTTTTTAAATGTGTGGTCACTGTGTAGATTAACTGGAATGAATCTGGGTGAATAGCCTTGTTGGGAGAAAAGTGAAGAATGACAAGCAGTGGGAAGGGTGCAGACAAAGCGATGCAAATCATGTTGTTTCTGATATGTATCATATATTTGTGCCCCCCCCTGTCCCTCAAGCCATAAAGGCATGTTGGTGATAAGTAGGGTATTGTGTTTTTGGTAAATAAAGATACCATAGAATACCGCACATCCGCCCATCCCACATTAAGCGCCCATTACCAAATTTGTAAGATCTGAGAAAATACGCACAGTACATTGGTATGTAAAATTGATGACCGGACAAGCGCCCATCCCCCATTTTTTTGCGATTATCTCCAAAGTTTGAGTGTGCGCTTGCCCGCTATTTTACGGTAAACCCCGAAAATTAACCCCCGAGTCAGTTTTATCCAAATCGGAGAAAACCGGTAAACCCCGAAATAAACATTTTTAGTGAAAAACCCGAGACTGAGGTATTGACAGACAACAACTTGTCGTCGTCTGTCAATACCTCAGTCTCGGGTTCTCCACAAAAAACGTGTGATATACACCAGCTCACTTGTGCCCTTACGTTCTGTCCCAAAATAAACCCCGATTCCGATCTGACTTTGAAGGAAAAGGAAACTCGAGCTTCAAAGGAAGTATTTTTTATGTACAGCTTTATCTCCAGTTGAGCCGAAGCACATATGGCACCCCCATGAACTGCCCTCAAAGCTGCTATTTTCTTGGGAACTACACACAATATTTTGTTTTCTTTTATTACTGGTACATGGACATTTTACCAGTATTCAGCCCACGTGTATGTTCCTTGAAGGTTGGGGTATTCCATGTCCATGCACTATTTTCTTCGACACAAACCCTGATACTCACTCATTTTTTATCGGACACCTAAAATTGATACCCAAGTGCACCGATTTTCAGCAAAAATAAACACCGAAAACACAGAACCAGACATGTATTAACACATTACTAATAACAAGTTACTTCTACTTGGTTACTTTTTTCAATAACAAGCAACATATTTAGTTACTCTTGTAGAAAAGGAACGAGTAACATACTTAGTTACTTTTAAGGCCATGTAACGAGTAACGGTATTTCGTTATTTTTGAGGAGTAACGTGTACAATGCCGTTTAAACAGGCTAACTACACAGTATGACAGAAGCATGCTTGCGTTCCTTTTGAGAATCGGTAACGAGTAACGTATTTAGATACTTTTCGAGCTAGTAACGAGTAACGGTATTTAGTTACTTTTTCTGTGTAACATGTACATAACTGCACAGAACCCTAGTGATAAGTCAATAAAAATGAGCAGAAGAGTAAAGGAGGCAAAGGGCTCTCAGCTTATTTTGGGTGTGTCTACAAACCAGTTGTGGTGCTGAGGGCATTCTCTTGTGGGACAGTGGGACCTGTCAACCCACTTTTTGGGACGGGGGTTGCTTGTATCGATGTCGGAGAAGAGCAACTCTGCACGCTTCCCCGCCCACCTCTGGTGCCTTGCGCGCCTCCTGCCCACACCCCAGCTCCTCTCAAGACGAGGAAGTTTAGAGGAATGCGTCTGGGGGGGAAGTGGGCACAGGCAATCTTAAAATCCGCGTGTGCGGGAAGGGGTTGGGTAACTGGAACCGTACAACTACAGGAAAGTCTAATTTTGAGTGACTTTTAAAGCTTGCTAGAGGGAAGGTTTTTCAAAAAGATTGCTCATATACAATCTTGCATTTCATGGACACGTGCATCTAGAACAATCTGAATGCCTCTCTGGAGAAAAACTGAAAGTGAACGTAATTCATGAAAAGTCCATGCCTGCAAACGTCCTTTGCCATCCAGACAGTTGCTGTCGGAACTCAGCAGTGAAACTTCGTCTTTGAAAAGCCGCCCCTTAAAGGTTTACGGCTAAGTGGATCCTAAGCTCACTTAATCTGTTTACGATAATGTTATAAACTGAATTCTTTTCCATGTATACTAGACACGCCTGTTGATGAATGGCCAGCACAGCATCTTTGGAAAAGAGCAGAGCTAAAATAAGGTTGAGACATATATTTTAAGTGTGTTTTGTCGTGCATTCTTTCGAGTATAGCTCGTCACCGACTAAAAATGATTGAGCTTGTCGGAAACTTCGTTTCATCTGTTCGTATTACTTCAGCAACTTCTGCACCTTAGTTCAATCATTTCCTGCCTCGAGTGCAGTGAAAGGTCACCATACATTCCACCTGCGTGCTGTATGTGTCTAGTTTACCACACCAATTAGCTTAAGCTTGGCGAGATAGGGAAGTGTGACACCTCTGAAGGAGATCGCTCGACGTTACGTTTGTCACGTGTCTCTCTCCGACATTCTGATTGGTTTGCCATCCATAGCTTTTGCCGTTTGCCAAGATGAAATAGAGTATGGCGTGAGTCACTGCCATCCCGATTGTTAGCTCTAGAAAGTGTTGTCTGGTACAAAGTGATGCAGACTGCGCTGAGCGCGTGGATTCCCCGTCTAACCCCCAGGGAGAAGCGCAAGATTGAGGTGGTGCTGGTGACTGGCTCAAGCGGCTTCCTGGGCCAGCACGTGGTGAAGCTGCTGCAGGAGCATGACAAAACCGTCAAGGAGATACGCCTTTTTGACATCAAGCCATACGAGAACAATCTCAGTGAGTTGGGTTCATGCTTTTAATGATAATAACGTCGATGGTGATCACTATATTCGGCAATGATCTTGCGACCATGTCACAAATGCACACCTCTGCAGTTGGAATGCGATATTAGTTGGAATGCAACTGCGTCGTTTGCACGGCAAGTCGTGTAACACGATCACGTACTGCCAAGTTTGCGAAGCGCGCCTTTTAACCATAAAATTATACACTATGTGTCGTGACTGAACACCTCTTGAATCAAACATTCACAGCCAGCACTACGTGGTTGCCTGGTCAGTTCGGAAGCAGCCGGAAGGTAGTGAAAAAAGACATAGGGGCTGGTCCCGTTAGAGTGGCTCAGGGGGAACCGGAACAGTCTGTTATTTTTCTCCCCAGCTTCACGTGTTTCAAACTCTTAAAGCCATGGCATACTGTTCTCCCTATGTTTCTGAAGCTAGCGATTTAATTTGGAGCAATATTCGCATGCCCCTAAAGTAATGAAAGAAAAATATCAGCTTCATTCGCACATAAAATTAAAAAAACGGAAATCGAGTGGAAAATAGGGGCCTCCAGTCAGACTTGCCGTGATTGGTAATCGATCAAAGTATGTGAGAGGTTTCAAGGCCTTTGAGCCAGTGATCAGTTTAAACCAATCCCTGCTTATGCAAGGAACTCGTATCTACAAGAGTGCCCTCAAATTTTCTGCCAGGTTTACCGTGTCGTTAAGCATAACCACACTCCTTAAATTACTTACCTGGTTTGGAATCTTTTCGTCACGCTATGGGAAAGTTTTTCCTACTGACAAATTGCAGCACCAGAGGCGTGCTGCCAACCTTAGGAGTCGATCAATGAGATCGCTCGGAGAACCTAACAGGACGTGGGTTCGGAGGAGGTACCGCGGAGAAGTTACTCTTTTCTAAAATTCCATGAATTTGTCAAAAAGTTGGGTTATACTTGAGACTTAGGGGTCATATATCATTTCTTTAGCTTTAGTCCCCAAACTATACTCCCCCTTTTGCTTTCTTCATGAAGTAGCAAATCAGCTCTAAGTGCAGGTTAGCCTGTCTGTGTTTGTCAATAAGCAATTCTTCCTCTATATATTTATTTTCTAGGGAAGAATTTGTGGTAGTTTCTAGACCATTAAGTAGTTTATCTAAGGATGGTGGCATAATTTTAATCCAAATCTTGAGGAATTTACTCTACATTTGGCTTCTGCCACAACAGCATCTCGTTGTGGCAGAAGCGTCTCTCCAAATCAGTTTATATTATTATATCAGTAAGGTACTCATAGATGTCACTGAAAAAGCAGGCCCATAGCCAGTTGTTTTCATTAAAATGAAACGTACAAGGCATAGAGTGAGCAATAAGGGCTATTAAGAAACTAGGCGCACACACTGTACAACAAAAAAATATTCAACGAGACTTGTATAATCATAGGGGCCATAGTATTTGACCTAACCAAGAGGATGGTGTTGAGGGTGTAGGTGAGTTAAAGGTAGAGTTTTACTGCTTGGCTAAAATTGTGTGAACACTAAAGATAGTTAGGCGGGGAGTTCCGTATTTAGTGGCACTGAATTCTGAGCCAGCAGAGCCGGCAATGAGGTGCCGAGAAGTTTCTTCCATCGGAGGCTGTCCTTTCTGCCATCCCTTCAGAGCACACGACGGAGAAGCCAATGAAAGCGACGGTGGGAGACATCTGCAACGCCAAGGCGGTGCAGGAGGCCTTTGCGGGCGTGGACTGCGTCATCCACACGGCCGCCCTCGTCGACGTCGGCATGTTCCCCGACACCGAGGCCCTGGAGGCGGTCAACGTCGAAGGTGGGATCCCTCTGTGGTCGCACTCCTCCACTGGTCCTGGGTGCACCCTATCCTATTGTCGCTTGTGATCTTTACAATAAGTTGGCAGTAGCTGATCTATTACAATGACAAAATAGACCAGACAATACTTGCGAACCAACTTGAAGCTCTAAAACAAAGAAAGAGGGACGCTACTCACTTAGCACACATAGTTTGGTCTATTTAACCTAAAAAAAAAAGCCCAACATAAATAAAAATAAAAAAGTTTTATTGTTTGATTTAACTGCAATTGAGGGCTCCGGGGACCCAAAAGTGTCTGCAAAGCCCCATTTGAGAACCGTTGGCATAGGGTTTGTCATGGTCACGTGATGGCCACCAATTAAGAAGTTGCTCGAGAAAAACTAAATGGGAAGGCCTCCACTGAGCAAACATGTGGGCTTTGCAGGCACAAGGACTGTGATTGACGCGTGCATCCGCCAGAACGTGCCGTATTTGGTATTCACGAGCACGGTGGACGTGGTGGTGAGCAGCAACCACATCTTCTTCGGGGCGGAGAACACCACCTTCACCCCCAAGCACTTCCTGATGGGGCCCTACGCGGAGACCAAGCACCGGGCCGAGCAGCTGGTGCTCCAGGCCAACCAGCGCGTCCTCGCAGACGGTGAGGCCCACCCGCCGTCCTTGCTTTGAGCCTGTAGGCCAGACAAAGAGACAGACCGCATTTCAAATTGCCAGGAAAGAAAAGGAATCATTGCTTCCTAATTACTGTAAACGACTTAAGTTTCGTGAATCGGGCCACAGCTGAATATTTGAAATTATTTGCGGGTTCTAATTTTCGTGAATCGAGTGTGGCTTCCATAGCGTTCACATATTGCACGAATTGTTCGCAGGACATATTTTTCGCGAATTGTAGGCGATTCGCGAAATTCGCGAAAATTAGGTCCTTGCGAAAATTTAGTCGTTTGCAGTATTTCGATCGCGACTACTCGTCACATTTATTTTGTTGTCTTCTCCTTACGGCTTGTGCACAATCGGCTAGCTTTGTAACCGACCGACGCAGATGTAGGAGAAATTGACCAGGAAGTGACTGGAGACGATTTGCGCATTTCATTCTTTTCTTGCACGATTTATCCTGGCCATGTTTGCATAGCCATTGTGCATTCTGTGGTCCAGATTCCAACACAAGTAACTGTGACTTTGTAATGAGTGTAGGGGCCAGATGATATTGTAACCATATAAAGCTTGTTTTAGGTTTCTAAATCGGCACTAAAACGTTCTGGGATGCTAGACGTTTACGGAATGCTGCGAAAGATGTACTAGTCGAGTTTTGCCAAACCCAGCATTAAAGAGGGAGAGAGGTGAAGTTCGCAAAACCCTGAGGCCTGTTTACAACGACACGCCACAATATATATTTATATATATATATTAACTGGCAGGTATAACCCTGCCCTAGATTTATAAGAATGCAAAAGAGTCTGAAGTTGGGCTAATCGGTGCATATTAGTAACAGGAGAAAACAGCACAAAAGACACAAGAAACGAAAGACACGAACACAGTCCTGACTCATGACTTTATTTTCATTTTCTTCATCAAGACAGAAAAGCAATGAAGGGAGAGAAAAAAGACTCATTCGCAGCAGGATTGCAAGAATTGTAAAGATATTCTAAATATTGTAGAGAGAGGATTTGAAAAGTAAACATTTCGGCAGAAATCTGCCTGGTTAGGTGAGTATTAGTAAAAGAAGCGGCAGGTACTCTAACCAACTATGTTTAAATAGCCCAACGTTTTGTGGCCTGCTTGGTCGCTTGGTCACGGGTGACTTATTTGGCTGGGTGTTTGTCTTTCTCTTCTTCTCTTTGTCGCTCCCGTTTAAATTGTCCTCTTCTTTTTGTGACATCTCGAAGCCTGTGAATATAAATACTTAAGAGGGTACCGATTGACCAGTTCATGTTGTTCTTTGTATGCTAAACATGCCATGACTCTAAAATGTGTTTTTTTCCAGTTTCTTTCGGTGTCCAGTACGAAACTGCTGTCGAAGTTGTTGACGTGGTTGCACTTTTTTGCATGTTCCACTAGAGCGCTACCTTGTATACGTCCTTCTTTTTTACATCATATTTGTGTCTGGGTAGGCGTTCGGGGAAGTACTTGATTTCTCCACATATGAGACGTTGCAGTCGGTGCAAGGAATACTGTCGAGATTGGTTTTAACGAAGTCAAAGGGAATCAGAAATCACTTTGCTATATCTGCTATTTCGTTATAACCGACTTCGGTTATAACGAAGTGCAAAAGAAAATGGGAAATCGTGATCGCTTCGCTGTAACCGCTATTTCTTTATAACCGGTCTCGACAGTATGATAAACAAGGCCTTGGGCTTTTTCTCATGGATGACAATCTTCTGGAAGAGGAAGATGATGGCCAATGGTCTAGATGGGCTCTTGTGTCACTGCTATGCCGTATGGTTTGAGAGTATGGTTGCTCGTGCCTCCGAGGTATGGGACGCACATGCGGCTGAAGGCGTAAGTTTTCTCGGTTGCAAATGTGGGGTGGTCTGATAAATATCAGACCAATCCACATCTCACATCTCTTCCATAGTTCGGCACTATTTTGACATGCTGTCACGGTGCATTCTATAGATGATAAATATCAGATCACCCCACAACTCGCAAATCTTCCTTAGTTTCAGCACTATTTCGACGTGTCGTCACAGTGTGTTCCACAGATAAGGCGTGTGAAGAGGAAGTGGATATTACAAAACGGGATGTTAAGATGCATATCAAACAATATTCATCAACAATATCTACGGGAAACTTTGTCACCAATCTACAGCCAAGAAAACTCATCCTTCCAGCTGCACGTGCGTCCCGAACCTTAGAGGCACGAGTGAAGTTCCCACCCCGTGCTCTGAAATTATACAGCGTAGCAAAATAAAAATTGGGGTGTGTGTATGTTTATACAGCCTAGAACCTTGTCTGCCCCATGGGGACCAGACGTTAGTGCAGTACAAGCACTAACGCCTGGTCTTTAACGTGCATCGCGCAGAAGTGATACATGACCGCATGCCGATACAATGTTTATCCAGATCGAAACTGGCAGGGCTGGGGATTGAATCCAGGATCCCTGGGTTCTGCAGCGCAAGCTTTCGCTCCACGTACTTCGAACTGGTGTGCGCGACCCCACTCGGCCACCAATCCCCCCTACGGCATAGCAGTGACACATAAACCCGTATCGACCATTGGCCATCATCTTCCTCTTCCAAAAGATTGTCATTCAAAAGAAAAAGCCCCAGGCCTTGTTTATCGTATTCCTTGCGCCGACTGCAGCCCCTCATATGTAGGGGAAACCAAGAACTTCCCCAAACGTCTATGCAGACACAAATACAATCTAAAAAAGAAGGACGCACAACGTAACGCTCTAGCGGAACATGCAGAAAAGAGCAACCACGTCATCGACTTCGACAGCAGTTCCGTCCTAGACACCGAAAGAAACTGGAGAAAAATACTCTCTTTAGAGCAGGGGTGGAACGGCTGCGCCATTTGCGCCATTTTGCGCCAGACTCATTTGCCTGTGCCATCTTGCACCATTTTGCGGAAACTGCGCCACAGGCGCCATTATATGCATCAAATCTCAAAACGTGCGCCAAGAAATGGTATTTTGTCTTGGTTTCGGTTTCTATCGACTCGATTGGCAACAATGAGCGCGTTTACCTTGGTCGGCCTTGCAATCCTTTGGTTTGTTTATTCGCCCTGTGTATCCCGAGTCGGAAGCACGCGGAAATACTCGGGGGTCGGATTCCAAGCGCTACACCACCTGCGACTGGATTGTTATTTTTGAACCATCAGCAGTTAAGCAAGTCGGCTGAGGTGAGGTAGAGTCGTTAAGCGTCAGATTGCCTGAGGCTCTGCGGCCAGGGATCCGGACGTCAGCCAGTTCAAAACAAATGAGCAAGAGATTACTTTTAGTACTTCATTGTTAGAAGTTAAAACCGCATTCCCGGAAGATAAATCTTGATTTAACAGAACTGAAACGCGGTCCGATCCGAAACCTTGCCAGCCAACAGCTCTTACGTGAGCGGTACATCTGCTCGGCTTACTTTAACCTTGCTCCTGCGTATCGCTGCGAATATGATAACTCCGTTAATCGTAGTCTGCTGCTTTGATATCGAGTTGCACGATAGGATGAGCTCGAAATTTGTTACCCTGTTCCTCCGCGCAACTGTACGTCCGTTGCTTACGCACGTCACGTGGTTCGCACATATAATTATTATGTTGATCACGTGGGGGTTGTGCGATAAGCAGTGCTGGTTTGCATTTTGAGTAGCTGAAAGCCACTCAGAAAATATCAAGGACACTCTTCAGAAACAGATGGTACTTTCTTTTCGGTTCTCATTAATGCTCACGAAGTTTCAAGTTTTTGCATCTGTTACGTTGGTATCCCATCTACCTAGTTATTAAGCACTCATGTTTATCTGTGCTGCTGAGCGCAATTAAAATTGTTCCCATGCTGGTCTAAGGCACAAGCTGAAGGGCAATGAAAACTGATCTGAGCTGCTCCTAGCCTGCACCAGAATGAAGTATTAGCTGCGCCCAACCTGCTCCAAAACAGCTCTTTTAGCTGCTCCCGAGGCTGCTCCCAAGTACATTTCATGAGTTCCACCCCTGTTAGAGTCGTGGCATATTCAACATACGAAGAACAACCTGAACCAGTTGATCGGTACCATACCAAGCAGTTATATTCAGCACCTTCGAGGTGTCACAAAAAAAAAAAAAAAAAAAAAAAAGACACTTTAAACGGAAGCGACAAGCTAGGAGAATAAAACAAAAGACTAACACCCAACCAAATAAGTCGCCCGTGAACAAGCGGCCGAGCAGGCCACAAAATGTCGGGCTATTTAAACAAAGAGAGGAATCGCCAAATCACTGAGAGCTTCTTTAATGAAATCTTGTTTTTCTTTAATGAAATCTTGTTTTCATAAAATTTCCAATAGCTTTATAATTCAGATGAACACGCTGATTTCATTGGGTTTCCCTAAGGATGTGATAGTACGGTAATATGGGCAGCAGAATCGCTTTTAACTATCTTCAGACAAACGCTTGGTACTTCTGACAATGCTAGGTGGAAGTTTACATCCTGACGAGTGGTAATACCCTATCTCCATAACCTTTCCCATAGGATCAAGAAGGTGGCGGATAAATAAAAGGTTCCTGTAGCCTTCTCGACCCCTTCTATAAGTTGTCTCGATTGTGTGCTACGGCTGAGGAAGCAAGAAATGATTGTGTAGTGTGTGCAATCAAACATTGTTTCAAATATTTTGCATGCACAGTCAAAGTTTTTTTCTATAAAATTTCATTTTCTTGCAGTAAAGTATTCATAGGACAGACAGGTTGGTGCATGAACGTTCGAGCTAGGGAACACTCTGTCTTTGAGGTCTGCGCCATCGGGTCACCTGGCAGTTCATTCCAATGTGGTTTTATACCACATTGGAATACAATGTCCCTAGTCAATCTTTTGGTGTGTACACACCAAAAGATTGACTGGAGAATTTTATGATGCATATTGCTGCACGCGCAGTTGACCAAGCAGGCATCGCGCTCGTGGCCTAACGGTCATCGCGCTTGCCTTTTACACAAAAAGCCAAGGTTCGATTCCTGGATGCAAGTACACATTTTTATTGACTCTGTAATATCATGTTCTGGTAAATTTGAGAACCGTGTTGTTGATTCGAGGTTAGAAAGTTTGATGCGCAAACCTTCTACGCCGATTGTTCCAGAAGCCCACGCGTCTACAAAAGGGGCTCCGCGTGGCAAGCCGGAGTCAGTCTCACCCCAGCGTTCGATCCTGCTGTTACGCCACTATCGACACCCGCGACGCTCTATTGTTATGTTCTGTTTCCTTTTTGTTTTGGGCACAAGTTGCCCCATTAAACGTTTAGTTTGTTTCAGTTTCCGTTGCCTCATCAATTGTCATTCGTGACAATTTTACATTAGTCTCCACGGTCCTGATGTTTGTGTTATGCAGAGTCAGTTACAATGTGTAAAGAAGAGTTTGAATTCATTCGTAGAATGGGGACATATGTGTGAAAGTTAGGGTTTAGTTACTACAAATCACTGAATTCGTCGACATAGTCGTTGGAAAAATTGTTTTCTTTTCGTCCTATTCTACCACTTCTCCCTGTGGCTGGCCAGGGTGGAGTGATAAGATAAGAGCTTTGGTTGTCCCTCCTATCGAATGTAAGAGTTTATAGCTTTTACGGTTATCAAATCACAACCCTACCTTCCTCTAAGAAGTTCAGTCTGGAAACCAAAACGGTGGTTTGTGTCGTGACCCAGCATTATAATGCTCCGGTGTACCGAATGCACCCCGATGGGATAAAATGTGAACCTTTTTTGGTCAATATTACGAAACTTTGAAGGAATCTGGGGAGGCCTCTTTTAGTGACTGGTGAACCTGTGCTCTGACCAAACTTATTTATAGAAAACTGCCCTTTTTTGCTTCTTTTTGGCCATCGTGACTTTTCTACTCCGAGTTTTTTTGTATAAATCCGGATTTAAGAAGATTTGACCAGCAAGTGCTTTTCCGGTTTTACCGGATTTATCCGAAAACACAATCCGTTACTGCAGTGCGGGCATGCCTACGATCAGTAGTGCCCGTTATTTAACTTGAACTGCTCAGTAACTCCGATAAAAAGAGTGCTCAAACGATGGGGGCGGTTGTGTGGGAGGATCTCTCGAATCGTTTGTCCGGTTTGCAGGAGACACCAAGTTCCGCACGCTGGTGCTGCGCCCCACGGCCATGTACGGGGAGCAGGACCAGCACTTTGTGGTGCAGTTTCTCAAGCACGCTAAGGCCTCCAAGAACTGCCTCACCAAGATCCGCAGCGTAGACGAACGCTTCCAGGTGGGTCATTAAGGAATTCCCATCAGATCCACTCCTCGTCTTAGCCACAATATATTAGAAGTTCATTTATAACTGGTGCGCTTTGTGCATGCATGTTCATTTTTGTCTGCCAGATTTTTTCCTGGTGGCGTCACAATCGTCGGATGAGTCAGATTTGGGGAAGTTTTAGTAGGCGAAGAAATTTTACTAAATTTCGCATAAAAACTTTTGCCGATTAAGAGGTGAAGTGCACGAATGTAATTCATATGCGGCAGCTCGGCTGTCACCACAGTTTGTTTGCAGGACACAGCAAGGGAACAAATCTTTTTCCCAAAGTTCATGTTTGTGTATGTTGCCGCATGTGTGACAGAGTCGGCAGTTGTTACGCAGCGGAACCAGCTTCAAGCCCCATTTGGCCCGTTTTTTTTTTTTTTATAAATCTATTGGGCACGTGCAAATAGGGAATTTTAAGTTTGAAGCGTATACCGTAAAATCACGTAAGGTGCCCTTTCCTGAAAGATCGCCCATCCCGTTTTTTCTAGCTAAATATCCGTACCGTAGGAATTCTGAAACATCACCCACCCCCCGATTCCCGTAAGACATTGCGCGATGGTGATAGTCGTCGCATTAACCGTGCAATCTGCGGTACCAATATGTGTGACAAACGGGTTTGCAGTGGATTCCCGCGCTTTTCACAACAAAAGCTGTATAGGCTTTAACTGATTTATGTATTTATGAGACCGACGGACGTTCGTCTGTGTTTTTCGGTTAGAACCGGGAAGTTTTCGGCCTAACTATAAAGAGAGGCATGGGACGATGCTGCTGTACCGCGTGGGTCAAAGGGACCGATGGCCGTTTGAAGGAATGGCATAAATCAGGTTTTTAATGTATCATGCTAGGATTTACTAGAGGTGCCTGAAGTTGGTGAAAGCATTTGCTAAAGTTGTGGAAAGATTGGCTCAACCGAGCAAATCAAGAAAAATCAAACTGTGTTCTCTTTATACTTTGCATGTACACTAAAAGAATATACTGTGGCGCTTATTTAGGCCAAATAAAGTGAAGAATGGGTCAGTCAATTCCATTTTCTTTCCATTTCACAAATTTTTGAATCGTAGTAAAAGCCAGAATATCCCACAATGATTTTCCGACGATTTTGAGATACAAGGCTTAGCAATAATTTTCCCATAGACAAAACCAGTTTTACTTTCTTTCTTTTGACTCCGGAGGTTTCATGTATTCATACTCTCCATGAATGAATGCACCAGCTTTGAGCACCTCCGTAGTAAATCCCAGTTCGATAAGTTAAGGAACCTAGTTATGCGGTCCCTTCAAACCGTCATCTATCCATTTGACCCACGTGATACGTCTCACGTTTCCCTCCCCAGGTGACATACGTGGGCAATGCGGCGCTGGCCCACCTGTATGCAAAGGACAAGCTGGCCGTGGACGAGTCGGTGGCCGGGGAGGTGTTCTACGTGACGGACGACACCCCGCTGGAGGACATCTACGAGTTCCTGCGGCCCTTTGTGGAGTGCCAGGGCTGCCGCCTGTCGGACTACACGGTGCCCTACCTGCTGGCCATCCTGGTGCTCATGCTGCTGGCCCTGGTGCTGCGCCTGCTGCGCCCGGTGTACCGGCCCCGCTCTTTCGTGCCCACCCCGTCGGCCGTCACCTACATCTGCACCTCGCTCTTCTTCAACCGCACCAAGGCTACCCTGCGCCTGGGATACTACCCGGCCGTGTCCCCCGACGAGGCCGTCCAGCGCTCGGTTTCCTACTACAAGGCCATACAGTTCCCGGGCTGAGGGTCCCTGGCTGGCGCGTGAACGGTTTCATGGGGGTTTTTGGGATGTTGTGACGTCTCATGGAGGTCCCCAGGATGCCGCGATGTCCTGTGGCAGTAACGACGTGATCCACAGGAGATCGCAATGTCTCGTGGAAGCCCCTGGGACGTTGCGATGTCCCGTGGAAGCCCCTGGGATGTCGTGACGCCTTGTAGATCTTGTAGGGACGACCGTCTGAGCCGACTCGGTGCCTCGTTACCGTTCCACAATCAGGGATGAGCTGTTTTTCTGAAGGGTGACAACGAAGACAATTTTGAAAACTATGTCATGTTTTTTTTTTTTTTGTTTTTTTCTTGAGGTTTTTTTGGGGCCAAGTACACCCTCTGCATATTTTTTCCACAATTTTCACACCTATATTATTTTGTGCAAAGGTCAACATGGAAACAGTGGCAGGCCTCTGTTCAGTATTTGCCCTTGAGACAGAAAGAGATGCATAGTGTTCCCAGCTAAAATTTGGAGAAGGCAACTGTGGGAAGTGGAAGCAAGCATGAACACTCACCTTTTACTTCTTTTGAGACACAGAATTGCCATTTTACATTGGGGGCTTTAAATTTTAATTTGTTTTCTCGGGTTCTTTAAATAAAGATTCCTCATCTCTCTTGGTTATAACTTGCATCAGATTTCTGCAGTTAATTTTTTTTTAGGACCTCTGAGCTCAGAAGCTTACATTGATGAGTATATTGTTCACAAGATGTTTACTGAATGGTGGTTTAGGTGACCAAGCTCTTTTCCTTGTGGCACAATTTATCGAGGGGTTTCCTTTTTCGTAGGGGGTACACCAATGGGTTGCTGCACCCCCCGTGTTTGTGGGTGAATGTCCAGTAAGTTTTGGCCTCTCCTGATAACCTGGGGTTCACTCTTTGGCTGGAGGTTCCAGTTGTACCTGCTTGTGTGTTTGAGGTGTACCAATTTGTTGTGGAAAGGTGCTTTTGTATCGGATATTTCTATGTACGCACTTCCTGGTCTTATACTGATAGTTTTATATTTTTACTACAAACTTGTTGGTTCCTTTGCCTGTGCCTCAAGACGTCTGTGTTGCGCTGTCTTGGCAAAAGTGCCTTCTTTTTTTATATAAAATGCTCTATTCTTCTTATCCCCGGTGTCCGTGTGCATAATTTGTGCTGTTTTTCTTTTTTTATTGATTATTTGGAAAGGTATGTTCATCTAAAGAACATATCTGCTGGCTACTTGTGCACTGTCATGTTCACTTTAAATCAAATTGGTAGAAGTTTCAAATTTTATATAAAAAATTCAGTGAAAATAAAATAAACTAAACTTATGCCCGTCAATATTCCATGTATAGGGCTACACCCGCATAGTATTTGGTGAGCGACAAATATAATAACTCATGAGTTACAAGGCTCTGAAGTTGTCACCGCATTGTCACGTGGGAGCGATTTCGATCACTTCTAGAGAAGATACAACAAAAAAAGGGGGAAATCCCATCAAGCCAATTGAAAGTTCATATGATCGGCAGCAATAATAAAAAAATTTAACGAAATAAAAAGTGTCCTTTTTTGATAAAGTGAGTTCAAAATATCGGTTAATTTCATTTTCGACGATATTTCAAATTTTATATAAAAAATTCAGTGACAATAAAATAAACAAAACTTATGCCCGTCGATAGCTCATGTATAGGGCTACACCCACATAGTATTTAGTAAGTGACAATTATAATAACTCATGAGTTACAAGGCTCTGAAGATGTCACCGGATTGTCAAAGAGACGATGTTTGGCATTTTGTACCTCAATAAACAAAACTACAAAAGTATTTTCCCTTCAACTAAAAAATAGTCCAAATAACACACAAGAGCACAAAAAATTACTGCGAGTTTTGTATGCTTCCCGTATTCATACCAGCGTACAGAACTGGGTAGAAAAATCACGGAGTAAAAATCATTTTCACCCTGCTCCACTCAATAATTTTTTCTGAAGCGAAATATTTTTTTAAAAAAATTTTGAAAAGCGGTTTTCTTCTTTCCAGAAATGGCGCAATTGCATATATTTTTTCAAAAAAAGATCAAAAGACCCACCCCGGCAAGCGTGTTCGATTTCAAATGAAACCACCCATAATATAATAAAATAATTAAAAAACTTGGGGCAAAAAGACAAGCGAGCTGGTTTATATTGAACGTACAGTAAAGTGGGATATAACAAACTAATGGATATAACAAAGCAATCATAATTCCCTTGCTTGCTAATAGTGGGAAGAAATGGACATTGGCTATAACAAACTAATGGTTATAACGAACTAATTACGACTGCTCCTTCAACTTTGTTATAATGAGGTTTTACTGTATTCTCAAAGGTGCGGGCACATTTTGCCCTTGACAAAAAGGGACAAGACAATTTGATGTGTGGTCCTTTCAGTTCGGATATAATAATCATAGAAAAACTACATTTTGGTTACTTAGGTTTAGCCGTTCGGCCAACGCGTTTGGCTGAAGTATTCTAGTACACTGTAGCTGAAGAGAGAAGAACAAGATGCCATGCGACTACAAGGGGCCACCGCGCTTCGATTCAAAATCGAAACTAAATAACTAGTGACGTAACTTCCGCACAGGTATACTAAAACGGAAAAACTTCCAAATAATCTTCCCCCTAAATAAAATTAAAAAAGATTATTTTTAAATACGTATATACTGTTTATATATATACATATATACTTTAAAGAAACATTTTGGCATAGTTTTGTTGATTCCGTTTTGTTTTCTCTTCTCCTTTTTTTAACCCACAGAAAGCACGTGATCATCAGTTTATTTGGTTCAGTTTGCTTTCGGCTGACCGGTGTTTCCTGTGGACGGTGTCACCGTGATCCTACCTCAAAAGCCTCACTTTCGTCACCATCTACCTCATGAAAATTGCGACCGTGCCGCCCCCAAAATGACCCTGTTCTACCTGCCGGGCACGGCGAGCCTGCTTGAAGAGCTCGACAAGAAGCTACTCGTGTTCCTGCGGGACGGACGCACCCTGATCGGCTACCTGCGGAGCATCGACCAGTTCGCCAACCTGGTCCTGCACAAGACCATCGAGCGCATCCACGTGCGCAAGCAGTACGGAGACATCCCCCGGGGCATTTTCGTCGTGCGGGGCGACAACGTCGTGCTCCTCGGCGAGATCGACGAGGCCAAGGAGCGAGACGTGGACTTGGAAGAAGTGAGCGTCGAACAGATCCTCGAAGTTCAGCGGCTCGAAGCTGAGGCCAAGCAGGACCAGGAACGACAGAGGGCCAAGGCGCTTAAGGAGAGAGGACTGCATTACCATCTGGATGTCTCTCACGACGATTATTAGCGTTACCCTTTTAAAGTGTTGCGCGGAATGCATGTGTGTGCCTGTGTGCGTGTTTGAAGGCTGAAGCCACTGTGGCAACATTCGTAAAGTCGAAAACGTGTCTTGAGTGATAATTTTAGTTCACATTCGTTCGAATAAAGTGACATTCGACTGAACCTGTTCATTGCTTTATTTTGTTCCCGCAATTTAGGATGGACGAGGATGTAAACTTTCGTGTAGCGAGCCAGGACGCCAGGAGAAGCTGCATTTCTCGCTTCTAGAAGTCTGGAAGCGTCTTCGGGCATTGCTGCTACAACGCGGAGCGTAAAAATTGTATTCAGTTCATTTGTTTCTCTTTGTTTCCTCAGTTTAAGAAAAAGAAGTGTAAATTAAAGACAGTTTTTGTTTTGTTTGTTTTTTGACGAGGAGACCAAGCAATCGCCAGAGCAATAGACATCACGCGAGCCATTTTTTTAGTGCTTGTTTTCTTCTGGGAGCGTCTGTTTTTCTGGTTTTTCTGGCTTTTCATCCTTCTCAAGATGTCCCGTTGCTTGTTTTTCGCCGATCTGTCCGTGTCGTGCGCCTTTTCGTCACCTGTCGCCAAGCCACCCATGAGATAGATGCCCAGCGAGTGTCGTTCCGAAACGCCCGGAGACGTTAGAGCGTCAGCCGATGCTAACTTGCGTCGGCGAAGATGTCTGCCGCCAGGAAAAGATCGTCGGACGCCAAAGCTATCGGACCGTGCCTTTGTGTCACCGAACTCGTGCAGGTAGACGCGCAGTCCCCCAGACATATACTAGTTGCGACGGTTTAACGTCCACGAGAGTGGATACTTTCGGGGATTAAGGTGTTTCGGGGTTCGAGTTTGTTGCCTTTTTGGACCCTGACCTTTTATCTCTGCTCGCTCCTTGACAGCTGACTCAGTTGGGCATCCCGCTGGAGCACGTCACCTGGCCCCGGGTGACGATGACTTCGAACCAGTGGCTCTGCATCCGACATGGCATGGCGTGCCTCAAGTACGTGCGGCGGCGTTACTTTGCTGCTCGGTATCACGTGGCTTATGCTGCTCGCGCTGGGCGATCCACCGCTGCAGATGGAGATGCTCGTGGCACCACACTTGACGTCGCTTCACAAGTCACACCTGCGATTTTTTCTACGGACATGGTGTTGTTTCTAATTGATGTGCCACTGACTTGGCAGTAGTCACACGATAAGTCATATCAGCTGCAGTATGAATACTAGTGTGTACTATAGCTAGTGAGTAGAGCAATTCAAATATCTGGTTTTTGTTTCTCATGTCCAGGGTACAAGTTATCTAGTGGAGTAATTAAAACAGCTAACGTGGGAGGTCTCTACAGGTCAACACACTATATTAATTGCACGGTTAATGCGCGGTGGTACACTGTCTGCGTACTGTAACGTGCAGGAAGAGCCTTCGCTTCATTGTGTCAGCTTGTGTCTAGATGCACAGCGAGTGGATCTGGCGGACGACATTATATTACAATGTGAATGACAGGTGCTGCGGTTTTGAGTGTCTAGACAGAAGTAAGTCTGATGCGTGTTTTGGTTCTTGTCTAGAACTCTTGTCTGCTGCCCCCACGTTGACGGCCTTTCATTGTCCCGTGACTACAAGTGGCATCGTCGTACCCGACTACTCTGTGCCCAGAAGACAAAAGTCAAACATGGCAGCGTTGACCGTGCTGTACATGCCAACGTTTCCAGCAAAAGTGTTTGAAACGAATTGACGGCACCCTACGCCCGAGAGAGTCCAAAGGTTGCCTGTCAGTGCAACAAGGGTAGTGCTTCCGTGTTTGAATCTCCACCAACTTGCCCTCCGAAAGGAGCCACGGCGTGACGTTTCCTCGTCTTTTGATTCCTTGGACTTCCTAACTGTATGGGCGCGCAAACTCCCTATCTTCGAGGTCGTCGCTTGCAACTCGTCCTTTTGTTTCCTTTTTGCAGCGGAGCCGGCGCCACCGGTGGCGCAGACCGGTGCTCGGTGGTGACGGTGTTCAACCCGAAGCTGTCGGTGCCCCAGACGTACCGGGTAGAAGCACGCAGTGCCAAGATGAACCCGGAGAAGCCGCTGCTGGCCGTCACTGGTGAGTGAGTGCCCGAAAAACATGAACTCAAAATCCTCTTTCATGCCCTCTAAAGGGGTGTCCAAACAGGACACTACAAGACGCACAACTCCGACAAATCGTAAAAATTGAAGCGGACGCGCCCGCTTCAAGCCCGCTTCAATTTTCACGATTTGTCGGAGTCGTGCGTTTTGTAGTGTCCTGTTTGGACACCCCTTAACATAGAATCAACCTTATTGGCTTTTATCCTATAGTCGGTTACAGGTTAAAAAAGGTTGTGCATCGAAACTTAAAAGATACTTCACATGTTCAGAAATAAGTTAAACATGACAATCACACGCTCGTATTTCAAACGGATTGCTGTATTTTTCGTTCTAAATGTTTGATTCTGGCAAGCGCTTCAAATTCAGCCATCGAAGAGCATGGTCTGTTGCGCCACCGGCTTGCCCGCGATCTCATCGCCCTCCATAGGGCCAAGCATACCGTAGTTATGAGCATTGGCACTTGGTGGCGTCAACGCGTTACTACCTCGCTTAGTTAAGTTCCTAAGGGCTGTAACATATCACCAGATTACAGAGCTAGCGGAGTCGTGCGTGCTATGACAACACATAGTGCGTCGTCTGCTCTGCGACTTGACCGATATGGCAACATTGGTTTTGGGCGCGAGCTCGCTGTTCTTTAAACGAGGTGACATCTACGCGAGGCGGCTATGGTACCTTTGTTATCTCGCACGAGGCGAGATGCAGGTTGATTTCTTATCTCATGTTTTCTAAGGTGATGGCAGAATAATGTGCGACATTGGTAGGACATGGCAATTGCAACTTACTCAATTTTCCACCGACTGATCACGATGAACATACTCAACTAGGGCGCCAGCTTTACGGATAAATAGATATAGCTTTGAAGGCGCCATACCAGTTGGCCTTCTTCATTTATTAAAGCGAGCGGGGAAGCAGGCATAGTTAGGTAAGGCAGCACGGGTGTGGCATTACTCGAGTATTTCATGCAGCGTATTGCATCGATAGTTGTATGACCGCAGCATTGTCGCGCCACTGCAAAGAAACGCGTACACCACAACGATTTTCCGACATTCCTTGTCATAAGGGTGAACACTAAACGAACGAAGGGAAGGCATCGGCGCCACAGAAGCTTGTTCTGGTCTCAACGGGACACGATTTTCCAAGCGATAGCACAGAGAACACAACTGTACAATTTTCACATCGTCACACAAAAACTACCATAGAAAAAAGCTTGCATCGCCACGATTTTGTAATTCGACTTGTCTCAATGGGGAACACTAAACAAATAAAGAGAAGCGATCGGCACTGCTTTCGTCGGTCTAGTCCAACAATGCTTACACTATCGTCTAGGCGGGGGCACTTAGCACGTCGATGGAGACTAATTTGGACGACGAGGCGATCGCTGAATCTCACATCGTCGCACAGGAACTACCACGCACAAAAGCCGATACCGGCACACCTCTGCAATGTAAACCCGGGTCACGTCGAGAGGTTGGTGTCCCTTGGCGAGAACGACGTGGACAGCAGAGCGCGCCATGTTGATAAATATAATTCATCATCCCCTGACGTCCATGACATCAAAGAACGAGTGGAAGTGATTGGGTGGCGGAGTGAATCGAAGGTGGCCAGCTGTGCTTTGGCTTTCTTCACAAAACCTTCGGTATTATCTTCTGGCCTAGGTAACCTGTACTAGTGAGCATACTTCCCATATAGTGTAGCTGCCATCGGAGGCCGATGCTGTAATGACATTCCACTGAAGCTTCATAACCAACAACCAGGTGGTTTTTGATTATCGTTTTGCTTCAGTTTAAAGTATCATTTTCTTGCCTTTTGCAACGAAATATTAATGTTTCTGAGGTTCTACTGCTACCTACGTCATGTTAAAGCAAAGAAATGAGCTCCAGAATTTCGTTTCTGTACCCCTTTAAGAGTTCAGGGGAAGTACCTCCCACCTCCTTTCACTTTAGCAGAGTGAATGCCAGAAAGGAGGTTGCCTCCTCTCCAGCGTTCGCTCTGCTAAAATGGAAGGAAGTGGGAGGAGCTTCCCCTGCGCTCTTAACCTTTCACCTAGTGTAGTTAGTTGTGACTCAGTACGTAAATTGTTAGGGGCAAAATAATGATGCAAATAAGAAAACAGCTTCATTTACGAGGCCATGATACTCTGCTCTTTATAGAAACACTAAAGAAGCTTTCAAAACTTAATTATGTAGTAGGTACTTTTTGCAATACTTCTGTAACAAGTTGGATAGGCATTCAAGACAGTCAAGACCAAGTTTCAGTTTGGACAGCTGATTCCTTGGCCCACAAAATTAATTGAATGGAGCATGAACCGATCACAGCAACAGCAGTAACCACTAGGAGTGCATCTTGAACGTCCACTTTGAGAACGCGGAGAGTGAGAGTGTGAAAATTGGGTTCATGGCAGACGTTTTGGTGGCTGGCACATCATCTTCGCAGGTTTCATTTTGCGCAGGAATGTGCATGTTCTGGAAAAGAACGGGCTGGTTGCACATTTGTGAGCAACCCTGCTTCAGAAGCTACTCTGGCTACTGTAGGTGGGAAATGTTTCTGCAAAGCGAGGAATAACAGGCGCATCAGTGTGGCAACTGCAGACTTGACTCAGCATGGCTCGTAAATCGCTCGAGTCACACTTGCCAGCAGCCAAACGTTGGTATCTGAGGACTACACCCATAGCAGACATGCATAATGAACTCCCCCCATCCCAAAGAAGCAATACAAATGCCTCTAGAGAACAGCCTCGGTATCGTTTTGAAATGTTCTTTACACAGAGGTCCATAATGTCCGGTCCCTCCCCACCGACGGGAGGGTGGGCGCTTCCGCTTGCAGACGAGTCGAGCCTGTACCTGTACAGCACGCGCACCAAGAAGCTGCTGCACCAGTGCCGGCTGATGCAGGGCCTGGTTTACTGGACCTGGGTCAGCGCCTCCACCCTCGGCCTAGTCACCCGCCAGGCCGTCTTCCATTGGGACCTCTCCTCCGGTGGGTGTCCTTGACGCCGACCCCAACTTCCGAGCCCTCGCTGCGGTCACCTGTAAACAGACCTCTCGCGCATCCACCCACGAAATTCCGTCTGCCCCTCCTTGCCCCTAGCATCATCTACCACGTGGCACTAAAGAGAGTGGGATAGAGCGAGACGCCGAAAGGAGCGCAGTTGCTCGGGTGCCGTTGCCTGCGTTCTCTTCGACACCTAGCCTGCTACAACCGGTTCTGCACCCATCATTTATTTTTGCACTGCTTGTTTTGCAACGGATTTTTTGAGAAGCCTTCATCTCCTTGCTTTCTATATAGCGAGCAAGCCGGTGAAAACGCATCTCTCAGCACATCAGAGAGGTGGAGCAAGGAGCGAGAGGGCATGATTGTAAACCTGAGACTGGGGCAGAAAAGAAAACACAACAGAAGGTAGAAAAAGAGGAGGCAATGTCTCAATGAGACGTTGCCTCCTCTTTTTCTACCTTCTGTTGTGTTCTCTTTTCTGCCCCAGTCTCAGGTTTACAATCTTGTTCAACTTACACCAGCTCGCCTGCACTCTGACTATTTTTTCGTTGAGCAAGAGGGGTTGTTCTTGACAAGCGGGTTGTTTTTAAGTTGAATCACCGTGAAATACGGCTGGCTGGCTGCGCTCTGGGTGGGAGCGATACATCTCGAGAAATTATTTTTGCGTATTCGTTCATTTTGGGGAATAGAGTTTTGGTGTTGGACTCTGTCTTTGGGCATTGCCGAAAGATCCCGAATGTCTCAAGTGCATTACTTTTCACTTAGTACTTCCTTCTTGCTTAGACTTGTCAAACAATATGAAGGGAAAGTGAGTAAAAATGATCGGGAAAAATGTGAGCAAAAGATTGCAAGCAAGCTGGTGTGTGATATTCATACTTCACCCAAGGCCGGGACAACAAAAACAGTTTCCCTAGAGTTTTTTTTTTTTTTTTTGTTTCCTTTTTATTTGTATGTTTCAGTATCAGGATGTATATCAAGAGCATCACATTTGCTGTGTTTTTTTTTTTATAGCACAAAGTTAGTCTTAATGAAATATGGTGACTTAATTTTTTGCCCTTGGGTGGGTTTGAACAGTGAGGCGTGACATATAAATTGGAGGCTTCAAGTGCACCTTAACCCACGCACCACCTAGCTGTAAAGGATCGACACTTTCGGCCGTAGAAAACGTGCAAGCTTAGAACCGTGCGGTCTGCCTTAACATTTGTATGTGCTGGACGGACTTTGGTCACTGCGGAGGAACCGCACATCTAAGATGCTTCCCTCCCTCTTGTGCAGCGCCCACGGAACCGACATTTATGTTTGCCCTGAGCGAACGTCTCCGCAACACGGAGCTGGTGAGCTACATCACGGACGCGGGGTTCAAGTGGCTGGCTGTCACGGGCCTTTTTCAGGAGGTGAGTGACAACACGCCCACCTTTCGAGGCCGCCTTTGCACTCGATTCTCGAAGAAGCAAACATAGTATTTGGTGTAAGACTCGCTTCATTCTTTGTTCTTTGGCAGACGCAATGAGAGGTTTCACTCTTTGGACACGATCTGACTGCAGTCTGCCCTAGAGTCCCTGGATAGGCTAAGCTCAAGAGTGCTTTCACTGTGGCCCTCTGAATTGATGGATGGTAGCACCTATGTCCCCTGTACAGTAGAGTGTAGTTGGCGGTCTCCGCCAACTACAACCTACTGTATTTAGCAGCTTTTGGATGCTCTATTTGGTAAGCTCCCATTCGTTGCGACCTTCGGTATTAGCAGAGATGCCAATAAATTTCAACTCAAGCTTAATTTAACATATTTTGTATATAAAATTATTCATATATCAAACTGTTTTACGATCCCCTTTGAATTCGATATATCAGGGTTCGACTGTAGTTCTAAGGAATGCCACCCCACACCTCCTGGCGCTGCTCCCCTGCACCACGGCAGCAACGCACACCCACCACTCCCCAGACCCTGGCCGGCCTCTGCAGAGGATAGTGGGGTGCACAGCTTGTAGGAATACTCTACGTATGCAAGGGCTTTTGCTTTCTTACACGTAAGCTATCCTAAATGTCTTCCAGTAATTTTTTTTTGTTCGAATTATAGAAAAAATGCAAAAACAGTGACTGCGGTGATTGCAACATCCACCCGCACAAGAACCGACCGTGTTCCCTCCAGAAAACCTAAAAATTAGGGTCTGTATGCAGAATGCTGTGCGGCACTGCATGCGTGCGCGTCGGCCTGGGAATGGTAATGGTGGACGGGCCTGCGCCTTTCCCCTGGCATTTGTTGCTAGACAGTTCTTTGGCCTGATGTCAATTCTATGGAAGGAGTCTGGGAGGAGCGAAGGTATGGCGAGATGTCATTGAGGACAGTAGATGTCTGGACTCTTCCCCTATTTATGGCTCCGATCTCCTCCCCAATAGTGCGGTGCTCGGAACGCGTCTCCGACTGGCGTGCTCAGTCCCGTTCCGCCCATGCGTCGAAAGTGGTTTCGAGGTGGCAACAAATAAAGTGGGAAAAACCGGAGTGTCCCGTCGTCGGACGTTGCGATCCTGGTAGTTGGTCGTAGAAGTTCCGGCAAAAAGCACGAGCAAATTCGAGCGTCGCCAAAACGTCATTAACTCCCAGCTGCCGAAGCTTCTGCGAACCTTCAATCTGGAGAGCGAGCTGCAGCGGAACAGGCATCTGTTACATAAACCACCGCTGCTGCGACACCGTGCGACACTTCTGTGACGTTGTCGGGCGGGAACGGAGGGAGCGCCTTTTTGGATGTGGGGAATGTGCCGTTCGGAGAGGCCATCCGGGCACCGCGCCGATGGCGAGGCCCTTGAGCGACTCCCTCTTCCCCCCCGGGCAGGAGAAGCTGGTGTCGGGGCTGGTGCAGCTGCACAGCGTGTCCCGGGGGGTGGGGCAGCTGCTGCCGGGCCAGTGTGCCCAGCTGTGCCGGCACCAGTTCCCGGGCCACCCCGTGGCCTCGCAGCTGCTCCTGCTGGCCTCCAGGGACTCGCCCCGACCCCTGGGGAAGCTGCACGTGGCCGAGCTGGGCACTCCCCACGCGGGGGCCCTCAGGGGGCCCCTTCAGGAGACCCTGGAGTTCTTCGACCCCCTGGACAAGTTTGACTTCCCCGTGTCCCTCCAGGTGCGCCCCCCCGGTCTTTATTGCTCGTTTGGGGTTTTCTATGAGAAAATCGTCGCGAGCAAAGGTGCCCTTGCGGGGCTCGAACCCAGGTCGGTGCGGTGGTAGGCGGATACTATAGCCCCTGAGCTGCGTAGCACACCTGCTCTGGAGTATTGGGCTCTCGGAAAAACGTGCCGATGAAAGCAGTGGGACATCTTACCATTTGATGGTCCGGGCGGTTTGTGCGATCTGTGGTCTTTTTAAACACAATCAAAGTCGTGTATCTTTTTTTTTTTTTTTTTTTGCAGCAGAGCTGTTAAGATCTAGGTTCCTCAGGATCGTATCCGGTACCAAACAAATGTCGACACAAACCTACACAAACCTCTGGAGAGCTACCGCCATCTATAAGCGACGGCGGCAACCAGACAAGAAGTCTGGTTGCCGCCGTTGCTCATAGATGGTGGCAACCTTTCCAGCTATCATAGAAGGATGGATAGTTAGGCGAGTTGGAGGGAATTCCTCGTAGGAAACAGCGCAAAAAACACACGAGGATGAAGAAGAAACACACGTGATGAGTGCAGCACTTGTCATGCGTGTTTCGTCCTCGTCTGTTTTTCGCGCTGTTTCCTACGCTCTTATCAGTTTCGGTATGAAATCTCGATGGGTCGGCCGCGTGCCCTTCCTTCAGGGAAAGAAGACCGGGTGTGGAAGGAGCGGAGACGTACGCATCAACCAGTGTTGGGTAAAGTACACCTAAGAAGTACTTGAAGTAAGGTACAAATTAAATTAGAGGTTATGTACTTCGAGTAAAGTATTAAGTACACAGGGAGCGAAGTACTCCACGTAAAGTACTATAAATGCAATGTACTTTGAAAGTAAAGTACATGTACTTTTTAACACAATCTTTCATGATGTCCTTCCAATCCAGTGTACAGTGTGTTTTTAAACTGATATGTAGAGCCCTGTGCAGTAACAGTTTGATCATCTGTATCCGATCCGCAAAGTTTTTAAATAATTGTATCCGCATCCGCACACTTTTTATCCACATCTGAACAGCATCCGTAAATTTCGGAACAACATTCGACCCTCAATCCGCACATTCATTTTATGTCATTCAATCAAGCATGAATCAAAATGAAAAAGAAAAAAGCATCTGTGTGATATTTTATAAGTTGTCTGCTTACCTTTGTACAAAGAACTCTGAGTCAGAATTACGGTGAAAGTCATTTTATCGTATCTATAAAATAAGCGATCGTCCTTCCAGAGACACTTTGCATCGCTTGTAAGATGATCGCAGCTATGAGATCATCTTCGTGAGCGTCCGTGACACTGACACTCTGTCCAGAGGATGCGCTGGAAAGGAAAGAAATTGAAATATTTATTTTCTTGTTTGCTTTTTAAAACCCACTTTAAGCAGACACATATTTTATAAGCATAAAAATGAACAAAGGACAGACTATTCTGTCAATTTATGTTGGCCAAACAATAAAAAAGAGGGAGAGGAAATGCGCTCACTCACCGCAGCAAAGTACTCGTGTATATGTGGTAAGGCGCGAGTACACCACTGAGAAAATACCACAGTGGCAACACCTCCGATTGGTTCAGTCTTAAACGCAAACCCTCGGCTCCATGCTCGGAACCATATACTTAAAAACAACTCGGTGGCAACTGTCGAGAAAAAGAAAATGCACAAGCACACAACGTTTCAGTTGTCGAGGTTGCTGTGTAGAAGAAACAGAAACCCGTCAACATGGACGGATCAAAGACTAGTTTGCCTCTCTAAAATTAATACCCGCTAATGAGAAGTCCTTCTTTCTTGGTGCACTTGATGCTGGGGTAGCATGCACCAACTTCACGGCAAGAATGAGGTGCGGAAGCTCAAGCCGGCACAAGTTCCACCACTCCAGAGTGTTGAATTCAGTCTCCTCGATCTACTGAAAAGAAGCTACTTGCAGGTTTCTTCTACTTTCTTGTGGCTTGTACGTTTTGGGGTTTTCTTTACTCAAAAAAACGTTTTCTGCTCTTTCCATGCCAAACAAGAACACGCTTTCCCGGTACGACTGACGCCCCTGCATTCTTTACTTTTTTTTGAAACAGCATTTTTGGCGAGATAGAACGTTCTAAAGCAATTTTTGGTGAGAATCAAATCTTCCTTGATGTAAAAAATAATTTTCTCCCCGATTGGCACCGTTTATCTTAAAGAGTAGTGTTCTCCCGCATTACATTTGATGATGCATTTCATAGTATCACTCACTAATTCCCTCTACACTGTGCGGTCGCACACGTTTATGAACCACCTCGGCAAAAATGTTGATCCGGACACGCGAATATCCGCATCCGATCCACATCCGCAGCTTCTGGAATCCGCATCTGATGCACAACCCTCCAAATCCGATTCATTTTTATCCGCATCCGCCATTTTATTGCAGATATCCGCAGATATGCAGGGCTCTACTGATATGCATTGCCCCAGTGGTAATGAGGGTTCATCAGTTATTTGAGGAAATGGCATCGAAATTCGTGTGAAGTCAAGTGGCCACAGAGTAGTTGTTATACTCTTGCTTACAAACTATTCCACACAATCAACTTAAAGGGAATTATTTGTATTGGTGTTGTAGCTGCCATTACTTCACTCAGAAAAATGACCGGATCACTTCTCGAAAGACGATAGTTCATTTTCACATGATTATACGCCATTTTTCTGTTAAAGTTTGGTGAACTCTTATACTCGACCTCAGAAGTTGTGTGCAGTACTGGGAAAGCCAAGGACGCGAGCGAGTCGTTCTTGAAAGAGCTAAATTTCACTGAGACCAAATTGGGGGAATATGCTTTGAAGTCGGGAGTTGTACTTTCCGAGGAAAGTACCAGAAAAAATACTTTAAGTAAAGTACAAGTATAGTGCACCGCAATATGGAAGACCCACTGGGATCGCGTGGCCGAGGCGGTGGCTGGTTCCCGTTTTGATCCATTCCCAATACAATCTTCTCGTTTGTACCTTTTGTTTCTGCCCGGCTCAAAACGACCTTCTCGTTTCATCCTTTCCCATTTCGCCCTATCCCGAAACGACCTTTCCGCTTCGGCCATCGTTCGTTAAAAGTTGGGTCGGTTTGTTTGTATTGTTCGTTAACAGTTGATTAGGTTCACGTTGTCTGTTCTCCTTTCTCACATCACTTCTCCCTCTCCCGAAACAACCTCGAAGAGATGGCGCCGTAAGATAAACGCTGTGTCAGGGAGGGCTCACCCGAACATTTACAACCTCGACCTGATCAAACGGGATGAGGCCTTGACAAGGATATCACTGCAGCAGTTTGCAAATGGTGGTGCCGCGCGGGGCAGGTGACCGTTGCGAACAGTTGTAGTGTCGCCTTTCTGATGGCACGATTTTCCTGCTCAACTTCCTCAACCAAGGCGATAGCATTTTGTGGTTTATGAATTTTGCCTGTGTATGCGACAGTTCTGTGTTTGAACTTGTAAGAAATTGAAGTCGCTATCATATTTCCCGTTAGCCTGTCTGATATATCACTTTTCAAAAAATCCCGTTATAAGGAAGTTTTATAATAACGTACGGAAGCGCTTTGGGTAACCTAAAAATAGCGTCGCGACATAAAAACTTGGGCAACGCTACTTTTTGCTTACTCAAAGTGCCTGCCTGCATTATTCTAAGACTTCATTAGGGAGTTTTCGTAGACCACGTTTCCCCTTTCACTAAGGCCTCCGCAACGAAGAAGGCGCTAGTGCACCTGTGCACTGTGCACCGATGGCCTTGACTGTAGAGTTCCGGGTATCGTAGCGGGTTGCGAAGAGCGCCGCGTGACGTCGAAAACGGTCTACGAAAGCTCCCTGTTGTTGTACAGAGCATGAAACCGTTAGCGCGAACAAGCGATTGTTGGTTTCAGCTGTTTGTCTAAAAAAAATCAGAAGACTGCCATCAATATTATTAGTGTGTTTGAAAGTGAACATCTGGGCCACTAACCTAAGCGGTAAAATTTGGTATCATCTAATACCATTTCGAAGCAAAATTCGAAAAATCGCCAACATCTTGTTCGTGGTAACGTTGTCGCACAATGTACATAGTCTATTCTGTAGTTACACATTTTGGGGACCATCTTGAAAGAAACATTTAAAGTGGTTCAAGTAGAAATATATTTCATTGGAGCTTGTTTGAAAGTGATGTATATTTTAAGAATACGTTGACTATAAAAACTAGTTCAATACATAACTGAATAGCTTGGTTGCACCTTTGCATTAATTGCATTAACATGATTTCGGGACATATTCTTAAGGGGGGACACTACCCAGAAAAAACAATTTCTGCAAAAAAAAGTTGATTTTGAAAAATGTCATATTTACATCCACCAACATATAAAGTGTATTCCCAGAAAGTTTCATTAGTTTACACTGCATAGTTAATTTTTTATAAATTATTTTCGGTCCACCAATGCTAAAGAAAAGGTAGAGGTTGGAGCACTTTGAACGCAATTTTCTCTATTCCACTTTTTGGCATAAATTTCACTTTAGGAAAACTATTGTTTTGTTATTATGCAACTTGGATTCATTTTTATGAGTTTTTCTGGGGTGAAATTTTAAGGGGAAGATAACTATGAGCTTGTATTTTTTATTTTTGTCATTTTTCATGTTCAAGAACTAAAGGTTTGGACAAAGGATGGAAATCTAAAAAACTGTATTTGTGTTTATGTGGCTTTTTTGTCATGAAAGATGGTATAACATAGAAATATAGCTCCATAGTTATCTGCTCTGAACTGTCCTAATGCAATATAACATATGAAAACGACAAATTTATAAGTGATTTCAAAACGATAGTTTTCCTACGCAGACAGGCCCACTTTCGTCTTTGAACGTTTGCAATTTTTTTTGTACTTCACCCAGGTTAACAAAAATTGGCAGAAATGTTCTCAACATCAACAGAAACAAGCCCTGTTAATATAATTTAAATCGGACAAGTGGTTCGAAAATTTACTTTTTTGGGTAGTGTCCCCCCTTAAGCAGAAAAACTGCGCAAACCAGGATTAGAACGTGTGAGGAATAAAAGGAGGGCCGATCACATACCTTCCACGTCCGGAAACCTGTCCGGTCAAAGGGGAAATCCGATGCCCGTCCCACCGCGCGGCCGGCGGCTACCAGCGAGGGCGGTTGCCGCGCCGGGTTCGGCCAACGCCATGCCAACAACGATGATCCCGGTATCCAGCAGCGTTTACTGAGTACCAGGGGTCCCCAACAAGACACTGCGGTCAAGCGAGCCGCCGCGGGCACAGTGTGCCCGCATCGTCCGCCGACCTGAGAGCCAAAGGGGTAATTGCGAGCGGAGTCATCGCCGGTCGGGCGAGCTCGTGCTGCTACCCGTCGTTGCAGGAGTTCAGGGCCAGGGCTCTCGGCAGACAGACGTCCACAGGTAGTGCGGACGCCGACTGTCAGAGCCCAGGGAATCGCTAGCGTGGAGTCATCGCTGGTCGGACGAGCTCGCGCCGCGACTCTACCCGTTGCCCGGAGTCCAATCCAGGACTCCTTGACTACACGGCCGTACGGCCGTACACTCGGAGCAAAGCCGTATATGACTCGGAGGGCAGGCCCGACTCTCCCTCGCGCGATGTCGCTGTTCCCCCGAAATCGGGGAGACGCGCGGAGGAGTACGAGAGAGTAGGTCAGCATGGTGACATAGTCTCTCCGACACGATGCGGAGCGACTGGGCTCGAAGTCAGACGGCTTCGCCCGGAACAACCTCGGCTTGCGCCTTCTCGGGGGAGGGAAACCACTGGCTCCCACAAACGATGGACACTTTTCACGAAGTGGTTGAGATGTGCGGGGCTTTATACCTACGGGTTCAAACGGGACGAAGTCAAACGTAAAATATGTCTTGGCTACGGGTTCAAATATGAAGGGCGCTTGGGGAACAGGTTGAGACGGGACAGGTTCAAACGGGAAGGTCGTTTCGGGAATGGGTCGAAACGGGACGGGTTCAAACGGGAAGGTCATTTCGGGAATGGGTCAAAACGGGACGGGTTCAAACGGGAATGGGTTGTTTCGGGCTACACCCGAGGCGGTGGCTGGCGGGGGCGTTGCGAGCACTCCGGGCAGTTGCATTCTGCTTCGAGGGGAGGACCCTCACTCGAGGCTCAGCTAAAGTGCAACGCGCATATCAGTTTGTGCTGAGCTCCGAGTGAGTGTCCTTCCCTCGAAGCTGAATGGAAATGCCCGGAGCGCTCGATGGGAGACAATGCACGACAGGAGAGAATGCATATAAAGTGCAATCGCAGCACAACGGGAGGCAATGCATGCAAGCGGAATTTCCACGGCATTTTCATCCCGGTGCCATTCTCGGCGTTTGTGCGTACGACTCCCAATATGCTCGCTTTCCAAAGCGATGCTGCGGCGTCTCGCTCTAGACGACGCTCTCAGGGTGCTGACCAGAGCGTCTGCCTTACGCCAACTTTCTGCTGGCCAGGCAAGTGTTGGGCTCCGAATCTCACTCGTTCGACACCGATTCAGTGGACACCGCCACGTAAATGTGGGGCAAACAACCCTATTGCCACGGCCATGCTATGGCAACGTGGTTGTATGCCCCATATTTATGTGGCGGCTCCCATTATTTGAGCCGAGATATTGAGGGGGCATTTCAAGGCCATGTCTACTTCCATTACACCTTGCTCCAATATACAGGGAATACGGGCACAGCCTCCTGTCCACCATGACCTCCCCGTTGCAAAGCGTAGGGCCGCCATTGTGCCGTGACGTCTGCTTCCGGGTCCTCGGTGCAGGTGTCCAGCCGCCAGGGCCTGGTGTTTGTGCTGACCAAGTGCGGGGTGGTGCACCTGT
Organism: Ixodes scapularis; assembly: GCF_016920785.2. Taxonomy (NCBI): domain Eukaryota; kingdom Metazoa; phylum Arthropoda; class Arachnida; order Ixodida; family Ixodidae; genus Ixodes; species Ixodes scapularis. Next base: position 23,227,319 of record NW_024609846.1, read on the forward strand.
GCGACCTGGAGACGGCCACCCCACTCTGCTCCCACGTCGTCTGCCCCGACATCACTTTCGCCGCGTCGCTCTCTCACGAGTGCGGCCTGCTCATCGTGTCCCGCAACGGGCAGGTGAGTGTGCGATTGGAAAGTGTGGTACGTCCCGGTCCAGGGTCCCTCTTCGCGAAATCCGTCCAGGAGCCCTTGTCATGTGCAATTTAGGTGACACCATGTGTCATCTCAGCTTGTCTTGTCTAAATTGCACACTTGTCACGTTGCACATTTGCAAATTAAATGGTGCATTTGTCTAAAATGGCACACTTGTCACGTGCAATTTAGATGACACCATGTGAAGTGCGCCTTCTCGGGTACTTTATTAGGGCCGGGTCGGCGCTGCAAACCACATCATTACTTGCAGCGACGTTTGGCGCCTGGGCTTTTCAAACATGCACCCCTTATTTGTGGCCATTTTTGTAGCTGTGAGACCTTGCACCAGCCCAGTGTTGTATGGAACGGCGTTCCAAAGAACGACGTTCCTGGAACGTGTTCCTTTTTGAATGAATGAAGGAACACCGTCGTTCCATTTTGCATTGGTGAAACCAGAACGGTAACTCGTTATGCTTGTGAGGAAACGGCAGGAGGAACGACATTCCTTTTTTTTTTTGTCTTTATATCTGCAATTTTACCTACATTTAGTAAGCATTGAGGCCTTTTATTATCGAGGATTTGAAACTCCGACTTCAAGGGATGGGGTGGTGTCCGAGAGAGAATCGGAACCAAAGGAATGGAACAAATGTGATCATTCCATGTCTATATGTTCACTTGCTTGCTATTTTATCTATGATTATCCCGCATAGTATTTCATTAAAGCACACAAATGTGGCATTAACCTGACGACACATTGCAATCTTTGAGATGTAACGGGAATGTGTTCCTTCCAAACCACGGAAACTTGAACTCGTTCCAAGATTGAAAAGGAGCGAGGAACAAACTTTCGTTCTTTTTTTGGAGGAACGTGTACGACATTGCACCAGCCTCCGAATCCTAAGCATGGTTTGTGTCTTATTGTGGAGAAGGTTTTGTAATGATTCTGTCAGTCTAAAATGTTTTTTATCGGCGAATAAAAGTGTTGAGAGCAAGTAGTGAAAGTGGCGAGAGGTGACGAGCACTTTTTAGTCCCCTAGTTATAATTTGACGTGCAAAAGCAGTTATGTCTGAAAGGAAGAGATTGTGTTCATTACGTTTGCACTGTCTGACTCTCGCCGTTGCAGGTCCTGCTCGTGGAGATGAAAAAGGCGGCGCTGCTGCGACGCGTCGCGGAGGTCGTCAACCGGCCCGCCATTTCTACCCGGTTGCGGCAGACCCTGCCCTGATTGGCCGCCGGGAGCGCCCGGTGTGGCGACCGTTTGAACTCTCGGTGCTGGAAGCTTTCAAAGTACCGCTCGCTTTTCTAGTCACCCGGCCGGCCTAGGTCACGGGCCGGCCGTCGAACCGTTCCTCCTTCGCCACTCCGTCTTTCTCCGGTCGTCCGCTTTTTGTGCGGAGTGGCTGGGCCGCACCCCGACTGCTAGTTTGTTCACTTTTATCGTGCCGTTGTGCCGGTCTTCGTTGTGTTGTCGAGGTGCGTCGGGAAGTTGAGGTAAACCTGTCGTGGCTTCGGCTTTTATGTCTGCAGATCGTGCCTGGGAGTGACGAGCAGGCAAGAGAGCCACAAAAAGGAACTTCCTGAATGTTTTTCCTCCTTTCTGATATGCTTGGACTTAAGTTCCTTTTAAACATGTTTTGCAGGAGTGTTTCGACTTGCTCGTCCTTTTGTTTTTAGAGGAACCGCAAGCGAGAACTTAATTCGGCCTATCGGGGTTGATGCAAACATATTTACCCGTATTTCATCTCTCACTCGGCAAGCTTTAACCCGCTCCATGTTGCGACGAATCTTCTTTTTTCATATTTCATTGGACAGTCTATGGAACCATTGGTTGCAAGCTGCGAGCTCACAGCGAAGGCACTGTTGCGTGCACTCTAATGCTATAATCACTGACAAGGTGAAAGCAGCAGGAGCGAGCTACAGTTGCCCCGCCTCCAGTGCGAGTTTCATACCTTCGATAGCGCCTCAACGACTTGTGCAACTCGAGCGCCGGGCGTTCTAAAAATCCGCCCTGCCTTTATCACCTTGTCCATGATTATACCAGTTTACTTTAGCTAGGTACAAAGACTTCCTTCTGGTTCATACGAAGCGTGCGTCGATGAATGCACGCTGGCTTTGTCTCAAGTTAAGGTCCGCACCCTGGGCCGTCCGTGTTCCAGACTGCACGCAGCCATGGCCAAGCGAAACTGGGGCATGGCAATTGGTTCGCCTCGCCCGTTGCCGTGCCCCCTCGTACCGACGGCGGGAACCTTCGCTCGTCGACAAGATCTCTCGCGTGCCTCCTCCACGCTCGCACGTGCACATCTCGCACACATTCTACTACTGCCGTCCATTCGCAGCGACGAAAGCGGCAAAGCATTTCGGTTTGTTCTAGTTTCTTCGATCTGTGGCTGTAGTTTGCGTCATTGCGTCGACGACTCGCACGCAATGACTTACGGGACTCGAGGCTGCCGACGTGACTATCCTGAAAGAAAACCAAAGCGTCGCTTAATTTTGGTCTTATTGTTCAGTTTTGTTTGTTTTGTTTTTACGTTTTGGAAAGAGTTGGCAAGTTGCTGTTCAGTTGCGGAGGTAAATAGGCGGACTTTTCGTGACCGTCTTATTTACAATCGTTTTGGGTGGCTTCCATTACGATTGCAAATAAGACGAAAAGTATGTACTACTAATCGTACCGGAAATGCATCCGATACATTTCCAGTACGATTAGTAGTACATACTTTTCCTTGACTATAGTCTGTGACAGGTGAAGAGGGCAAAAAAAAGCCCCTTGCACCTCTTTCCGCTTGAGCAGATTGAACTCTGGAAAAAAGGTTGCCTCCTCTCCACTGTTCACTCCGCTCAAGTGGAAAGAGGTGGAAAGAGCTTCCCTGAATTCTTGACCTGTCACCAACTATAGTTATCTTACAAACCAAGAAACTATAGTTATCTCCAAACCCCCCCCCCCAAAAAAAAGAATACTTCAATTTTATTTTTATTTTTTTCTCATTCGAGGTGCTAGAGTATGTTGTCAGGACGCCAAACAAATAATATTTCGCTGCAGAGTTGTCTTTTAGCGAGAAAAACACAAAGAAATGTTGCACCAATGGTGAGGGAATGGCGCGGAGGAATGTAATGTCATACACGCTGGAAGTCACGCGATTGAGAAGAGGAGAGTGAGGGCAGCTTCGGAGCAGCTGGTTATCATGCAGGAAAATGCCCGACTTTCAGCCACACCCATTTCTCGAATCTTTGTAGGTTGTTTCGCCGTAGCAACTTAGGCGTGCGTGAGTATTGTGTCAAAGCTCAAAGGCCTCTCGAAGATGGGCATTGCCACCCTGCGCAGCATCTAGCAGGTAGATGGCTCGCTTCCTAGTGTTCTTTTGCATTTGCGAGCATGCACCGTCATCAGCTTCATCGCTGACTTACATTGTACAGTGCAACCCACTTATAATGAAAATGAGAAAACCCGAAATTTCAATCGTTATAATCGATTATCATTGTATCTGGACTAGAAACTGATCATTTCCAGTCTAGAAACTCTAGAAACTGATCGTTATAAGCGGTACATCGTTACATTTGGTATCGTTATGAATATATTGACTCATACTGCCGAAATTTTAGAAATATGAATGCCACGATGGAGGCCTCTTTTTCTCAGGTTAAACAAAGGAGATTTCAGCCAGTGATTGCCAAACGTGACTGTATCCAAGACCGGTCAATCCGCAGGTGACAGTCGCGCTTTGTACGTTGCATGTTGATGGTCTGTCGTCTCGAATTCCGCAGCTTTCCTGGTGTTCCCCGATTTGATGCATTTGTAAGGCACGTAGTAAAACTGGGATGTCGTCAAACTTGCCCCACGACAATTAGAATTGCTAAGGCTTCGCCGTGCCTAGCCTTTACAAGGTTAAAGAGCTCGAAGCATGTTGCCTGCCTCTGCTTTCATACTAGGAGGAGTAGCTAAGTGAACGCACTGCCACATGGGCAAAATGTGTAAAGCTACGCATTGCCATGGATCAGGTTTGGTAAGGTATACCTCAAAGGTTTGCAGGGTTTAGGCAGTATGGCCCTGTGGCATCGGGCTTTAGCTAGCAGTTCTTTGTTCAAGGTTGTGCAAAATTAGAAAGAGTTTTCGTATTGTGTGCGTTTCTCTCGCAAAAAGTTCCTAACTAGGTTTCCTTATTGGGCACACTTCCTTATGCGCATAGAGTGTTATCTTTTGTTGCAAACACTCCGTGCAAATATGTAGACTCCAAATCGAAAAAGTTATCTCTGCGACTGTGGAGAAAATGCATCATTGATGAGGTTTACATTTATTGTACAATTGATTATTTGGCCCTTAGTAAGTTGGTTTCTAAGCACTGCGTCGAAAGGTCTCGCATTGGCACGTTCGTCCGTTTCGTGCGTGTGTGTGTGTACATTTTGCCGTTTTTGGGGGTACAGCCTGTTTTTATATGTAGGGTTACCTTGTTCCTCAAATGGCAAGACAACCCCATATTTACAATTAGCCATTTTCAAGGCCTTGGAAAGCGCTGAATGTCTGTTTGCAGGTGGGCCTCAGTGACAGGGAAACCAACGTTGTGAGGATTCCACTCAAAAGGCTACAATCCATGCTTTGACTATACTTGGTACACATGTACTGAGAAGGCAGATAGAGCTAAGCTTAACAGCCTCGAGGGAAATAACAAACTCAAAATTTAAAAAACTGACAAGCACACATTAAAAGAAGTTCTACAAGCTGCCCTGAAGTTTGCTTGGGAATACAGACTCAAAACGACCTTTCACCTTGCCACTGCTATATGCAATACCCTATAAGCTACTGTTGCCCTTAGAGATTTCTGTACAATTAGTACCTTGGGCCTCGTACTTGGTCAAGCGGTTGTTTACGCATTCAGTTGCGGGCTCCATTTTAATGTGCGTGGCAGAACTTGAAGCTTGTGTTTCACGTCGTGTTTTGGCTCATGCGTGCGCTCTTCTGTTCCACCCACACACATTTCATTCCTCCAAATGCTCGTAGAACTGGTTGGACGAGTGGTGGTTGTGTGCAAGCAAAAGATGTGTGTGTGGTGAGTGCTTTATTGAAATGAACGGTTTACTCCACGAATAATTTGCATTAGCCGAGCAAGCGTTGTTGGTTTGTTTTTCACAATGTTTTGTTGAGGTTTTTCTGCAATGTGCCAAATGATGTAGTCACGTACGAACGGTGGCATCTATGGTGCCTAGGTATTTTGACTACGGTTGTTAGGTGCAGGTTTTTGCATTCTTTTTTTCGAGTGAATTTTCTTCTGGTTTGTTTCAATATTTCAAAGTACTGTGATGGAGCAGATGGAATGCGTCCAGTATTGACAAAAACAAGCCGTTGCCTCGTTTCAGCATTGATCTAGTCTGACAGTGGCCGGATGCATACATAAAAGCTCGCATTTGCAACGTTCTCCGAATGCATACATTCTCTCAATGAAGTCTTGTGTTCCAGTGTTCCTTTCTCTTTAGAAAAAATTTTTATTGAGTTGCGAGCCTATGCTCTCCTCCCATTGCTCCATAGGGTAGGCACCTTAGTTTTATTTTGTACACTGCTTGCCCGGTGTTCGTTATCTGCTAGGGCACAACTCTATACTCTGTTTCACCTTGTGTTGTACCGCAGGAAAGGCTACAAGCGCGAGCTCCTTGCTCTAGGGCACATCTCGGCGGCAGAAGCTCTCGTGCACCAAGGGTAGCTGCCAATGCTATGAGCTCGCGCTTCTAGCCTTCGCTGCAGTACAACATAAGGTGAAACGGAGTATGGATTGGTGTAAAATATTGTGGATGTCGGTTTGACCATTTGTTCTGTCGGGAATGCTAGCCGGATGGAAGAGTGCTGTGAGTGGAAAAATGAAATTAAAACACAAAGTTCTTGCTGAAAAGTTACATGTAGGTGTACATACCCCCTGAAGTAATAAACACTGATGAACACACCAAGACTTGTTACTGTTGTGATAATCTTGTGTCTACGCCCGGGAGATGCGAGTCGTGCCTTTGTCCACGCTGCAACGACACTGAAATATGCCTGGAATCTATGTCTATACATTGGAGGCTAAACGACAAAAAAATTTAATGAAGGGGACAGAGGTGTTTTTTATTACTTGTCTTTTTTGTGTGTGTCTGTGATTTGGGGGTGGCAATCAATTGGTCAAAGGACGTTTTAGCAAATGCCAATTTTTCATCGAAAGACGCTTCAGCGAATAATCGACCGCTGCAAAGCGGCATTTATGGGTGCGCCAAGTGGGTTAACATCTCTGTAATGAGCCGCCGCAGACTTCTACCTCGAAGCGGCATGAGCGCAGCGCGGGGTTTGCGTTAGCACCAACAAGGTAGAGGGCCTTAGAGCAATAAACTTTACAGGGGGGCTATGTTCGACAAATGTTTCGTTTCTCCTAAAAAAAAGAAATGGAAGTGACAATATCGTGCCTGATTGCCTAGAGGCTCAAATGATGGAAGAGGGAACTTTCGTCATTTGAGCCTCTAAGGTGTCTAGTGGTCAAAAATCTGCAATATGGCGGTGGCCAATTGGGGGTCATTTTCACATGCCAGCTCTAAGGCCCTCTACCTAATTGACGTGCCCCCGTTATTTGCTAAAGCATTGATTCGTTCAAAGGGCGCTGTTTGCTAAAGCGTAATTCGGTCATGTGATATGGACCTGTTATTTGGTCAAGCTCAGTTTCTTAGTTAGATGGCGGCATAAAACGTACGTTCAAGCCACTTTCAATTAGTTGCCAAAACCAGCGTTGCGTCTGATGGCACTGAAATTTGTCACGAAAGGTTTCTCTAAGTGGTGCTTTGTTGAGCCTATTGATCGCTACCGTAGAAAAAACGTGCCTCGATCAAAGCTGCAATTAGGAACCAAAGTTCATATCTCTATGGATCGTTTTTTGCGTTGAAGTTCTTTTATATGTAAAATGAGAGGAAAGAGCTCATGTGATTGAGATGATTTAACAAAACGTTATAACTTGGCAACTTCGTTTTTTTTTTTTTTTTTTCCACTTGAAATGACAATTTTTGTATTTACGACTTGACTAAACAAAATTCTTTGCCTTTTTCACAGAACACAAATGCACCACGAACTTTTTTTTTTTGTGATTTATTTTAACCAGATTTGGACCATTTACCCCACGGGGTACGCGTGCTTTAGTAAAGTAATGATTTTTCAGCAACTTATTGCTTGGTGTTTATTCTGCACGTTGCATCAACCTACTTTTACATTTTGTCCACTTAACATCATCGCGAACGAGAAGCACATGAAAGCGTGGACCGCAGCCGATACCACGAGCCAGCACAGCCAATCCAAAGCTGTCAGCGTTTCACGTGCCTTCGCTGTTCACGCGTCACTGCACCCAACCATTAGGTCACGTGGCACGTCTTCAATTTTGGATTGGCTTTGATTATGATTCGTAGCATCGACTGCGGTCCGGTCGAACAGAGGCGTTGCAGAACCAGCGGGTCAACTTTGCGAAAGCTCGTCTTTGGAGCGCGTGGAGCGCACACGACCAACTGGGAGCGCACCACTGCAGCGCGCATGCGCAATCGCACTCTATTGTTCGCGGTTGCCTCTGGGTAAAAAAAGAGCAAACAGAAACGAGTCCGCCATGTTTAATCACATGACAGCTGTGGAGCGGAGCGAGGCGCATCGTCGTCGGCCGATGTTTTGGAGGCTCGGCACGAGCGGGATGTAGGCTGGACGTCTACTCAGCCGCGGCCCGGACCGAGGATCCTGCTGTGCAGCGCCCTTATCACCATGCGGCTCTCGTGACCAAACTCGGACATCGCGCAGGGACGAGCAATCGGCGGCAGCGACGCTCGGGCAGCGTTCACGGTCCGTGGACGGACGCGAGCTCGTCGGACAAGGCAGCGCTGAAACAGTACCGGTCCTGCAGCGATCCGCAAACCGTTTCGAGCAAGGTGAAGGACCTTGGGGCGGGCGTTTTGTTTGCGCCGCTGGGACCGTGCTGCAGGAAACGACGACTGTCCGCTCGAACGCTGCCGCTGGGACGGTCGGACAGGGCGGAGAAGGAAGCTGCCTTGTCCTCGGCGACTCGCTCTTGTACCCGCATTTATTCCCCTTTTTTTACTTTGTTGCCCCGTCGGCGTTGCATACCGCAATTGATCGCCTGCGAGGAGCGTCTCGGAAGGACCATCCGTCGTCCCGTGTTGTGAAGTGAGTGACGGGCTCCTAAAAAGGAAGCGGCGCGATGCCCGGAGGACGCCGGCGGAGGTGCGCGCGCTCGAGGTCCGTCCTCGGCGGACGGACGACTCGCCTCTGACGCCGACCCTTCTGTTCGTCGCGTCGGGTGGACCGAGGGTTCCCCTCGAAGAAAGCGAGTCAAGCTGGCTACCTTCAGCGCCAGGGAGAAGGCGGCGGTGATGTCCGAGTACCAGTGGTGAGCCTTTTCATCACCCCCTCCCTCCCGTTCTTTGGTGCCTGCCCCTGTTTGCCTCCGTAATCGAGTTTACAGCTGACCGATCGTTTTCGAGCCGTGCCCCGCATGCCAAATCAGTCCGCCGTCTCGGCCTTTCTCACGATCGGCGCTTCGCTGCTTTCGGCTCCAAAGCGCGCCGCCGCCGCTCGCGTTATCCAGCGGACGCGATGGAAATCGGACGCAAACAAGGGTATCGAGCGAGCTAGCCCAGCTCGCCTCGCCGAGTTGTTGGCGGCGGCGACTTCATCCGCGTTTAGGCCTAAGTTGCTGCTGTCTGCGGGGCACTGTTCATCTCGGGGACGATCGGGCTCGGTTTCGGGGCCGAAATGTAGGTCAGAGGCCGCCGTCGAAACAGGTGTGGAGAGCCGACCGCCCCTCGCCTATCCTTTGCCCGATGCGGCCGCCTGGCCAGCGGCGACCCGACCGTGTTGGTCTGCCCAATGCCGACGCCGATGAAAGAAACGCGTCGCAGACGGCGGACCAACACAACGAGGCCCGCTGCCAACAAAACGCGATCCTGCTTTTCTTCCTTCCGCTCGATGAGCCCGATCGGGACTTATCGCTTCGCAAAACAACTCGCGACGTTATCGGGAACCTTTGTTTGGCGGAAATGGCGAGAAGTGGACCGAGGGAAATCGTGTCCGTGTGAAGGGAGACGCCGGAGCCAGACCGTAGCAGACGTTGTTGCTGCCGTTTTTTTAGTATCAGGCGTCGGGAGTGTTTTACTTGTTTTTGGTAGTTGCTCGAGTGTGTCGAAACAGACTCCGTGCTTTGTGTTTGTGTTTAAGTGTGAATATCTTCTTTTTTTCTTTTTCGCGTTTTGTGTTTGGTAACAGCTGTGCCAAGAAAACTGTTTCCGGCTGAGCGGTTCTTGGCGCCGCGCAAGCGACCTAAAGAAAACAAGCAAAACGTTAAGCGTATGCACAATGCCACGGGAGCAGGTCATTGACCCAGGGAAATTATCAGTCGTTTCACGATCCTTTACGGTGCGACTTGTTTTCTCGGCAATCCCCGTATGAACACTCGCCGGGTGAATCCCATACTCGCGTGATTCAGGCATCACGTAGTACACAGCGCCTGGCAAGTTGAGTACACGTCGACGCCAGAAAAAAAAGTAACGGGGTGATCGCGTTGGTTGTTGGCCCCAAGCGTAGCCACACACAACAGCAGCAGCAACAACGGCCAATTGACACACTTTGCCCGTACACTTATCGTCCGCTAATGATCAGGGGAAAAAACGAACGCGGGTGTCCGGTTTGGGAAACGGGAGAGAAGGAAAGCGAGGAGGTTGTCGTGTCTTAAGCCATTACGTCACCCGGTAAAGAGCGGCCAGACCGTCCCGTATTTCTCTCCCCTCCTTCTTTCTTTCCCAGTCCCTCGGGGTAGTGTCATTTTCCTAAATATCTGCTGAACCCTGTCTATACCCCGTGAAACAGAAATGGGCTATCATCCAACTGGGGTATTCGAAGGTGGAGTCAGTCTGGCACGTTCTGGGGCTGGCAGCCGTCTGTTTCCTCAAGACTTGCTCTAAAACTAGATGCGCATGAATCTGTCTAGGATGGAGAATTTGATTTCCTTTCCACACGAAGTGAAATATTCTGGGACTCTGTAACCCAGATATGCTGTGTAGCATCTGCTTTACTCCAGATATTCTGTGCAATGCGAATGAAGTTGCAAGGGGCAACACGGCAATTCGTGCCAACACGGAAAAAGGTCTAAAACGATCCAAGCCATTTTGTTGCAAAGGTGTTGTCCCTCCTTCCTCTTTACACGTGCAGCAAAATTGTATTTGAAAGGCGGGTTATTGCAGGTTAGGCATTATGGACCATTCATTTCATAGGCATGGAATTGAAGATTTTATGCATGAGGCATTGTTTTTTAAGGGTACAATTCAGAAGGCTGTTTCGTGTTATCTGTGCTACTGTGATGGCCTTACAGAAAGAGTGCCCCCCTTCAATCAATAGTTAGTATCTTGTTTTCACAAATACTTGGTAATGGGTGGGTGGCTCAGCACAATTTTTAGGATAGAATTTAGAGGTCTGTGTGGGCACTGCTTGGTTTTTCTGAATACATTTGAATGACCCTGAGCTTAGTGTATCAGGAATCAACACTTTATAACTTTGGTAAGCCCGTCGTGCACGATAAACCCAGACATTGTCATAATAACGGGAAGGATGGAACAGGCAGGAGCATCGCACAAATTTTGGTCTTTTCACTCAACAAACACCACCTGTACTGGAATCATTGGAATGTTTGTATTTGTTCACAGTTTTAGGTCCAAATTGGTTTAAACACCCGAGCGATGTTAGAGTTATCCCTTACACCATCCTCATTTTGCTTTTGATGGGCTATCAGGATGTTTGTCCTTCATGTGTCGCCATAGTGCCTGGAACGCGTCTGACTGATGTGTTTACCACGTCCAAAAAAATGCTCCCTCAATTTCCGCCTGGCGACGTCGTACAAGTGCAACACTGTCGCAGCAGTGTTGCTGGACTTGGCAGACGCCTGTTCTACTGCGAGTCGTTGTCCGGCCTCATGGTCCACGGGAGCTTCGGCAACCCGGAGTTGGGATGCCGCGACAATCGCATGGGCTACTAGGACCACAACCTACAAACAGCTTGAAACTTCCACTTTTCCGACGTAATTTCTCGCCACTGTGGGACCACTTTCGACGCACAGGCAGAAGAGGATGCCAAAGACTCCCGTTGGATACGACGGGCAATGTACCGTCAGTGGAGTGACATGCACGGAGGACGACATGAGTGTTATAGAATAAGGTGAACGAGCAGCTATGAGGAAGCGTGTTCCTCCGAGGGGGGCAACGGCCTTCCTGGCTCTGCTCCTATCTGGCGACGTGCCCAGGCGTCGGGCAGAGACAACGTCTCGTCCCCGTCGTCCGCCTGCCTCTTTTTGGAGCGGTGAGAACTCAATTTCCGGGTGCGTTCCATCTCGCCCCTGTCAGTGCCGCATCCTTACGTTTCAAGGCCGCTCCACCGGGTGTGCAGCATTCCCCCCGTTCATTTTGTCTTTGTGGCCCCTTCCGGATTTTCTTGTCTTCCTCGCGTCGAATGCCAAGGCTGCGGAAAGCAGCAGAGGGTCTGCATCTCGGCGCGACGTCGACCTTGCCATGTTGCCGTTCACTTTGAGCGAGTGATTGTACTCAGCAACGACCAGTTCGACACTGCGGAAAGCGCGGGACAAAGCACGGGCACATTGATATACTTGGGTGAATGGGAGTTCCAGTCATGTTACACCACAGTGCAGCGGCGTCCTCAGCGAGATGTCAGGTATCAAGCTAGAAGCGTATCTCGTTGTTGCTCGGACAATCGACGCGGCAATGAAGTTGTCTTGTTGACAGTCTGGAGGCATTCCCGCTTTCGAGTGCCGACAGCTTATCTCCAGCTGCATTCTATTTTTACATCCTATAGGGCTTTATTGTTGTCAGGGAGATGGTCATTGCGAGAGTGGGTATTTCTCCTTCATAGAACTCTACGTTTTCTGCGAAAGCATCAGACAAAAAATGGGGGGGAGGTGGGGGGCATACCTGCGTAAAAGGGCACAATGTTATGCACAGCCTAGGAACCGGAAGGAGCTTTCTCTACGCTCGGAAAATTCCCTTAAAATCTGGTTTGAAGTCTTTTCTTGTCTGTTTGTCTTAACAGGATAACAGTTTGTGGTAGTAAAGACGTCACTGAATCATCATATCGGTCTTCTTTTTTGGCGGGCAATGAAGTGCAGACTGCATTTGCTCCTTTCTCGATTAAAGCATAAAATGTTTCTTAGCAGAACCCCCCAATACCAAAATTTTTTCTATCCATCCGTGTATCCCCTGCTAAATTTAGTGGGGAAACTGAATTGGAGTTTAGGTCATGGGATGTCACATGGCCTGCCATCTGGGAATTAAAAAGGACGAGAGGCCAAATGAAGAAAAACACAGCACTGCATTTGTGAATTTCTACATCCGGTCTTTCGTCGCTTGCGCCGTTTTAATTCTCGTGTGTGTACCATCTCGCCCAAGAAGCGCTGTCTTAACTCGTTCAAGCTTCACCCTTAGCAACACCAATTAAGTTTTCTCGGCAAAGTTGTTGGGAAAATTGACGTCACATGTCCTGAAGTGAATTATGTGTCGAGGAACTGGGGGAGAGGAGGAGACGAGAGCACGAAGGGACGTCAAATCGCCGAGCTCTGGTTGGAATGATTAGTGGGTCTCCACTACACTCAATGGACGCAGTTGTGTCTGCTGGTAGGGCATTTCTCAGTTTTCTTGCCGGCTGATCCTATTTTAGATTAGGAGGAAGTGTGCCAAAACGGTTGTAGTTAGGAGGATTGTAAGATTTGCAATTGCTTCCGTCCAGGCTTGGAGAAGGAAAGACGACTTGACATGCAATCTGAGATCATACTAAAAAAACGCCCAGAAAAAAACAAAAAAAAAAACATTCTTCCTGCCCCCCCAAAAAAAAGAAAAGAACTTCTCAAAATTTTTTTTGTTTTAGACATTTCCACATCTTCAAAGCTTCTGGTTTGGTGTGAGAGCTGGCATGCCCTAGCTACCATTTTAGCTGGAAATTTGCGGAAAGCAGTTTGCACATTCAACCACCAATTGTGATGACTCGCAGGGAAACACGGGAGCATACAGCATCTCAAATGAGGTTACGGACAGCAACACATTGTGTAGCGAACGTGCCATGAATGGAGGCAGCAGTCTGGGCACAGCGTCGTAATTTTAGCACCTTTGTTCTCTTTTTTTTGCTGCGGCACAATGCGACGAATGGCAGCGTGGGAGGCCTTCGGTTCTGCCCCGAAAACGAAGAAAGGGTCTGTCAGCCGACACTGATGCAATCTGACAGCTTTGCATTGGCTTGCAAATGAGGTGGGGGGCAGTGTCCCCCTGTTGTGAGTGGGCTGCTGCTGTGTCGCACCGCATCGTCTCTTTCTTTTAAAGATTGGGAAAGGGGGAAGCTATCACTTTTGTTGGTAGGAGAGTCTCTTTCTATGGAGCCTGTGCGGGCAGATGAGGCGACCTAATTGCTGATTTGCGTCCCCTTTGTGTCCCCCTTCAGCGGCACTATCACCGTGCCGCTGACTTTGTCGATGAAGGAAATTAGCATCTTGTTGGGGGCGTATCGTGTTGGCACTTTTTCCTTTTAGAATGTTTGGTGTGCAACGAGGGCCTCAGAAAAGGGAGCCCGTGCAGGCAGATTAGGAGGCGTAATTGTCGATTTACTCTTTTTTGTGTCCTCTTGAATGGCACTCTGTAGCTGTGCTGTTTACTTTATGGTCGATGGAAATTAACCTGTTAATAGGGGGTCCATGGTGCACTAGTTTCTACTAGAAAGAGTCGTGAGAATGAGCCTAGGCTCATGAAAGTGCTCTTCGTCATGATTTTTTGAGCGGGTAGTTCTCAAACATTTTGGAAAAGCGGACATTTCATTGAATGCTGTTTCATAGAACCCTGTTTCATTGAACTGCTGACGGCTGCTCCATTGCATTTTGTATCTTTATATTCATGGTATCGAGCATTATGAAAATGCCATATTGGTGCCCCCCACACACACACACACGCACACGCAGGTATTTTGCCATGTGATGACAACCGTTATGTTTTATCGGCCATATTGGTGCCCCCCACACACACACACACGCACACGCAGGTATTTTGCCATGTGATGACAACCGTTACGTTTTATCGGCCATTCCTTTTGCGTCTTCCAAAAAGACGTGCACTGCCTCCTGGTGAGAGCGCATAGCTTTAACATAAGTAAGCAGCGGGTCTAGTCTGTCGCCTTCACACCAGAGAACTAGCTTGAAGAAAAAGAAAATTGTGCAGGCGAACTGACAGCCATTTACGCTTGAAAGCCTGACACTGTAGGAAACAAAAAAAGTCTTCAAAACTTTGCCTTGTAATCTTTGCAATCTAAACCTTTGTCAACTTAGAAACCAGACAAAACGTTGTCAACTTTCCAAACAGGAAACGACGCAGAGATAAATAATGATATAGACAAAACGTTCGGGAATTGAAAAGGATGTAGGCAGCAAATTAGAAACCAGACAAACATTGCACTTCGCAACCAGGAGGGTATGAAAAATGTCACATGTGATTATTGTTATGCAGTTGAAGTTGCGGCTTAGTTGTTGTGCCTCCAAGCATTGGTCATTATCTATCAAAGCACAACAAAACATGCTTCCTTAGTTGTGGCACTCGGGCAATGAAAGTGAAGATAGGTGATTCCGGTTGGCCAAGCTATTTTATTTTGAGTAAATCATTATGGATGAAATGTACAGTCCCAGTTTAAGAAGTAGGTTCCAGGGCTACAAGTGTTGTTAGCACGCCTCTCACTTCAAAGATTTTCTTTAAATTAAAAATTAACTTGCTGTTACAAACTGCAAAAGCTTTTCACAAACTTTTAGTTTCTGTGAATATTAACATGGTGGTGAGACAAGACAAAAATGTAAAAAAAAAAGAAGAAAAAAAATATATATAAGAACAGTGAAAGCATGGCATCAGTGAGGTATAATCTTAAAAAGAAACAACTACTTAGTATTGCTTCTTTCAATAATTTTATGGATGACTGTAAGTACGGCTAGGTAGTTCCTTGATATTCAGTGGTGTTTTCCAGGGAAGAGTTCACATGTTAAGGAATGTATGGGAAGCTAATGAACCGCCTATCTGTTTGGGCAGGGTTGGGATTATATAGACTAGATATAAACAAGATATCTTTATGCAGAGATAAGTTGGGACTTTCCTGTAAAGAACACTGCTGTATGATGACAGTTCCAGAATGTCAAACTTGTACCGGGATTCTCAAGAACTTTGAGATTAGTCACGATTGTTGTGTGGGCATTGTACAAGATTACTGCGACGTATTCAAATGTATTGCAATTCAAGTCAATTCGAGTCTTTTTGGCACGTCGGAAGGTACTCGAATGCCCAGATATTTTTTGAGTCGCAAACTGCAACGGGTTGTGACGTTTGGTTTACTTGGATTCGAAGCTTTACATTGGTTAGCGTTAAAGGTCATTTAGCATAAGTAACTTCATATTAGATTATGATCAGCATTGATTAAACAGCATATGGCTGTACGCTCATGGGTAAGTCATTTATCCAGACAAGCAACATAATTGCACTAGGAGGAGGCTTAGTTTCATTTATAGTAACCAGCAGTTGTGGGTTCCCTGTATCTCAGTTTTCGAGGTTTTGTGAGGATACCATAGAGAATTTGGCTTGAGAAAGGATGCAAAGCACTGGCCTTACAGCGTTGTGCAAACTGCTTATTCCGCATACAGAAGAACATGGAGATAAAAGCTGGCCGCGAGTGTTGTGTTCGCCTTCCCAGACACGCACGAGGCAGACGAAAAGCTGGGAAAAAGTGAAGTCTCAGATGCCGTAGGAGAGCTTGACTGGACTCTGTGCTGATACGAGATACTGAGCGCACACATTGTGCAGCGCACCGTTTCTTATCGGTAGGCAGCAGTAGCTTGCAGTGTGTATGGGTGCCATTGATCTGATTGCTGCACGGCAACCGTTCGTACTGCCTCGGATTTAGCGGGCGATTTTGATACTTCGAAAGCATTTCAGAGCAACCAGGGTGTCTACCAATCTGGAAAGTCGAAAATTGTGAGGGAATTTGATGGGTCTGGAAAAGTCGGTGGAATTCCCACCCCAACCAGCATCGGTCAGGGACATTGGGTTCTCCTTCTTCTGAACGACAGCACAAGACGTGCTGGGGTGTGACACACATTGCAGGCGACTCAGCTGGATGTGCCGATGCAAGTCTCCGCCGGGAAACTAGAGTCTTGGGGGAACCCAGAGAATAAACCCAAATCACCTCCCCTTGAAACGTGCGCACAATGATGAACTTCCCCTTGTGATTGTTGTTTCCTTAAATAGACTGTTTTCGCGTACAGTACCTTTGCGAAGTGGCTTCACGAGACAAGAGCTCTTGTTCCGAGCTTCCCCACTTATTTCTAAATGGACTGTTTCGCAGCTTGGCAGCTGAGTTTGGTTCTTTACTTGGGTGACAATGTCTTAAAGTTCGAACTGGGGAAGCCATGCAAGTGTAGGTGGCAAGACGATGTGCAACACCTCGGCGTCCAGTGGGTACAGTTATGCGTCATGTTCCCAAGGGACTACTGTAACTTGTGCCCTATGCTTTATTAAAGGTGGAATGTTTATTCAGTAAAAAAATATCAAAGGGTAGACAGAAGGTGAGGTGATCCTGTACTTGGCCACCGCCCTGTCGGCCATGATGTGCTTTCATTTAAGAACTGCACTTCGGACATGTCATGTCTTCTTGGTAGTTGGTCCGGGGATTTTGATCAAATAGTTGGCATAGCTCGAAAAAGTCAGGAAAATTGAGAACCTAAGTTTGGTAGATCCCCTGTCAACTAATAACTCTGCAATGTTGCGAAGATGAAATTAATGTTAATTTTTTTTTTTGTGCAATGACTTGGCATGAGAACATTCCGACGTGAAAGTTGTCATCCATATGTGCAATGTCTTCGTCTGGTATCCGCATTGTCCACTCGATCGAAGCATTGCAGTGCTTTCTGCCATCTCGTGTTGGGTTGCCTCCTTCCTGATTTGCTTCTCCGCCCTGCCCAGGCAAAGAAGCGTTGATTTCCTTCAGCATGGTTGCACAATCTGTGTCCAGTCTTTTGCGTTCAACTTCTTAAGAATAGTTTCACGGTATTGTTGCTACGTAAACGGCGAAGCTGTTGTAACGTTGGTGGGCATAAGAAATAAAGCAGTCAGTGATGTGATAGTTGCACCATATGTGCCGAAGTGCTTACCTCGCTGCTTACTCCATTATCGCCTCAAATAACTTACTACTTGATTTGATCTCTGTACTAAGCACTGACAGTAGTCTGAAGTCTCGGGAGTTGGGTAGGTTCGTCCAGTGCTCTTCTCACCGCCCTTCGGTGCACCACAGTGAAGGTAGAACTGCGGAGTAGGCGTTGCAATTTTGTGTATCGTGCTTTGCCTCAGTGCAGCCGCTTGCTAAGGGGAAAGCACTCCTCCAGGGCAGGAGGTTGCTCACACAAGTGTAAAGTACGGGTAAGAGAACTTGGTAAGCACTGAAGTAACACTACCTTGCAGTGAACTGTTTTAAACGAGACTGTAGCTAGTATATATAATAGACTGCAATATTCTGGCAATATTTTTTTTTAAAAGCTCAAGATTTTGCCAGGATTGTTGTGTATTGCGGAAAGATTTACAGTGATGTGATTGCTGCGCCAATTGCGCCAAACTGCGCCAAGGGGCTAACCCTGCTACATCCTGCTACATTTCGCCAAAATATGGCTAATCTGCGCCAAGCCTGCGCCAAAGGACCAATTTTGGTCGCCTTGCAAAAACGAAACTAAACTGAGAACCGCAATTGAGCATGCGTGAGCTAGGTGGCACAAGACGCCGCTCGACACAAAGTACCCTACATCAATCATCTATTCGGTCTCGCATGATTTTTACCCCCGTCTCGCGTTTCGCGCTTCCGTCGTCTCGGGAATCTCGTCTCGCGCGTTTTTTTATTTTTTTTATATATTTTTTTTTTTTTTTTTTTTTTTTTTTTAGCGATAGATGCGGGCAGGTGCGGACGCTCCGACGTTAGTGTGCCGGGTGCCAGACATGCCGTCATGCTGAGAAACAAAACCACGTTTTTGCGCGGTGAGAGTTACTTTGTGAGCTGAAGCACTCGCGCGACCACAGTCGCCGTGGTCGTGCGACGTCGTGTGTTGCCGTCCCCACGTCGCTGCAGATATGGCGCTTTCTAAACTGAAACGCATCGACATTCCTGCTCTTGTTTAAATCATACGCTGCTAGAAAAATCCCTCTTTAACTCAATGACTGCTTGGCGAAATATTAAATACCTAGGTTTCTCTCGGTGGGCTTTCTTTCGAGAGGGACCCTGGTACGTGAAAAATCTGCCGCGAAAGAAAGTTGATGACGAGAAGTGAGCTAACGAAAACAAGGCAACGTCTGCACGCTGAACCCTCATAGCGCGCTTGTTTGTCTCGAGTTCAGTCGTTGCGCAAAACGCTCCAAGAAACTTTTTTGACCCTGATTCGCAATGTCTTGCATCGATACGCTCAGGTTTTATTTTAGGGGTGAAGCTCCTTAGGGTCCCGCCTTGTCCGTCCGGCGTCCGTGCTCACATCGATCTTGCTGGTGCTCGTGATCGTGATCGTGAGCTCACGTGCTTCGTGCTGGTGTAGGGGAAAAAAAAAAAAGGAAATGTTTACGCAGTCGACAGGATTCGAACTTGTGCGGGGAGACCGCAATGGGATTTCTAGTCCATCGCCTTACCCACTCGGCCACGACTGTGGGACGGGTAGAGAGCTCTGAGATGTGGTAAAACTCAAGAGCTGGGGATGTCATGGATGAAACATTGCATGTAGCCGCCCAACGTCTATACAGGAGAGGGCGCTGCGGTCAAATGCGTATATAATCGCGTTAAACTTAGCATGCATTGGCTCAACGTTTATAGACGACAGGGCGCTGCGGTCAAATGCTCAAATGCGTATATAACCACGTTCCACACCACACATTTTCTTTCTGACATAAACGAAAACGAACGAAAGGCTCGGCATGCTGCGGCTTAGCGTCTACGCAGACAAGCACCACCAGAGCTTCGCCTTAATCAACATCATTCACCACGTGGAGATGCGGTAATTTTTTCTGTGTGTTTAGCCTGTATACCTCACCTGCCCGGCCTGGCAAGCACGCGCCGCTGGACTGCTTATTCTCGTATGCTGGACAGTTACATTTTGCATACTATTTTGGGAACCAGTTGGCGACGGAGCGGAGTGGCATGATTTCGGTTTCGGTCGGACAGCCGTTGTCTCCGCTGGCGCGACAAATCAAGTGTAACTGCAAGCCTGCCGAAGTTGCCCTCGCGTGCATATGAACATGATAGCACCATAGGTACCAGCCGGGACGCTTGCAATCCATTGTTTTACGTTTGCTTACTTTTTATAAAAAATCTTCCACGTCGGGAACTAGTAAAACAATAGCAAGTGTTTTTTTGTTTTTTTTCGGAATTGCTCGGCAACGTTTACAGCACTGTATACTTGTGGGATATCTCAGCAGCAAAAACACAAGCATCGAGTTCCGCCCCAGCACGTCACATCACAACACAATACAAAGTGCCCTTCGTTTGTCCAGCACTTAAAAGAAATATTTATTTTTCTAAGAATACATGCTCCAAAAGCCACTTTTGCGGCCCCAAAACACTGTCTTGGCTGCTCCAAAGGCCACATTTGCTGCTCCAAAACAGTGTTTTGGCTGCTCCAAAAGGTGCTCCAAAATGGCTTAGGCCAATCACATCACTGGATTTATATAAACGGTTCCATAAGCTTTTCTTTTTATGTCAAGTCTCTAGTTTAGTTATTACTTTTACATAGGTCTGATTTGTGTGATGGTGCAGTGAATGGAGTAAATTAAAACTATATTATCTGGAGCATTAATGATTTATAATGCTTTGGCCCTAAGGGTACAATAAGTAGATAAAGAAATCTTTACGAGTTTGACTGGATTGTTCCTAAGGCTTATTTATCATTCACATGGCAACTTTTGTTATCATGAAGTTCTACATATGAAATGTCATGTTAGTAATCAATAGACCAAAGCTTTATTTTTATCAGTTTGGGTGCTGAGTATTATTCTTTTTTAAAATTATTTCCGTGAATTATGATTTGTTTACCTTCGGCTCCGTGCAAAAATAACCATCCACAGCAGTTCATATTGTCCTTCATCATTAAGCATATTGTTGTCATGCCTAGTGCTTCTACATGCAACTAAACAGCTAGTTAGTTTTCCATTGAGCGGATCAAACCTGCCGTGCAATTGATGTTAACAAAGGTTGCACAGAAGTGGAAAGGGAAAGTAGACATTGTCTTTTATGAACGGGCCAGCACATGAATTTTAACATAATGTTCACAGCTGTGGCAATTAAAATGAAGCGTGTGCTCATGCTGCAATAGTTATTTTTTCTGCTCCAAAAGTGATTTTAGCTGCCCTAAAAGGTTCTCCAAAATGATTCAGACGAATCACATCACTGAGCAGTGAACAATTGGTTACTCTGTCTCAAACCAGCATTAGGCTGTCAGATTGGGTCGGTCCTTGGAGTATGACGGACTGATTTGTTCCCTTTATTGCCTTTTTTAGAACAGTGTTATGTGTGGGCAGGGATGGGCAAAATACATGCAAATATGTATCGAAATACAAATACAAAATACTTTGTCAAAAGTGTATTTAAGTACAAATCTAATTACATTTCCAAAAAAAGCATTTCAATACAAGATACAAATACAACCAAATGTATTTGGTCTCCTCCAAATACTTTTCCAAATACATTCCTCAAAATTTGCGTCAACGACTTCAGGGCACCTGCAACAAGTTTCTGGGTATCTCATTTTAATTTTGCATCGCACACTGGGGAGTTAGTGTGCGAGGCTCTAGTAACATAATAGAAATATAATCACAAAAAAATGTAATCAGCTTGGACGTATTAGGTGAAAAAAGTACAGAGCTTCAAGCAGCTTTTTTTTGTCGATTATACATTTTGGTATACACCAACAAAGAACCTAGACGACCAAGACGCGCACCACCAGCTAGATAATTTTTTATTGTTGCAACTCGCACCAGTTACGAAAATCTGGACGACCCGCGCATTTAGGATGTTCCAGGCAAAAATATGGATGGAAATCAGGCCGGAAAGCATCACAAGTTGTCACATGCACTTATTTAGCCAGTCTGCCTGTGAACGTCGATTTCGTCACTATTCTTGCCCTGGACTAGCACCGTAATCACAAAGTCACTAAATGCTTGTGCTTGATTGAGAGACACTGCATTTGGTGCAGAACATAGTTTTCTTCCTGCTCTGGACAGTGATAATAAATTTGAGGGATGTATTTTCGCCCACAAAATTGTATCTAATTACAATTGTATTTGAAATATTCACATTTTAGTATTTAAATGCACACGTCAAATACAGTACCCAATTTGTAATTAAATACAAATGCAAAATACACAAAGTATTTGAAATACTGCTCATCCCTGTGTGTGGGATACATGTGACTATTGCACATTGAATAGGGGTGTGCGAATAGTGGTTCGAATTGAATAGCGCTGTGTCATTTATAGCTTTGAAAGCGCTAGGGGAGACCAAGACCTACCGGTTCTCGTTGTAGTGTAGATGTTGGGAATGACACTGCGCT
This sequence comes from Ixodes scapularis, assembly GCF_016920785.2. Classification (NCBI taxonomy): domain Eukaryota; kingdom Metazoa; phylum Arthropoda; class Arachnida; order Ixodida; family Ixodidae; genus Ixodes; species Ixodes scapularis. The sequence continues at coordinate 23,249,083 of NW_024609846.1, forward strand.
ATTCGATTCGAACCACTATTCGCACACCCCTAACATTGAATGTAAACACAAACTGCTAGTACCCTAGTAACATTTACTTTTTTGCTTTGTGCATTGGAAATGTAGTCCTTTGGTTTGTTTCATGCATAGGGTATTACAGGCACGTAGCCAGGATTTTGTTTCGGGGGGGGGTGCCCATGACAAAATGCTGTATGAGGGGGAGGGGGGAGAGGAGGCCCAGCAAAATTGAAAATTTCGGGGGGGGGGGGGGCATGCTCCCCCCCCCCCCCCCCTCCCCGGCTACGTGCCTGGATATGATGCTTTATTTATGCGAAGGGAAAATTGCAATTTCTACTTGTTTTTGTATTTTAGTAACAGCTACTGTAATTACTTATACTTGTTTTTTTTTTTTTTGCTTCATGCACGTGCAGTGGTAGTTATATGGTTTGTTGTTGCGTAGTGTAGTTTATTTATACAATGTGCAAATGGCGATTTCTAGGTTTCTAAGGTTTTGAAAAAAATGTGTCTTCATGAAATTGTAATGCAAAAATGTAATCTGTAATTTTCCTGCTATCCTGGGTGGAAACGTTTATCGCGAAATCTAGCGGAATGAAAGTCCATTAAATTTAGCAAAGTTTGTCATGACTCCTGAGCTCAGTAGAGCTCATAAATCAACGCCCAGTGCAGCTCAAATCACACTGTTAATTTTATGTGTCCCAACTTTATTCTACCCCTATAACTAAAATACATTATTTTTTTTTTTCTGATATGACATTTTTTAAAGTACAAACATGGTCTTACATGACTGCAAAGTTTATAACCGCCTCAGTTGTCAAAACTGCCTTCAGCTCTCAACTAGCGAGATGTAAGGACTATACGCAAGAGACCCTGCATTTTCTGTTTGTTCTTTTAATGGCCTATCATTTGGGACTGGCAGTTTGTTGCGACGTGGGACGAAGCAAAAGACAAAAGGCATCTGCCCTTCTAGGACGTCCTTGAGCATCCTTCGGGGTTTTGTACACTCGATGACTGGAATTAGCCTCAGCAGGTGGTGGTTGTGTTTGCTAGCTTGTCTTCGGTGACCTTGGGAGAGGGGTGTAAGGGCGGCGGTCTAACCACTACCCTGGGGACACCAGCCCGGCCGCCGACCGATTGAGTTGGCGCAAGCGTTGGGAAGCAATATGGGTCAGTGTTACTGGTGGCGACCCTCAATGTTTTGTTGTTTGTTTTTTTCGCTGTTCAGATGTTCTTGTCAAACTGCCTTCCCGTTTAAGAAATGGCGGAGATAAATACTGTGATTGCTGGTTTGTGGCGCCAACAGGCTACGTTAGAATCGTCGCTGTCGGAATGAGCCGCCACAGACTTGTATTGCTTCTTTTATTTTGGATACAACCTTGTCATACATTAAGAATACGAGTTTTCACTATGTGAAAAAAATACTCTACCGTTTTGAGCGCTGTTAGTGTTATATTTGTTGTAAATGCAATAAGAAAAAAAAAACGGAGGCCGTCGAAGGTTGGGTGGTTTTGGTCGAGAGTATGAGTGTCACTTTATGGGCGTTGGATGATGGATTGCAACTGCTGCACTTTGATGCGGCTTTGCTTTCTGGAGCGTTGGCTGAAAGTGTGTGAGAAGTGCAAAGCAATTAATCCATGCTGTCTTTCTCATTCCTTGGCAATTGTGGGTGGGTTCTGTGCTCTTTCATTTGCTGCTAGGAAATGTTTGATTGATGGTTGTTTATTCTGCGAATGTAAGAGTCGCTGTGTTGGCAGGCTCTTGATGCGTGCGGGTTGGTATTCCACCTGCCACTAGGACCCTGCTGGATCTGGCATCTCTTCGTTGATACTGTTGCGTGTTTCTTCACGTGCCGTCATACATTTTCCTTCTTGCGAGTACTTGGAAGGTTTTCATTGTCAAGAGTGAGTTAAAGACTAGTCCCACTCATCTTTGTCGGAAAGCGTACTTTGTGATCGTCATATCGAATGATTTAAAGTGGGGCATCTGAGACAACAATATTTTGTGGCCATCAAATCTGATGATCTGAACTAGAACACGCGAGACCTACCATAACACCCCGAGCAATGCCCCACCCCCGAAAGGTAAACAGCCTCTATTTTTGGCTCGTTTTGCTTTTTCTTCTTTATAGACAACCTCGACGTAAAGGTGGTTAGTTAGCTATTGCGGGATATTAGCAAACATTGCTGACTGGGAAGCAGCTATCTTTGATTCACTGCCTCGCCACGATAACAAGTTTGGCAGGGACAGATAATCTAAAAATAGCATTTTCTCAAATTTTCTCGATTGCACTCTGAAAATTAGCCCACTCCTTATTTTCGCCCAGTTTGCTCTCCATTTTAGGTGGGCTATCTCTCGGGTTATTACGGTATGCTTTAGAGTGTCCTGTTGTGAGCCTAATTTTTTCTATCTTTATTTCTCCCTTTATTTCTTTCTTTAACAAAGATGAAAATGAGATGTTTTGTGTTTGTCCCCTTGTTCGTCCATCGTCTCCGTTTTTTTTTTTAATATATGTGACATCAACCAGCCTGCCAGTGGCTTACTCTTCCTTGAATCCCCTTACCTGATGCAGGCATTGTTCCGCGTTCGTCATTGTATCTCTCATGTCTTCCACCGTCGTCGGTGTTGGTGTTTGGCTTTTTATTACGACAATGTTGCGCAGAATTGTTTGAGGGTATAGATGACACCACCTCCTTTCTAGATTTTTGTGTGGTTGCTCGGCGAACAGAACGCCACCCGGTGGTGATCTCGTCTGCCCTTTTGTTCGCAGGGCGTACTCGCTGGTGGACTCCTCCCGCGTGTCCACCTTTCTCATCTCCATCCTGCTCATAGTCTACGGCAGCTTCAGGTAAGGAGGGTTCCCTTGGAGCAACTCCGGAAGAACCTGGGTGCGACCCCGGAACAACCTGGGTGTGACCGACGTGCGCTTATGCAGGTCGCTCAACATGGAGCGGGAGGCCAAGCTGAAGGAGAAAGAGCGGAATGGCCAGGGAGTGGACACCAGTCAGTGTTTGTCTCTTTTCCTTGCTCCCTTCCATGATTCTCCCATCCTTGTGTGGGAAGGCTTTGGCTATTAGGCAGTTTCAGAACGGTGCACGCTAAAGCTTTGCGTATGCAAATGAGGGTGTCGTCGCCAGTGCGCATGTGCCAAATGCTAACCACGTTTTGTGCTTTGCATGCGATATTTTAGCGTATGCTATTTTTCGGAAATTGCATACAATGCAAAGAGTCTGCACTCCTACGGGAAGTGCACTTCATATACTTGCTGCTTGCGATGCGCACACATTTTTCGGCGAAGGTACGGTGTGCGAAGGTCATTACATGAGAAGACACGACCGGTCGATTGCTCGCGTCACATTCTCATATTTAAACAAATCTGAAATGTTACTCTGGACCAAAACATTTTTACTGAAGTTACAGCACTTCACGAGTAAGATAAACTGTTACTGTTTCTTGGTGGCGTTGCAAGTGCGAGACGCTTAGGCTTTTGCATCTTGGCGGGAAAACGCTATTCTATAATTTTCTCGCACAGCATATGCCAAAGCAAGCGCTAAATTTAGTGCTAGCGTGCGCTAAAATTGCGTATGGTATTCTAAAACTAAGTAATATTCTAAAACTCCCTATTGATGGTCATTCGCGTGTCATGGAAGGCGTGCACAGAAGCAGTGGCGTCACAAGGGGGGGGGGGGGGGGGGCGGACTACCTTGGGTGCAGCGCTCAGGGGGGTGTCGCGACGGGCTACCGCCCCAGGTGCCGCTGACCCTCGTGACGCCACTGCACATAAGGATCATTTGGGACCGACCATCGTGAGGTTTGCTGGCCCTCGAGGGATACCAACAAGGCATCCTCCGAATAAGCAGTGATGTTTTACAGTACAGTGCTCAACCTGACGGATGTGCAGCCAATGGCTGACTGCACAGATTAAACTAAGGAAGGGGAATAGTTTGACTTTGCCATGCAAAGTGTTAGTTGCAAAGCACACGCAGAGTATGAAGGTCGGGAAGACAGGTAAAAGCAACAACAGTGTGAGCAAAGAAGAAAAATCCCTTAGTCTTGGAAAACTCGAAAGCATGTGTCGAGCCGCCGTGAGAGACCAGGAACACTAATCATTGCAGCAATGCTGACGTGAAACTAAATGTGCATTAGGTTTGTTTTGAGAAAAGCTGGGTTGTTGTTAGAGTAGCAGTGTGTTCGTTACGAAGGAATGCCGAGTTAGGCGGTTCGATGTACCGCACCCTTTTGTAACACTGGTGTAGACCATAACCATTGAGACTGTGCAGAAAAATGACTGCACAAAGCAACCCCCGCATTGCCGTCCGCCTTAGCTGAGCCTTGAACAGGATAAACTTTCGCTCGATTCATTCCCAGGCTGAGTAGCTGGAAACCGGCAGGCCTCTGTGTGTTTGTGACTGGAGTAGCAGCATTTTTCTGTGTGCATGACGCGCATACTAATTGGGATAAAGAATCCCGCCTTCTCCCCTCGTCTGGGCGGGGCTCGGCGGGTGTGCCGAATTCCAACGGACGCGCGTCCGTGCGGCCCGCCGGTGCAGCATGCTCTTAGACGTGGGTATTGCCTCGGCGGGTGATGCTCTTTGCATTAATTAGAAATAATTAGCGTACCTGCTTCGCGAGTGCACCTGTGAGTTAAGTGTATGTTGGCACATAATTTAAGTATCTTACTAGGATGTTGTTTTGCTTTTGTTTTTTTAGTTTCCAAATTTGCGTTTTTAAGATTGCTGTCGAAAGGTTTGGATGACAAATATAATAAATAATAATAGTATAATAACTTTTTTCCATCGATTATGATGGGTCAGTTTTTGTCAAGCTTTAAAACATACTGCTTGTGTGATGGGCTGGGTTTTATATTTACTCTGTGTTATGAGGAAGTTAGCATTTTTTGCGAGATGCACTGGTCTTCTTCTTTCTTTTTTTTTTTTTCAGATTCTTTATTTTAAATGTTACATAATTTTTGGTTTGCTATTTTTTATTTTGTAACAATAAATTAGTCAAACCAAAATTTTACATACTTCTATTCATGCAAACAACCACCGATTATTTTTAATCTCCTTATACCCCCAATTTGTTTCAATTGTTTCTTTGATTAGTTGAAGTGCAGATTGTAAGCCCGTGGTATGTCACAATCAACGAAACTGTTTGTCGTTTCCAAAACATGTTGGGTCAGCTGCTGCCTCCCTGCCAGCTCGTGAGATTTTTCAGACGGTTTCAGGCCTCCCGATAAGGCAAACGCAGGCTGATATTGCCCTTTGAAGCATGTGCTGATCGCGCTTATCGCGCACCTACTCAAGCTGATGCATATGCGCCTCGTGTTAATGCGTCGAGTCTCGCTACGCAACGTTTTGGGTCCGCATTCACTTGCTGCGTATTATGAGGATTTATTCCATGTTGATTTCCTTGTAGCTTCGTCAGAATTTGTTGAGAACGCCGACTGCGATGAAAAAGGGAGCCACTCGCGCCAGCTTTCCTCTCAAAATCTTGTTATTTTGAAAGATGGAACCAACTAGCTTGTTCCATTTCACTTGACTGATTTTCTGCCTAGTATAAATGGTCATGCCCAGTTCAAATGCTACAAGTCTATACTTATAGAGTTTGAGGTCTGTACTTTTTCATTTTTTAGTTGGGATAGGAACACTGAGAGGCATGATGTGGTGCTTCATTTTTCTTAATTAAACGTTTATGTCTAGAGAAGCTTTGAGCAACATTTTTTCACAAGCAATAGTTGAAAACTTTTTACAGCTGCATTTTTTCGAGATGTTTAGATGTATGACTGTAATAAGCAAAGCCCCCTTCTTCAGTTCTCATTAGAAGTAGGATAACATGGTTTTGTTGGTGCAAAGACCTCAATTTTTAACCGTTTTAGTTTAGACAACTGCATTTCGAGTGAATGAAATAATTATAAAAAGAAAAGAGCATTATTAACTGAAAATTAAGTTTCCATTGTGTTTAATCCCAATAATCAAAGAGTTGACAAGCTCGAAGCTTTTAAAAACCTGGAGTTTCTATCACCAAAATTGTTTTTTTCGTATATGTATGGCTCGTTTTTATCTTTGAAATTTCGAAGAGAAGAAATTCCAGCATTGGGTTCGTCCAAAGAAGCAGGAATTCAGTATGCGCATGTTTTAGTGGATACTTTGATTTTTGTTGTGTTTGCTGGAAATCTCTGGTCAGCCTTCTTGATTGTTAATTTGAGACACCTACCCAGACATTGGTTCAAACTTTCAGGAATTCAAATTTTTGTGAAAACTGGCATGTTCCTCCAAACACGATGGAATTGTTAAAAACAGCGTGTTGGTAAGGTTTAACTTATGCACAAAAGAATAAACAAATGTTGTGTTCTGTGCTCTCTGTTCTATTTGTTTATTTTCCTGCCTGTAAATTAAATTCCTCCAAACATAAATGTGTGTCGTTTCAAATTAAAAAAAAAAAAAAAATTATATATATATATATATATATATATATATATATATATATATATATATATATATAAAAATGTATTTACTAGTGTAATTCAACCTTGTTATTGAAAATAAACCGAAAAAACTTAAGCCGCTTTTTTTAGTTTAACAAGATGAAAGGTTGATTGACCTTTTGCTTCTAATTTCATTTTTTATTTCGGCAAAATGTAGCTGTCTCTTACCATAGATGAGCAGTGTTCTTTCTGTAGGCCCTTTTGATAACCACATGCTTATGCCTGGGAGGTCTGAAGCACTGCATTTGTTTATTTGTATTATCCATGCCTCGAAGCCATTTCAGGCAGGGATTGGGATTAGACGAAGGATTATGAAGGCCGCAAAACAGACTCAAACAGTCCGGGTGCCGTTTCTTTTTTAAATAACCGTGGTCAGTCGGAGTAGCAATGGATTCTGGAAGGCAGTCGTCCCAGGCATGGTCAAAACACATGGCGTATGAATGGTTCATAGTGTCTATCATGTAATGCTGCAGTTTTCATGTGCAGTGGTTGCATGGCTTACAGCCGTTCAGGTGATGAAGCAAAAATTATGTTGGGTCCTAGCATTCTATAGGTGGTTGGGCTCCGGATTCCCTACTGCCCTTGTCGTGTGTTTGTTTTGGGATATCGATCCCGGGCCCACTTGGGTTTTTACTGGTGTGGTGCAAAAATTAGAATTTTTAAATAGTTGTTTCTTATTATGTGCAACTCAATATTTGCTTCAATATGAACTGCAATATCCATACTCTTTGAAGTGTTGCTTCCCCGCAGTGCGTAGGTGCTCGGTGAGAAGCACACTCAACGGGACTAACTTTCCGCGATTACGCAAGAGTGTATATTAGCCAGCAATGTGCCGACAACCAGCGATCATCATTCGTGCTTGTATTTGCACATGCCTGCTTTTTTTCACCTCTGATTAGAGATTAATATATTTCCGGGCTTGCTTTCATTTGTGGTGGCTCTGACCTTGGTCATTGTGCCACTATTTCTGGCCTTTCAGTCGAGGTGCTAATTATGAAGGGATTGTGGCGTAGAGTTATTATAATGCGCGCTAGAGGTTCAGCTGGCAAAAGTGTGCAATTTCAAGTTGAAGCAGACAGCAACCAGTCGAAAATTGTCTTCCAGTAATGCATTCTTATGGGGGAAAGCGGGTGCATTATTTTTTTTTTCAGCGCTTCATTATAAGACTTAAGTTTTACGAATAATTTTTGCATACTAAATAGCTTGGAACATATCAGTCATGTAGACAAAAATATTAGACAGGTTCAGTATTTTTTATAAATTGTGGCATAATACACGTTGCTAAAATAGCTTCATACACGCCTTTATGTGCACTGTTGGACACAGCGTGAACATGGCATCTGTACTTCTTTCCATGGAGATTTACGTTCCAAACTAGGAAAGGGCGTCAGAAAAATCAAGAGAGACAGCAAGAACTGTGCAGTAGCACTGGATCAGTACCTCGCTGTGCACATAAACAATCAAAATAAACTCAAGGCCAAATAATTATAGTCTGATTTGCAATAGATATGTTTTGCTTTATTCTCTCTGCTCATGCATATGTGCAAAGATGCTTGTTCTTCCATTCAGTACATTTCGTGTACTCTCAAGATCTTTGAATACGAGGAGAAGCCAGGAAACAGGCACCGAATAGAAGCTGCCCAGCACAAAAAGTGATAAAAAGAAACATCTTCCATAACCCACATTACTTAATTCTTTACGTTTTGGGTGTCTTTAATCGCTCGTAATTTTGTACGACGAGGTTATTTTCATATAGTGACAACTAGGGCTGGCATATTAGCAAAATATTAGCGTCATTGGAATGCTGGCGCACCTTGAACACACTCTATATATCTTTTAATCATTACTTTGCTTAGATTCGTTGCTTGTCTTTACACGCCTGCTGTGGAACACAGGTTTGGGTTTGAAATATAGGGAAGGTTAACATCTTTCACTGATGAAGAAAAATACTACCTATAGCTGGAGCAGTTACACTTTTACAATGTCAATAAAGGTACATACTAGTCGCTACAATCCAAATAACAAAGATGATCTCTGTTATCTCCAGTGTAGAGACAAAATGCACTCTTTTTTTCCCGTAGGAATGCACAGGAGTACTGTAAAGGTGGACTAGGTGTTATCTGCTTCATCTGCATCCCAAAAGTCGCGTAGACACTAGTGCCAATTGAACCTCCAGCATTCATAATAACAGCTCCTTGGATTGTGGTCGCTGTTGCTGATGAATTTGGGGCTGACTGGTGGCACCCTCCCCATCACCTTTGCAGACGTGCAGACTCTAGACACGGTGCAGGCCTTGTGCCTGCCCCTGGGGGCGTCCATCTCGCTCCTCGTCATGTTCTTCTTCTTCGACTCCATGCAGATGCTCTTCGCCATCTGCACCGCAAGTGAGGATGCCCTGTTTCTCTATATACTCTAAGGGCCCTATGCTACATGGTGGGATCAAGTGGAACCGAGGGACCAGGACAGCGCTGTCTGCTGCGGTTCGTCAGCGCCACGCCGCTGACGAATCGCAGCAGACAGCTTTGTTTCGATCCCTTGGTCCCGCCTGGTCCTGCTGTGTAGCATAGGGCCCCAGCTCACCTTTGAATAAACCGCAGCGAATGCCACAAGTTGTCTCGGCCAATTTGTCACTCTGAACGTACTACGTGACTCCGTGCCGTGTTGTCGCTGCACCCTTCCCGACAATCGCACAACGTTCTTGTGGCATTAGATTGGCTTTGATGGCATGTAGTGCCCTCTGCAGTCTAAATGGTGAAATGGAGTATTTTTGAAGCTCATGCCTTGCCCTTTCGGGAACGGTACTTGTTTAGATTCATGGTAGCTACTTAGGAAAAAAAAGCCTATTATTATCTATATTAATGTAAATGAAATTTCCGATTCTGGTTTTGGGTTTGGTGGATGCCGTGCGGCAGTTCCAAGGAGCAGATGTCCGTTGCAGTTTGCCGACTAACGTCTTAAAGCCCGTTCACACACTCGTGCTTGACTAGGACCTACCGAGACAAGACTGGTTTTTAAGCACCTTGTGACAGCTTACGACCACGCATTGCTGCGCAGCCGGCCGTAAGCTGTCGCAAGGGGCTTAAAAACCGGTCTTTTCTCAGTCGGTTGTAGTCAAGCACATGTGTGTAAATGGGCCTTTATGCAACAACTCATTGCTGACAGACATGTACGAGGCCACGTTAAAACTGTGGGCATTCGACCGATGCAGAAAGTAATTTTCTTTTTCACCGTAAGTGCGAGGGAATCTGAGCTGTTGTACTGCTTCAGCGAGTCAGCTCGGCAGGCCCATTCAAAGCACGCAGCTCACTGCCGTAGCTTCTGCGCTCAAGCTTAAAGCGACACAGGCGCTTGTCATGTGCCCGCAATTTGCGGGAGAAACTTTGGCCAAGTGTCACTGCTGTGAAGTTGCATCAAACTTGTCTATATTTTGAGTTTTGATATCAGTGAAGGTTAAGGAGTGCCCTTCCGTGCTGCTCTCATTGCGTTTTCTGTGCACGTCCTCTCTGTTCAGTAATCGCCACCATCGCCTTGGCCTTCCTGCTTCTGCCCATGTGCCAGTACCTCATCAGGCCCTGCACCAACGGGAACAAGTGGGTGCTTCATCTTTACCGCTGGCAGTGGGCGACGGCCTGGAGGTAGGAAGCTTTGGGGGCGACATGACGGCACCAGAGGTGAAGCCGGGGGGAGACTTTAGTTTTGGAGGGACACGCCCCCCAACAATGACCAAAATTAAAAGACGCTATTGGACAAAAAGGAGAGCTGATTTGGTGCCAACAGTCGTTTTGGTCACCCTTGGGGTCGTTTCTACCGACTCCGACCTGCACTTCCGGCTTCACTCGGTAATTTCTCGTTTGGCTGGCTCGAGTCGGTATGTCGCCTCCTCTGATTCCTACCTCCATGGTGATGGGACTGCCCGGCAAAACTGCCCGCGAGTTTTGATTGTGCCAGAAGCAATCATTTGAAGGGACGCAGGGACAAGTTTTCCCGATGAGGAATTAGACAAGCTATTTCTTTGGGGGATAAGGTGATCAATATTTGCTATTATCCCAAATTATTTTATATTTGCTACTATATTCAATATTTGCTATTATATCAATATTCAATATATCAATATATTATATTCAATATTTGCTATTATCCAAAAGGAGAATTGTTTGGCAGAAGCGCCGAACAATCTGGCCTTTCCGTGCGGCCCTGAAGTGCTTCTTCCGTGCAACGGCACTCGAGCGGCTGGCGGTGTGGTTTGGGACTCCCGTGGCACGCTGTGTTGACCGGCCTGGGTGGCGCTTTGTTTGTGCGGGTGGTGCAGAATCTCGTTTGGGACGTGCGGCCGGTTCACAGCCGCCGAGCTGGTCTCCTTCTCCCTCTCGCTGGCCATCGTGTGCGTCTGGGTGCTCACGGGACACTGGCTCCTCATGGACGGTGAGTGGGGCTGCCCCTCGATGCTCTGCGGAGGACTTCAGCCGTGTTGTTGCCATACCGTTCCCGTAGTAAATCTAGAGACTACCATTTTTTCTAGCGTTTTGGTGGAACGGCGGGTCGTAGGAGCAGACACCTGTAATCCCAGTGGGCCCAGATTGCTGGCGATCATTTAATAAACGCAAAGAAGCAGCAACGTATCACTCGCAAGGTCCGTGTCCAGTCTTTTTTTTGGCTTCGCTTGTCAAGAAAATGCTCCCGCTTTGCAGTCCACCAAGAAAACCTAAAGCAGGGGGGGAACTGATGAAATGCACTTTGGAGCAGCCACGGGAGCAGCTGAAACAGCCGTTTTGGAGCAGGATGGGAGCAGCTAAAGCTACATTCTGGAGCAGGCTAGGAGCAGCTCAGATCAGTTTTCAGTGCACTTCAGCTTGTGTCTTAGACAAGCACGGGAGCAATTTCAATTGTGCTTAGCAGTACAGATTAACGTGACTGGTTGGGACCTAGGTAGATGGGATAACAGTGTAACAGATTCGAAAACTTGAAACTTTGTGAGCCTTAATGAGAATAAAAAAGCAAGTACCATATGTTTCTGAAGATAGTGCTCTTGATATTTTCTGAGTGGCTTTCAGCTGCTCAAAATACAAACTAGCACTGCTTATCGCACAACCCACACGTGCTCGTCATGGTAATTATATGTGCGAACCACATGACATGCGTCGGACTTGCAGTTGCACGGTAGAATAGGGCAACAAATTTCAAGTTTTTCCTATTTTGCAACTGAATATCGAAGCAGCAGACTACGATTAACGGAGTTTTCGTACTGGAAGCGATAAGCAGGAGCAAGGTTAACAAACGCCGAGCAGATCTACCGCTCGCGTGAGAGCTGTTGGCCGGCAAGGTTTCGGGTCGGACAAAGGTTCAAAGGAGTGTATTGGCTTTGCTTCCATACAGCCGAGAGCCTGAGGCAGCCAAAAGGCAGAAGCCGGTACATCCAAGTGCTGGATGCCTCCTCAGCTGTATGTTAACTGCTAGAGAATACATGTGAATGAAACTTCTATGTACAGGTTTATTACATGTTTCAGTTCTATCAAATCACGATTTATCTTGCGAGAATGCGGTTCCAACTTCTAACGATGAAGTACTAAAAGGAATCTTTTGCTTATTTGTTTTCAACTGGCTGACGTCCAGATCCCGGGCCCCAGAGCCTGAGGCAATCTGACGCTTAACGACTCGACCTCACCTCGGCCGACTTGCTTAACCGCTTATGGTTGAAGGATAACAATCCAGTCGCAGGTTGTGTAGCGCTTGGAATCCGACCCCCGAGTTTTTTCGCGCGCTTCCAACTCGGGATATACAAGGAGAATAAACAGAACAAAGGATTGCAAGGCCGACAAAGCTAAATGCGCTCATTGTTGCCAATCGAGTCAATAAAAACTGAAACTAAAACAAAATACATTTTTTTGGCGCACATTTTTCGATTTGGCGCATAATGGCGCGAGGTATTGGCTGTGGCGCGGTTTCCGCAACATGGCGCAGGATGGCACAGACAAATGTGTCTGGCGCAAAATGGCGCAAATGGCACAGCCGTTCCACCCCTGCTAAAGTTGACAGGCAACTGAACGTCTCAAACACGTTGCAGCAAACGAGTGTGACTAACCTTTTGTCTGCTTTCTCTTTCTGGTCTTCCGTCTTTCTTTTTCTCGTTCGTTCTCTCGAGACCGATGATGTCGGCGCTTACGATTTGCTGCGTCCCACTCCCGTCTTCATCCCTGGGTTTTTGCGTGGGATCATTGTTGCCATTTTCGTCGTGCTTTGCTAAAACGGGTTGCAACTGAGCAATCCGGATTTTGCGATCTGCCAACGCCGTATCCCAAACTCGGAAAGCCGCACTTCGGAACTTTGTTGCCCTGAGCCGTCAGTGGGGCTTCGGGCAACTAAGTGGCAGTGACGGGCACGAGCCTCTGGCTCCTAAGTAATTGTTACACGACGCAAGCGGACGAATGCCCGTTGCAGCGGTGCCGGACGGCGGGTAGGAGACGTTTCGATACCCTGAGTGTTGCTTCGGAGCAACTGCAGAGGCGCGCCTCTTGGGGGGTGTGGCGCCGTTGTCTCACCAGCTGAATTGCGGGTGCGCTCGACTGCAGCTGTAGCAGGATCTTTGCCAGATCTTTGCCAGGGGTCTTAATGTCAGAAACGAAAAGAGAGTATGTCAAGACGTAGGGCCTACACTCTTAATCGCCAGTACGAATTGCCCAAAAGCAGTAACCGGCATTCCCTCCGTATTGCTGCACGTCTTTACTGTGGGTTGAACTGTTCTAAAGTAATAGACGCATGAAAACGACAAATTTATAAGTAATTTCGCAACTGTAGTTTTCCTACGCAGATATGCCCACTCATTTTTGAATATTTGCAATTTTTTGTACTTTCCCCAGGCTGAGTCAGAAATGTTCTCAATATCAACAGAAACGAGCCATGTAAATGTAATTTCAATCAGACATGTGGTTCAAGCGTTCACTTTTTTGGGTATTGTTCCCCTTAATTAAGGTAAATGGGAGCCAGTTTCATGGCAGATGATTTTGCAATTTTTTGGCTGTTACTTTCTGGGTATCTTTGTGAGATGAATAGTTCACAGAGTGAGTGGTATGTCTCTAAAAATGCTTTTGCTTGTTTGGTATAGCTTCTAGCATTAAGTTTTCTATTTGGCTTAATTAACTGCTGGCTTTTTAATACTGCAATGAGTATGAAAAGGTGCGATATAGCATACTATGTGCGATTGTCGCTTCATATTTTTTTTGCTGTTAGTGACTTTGCAGTACTGTTAACGCTCTCGCTATTGCGACTGTCTCAGGTTTGCTATTGGACGCTTTCTCAAGTGCCTGTATCTTGCTCATCATTTGCTTATTTACAATACTTGTCTGCTTTCTCATTTACAGACTAACGGTAAGCTGCACAAAGCTAACTCTTTTCACGTGAACACACACCACCGGACACACACTTCACATTGTTGGGTGCACATCACCGAGTTACGTTGCCAGTTATGGCCGAATAAGAAAACACCGGAAAACTTTTTGTATGAGCTAGCGGTAACCATTACGTCTGCACAGAGACCGACGGCAAGGTGCGGGTGAGCTGTGGACGACACGCAAACATTGACGAGCATGCGCATAGTTTCTGAATCATCAGGATTTTGTGTTTGTGTGTCAGTTTTGTGGCATTAGCAGTGTGTGCACAATCTAACCAATGCCGTAGCACACTGCAGCTTGGCAGAACACGGAGTAGTAAAAGCTCGCTCCTGGTACTGGGACATTGTGAGTTTGTGGCCTACGTCTGCCAGTATTAAATGGAAATGGGGTATTGTACTGGTAGGCGCCGATGTAGTAACGCGACTATGCGACACACATTAAAGTCATAAATTGGCAGTCACGTATACTGCAGAGGCCCAATTGTTCCCAAAATGCCACATCATGGCATTTTGGGGCAAACTAATTTCCCGCTGTCTGAGCACCTTTACAGTAGTAAGTTGGATTCTTTTGTTTTCGTAATGAGGGCAACATTTGGGGGGAAGGGGGGACGGACTTGGGAAGCAACACACCGCCGTTACGTAATGCTTGCTTTGTTTCTACATTTTATGCAGGTTCTTCACGTTATTTGCGAGCAACGTTCGTTTGAGGCTGTAACTAAGGAAATAATCCGGATTGACTGGATTACCCCGTGCGCCGAAGCGAGAGATTTATATTGTGAAGCCGTAAGTTTGTGGGCTGGCATTTGCATTCGTCCGTAATGAACTGCTCTATGACCGCTTGCGACAGCCTACGACGGGATAACAGGCTGGCGCCGTCCGCAGAGTAGTCCTGGAACAATTCCGATCTTCACACATTTTAAGCATCCTTCTTTACCGTGAGCTTGGAATAATTCTGACAATGTTATAGAGACCATTCCTCGTAGATAGCGCGTAGACAGTTGTCGTAGCACGAACGATCATGGTTGAACGCAAATGCGTGAGCCAGCCTTATTACAATTTGCATTTGAGATTCAGTCGCGTGTCGTCGGGTAATGCCTCGCAGGACACGCCGACTAATGTCCCTCGTGCCTACGGTTGCTCGTCATCGTGCAGTCGCGCATCTTCCACACGGCGTTTGCCTTTTGAATGTGTGAAGTGTGGCCGGTGGGTGTTTGGATGCGGCATGCTGAGATGTCTGTTGCCGTTTCCGGTGGTTGTTGCTGCAGCCATGGGCATGGGCCTGTGCGTGGCATTCATCGCCTTTGTGAGGCTCCCCAGCCTCAAGGTGTCCACACTGCTGCTCACGGGCCTCCTCATCTACGACGTCTTCTGGGTGAGCGCCACCCCTGGCCATGCGCCGCCCTACCGCAATCTCTCTCGTCGGGGCAGACGTTAGGAGAAGGCTCACGTAAAGGGGACGTATTGTGGCAGCTGCCACAAAGCAGCTGCCAACTTCCGGCCCATTCTCTGCGGATTGTTTACAAGTCGCGGGACTTTGGAACAAACGTTCTGGATTTCCTGGAACTCTTCTTTTTAGTGGACGCTAAATATGTGTTGAGAACTATAATTTGAATATTCTAGGCACAAAATGTAGTGCAAAAGAGAGAAGGGAGGGGAGGGCAATGGAGGGCGAGGGGAGAAAGGGACAACACCAGCTTATCTAGGCAGCAAAGGAGGTTTCTCTCCTCCCCAGCCTTCCTAGTGCTCGCCCTTTTTCTTTTCGACTGGCGTTTCCTTCGCCTTTACTGCAAAGGCTGCACAATTTAGAGGTTTGAAGAAAAATGACTAGCTGAGCAGGTACAGAATAATGGCACGGGAAAGGGGGCCCACCTTTGTCAGAGATACTCTGAAGACCCTTATGTAATGCCCTAACTGGGAAGAAGAAATTAAATAAGGTGAAAGTGCAACTTAAAAAAAAATGTGATGTTTTTTCATCATTTTTTTTTTTCGGACATATATTTTTTTCACGGAATACAGCAACTAGGCTGAAACCAAAGCCTCTGCCGAGAACCAGAGACTAAGAGAGAGGAGACGCGACGCATCTGTCGCAATAGGCTATTTTCAAAAATCCCTCCATGCAACACTGTGCATGTTGCACGCCGGGAACCAGTTGGCCACGGAGTGGAGTGCCATAGTTTCGGTTTCGATCAGACAGCCGCTGTCTGTACACCTGCAGCCAAGCGCGTAAACTTCCAAGCCTGCATAACTTTTCTTCACGTGCATGCAAACGTGTTTGCACTCAGGGGCACCGGCAGGGACGTTGCAATCCATCGTTCAACATGTGCCTACCTTTTCCCAAAATCCAGTACATAGGGAACCACACAAAAAGGGCCAAGTGCTTTTGTTGATATCTCTCGGTAACGCCTACAGTGTTGTACACTTATAGGAAGTCGCAGCCATGAAGACGCAAGCGGCGTGTTCTCTCAAGACACTATGATCATCACAGAATCTGAAACTGAAACCAAAACTAAGTGGCCCACTGGTACCCAGAATTCATTTCGCACCACCGTGCCACCAGGGGCGCTTCGATTCAGGAAAAGATCTATTAGCTCTGGCAACTGTGGGCATCTGTTGGATAACTCAAAGTTTCCTTTCACTTCCGCTATCGCGTAGTGTGCCATGGGTACAGTACTAGGTCTACTGACTGTTTAGTCGAATTGAGGGATTGAAAAGATTTCTTTGGGTTAGAACCTAAGGGGCTCGTATTACGTTCTAATCATGAAATTCACTCAGCAGGGTTCAGTTACGTTTTGCAACATCAATTTCTCGGCACCCGAACCACGTATGCTCCAGATAGATGCCGCATTAACTTGCTCGAAACGTTTTTTGGCTGCTTACAGAAATTCCGCCTTTTTATGGAAGTGCAGACCGCCTTAAAGGAAGTGACGATAAAGGATCTTTCAAAGCAGTCCTCTTGCAAATGACTCTGCTGGTAAAGTTTGTTGGGGTCGAGCCACGTACGTCGGGGTGGGACGGACGTGTGACTTTGTGCCGATTATCTTCCGCAGGTATTCTTCTCGTCGTACATCTTCAATGCCAATGTGATGGTTAAAGTGGCTACCCGACCTGCCGACAATCCTGTGAGTCCCTTTTCAGTGTGAAGCATTGTCGCGCGTATACGATGTGCGCGACTCGTTGCCATAATATATATAAAGTGTCTTGAAGTTTTCTCAGGTTTACATTGAGACCGGGACAGCATTTTGCTTGCATGCATGTTTGATGCTAAAATCGATCATGTACTGGGAGAGCGTGAGAAACGGGCTAGTTCAGAGTTACGCATTTCATGTTTCGTGTGCCTTTTTGCATCGAGGTAGCAACCGGATGAAAACTAGTATCTTTTGCAGCTTCATTACGGTGCACGCAAAAGCTTGCAGCTTTCTCATAGGTGTATTTAAATGCGGCAAAATGAACAAGCGTTTGCATTTGTAATGCGACGAGCATACAATGCGGCTCGGAGCATACGGAGCAAAAGATTGCTCCTCAGAAACCGGGAATCCCGGATCTGACGCCCTTTTCGGTTTAGATGAGCATCGTACCAATGTGCCGTTGCGCGCGATGCGCATTAAAAATTCCCAGGTACACCGTCGAGCTGAACCGGCTAAATTTATCGTCTACGGCGGATACATTGTAGGGCAGGCTAACTTTCCGCTTTCTAAACTCCCGCATAAGAAATTACTGCAACTCGTAGTTTTAGCTGTCGTACCGGTGTCCACGTGGTACGTCGAAGGCTAGGTTTGCCCGACCTCGCAAGTATGATGCAGCTGGCGGACATTGTGCGACATGCTGCAACGCTGTTGCTTTCAGTCTGGGCCAGAAGGCTGTCGTTTGAGCAGCCCCGGTTGGGACGTTGGTTGCTTGCAAGGTTAAAAGCGACGGGGGTTGTCATTTCAGGTGGGGCTAGTGGCCAAGAAGCTGCACCTTGGCAGCATGGTCAGGGAGGCACCCAAGCTGTCGCTGCCCGGAAAGCTCGTCTTTCCCAGGTACGCTTTTCTCAGTAGTACTTGCTCACCTGCGTCTGTTATTGCATTCTGCTTAAAAGTCCTTGAGGTCAACTGTTAACTGGCAATGACTCGTTTGCGCTAATAGAGTCGCCAAGTATATGTCCTTACCTGGAGTGCTGCGGCGCTTTTCCATCAATGTGCAAGTTATTCTCGATGTGATCTGGAACACATTTATCATGGATATGCCTGCAGCTCCACAAGAGTTAGAGTAGAGGGAAAGAACAGAAAGCATAAATAATTATGCAGAAACTAGAAACGCTATGAGCTCGGTGCCGAATAATAAAACACTTTGGTGAAAGATGGTGGTGGTAAGGGAATGCACGAAGAAAGGTGTGGAAATAGAATGACACCAGCAGATAGGCAAAGGTTGGTCAAACTCTCAGGTAGGCCTGTTAAATGTTAAGTGTCACGCGAAAAATTTTTAAATGGTGATTTCTAATAGTTGATCGCGGCGGATTAGCCCCGTCGAGTAAGCTTCTCACTGAGCACCTTTGAACTGCGGAGAAGCGATACCCGTGAAGCTCGCGAGCTCCCTGGGTGTCGCTTCCCCGCAGTGCACAGGTGCTCAGTGAGAAGCTTACTCGATGGGGCTAATCCGCCACAAGTATGCAAGAGTATGTGGTTTTTTTTTGTTTTTGTCACGTTTGAAATTGAAGTAAGAATATTTACGTATAATGAGCAGATTTAGAAATCCCCTGATAGCTGTGACAAATTAGTTGTTTACATGTCACAGTTTATAAGTGTAGTTATATTAAAATTAACTGAGCTTAGAAGTGTACAAATGGAATCTTGGGGACGACCCTCCCGTTTTCAGCTGGGTTTTTGTTTAAACATGGTGCAGCAGCGAAAGGCTCGGAGAAACAATTCTAAAATATTAGTCCAAAAACCACTATTCGCTTACAGCTCAAAATCCACCATTTTCACACATAAACTATGTTTTAAATATCCAGTGCCTGAATTGCGCACGAGGAATTTGTCTAGTTAAGTGCTGTTTAAAGGTGAACTTTGTCTGAATGTTTGTGTTGGGCAACTTTGTCAGGTGGGGTTCTCTTTTTGCCCCTTGTGCAGTGTTCACAACAGCGGCCACTTCTCCATGCTGGGACTAGGAGACATTGTGAGTGGAGCCAAGTGGCCAGCGCCTCTCGGACATCCTCCTGAATTCCCTCTTGCAGCTGCCGGTTTCTTGTAGATACCAGTTAAACTTGCAGCACAAATTATTTAGGAGTCTGAATCAACTATGATATTGTTCTACTATAACTACTTAAAATTATCATGAGGCTTTCGTATTTTCGGTATATACCAATAAAGACTGATAAATAGAAAGATAAAAATAAATACAAAATTAACTCCCGAGGCGATTTTCTTTGAATCGGTGAAAACCAAAACCCCAAACACAAATGTCCTTAATCCTTTGTGGTCATGTGTCGGGCCAGGCCGGACATTGAAGAAACGCGCTTCCGGTAAGGAGTCGGGCGTCTCCCGACTCACACTTTCGCGTCCTTTTAAACATGCCCCTTCGATCTTTTTGCTGGATTGGTGGCGCCATCTCTTGGAAAACACTTCAATCACATCACTCCTGAAAGGGTTTGAGTTTCTTCTCATAGACGGCAGAACTAGTCATAAAGAAAAAAAGACGTCTTATGTTGTATGTTTTTTTTTGTGCAACGGAGGAGCGCGCAAATTTCAACTTCACTGGCACGATGGTTATAGCCACGTTCCAGCCATGCTCGTTTCATGTAACTCTCTGCGTGATGTAACTGAAAGTGACGACGATTTCAGTGAAGAGGACGACTATATACCTCCATCAGATGATGGAGAGGCGATTTCTGTGACTTGAGTGAAAGTAGTGATGAATATGAAAAGACTGCGCAAGACAGCGGCCATGGAGCCGCTCCACCACAAACATTGTTTCGGAGTTTGTACACAAACAATCTCCCAGGCTTTCCTGTCCTTACATTCAGTGTGAGACATTACCTTTGTACGCCGAAATAATTTTACTTTTTCAGGGCCCATGCGTACAAAATAGTTCCTGACCGGAATGACCATTAAGTTGGTCAGAGTATCTGACCGCAAAGGGTTAAAAAAGAAAGAAAAAAAATCCATTTTTAGGCGAAGACATTTTCTACCCTACTTTATTTTTCCTCGTTGACCCGGAACACAACCACACTGAATTGTCTTTGGGGTGTTTCCTTTCTATCGAAATCATATACCTGGCCCCGTTTAATTCTCTTATATTTACCAGCGTTACTGGAGAAAATATTTTAAGCTACAAAACGTTTCACGGCCCCTTTAAATGCCGCCAATGTTTAACATAGCCACACGCTGGGGTTGTCAAAGCACCGGGCATGCACAGAGTTGGACGAATTGTTCAGGTTCAACTATTCCCATTGTGTCTGCGACTGGTCACAGACCACTACCCGAATGCATGTCGAGGCATTGTCACACACCCAAATCGAGCGCCCACGCGGGTCTCGTCTCCGCTGTACGAGTCGCATTTAAATATCGTCACAACGGGGATTGCATTGTTGGTGTTGTCCCCGCAACTTCGTCGTCAAGTTTGCGAACTTCCACGGCGACCAAGACGCTTGTTGGTTGGTGGTGTTGTGTTCAAGTATTCTTGGTTCCCACTAGGGGTCAATAAGCTTGTGTAAAGTGAGAAGCACTAATACCCAATATCGTTGCACGGCCCTTTTAATGAATGTTTGAGACTAAAAGACTGGATGTACCGATCGTTTTCTACTCTATAATTTTACAGTGGGTGTATTAACTGGTTTTTAGCATTTGTTTGTCGAGTTGGTACATGGCGTTTATGTGCATAAAACCCTTTGCCTTCCTTTGAAGGTGACATTCTTATCTGCCATCTCTCATTCCTGATCTTGACTGCAAAAGAATTCACACATAGTATCCAGAATTAACCGTGTTTTTCACTCTGCAAAAACAAACCGAGTGTAGTGCCAATGGTCGGGATAATCTGGCAAAATTTCAGAACTCGGCGGTGTCCAATTCAAAATTTGATTGTCCCCTGGCAGCTACATATCCAAATAGCCTCAATGAAAGACCGGTGGCCAGCAGAGGCTGCAAATGTATACGGAGATGAGTGGCATCTGCTGCCATAGAGGAGCCCCGCTTTTTTGAGCCCCGCTTTTTCCTTAAAACTCTCAGGAGGTGGCTTTTAATGGCATTTGATTTGGATAACATTGAGTTCCGAAGGAAGACAACAACCGGGACAGGGTGCAATGCACTGGCATCACATCATTTGTTTCTGTGGCGTGAAAAACACACTTTGCTGCTCTCGACTGGCGTCCCACATGCTATTCCACAAGGAGACAAAATTTTTTCTTAAGCTCGAGAAACATGAGAGCCTGCTTTCTGGGGAATGTGCGTGTGCGCAGGTGATGCCGGGGCTGCTGCTGTGCTTTGTGCTGCGCTACGACGCCTACAAGAAGGCCCAGCTGAGTTCGGCGGAGACGGGCCTGCCGCCGCCCAACCACCTCAACAAGATCTCCTACTTCCACTGCTCCCTCATCGGATACTTCCTCGGTAGGTGGGGGCCACTGTAGACGGCAAAAGTTGGAAGGGGACGTGCGACGAGTGCTCGAAGGAACCACAAACATTTTGAGAATGTGAGGCGAGGGGAACTTCTTCCAACAAGGAGTGCACTCCAGCACGTGGCACTTGGGGTGCTTTGTGCGGTGGGACAGCATAGCGCCGACTTGTCTTATTGCATTACATACCTCGCATATGTCTTTCTGGTTCTTAGTTTGCTTTCCTGGTGGGTATTTGAAATCACTGGAGCTGTTGGTCAGTGCCTCGTGTCCGTGTTCAGCTGTCTCGCGTTTCAGTCTTTATCTTTGTTACGTCTTTCTAAAGCTGGCCGTGTTTGTACACAATAGAACAGAAATGCCAAAGTGATGCCGACCAAAAGAGTTCTCATCCCTTAGGCAGTTCCTTTTAGGGGCGAAGCTCCTTAGGGTCTAGCCTTGTCCGGTGTCCGTGCTCACATCGATTGCGCTGCCTCCGGGATCGGCCCACTTTAGAAAAAACAAAAACGTACGCCCGCACGGGGGTTCGAACTCAGGACGTCTTAACCACTACGCTACACTCCAACATTGCATGTAGCCGCACAACGTCTATACAGGAGAGGGCGCTGTGGTCAAATGCATATATAATTGCGTTAAACTTTGCATGCATTGGCTCAATGTTTATAGACGAGAGGGCGCTGCGGTCAAATGCTCAAATGCCTATATAACCACGTTCCATACCACACATTCTCTTTCTGACATGGGCTGTTGACAAAGGGGTACTCCGCCGTTTTCTTCATAGTCCCCGATTTGCCTAGAAACTTGCTAAAAACACCAACAAACATCGCTGAACTAGTAACCCAAATATTTGGACAAAATAACATTTTTTCGCGAAGTTACAGAATTTACAATTTTGGTCCTCATCGTGTTTTACAAAGTGAAAAACTCTACTGGCAACATTGAAAAAGTGACGTCATGAGTGTGCAGGGGTTCACTCTTTGGGCTGCAGACTTTGTTTTCAACTGATTACAAGCAGTTTTATGGTGTCAAATGAATGCTTTGGAAAGTCGCTCCAGCTCCCGGGCAGCAGCACGATACAAATGCTCGGCATAGTTCATTTTTAGACTGCCCGCTCGAACCGCAAGCCGGCACATTCTTGACGTCACGGCAATGAAAAGCGCGGGTATATTCGAATCTTCGTTTTGGCGTCATTTTCATTTGCCGATTTCACAATAACTATTCTGAATTTCGCGATACAAAATAACATATTAAAAAGAAAAAAGGACAGCGATTTCAAAAATATAGTTAGTTGGGGTTGCTCAAAAAGTCGCCGGAGTTCCCCTTTAAGCGGTGGAGATGCATTCCCACGGCTTCTAGCGGATCCAAGGTGATCCGCTAGAAGAACCACTGGCTCGAAACGCAACCCGGAACTCAGCACTACGTATGAGCAATAAAAACAAATCAGCACCATCAGCACTACCTATGAACAATAAAATCAGTATCATCAGCACCACCAGAGCTTCGCCCCAATCAACATCATTCGCCACGTGGAGATGCGGTCTTTTTTTTGGGGGGGGGGGGGGTTAGAACTTGTTTTACCCTCACTCTGCCTCTCTCGGACCATGGTTGACGAGAGTAGTGCTGCTGCTGGGATGTTCCCGGAGAACACTCGTTTCGTCGTGCTCGTGCGTGCGTGGAAATAACACGTAGTTACCCTCTTTCGGGACTTTGTTTGAGTGGAGATGGAGTAGCGCGTAAGAGAGACGGTACTCCGTGATGTGTGCAGGCCTGCTGACTGCCACGGTGTCCTCCGAGGTGTTCAAGGCTGCCCAGCCAGCCCTCCTCTACCTGGTGCCCTTTACTCTGCTTCCCCTGCTCACCATGGCATACCTCAAGGTCAGTGGGGACCCCCTCTCGTGCAGAACGGGAGAGCACGGTGCCTGCAACTGGGATCCCAATGCAGACGTTGCACTGTAGGAAATGGAGCTAAAGGCCGATTCACACACTCGCAACAGCTTACAACCTCTTGAACATCTTCTACGACGAAGTTGGGTAGCTGTGGAACACTCGGTTTCGACATATTAAAGTGATACAGTATAGACCACTTACAACGTAACCGCTTATAGTGCAGGACCGGGTATAACGCGGTTTTTTTAAACCACCGGTTCGCCTCCCATAGAACTCCATGTATTTACATACCGCTTAAAATGCAGGCGCGCGAAGGGAAATACCGGCTATAGTGCGGTTTTTGGCACAGCCCGTCGACCGCGCCGACGACCGGAGCAGCGGGCACGCTTCCCTGTGCGACACTAGATAACGGCGCTGACGGCGCGGGGCGAGGATGTTGCTCGAAGAAGTGGGGCGAAGCGAAGAGAGAGGCTTCAGTCGCCGTAGCGACAGAGGGACGCACGCACGTGTCGTTCACGTGCGTGCGTCCCTCCGCTGCGTTGGAAACAAAGAAACAAACAACCGCACCGACAGACCAATCGCAGATCGAGGAGAAGTGTTCGCGACTTCGCGCGCGTTCGTACCGGTCGCGGGCCGGCTGCTTCTCCGCAAACATGGTGTCGGTTGTGATCGTCGTCGTAGACGGAGTTCATCTCATCGTTCTGTGAATTTTCGTTGTGTGTCGCTATGATAACCCAGCACGTACTTGAAGGGAAGATCCACCTACTCGTGCAGCGATGTCGTGGCGGCGCTCTCAAGACGGCAGAAACGCCCGTGTCGTCGTGTTTGTTTACTTCGACTACAGTGGTGATTTCTAAGCATTTGTGACCTCAAACATCGCCCGGATTTCTTATTTGGCGCATTTCATGCATGTGCTAAAGTTCAAGGTATTACTGGCGCGTACCGTATGAAGGATGCGAATTTTCACGCGTTTTCATCTCCGGAGAAAAGTGATTAGGGTTAGCAATCCTGAACGCTCGCAACGTCCGTCCGCAACCCGCGACGCCGTTAAAAGGCTGCGCCAGGCAAAAGCCGCTAATTTCTTTCAAAATGTGTGACACACTTGAGACATAACTGTACTAGTCTGGTGAAATAAAGACTTTCCTCAAACTAAGCTTTATTTTTCATCTAACATAAAATAAATTCTTTTACAAAGGTAAGTTGTCTCATGGCATGTATTTTGGCCTGAAAAATTGATGTTTTGGTTATAACGCGGTACCGCTTATAGTGCGGATTTTCGCGACTCCCGCGACATACGTTATATGTGGTCTACACTGTATAGCTTTAGGGAGCTCTTGTCGCAGAAAAGCTGGCGTCTGTGTAGGTGTCGGTGGGATGGAAAAATCCTGATTGGTCAATAAGTCATTTATTTGCCTTAATGACCAACGATCAGGCTCGAAATTCTGCTAGGCAGGAGAACCTCCTCACTGTGGGGGAGGATGAAGCAGGCAACGGTGGACAGGGTAGAAGGGGGAGGAGGAAGCGGGGAAAAAGTGGAAAGCGCAAACTGGTCGTCAATTTTTAATGAAAAAATTCTAAGAATTTTTTTTAAGGCAAATGAATTACTTAAAGAATTTTTCTTTGAGACAATTCCGCCGAAGAATTTTAGGCGGAGTGTAATTGAACCCACAGACTTTAGGTTGCAAGCCAGACATGCTGCCGACCTGGCCACGCATGCACACTTGCATGGCTTGGGAGCAAGCGGGGTATATTTAGCCATCGCGTTTTTTCATATTTTGGGGGCATCGTAGATGAGGCGTAAATTTGACCTCTCTAAACCGCAAAAGCTTCGCTCTAGTGAAACGCAGTTCTAGGGCCACCTCATAGATGGTCCAGCGTGTTCTCTTGTCGTAAGACATCGCAGGTCCTAAAGTAAGAATGCGTTTACCGCATTCGTACTTTGGCTGGCAGGTTCCGGCGATGACCAAACGGCGAAATGCCGTGGTTCGCCGCAATCCCGGCAATGGCACGGCGGCGAAAGAGGACAGGGTGGGCGGTTATTCTGCCGTAGATCGCTCCGCAGCCGGCCGGCCGACGGAAACTCTGACGGACATGAGTTGGGATGCCGGCAAAGCATTGGTCCGCCCGTCTTTTTTGCCGGGACACTTCTACAACCGACCTCGAGGACCGTGACGACGTGTTTTCTGGCGGCTCGCGTAACCTTTTTATCGCCGTCTCGAGGGAGGCATAAAGCTGAGCTCAGCGGTCGGGGAAGCGGCCACGGTGGTGCCAGAAAAGGTGCTGTGAGACCTGTGGCTGGTCAAACATCTCGTTGTGCTCGTCCGCTACACGCCCGTTCGCACACTAGCATTTGCTTAGGACCGAGTTCTTGCAATCTCTTAATGACAAGGGAACAGACTGGCACGCTAGCGCCATAAATGCATTCACCCTGAAACTGCATTTTACTAGAGCGGAGGTTTAGCGGTAGTATTTGAGACATCAAACGTATGTACTACCTAACAAAAACGGCTGTTTATGACGTTGCGAAAGTTTTACTAGCCAAGAAGGAAAAACTCGGGAGAAACATGGGAAATGTACGGAAATGCAGAATGTTCCACGGCCCCCCAATAGACGGTGCCAGTGCGTCCTCTGCTAAAAGATAGTTAAATGAAGGCACACGGTCGTGTCCATGATGCCTCTCGTCTTGCGCGCAGGGCGACCTGAGGCGCATGTGGAGCGAGCCCTTCATCACCCCTCCCCCTTCGAAGCACCTGGACGTCTGACGAGCGCCGGGCCCCGGGACGCCGGTCACCCATCGTCGTGCGAGTCTTCGCTCCGGGACGTGCTTACCCTCATTGTGCGTGTTCTCGACTCGGCGGACGGAAACTCTGGCCCCAGCTGCACCCGACCCCAGCCCGACGTCCACCATCTGCGTCGCCGTGTACATAGTCACCCGCGTGCCCACGGTGCCGGCTGTCCCGCGTCGTGCGTGCTTTTTACTTCCCCTCATCTCCCCCTGCGCGTCCTTATTTATGCGGTTGCTCCGGTCGCCCCTTTCGTCCTGCCCTTGCGCGGTTTCCGAGCTGTTCCGGAGTCTGCGTCGAACGGACAACCTTCGCGAATACAAATTTAGTTGTGTACGAGAGTACCGATGTGCAGTTTCCCGTTTTTTTTTGTTTTTTTTTCACCGTTACGTTTTAATTGGGGATCTTGGTCGTACGGTTCACATCCCCGAGACGTTCATCCGACAGAAGCTTGAGCCGAACAAATGGGTTTGGGGCTCCGAATCGTAGTGCGTAGCGAGAGATGATAGGGATGCTGCGTAAAATTGGATGCTCCTCGCTGGGGCTGGTTGCAAACCAAACGACTTTGGACCCTTGGGACTGACCTTCCCGAAAGAGGCAATTTTAAAAGAGAGAGATTCATACTAACAATGCGTGTCGACTAAGGCTCGCCGAACGCGCGCAAGTCTGCGATCGAGGGGCGGCGTAGGTGTTTTTCTTTGTGCACCTTTGCATTTCTCGATTACCTTGCAGGCACATCCAACGCCGCTTGGTCCAAACCGTTCCGTGTCTGCCAGCCTCCTTGACGAGCCGGAAAAGGCGACTGGTACTCGACTCGCGATTCAAGGTTGTGCCGTACGTGGCATGCGTGGGCTTTCCTCATGGGGGACGTCGCGCGCTGCACCTAGCCCAGTCGGACAGGAAGACCGCCGTGCGCGGAAACGACAGCGGCGTAACAATCTCGATGGACAAGCGACACGGAACAAAGCGTCGGCTGGCATATTGTCGGCGCCGACCAACCCTTTCACAGCGCCACAGTCCTTTATCTTTCGCGCCGTCGGACCTCTTGAGCTGTTTACTCCTTAACCGTTTGGGATGAGCCTAGCTCGTATGTGTGGAGCCATCCCTAAACCGGTCAGGATGGCTTGTCTGCTTTCCCCGGTTTATGCACTCAACCGTTTTGAACGAACTAGCCGACCCTATAATATACACATGCATTTTGACCCCCCCCCCATCCCACCCTCCACACCCCGAGTCATGGACACCCCCGCCACATTGACTCCCCCCCCCCCCCCCCCCGGAAAAAAAAAATTGTGGCTACGCAAATGAAGGGCATCGGGGAATATTTTTCTTAAAATTTTGCTCTCATTCTGTTTGTGGCTAGAAACTTGACTTTGAAGGCAACAGATGTGATTTTCGAGGGAAGGGCTAAGCAGCCGAGGATCATAAGCTCCTCAAAACTAAAAAGAGTTCAGGGGTTAAGCACCCGCCATTGTTTTTCTGCACGCACACTCTGCAAATTGCGCACATCCTGCGGACCGCGACGTGCCACCCTCCTCGTCTCGTTTCTCTTCTCGAGCCTCTTCCTCACTAGTCCCCTCTCGCTTTGTGCTTGGACACTCCCGCGTGGTGCGCTCTCGACCCTGCGGGGCACTCCGTTCTCTTTGCCGGGCGGTTTCCTGGCGGCAGCTCGCACGCCGTCTCTCTGCCGACGTCTTCCCGGGATCGGGGATAAGCGCCGCCGGAGACACCGTGGGCTTCTGCGGCAGCCGTACTGTCGTAGCGTGCCGATTATTTATTAATTGCATTCCCTTCTCCGACGACGAATCGACGAGTAACCGTACCCATCGTTCATGAAAACGAGGTCACAGAGACATATTTCATACTAGATGATAGATATATAAATATATACGCGAGGAAAGCGCGCCTGGCTTCCAGTGTGGTGTTGCCGTGGGTCTGCCGCCGCTCGGCTCTGCGGTCTGCTTCGAGACGGCAGCTGACTGGTGGAATCGTCTGAGCGATTACGTGCAAGGTTTTATATCGTGAATCCTAGTGTGTCTGTTGCGCAGTGCCTGCTTGTTGGTGTGTGTATCCCGAGAGGAATGGCTGCGAGGAAGGAGTTAAGTTTGGGGCGCTTTTGGCGAGTCTGAGCAGGTGTTAGATGAACAGGCACCCAGCTGTTTCCTAAACGCCAGGCACATAGTGCGTGTGGACATTCGAGTGGCTGTTGTTTTAGACTTTTTGTCTGTCTGGTTTTGTAATAAAGCCTTATAAAGGAATGGCTTTGCTTATTATTCGCACTAGAGATGGGTGAGTGGGCATTTGAGCTCGGCGCGGAGATTTGTGTTCCTCGGCGAAGGTCGACATTGACGGTAAGTGGGCGCAAACTTCGTTCGTTTAATGAGGACGCAATGGGTTCGAGGGAAAACAATACCCGGTTTTGTGGCCCATATGTACGAACTAAGCATTGTAGAAAGCTGAAATTCTGCGTGAATGTGACTCCGGTTATGGTGTTAGAATGGGAAACTTGGAGAACATGCCATTAACTAGATCAAAAGATAAACTGGGAAAACAAACTTTTCTACGATCAGACTTCCGCTTATGCCTAACATTACCTGTAAAAAATCTCGGTTTAACGAATATTAGACCCAAGTGGCAGTTGGCGAAAAAAAAGATTGTTTCTTTATTCCGCGTTTGGATCCGGGTAACAAGTTTTCTAACTTTCGTATTCTACCCCGCCTCCAGCGTAACATTTACATGGATGTTGAGCTTTCTGTGATGCAGGTGTTAATGCGGGCCGAAAAGCGGGGTCTTATTTTCTCCCTGGTGCCCTGTGGTTTTGCTGTGCATATCCTTGAACTTGGTGCCTAGCAGGTGAACATTGCCTTGCAATGCCTTGACCTATAAGTAAAAAAAAAAAATGTATCTAGCTTTACGCAGTTTGAACCATAGCTGTTTAGTTAGCTTGAAAATGAAACGGATATGAGACAAAGGGGGGATTCGAGGTTCTTGGACGAATGGGATGGACGGATGGACCTGCGCTTGCAGTGAATCGGAAACTTGTTAATACTCTTCCAGTTATTCTGTCCGATGTACATGGAATATGCTTTAGGGTGTTAAGATTTTATGCGAAAAGCATTGCACTCTGGTGTAATGAAAACGGACACGGGTCGAGGCAGTGTAATAATAGTAATATTGAGAGTAGCAATCTTTATTTGCTCTGGTGAGCAGCAGCTTCACAGAAAGACAACAGCCGTCTAATGATGGTGATTATGTGATGGTAGTATAAGCGTGGTGGGAATGACATGATCTTCCGAACGTTGCAAAAAACCTCTCCCTGAGCGTCGTTTGCCCGGTGACTGTGGAGGCAAGTCAGTCATTGAGCTGAGGTGACCTTCGGCAGACCATTGATGGATGATATGAGGAGAGCAAGTCGTCTGCTTCGTGCACTGGAGATGAGACGACGTCAAAAAGACTCCGAGCTCTGATTGGCTGTAATTGAAGGATGGTAAACGAAGCTGCCTCGAGGTCTACCCACTATCCTTCATTGAGAATCCAATCGGAGCTCGGCGTTCTGACGTCACCCATGCAAAAGAAGCAGGCAGACTTGCCCTAATTCTTCCTTCAGTTTTTGTTTCCTTTTATTTTGATCACATCACTCCATCGTTACCACAGCAGGGCAGGTTATGGCCATTTTAGATCCGACTGTGTCCTCCCCAGCATTGGCCTTCGTGGAGGCTCGTCAAGGCAAGTCAAGGCCGCTTCAGTGATTTAGTATCTCGGTAAGACAAGAGAAGGTCAGCAATGGCGAGTGTAATGTGGCGCGCATGCGGTGCGGTTGCTCACTTGAGTCGCTTCAGTGAAGGCAGTGGCAGAGCGGCAGAGCCGCAGTGACTCCAGGATGTAATGAATGAATGAATGTAATTATCGAGATCCATGCACTTCTTGCAGCTGCTACGAGAGGGCTGAGAGCGCGCGTACGCTTTTAGAGTGCCTTCATACACACGCGCGCTTTTGCTTGAGTGGTGCCAACTCCGCCATTTTTCCGCCCAATCGTTTTCTTATGCATTTTGAAGTGCGCGCAATCCGGTGTCACTCAGCTCGAGCGCGTAGCTTTGGCTAATGCATAGACGCCATTTTACCGCCCAAGTCACGCACCGGGTGCGCGAGAGCGTCACGCGCTGGTATATTCAGGCAACAATGAATGTCTTCACCCTGAGACAGACAGACATCTAGGCACCCTAGTACGCTTTCGCTTTCGTCGCTTGCTCTTGTTAGTTTCGGTTTTGCTTCCGTCACTGCTCACTGGAGGCGCTGTATCTGTCGCCATGACGGCCATGACAGCTGGGCTTTGTTTTTCGCAACGTTGGTTTTCGTGAGGTGCGGTTGGCAAGGTCTCTGATCTCTTCGTCGGCTTGGATCTGAGTTACAGCGAGCGAGCTCGGCGTTCCCCGATCTCGTCGTGTCAACGCCGTATCCCCGTTGCTTGCAGTAGAGTGCGCAAGAACGGTGTTTCTTTTTCTGAACCGTACTCATGAGCGCCGTCAAAAACACGAACGTGGCGGCGTCGAACCCGCCGAGCTCGAAGAAGCGCTCCGGCGGGTTCCTGCGGCAGGCCAAGTCCCGCAAGGACCATCCGGCGGACTTGGAGCCCGTGAACGAGGACGAACTGACCAAGAAGGACGCCATAACGCCCGACGACGTCCTCAGACTACAAAAGATCACCGAAAGTGAGTGCCGTCATCTATCGCGACCCCCGAAACTGATCGGTGTCCCGTTATTTCCCACCCTCCGGTCCCTCGGGAACAGCTGTTTTTTTGCTGCTTTGCGTGATGCACCGGTCGTTGCAGCGCCTTTGCTCCGCCGCTCTAGTTTATGTTTCTCTTTTCTTTGTCGTGCTTTCTTGACGAGAACATATTGATCTTATATCGGATTCTCGCCTTGAGCACGAAGCATTTTTTTTTTTTTGCTCTTTTTCCTTTTGTGTTTGGGTGTCGTGAGCCTTGAAGGCTGTGGTGGAAATAGCGCACGCGTCCGCGCTAACGTCCGGATGTCTCCGATTTCGTGGTATGCATGTGAAATCGCAGCCGTCCGCAGTTCTCACGTTCGGCGCACGAACTTTGTACAACATCTCTTCTCACGTTCGGCTCACGAGCTTTGCACAACATCTCATCTCGATTGCGCTGTCCACACCGATATGATGAACCTCTAGTGCACGCGCGGCTAACCTCGTCGCTTCCCAAACGATGCAATTCACCGGTTTAATGTGCGCGTCGGCCTTGGTCGAGTGGGAAGGAAAATGGTGTAGATAACATAGCAAAAGCGCGAAAACGACGCGGAGAAATGAATGGGTAACGAAGCGTGCGTCAGACGCTCAGGATATGCCGTTAGTCGCTATCGTATCACACACATATGCTTCCGTCCTTTCCACGAACGTTCCCCGTATCGAGACACGGAAATGGGAGGCCTTTGACTTGACGTGTTTTGGATCGTTTCTCGCCTGCCTCTTTTATATCGTTTATATTTGTTTCGCTGTGACTGTCGTTCTTCCTTCCACATTTTATTCGGTCCTATTTCTACTGCTTTTATGGCCGTGCAGTGCGGCCGGCGACCTCATTTTCTTTTAGCGAAATAGCCTCCCCATTTAGATAAAAACGCTTCTCTCGTTATTATTAAAATGAATTGCTATTGTGCTTATATTTCCTTTTAGACAACGCGTTGTTTGACGTACAGTACGCGACCTGTGCCGCAGCAGCGGCATACAGGCGACTTCGTATATAACGAAGTGGTGCAAGTAGCGAACAGGATGTTTACACAACGCCGTGTAATAGCGCCGGCGATTGCGCGCAACACGCATGACGCACGTTTCGCTTTCACGTTCAAACGCGTGCTTCTTATTTATTATTTTTGTTTTCTTCTTTTTTGCGACAAGCGCAGCGGGGGAAGCTTTTTTCTAGCGAAATTGCTCTCACTATAATTAATTGAGCGAAGCGCGCGTCCGCGCGTGGGGTTGGCATTGTTTTCGGTGCGAGCGTCGGCCAGCGGGGCACAGTGCCGACTGGCCAAGCGGGTCGAGACGAGAGTGCCCATGTGGGTCATGGCCCACTTTGTGTCGTCGCCTTGGCTTGCCGTCGCGGTGACTAATGTGGCGCGGCAACCTCGTACCCCCATACGTTTCCCCCTGACTGCTGCGGTCAATTTCTTTCCTTGACGAAATGGGTGCGTACACGCGTCACTATGTGAGAAAGGAGATCGCGAGAATCATAATATACCACACAAAACTTGTTTTATTAGTATCGGAGACTACTAAGCCCATAAATAACAACAGATGGGAATATTTTATGGGCATAAAGAGTTCAATATATATATATATATATAAAGCAGAAGTCTTATTTTTTTTATATATATATATATACAGGGTGATCCTGGCTCGATCTAAAATGGACCGTAAAAATCGATGCCTGCACGTAGCAATCTAAACTTTTCGTCAAAGTTGTATTTCACAAGTCGGTTTTTTCCTTGTAAAATCACAAAGCGTAGCACTCTCTGTGTAAAAAAATGGGGCCAAGAAACTTGCCAGGACTATGCCAGACGGCGACGCAGATGATCAAGTCCAGTAGCGGGTGCGTTTGGCCTTCATATTGATAGATGGCGTCGGGAGCAGCGTCCGAAGGTGCAGCCGACCAGCGAAAGAAAGCAGACGACATGCAGACGAAATCCGTTGGCAACAAAAGAGCCCTTGTTATGCAGACACATTTTTTTTTTTTACTTTAGGTTTTGCTTTTATTGTTTGCATTTATTTTTTAACCAAAGGTACATTACAAAAAGATTATGTTCATTTTAGTAAACCACGGTGTTGCGATAAGGAGGTAGCACCATCTTTCAATACGAACGCCAAACACCCCGCTACTGGACTTGGTCGTCTGCTTCACCGCCCGTCGTAGACCCTGTCAAGTTTCTTGGCCCAATTTTATACAGAAAGAGAGCTACGCTTTGTAATTTTACAAGGAATAAACCGACTTGTGAAATACACCTTTGATGGAAATTTTAGATTGCAACGTGCAGGCGTCGACTTTTACAATCCATTTTAGATCGATCGAGCCTGGTGACTTGGGTCACCCTCTATGTATATACTGTAAACGACTTAATGTTCGCGAGGACCTAATTTTCACGAATTTCGTGAATCAATTACTATTCGCAAAAAATAGAACCCGTGAATCATTCCAAAATTTCAGCTTTGCCCTAAACCACGAAATATTGAGCCTGCGAAAAATAAGTGTTTACAGTATATAAAAAGTAAATGTTTTTGCACCTTGTAGACATCTTTTGCTTTACAATAAATAAGTTGAATGGGGAGGAAGCTGATGAACAGAAAATAATAATAATGGCAATAATTAATGACTCTCCTTTGAATTGCGAATTTAGTGCAAATTATGGAGCGACATATGTCATTGCCGTTACAGCCAGTCCATGTATGCTCCTAGCTAGCTTCGGAACACAGTACCAGAATCGTATGGAAAATTTCTTACCTTGGAGTAAAAATATTCTATCCCATTTAAAATTTTCTTTCTGTATGCAGGGGGAGAACCAGCCAGTTACCAGGTTTTGCAAACCAATTTTCCTCCAAAACTAAGTTGCATTGAGAGAACTGATCTCCTATTCGAAATTCAGTCTGGCAACTTGATCACTATCGTCTGGGAGTATGGTTAAAGGGACACTGACAGGGTATTTATGCTCGCCGAGGTTGTTAGTTGTACGTGACATATGAGGGCTCAACTACCCAGAACAGAATTTGCGGCTCGAAATTCGGTTTCTTTCCGCCCGAAAACCGCCGATCAAGAATTGGCCGGTTCGAGTCTCGCTCACTCTCTTTTCTGTGGTCACGGGCCGCTTTCTAAGGTATCGATGCGACCACCAAATTTAATCAAAGTCGTGGGTCACTGAAGGCACACACTCAATATTAAAAATAGAAAAAAAGTATGAAACCCATTTTTTGGGGCTTCTAAAAAGTTGTAAATACGTTGATTGAAAAAAAAAGTTCCACAGACAACCGGAAGCATTCTGTGCGTTCGTCGTTTCGCGTATCGTGGGACTCGCGGGGACGGCGATGGCAGCGGACGACGGGCGTAGGACCTCTATTTCAGAACTGTCGTTCGCGGTACCGGCGAATTCTGTCTACCGTTAAAAGAGAAATTTGGGACTGATCAAAAGAATTGGTATTCATCCCGTACGACACGCCCGGCCACCAAGCCGATTTGCACGAAGACGTCGCCGAGCCGTCGCTCCCTTCTCGTGGCTGAAGACAACGCTCGCGCAAACGTCAAGCACGACGTGTCTACTTCGAGTTGAATATGCACGCGTACGATTTCTTTACTAGGTGCGAATGTCCCCAAAGCGTGGTGCTTCCCGACTTCGACCCGGGAGTGCTTTTGCTAGAGAAAAATCGACAGCAAACTTTCAAACTTACAGTTTACCGGCTGAATTATTACTAAGGAAAGAGATCCACCGGAAACGAGATGCCCCAGTAGCTCAGTGGGAAAGACGTCCACTTCACACGCCGTAGGACCGGGTTCGATCCCCCGCGAGTTTTTTTTTTTTTTTTTGCAAACAATTTTCGATGTTTACATATATTTTTCTTTTTTTTACAATCAGCACTGAAGAAACAAACAAAAAAATAACAAACAAATGTTGTGGACGATACTTCGCTGAATTAAACGGTATGGCATTTCCGTTTTGACACCTGCGAACTCAATGTAATCACTTTCCACAAAATGCAAGGAGCATAT
Organism: Ixodes scapularis; assembly: GCF_016920785.2. NCBI lineage: Eukaryota > Metazoa > Arthropoda > Arachnida > Ixodida > Ixodidae > Ixodes > Ixodes scapularis. The sequence continues at coordinate 23,283,965 of NW_024609846.1, forward strand.
AAATCAGGTAGCGTCCGCTTTCCGAGGTGCCCGTAAATAGGGAGTTTTCGTAGATCGTCTTCGCCGTCCCGCAAGGCCCTCCGCAACCCGCTACGATAGCGGGAACTCCACAGTCAAGGCTATCGGCGCGCAGGCGCAGTAGCAACTTCTTCGTTGCGGAACGCTTAGCGGAGGGGTCAGCGCGGTCTACGAAAACTCCCTAATGTTCTACAGGAATTGCAGCCAGCCATTGGTCCCGATCCCGTTGATCTTTCGACAATGCCACTTTTTTTCGGATGCAGGACATGTGAGCCAGCTCTTCACGCAACATCTTGGGTTTATTCTTTTCGGAGCCGTTCATGGAAATTCACCACGGTCACTCACTACTCATCTCTAACTCCTCAATGTACAAAACAACTCATCTTGGAGTACATAACAACGAGCGGAACAAACATAACTGCAAAAGAATCGCACGGCAAGCAGTTCCCGCACGCCGCATCGCACGCCGCATGTCCTGTCGTCTGCTACCGGAAAGGAGAAAAAAAAAAACAAAAAAAAACGCACGGTCGGGTGAAGCCACGTGACTTCCGCCAGTCACTCTCTTCTCTCCACTTCTCCGACCTCCGTCGGGTTTCGGTTTCGGTTTCGAGCAGTTGCGTCTTTTGGCTTTATTAAAGAAATACGCTACTGTGTTGCAAAATATTAATTGGGTAGTCCTCAGACACCATAATGAAGCGCCTGGCAAAAAATAAAAAAATTTTTTTGGGGGGTGTCAGTGTCCCTTTAAGTGAGGGAAGAAAGTATCTAATAGCGAGTTCGTTTCACGGCATTCGTGCCCACGCGTGCCCACTCACAGCGTGGAACGGGTTCGTTTCGGCCGGCGCTCCACGAGTGGTTGCACTTTCCGAGTTCGTTTCAGCGCTGACACCCCACGCGTGCATGCACTCGCTGCACCGAGAAAATCGGGAGTGCGCCAAAATGCAATCCCGTCATGCCTCGCTCCGGCGGGGCCGGCGAGGAGCGGGAGCAGACGACGAGGGTTCGTCTGCTACAATGTGTCGCGGAACCGAACGGAAAAAAAAAAAAAAAAAAAAAAAAAAGATTTTCTGATAGAAATCGCGTCCCGCGGGCAACGAAATCAAACGCGAGCTTGAATTGTGAGCGTCTGCTATTTCACGAAGGAAGCAAGTGACAACCCGTGCTTTATTTGCAGGTTTTAAATCGCTCTGTTGCCGTACAAACGCTGAAATATACCAGTGTGTAAAGAAATGCTCAGAACAAACGCAACAGCGGCCCCCGGGGTGCCTATCACCATCCGTGTGCGGGTGGAAAATTTAAAATTTGTCGATAAAACTCCCCCAGCAGAAACCTCTGACTGCCCAATAAGCATCAGAGAAAGTTAAAGATGGTGACTTTACCCGAGGATTGGGCAACATCATCATGTTTAACATTTACCTACGTCAGCTAACTTGCCCCGTCGTATTTTGTTCGAGAAAGCTCTCGTTCTCGACGCCCTCACTAAGGCTAATATCTAATCTGACGATCCAAATCGAAAGTCACAGTTTTGCTGGATATTCCAACAGGCTAGTTTTAAGCCGTACCCTTTTAGTGATTAACGCATAATACCATGCTCAAACGGATCAAGCTTCTTCTCGGACAGCATCAGTTTTCTTCAGTGTAAACAGTTATAAGGATTGAAAGATCGCAACCATCTGCTTTGTAGACAGCTGGTTGCGGAAATTTACGCCTACTGTAACTATCTCTACGGCAGCCGAGCTGCTTGAAGACATCGCAACTATAATCTACAGGTTGCAGTTACCAACGTTTGTAGATAAACGTTGGTAGCGACCGCATTCTCGCATTCCCACGCATCACTCGGAACAGAAAGGTGCTAGTCTCGGTTTGAAGTCGGTACCTTTTCTACAACATAGATGGCGGCAGCATCAGTCTTCTGCACTCGGTGCATTTGGCGAGTTCGTTTGAGTCCAGTTTTCCGTGCAACACTCTGTGAGTGCGATGCATTCTGGGAGAGAACTCGTACGGTGCCAGTGCGTGTGAAACGAACTCGCTATAAAAGAACATGAAGATATTGTAATAAAGACCGGAAAGAGAACGGACATATGAATGTCCACATATGAATGTCCATCATCCAGTGGATGATAGAGATAAACCGAAGGATAGGAATGCGGCAAAAAGGTTCTGCAGGAACACATTAGTGTACAGGAAAAAATGACTGAGGGATGCCAGCAGACACTAACCACACATGAAGGGCAAAATTAAGGTAGAGGTGGAAGAGGCGAGAGAAAACATTAGACATACAATCGAAGCAGCATTTTCGGAGTTAGAACCAGATCAGGCGATAGGGGATGTTAGCATTTACACAACGCAAGAGGAGAATCATAGTGAAAAAGAGGAAATGACTATAGGGGAATGGGAAAAAGCAGAAGGAGAGGTTCTGGCTAGAGCTGCGACAGGTCCAGACGGCTTACCAATGAGAGTGGTAAAAGTTCTAGGCAAAACAAGCAAATTGAAACTAAGGCAGGTAATTGACCAAATACTTATGAAAGGGAAGGTACCCCATTACTGGAAATTGAGCAGGATGAGATTATTATATAAGAGAAAGGGAGGCAAAGACAGTATCAAATCATACCAAGCAATCACAGTAGCTTCAGTAATATACAGACTAGTTATGCAAATTGTAAAAAGAATGGAAGAATGGCCAGAGAGAAAGCAGATTCTGGGGGAGCTTCAAAACGGTTTCAGGAGGGATGGACGACTACCGTAATATCCCGAGTCATCGCCCATCCCCGAGCCATCGCCCACCCCATTTTTTGGGCCAATATCGATTTCCAAAAAAACACCGAGTCATCGCCCACCCCTTCAAATACCCCAGCGCGGACTCTGCGATCCGCGAACACTCATCCTACCCGAATGACGCGGTCGCGGACCTTACAGTTGGAGGACGTCCGTGACAAAGTAAAACGAAGGAGGGTAAGACACTTCTTTTTGTTTACGCAATTCCTCCGTGAGCGACCCCAAAGTGGTCGTGTATCCGTGCGAAAAGAAAACGATGGAGATAACAAAATAAGAGTTTGTTAACGTAACCGCGGAGTGTTAGCTCAAAGTCTGTCTCCGCCGAAGTAAGGTCACCGCGAACCCGCTCCCTCTTCCCGCCCGTCGCGACCGCGGTTGTGCAATATTTTAGGCAAAGCCAAAGCGTAAACAAAGCTTTGCTGGAACGTCCTACACAGACGTTCGCAGAGCGTCCCAACCGTGCATTGATAGCCCGCCGTGCACGGACGCACGTATGTACGCACCAAACAAGTTGCGCAAGAGCTTGCAATTGACAAGGCGCCCGACTTGGCCCGACGCCAAAGTATTTGCCAACGCGACCGCCGGCTTTCCCGCTTTCCCAGCATTGCTCTTGGTCGCTTCTTTGGTCCGCTCGCTCGCTCGCTCGCTCGTTGCGCCTAGTCGGTTTTTCTATTTTCTTGTAGACTTTTTTTTTTTTTTTACTAACTAGGAGAACATAATGGTGACATTCTTTCACGGAACTAACGTTCGCGCTATATGCAGATCGGCGGTGTTTCTAGCGCGTATGCAAGCAACGGACTTCACTATAGTAAAATATTCTTTCGTGAGCATTTTTTCTATAAAACAATGAAACTAAATCGAGTTTTGAGTTTGATGTATCTCTTGTGCATCAGCGCTAGATACGCAGAGAAAAATAGGCGGTTTTTTCCGCTTTTTGTCAGGTGTTTGTGCTTACCCACCGAGACATGGCCCACCCCACTTTTTTAACGAATTTCAGGCGGTAGGGGGGTGGGCGATGACTCGGGATATTACGGTAGATGATAACTTATTCGTAATTACTCAGTGCATAGAGATAGCAATGACAAGTCTAAGGCCATTATGGGTAGCATTTTTGGACATCAAAGGGGCATATGACATTGTGATCAGGAAAAATTCTGAGACCAACTGAAAAGACATGGGCTAAGGGGAGCCATGGTTAAGTTTTCTAGAAGGGGTTTATACCGGGTATATCATCCTTTTTAGGTATTGCCATTGTACTCTTGTGTTGTGAACCTTTTTGAACATATGTTGTACAAACTTTTTTCCCCGTTGATTGTTAGTTATGAGAGTGTTAATTACTAAACATTATGAATGCCATGTCTAATGATGGTTTACAAGTCTTTTGTACCCCACACCTGCAAGGGCCTATCAGAAGGCCTGCAGTATGTAATAAATAAATAAATAAAATAAATAGAGTAGGGTGGTTATAACGTGGGAACCCTGCTCTGCACTATCGGATCGTTGGCCGAGTACGTTGACACTCCGCAGTTCGGAGTGTGTGGAGCGAAAGCTCGCGCTGCAGAACCAGAGATCCTGGTTTCAATCCCCACCCCTGCCCGTTACGATTTGGATGAGCATCGTACCGGCATCCGGTCGTGTATCACTACTGCAAGGTGCACGTTAAAGACCCCAGGTTAGGGGTTGCACTGCACTGGCTGAATTTCTCATTAAGACACCAGACACCTTGTAGAGTGGACTAACTTCCAGCTGTATAAACATACGCTCAACACAAAATCGATGGTTCCTCCTAGATGTGCCAACAGTTAAAATCGCATTCAGAGTCCTGGCTCTTTTGTGTTTCGATGTGACTTGCATCCGGAACAAAATTTCCTGGGAAATGCCTGGCATCCAGTTCCTTGCGCGTCGGCCATATTGCTTAGGTTAAACTGCCGTGTAGCTCCACTTCAGGCAGAAAAAACAAAAGCAAGATAAGGGAGTGAATGTGCACCATCACGCATGTGAACCACTAACACAATTCTAGTATCGCCTCGAAATACAGCATTCCCTAAATCTTTTTTCCCGGCGACATCTGTAGACTGGAATGGCCTGCCCGAAGCCATTGTCTCTGCTCAAGACATCGATTCGTTCCGCCAAATGTTAACCTCATTATTTTTAACCCACTCCCTTATCCCTGACTCAGGGTTCTTAAAGGGATACTTCAACGAAATTTGAAATATTCCCGTCGTGTTCAAAAATAGGTTGAATATGATCCACAATATCCGTAAATGACAATCGCACGTTTGTATTTTGATCCTGGTGGCTGTATTTTTCGTTATAAACGGCCCACTCTGGCAAGTGCTCGGAGAAGGCCCAGCTTAGAGCACGTGACATCCAACGCAATCGTGACGTAGGTCGTCTCAAGACGAGCAAAGCTACGGCGAGGCTGACGTCGAGAGGATGGCCTAGTCGTTCCAGCCACCGAAGCGGCTGCTTTTGTACGAATTTTGAGTGACGGGTTAATCTTCTATAATCTTCTAGGGGGACAATAGCGACTTCTGCGAAACACAAAAGGGATTCTCGGGAAGAGGGGAGTTCCTCCTTCCCCCCTTCTCTCGTCGTGGCCGGAGACGAGACAACCTCCGTCACTAGCTGTCAAGGTTCCTAGATGGGCATTACAAGCGAGGCGTTAGCAACATCCACCAGGTGCTCTTTGCTAATCGTTTAATTCGTTTTAAAATTCCTTTTCGGACTTTTTTAACAAGATATTGGTATGTTCCATGTGATACTGCTCTTTTGAACACATATAGACCAAAAAATGAGCGCCGAAATTTCGTTGTAGTATTTCTTTAAGGTATTTAAACACATAAATAAAAGCTTTTTTTTTTTTTTTTGTAGATGTTCTTGCACAGTATCATCAGAACTATGAAGCAGCACGGATGACGACAGAGTGTACTCTGAGGGGACAGAGGGGACAATATTGGAGATAAAATATGTGATTTTCCAACATTGCTCAATGCCGTAAGGTTAAAATAAACGCAAAGTCTTCAATCCTATACTGGACGTCTACAGTGCAATATTTGTAAAAAATTAGTCTTCAGAACTAGGTACCATATGAAAGATTAGTTTCTTAATTTTTAGTCGGACAGAGGCAATGACTGTCTCAAAGACCGGCTACTTCAAAGCTGGCTGCCTCACATACTGCTCTAGTTCGCAACGTGCAATTATCGCAGACGGGGAGCCGAATGCTGGCACTAAAGGGCCACTGAAAAAAAAAAAAAAGTGAATTTGTTAAACAGCTTGGCTGAGACACGCGTGTCAAAAAATGAATTTTACGCAAAAAATAAAATTTTAGAGCAATATTGACGGCGCGAGATTTGTTTTAAATTCCACGCGCAATTTCCATGAAGTCATGGAATGGTCATACAGTCTTTCCACCTTAACGAGATGGTCATACACTCCCTCCACCGAAACGTGTCGGTCAAGCCGATCCACCTTTTCTCCGCGCGCCCAAAATTCCGAGAGAAAACGAGTGGAAAGGAGGTGACTTCCAACTAAATCACGTCTCGCGCCTACAATATTGCTCTAACAAAAAAAAAAAAAATTGCGTAAAAATTTATTTTTTGACACGCATGTCCCAACCAGATTGTTTAAACATTTTTTTTTTTTTTCTTTTCATTGGCTTTTTAACTTTTGAATGCCCCAAGTGGTTAAAAACAAAACAAAATATTCACAGTAGAGTGAAGAGTGCTGCAGCAACGAACCACGACATACCTTTACACTCACCTGCGCACACGCGGGACGATTTGAATAATTATGAATGGGTTCAAGTCCATGGCGGCAGGTAAACGATGTCTGCTGTGCCAAGGACACGTGTCGTCGCATAATCAACTTCCAAGTGTGCAAGCTTCCCTTGAAGCTTTGGGCGAGGGATAAAAGGTCCCCTTTCCCACCAACATTGCCGGACTTGTTAGACGTGGTTGTTTGTGCCCTCCCACCCCCGTGGAATGCCCGTGCTAGCGGTCGGGCTCTGTGGCAGCGCATACCAATTGGGCGGCCGTTAGCGGGTGCTAATGACCGACAGCGTGCGGACAGCAGCAGCTCGCCCCTCGTTTGCCCGAGCGGTCGAAGACGGCGGGGCGAGGCTTCCAAACCTACCTGGGGTCGCCGGAGCCTGGCGCTCGTCGCCCTTTCCCTTTAGAGTAACTGTATATGCACTTCTTGCGGAGCAGACTATCACAATGGTCTGAAATTGTTTACTTGAAGAATTGTGGGAGAAGCGAATGTCACTTTGTAAGAGACACGACAACCCGTGCCCGTCGCGTCCGTCACGCTTCCAAGCGATTTGGATATGTACGGCACATGTGCCGTACATCTCCCAAATCTCTTGGAAGCGTGCGCACACAGATGGCGCGGGCTTAAAGGAGCTGTGCAACGATATTCATTTGGAATGTTTTTCTCTGTACACGAGCTTACTGGCACACCAGGGACTCAAGGATACTCACACGCAACGCCATTGGCCAAGAAACTCCTTTGCTGCGGTGTAATTTCAAGGACAAAAGCGATCATTTTCATTCAATCTCTCCTTTGCAAAATTTGATGACGTAACTCGGGGATTGCAGTACACCCAAGTGACGATATTTGAATGCGGTTCATAGATTGGACCCGACCATTGCGTGGGCACTCGACTTGTGCTCGTGACAATTGCTAGCTCGAGAAGCATTCGGGTTGTGACCCGTGTCCAATCGCTGCAACGGCGACAACAGCCGAGCCATAACAATGTCTGGAACTCAGCGCGTGTCCTGCGCTTTGCCAACCCCAGCGCGTGGCTATGATCAACACTGGCGGCATATAATCGGCTCCAGATCACGTGGCCGCTTGTTCTGGCTGCGAGTTGAGGGGGTGAACGCTGCTCATTTTTCTTTAATTTTTTTCTGAGTCTTCTATTGCGTGGGGTGAAAAACGAACGCGTGTTTTATAGGTCATTAACGTCAGGGATCCGTTTTAAGCGGTATTTGCGCAAAGTACAAAAATTGTTGCATTGCTCCTTTAATACTTGTGGCTGTCGTGTCGTCTGCTTGCTCCTGGCCACATTGAAACCGTGCTCGCGCTAGAAAGATAATGCAGTTACACATATCTACATGGCACACATAATGTCCGAAGGGTCAAGAAGCTCCAGCTTGTCATAGTAGGTGACTAGTGCATGCTGAAAAAATCCGCCCAGCTGTCCAGCACACCTGCACCTTTGCATTAATTGCATTTAGATCATAACCTTAAAATGCAGGCCATTCACCCCTGTTGGTGTTAGACACCAGTTTACTCTCCTCACGTCTAACTTCTGGTTAGGTCAGTTGGTAGAGCACTCCACTTTAAATGGAGGGGTCCCTGGTTCGATACCAGGACTAGGCGTTTTTTTTTGGCACGCACCAGTCACCTAGTTGTGTATGGAGATTTGTGTTTGTTCTTTGTCCCCCTTTTTCCCCCTCTTCAGGGGCTATTATCGTTTACTTCTGTCCAGCTCACCTGCACCTTTGCGTTAATTGCCTTAAGATCATATACTTTGCTGTACGGGGACCGACATGGTTGTTCCAGAAGGTCCACCTGGTCTCGCTTTTGCCCTGCGCGGTCTCTGATTGGTCTTTGCCTGGCAAGCCACTTCCGGTATCAACGCCGAGATCTGGCCGAGACAGACACCGACAGCTTGCATGCATCACATTTTTGTGGACGGTTTCGAGCAGTGTGCCTCGACGAGGAAGACGCCGACGCGGTCGGAACGCATAAAAACGCCTCATGGCCGACGAGCAGCCAGAAAGAAGACTCTTTCTTCTTTCCATTTGAAAAAGGGGAAGACCCTCCTCCTTTCTGAGGAGCAGCTGAGAGACCCACTCCTGTGGGAAGAAAAGGAGAGAAGGAAACTGAAGTCCTGTTTCCGTCCCTGTCCTCAATGTTTTATCCTTTTAAGTATTCGTGAGGGAACTGAGAACCGGTTTTCTGCCTGGCAGAAAATGATTCTAGGTCGGCCTTTAGTTATCTTCATAGTTTGCTTGTCGAAGAAAAAGGGCATACAGCCCTTATCTGTCTTAAATTTTGGATGAGGATAAGCTAGCTACTGAGATTTCTACTCCTAAAATTACCTCGGGATTTATAAATTTTATTTATAAATAAATAATAAATGTATTTATAAATTATGTTCCGGACAGATTTCCTGAAAATTAATTTAACTGCTTTTTCTTCCTACTAGAACAAAAAATTGCTAACCTTTTGTTTCTGTTTTTTTTTTTTCTTCTTTGCTTATGAACGCAGAAGTGCATTCGGCATATTTTGGAGGAAATTGTGGTAAGAGCACCCTTGTTTCAGAGCAAGGAACCACCTGTTGCCATTTTAGTTCAGCTATCTAGCTAAATATTTACTTTTGGGCATGCAAATCACATTGACAGGCAATGGGAGTAGCTTTCGTTTTTTTCCAGAAATAAAAATAGAAGTTGTGCAAGCACAGTGTGGCCATTGGGTAGCAGAGGCACGCTTTACCGCACTTCACTGACCTCCAGGCTCCCTTTTGTCGTTCTCAGACTACCTGTGCGCCCCGGATGCCAATGTGCACGACATTGACTTCACCCGCTTCAAGATCCGGGACATGGAGAGCGGCATGGTGCTCTTCGAGATAGCAAAGCCCCCTCCCCCGTCAACACCAGGTGAGGACACATAGCCACACAAACCTTGGTATGGACACCGACCGAGGTTGAAACTTGATCTTGTTTTTACTTGGGCACTTACACACATAGGCTCCAGATGTAGACGAGGTATTTCTTTATGTCTAGATGCATGCCTATAAAAACTGCGTAAGGATGTGCAGGGTTATTGAAAACCCTCAGTTTCTTACCGCTTTCTTCTGCATAATATTTTCTATGCGCTGTTTCAGCGAAACTCTGCACTGAGAGCTTTCCACATTCAATGCCATGTTGCCTTGACGGTCAAAAAGATGAAAAGGAGCAGTGCGCACATCATGCAGAGGATACCAGTAGACATGTCCTTCATACTGAGCCACCTTTGAGTACAAAAATGAAACTCAAACCTTTGTTGTATCAGGTTGACTCGAAAGTGGCTCGGGTCCATGGCAGTGCATGTGAGCTCTCTCCTGGATTCTGTATCGAACATTCTCTTTCTTTCCCTCTCTCAGACATGGAGGATAAGGGAGACCTGGAGTGTGAGGCAGAGTGTCAGGACCCCAATGCCGGCCGCTTCGTGCGCTACCAATTCACGCCACAGTTCCTCAAGCTGAAGACAGTAGGGGCCACGTAAGTAGTCGCGCAATTTAAACCTAAAGGGAGTAGTCACTGGCGGCCATTGCTGTGTGCACAACTGCTTTGCGCGTGCTGATGGCAAGCTTCCGCAATTTTTCTGCAGCACGCCTTTCGCACCATCAAGGTTGCCGGTCTTAGCAGCCTATTAATGTGAGCTCGTTCTCAGCATGTGCTCTAAACATCGCCCTCAAATATGACGTCCAGTGAATACCCCCTTAAGGATACCCTGCTAAACCTAATCGAGATTTATGTAAATATTGTCACGAATTAAGGCGACGAGAAGGCGAAACTTGAACTGAAAATAAAGGTTTAATGGGCGAACTTGTGCCAACCAAAAGTAAGTAACGAAAGAGCGTCGAGGGAGCAGAAAAACAGGCGGCGACTCGGCGGCGAAACAGAAAGCGCGAGCGAGACTGAGACTGACTCGACAAGGTCGCGGGAGCCGCTTATCTACCCTGCGTCACTATCTCGAAAGTTCGGCAAAGAAGGTTCGAGCGTCGCGCGCTCGGGGCGAGGATGAACTGGCACTTTCGAGAATAACAAAGCAGAAGGAAAGTTACGTCTGCTGCGAGAATGACCGGGAATCTTCTAGAAGACCGTGACCGAGCGTTGCCTTCTCGGCTCTGCGGGTGGCATTATCCCCCCTTTAAAAGTGCATCGCCCCGATGCAAAACGAAAGGAAAACGAAAATGGCTAAAACAATTACGGCGAAACAAAACAAACATGCAGTTTCACAATCCTAACGCGCGTAGAACGGCTTGACTCGAACTACGTGGACGACTTCGGGTCGTGGCTGGCGGCGTCCTGATGGGCGAGTTCCGTCGGGGAGCACCTCGTAGTTCAAGTCCCCAAGGCGGCGGATGACCTTGTAGGGTCCGAAGTAGCGTTTTAACAGTTTCTCGCTGAGGCCGCGGCGGCGAATGGGCGTCCACACCCATACCCTGTCTCCGGGCTGGAACTCCACGTCGCGGCGGCGAAGGTTGTACCGGCCAGCGTCCACACGTTGCTGGTCCTTTATTCGAAGACGGGCTAGCTGGCGTACTTCTTCTGCTCGTTGGGTGACCAGCTGGGCGTCGTCAGTGCCGTCATCCGTCGGGTCGTGGGGCAGCATGGCGTCGAGCATCGTCGTCACCTTTCTGCCGTGCACCAGCTGAAAGGGTGTAACGCCGGTAGTTTCTTGAATCGCCGTGTTGTACGCAAACGTGACGTAGGGCAGCACTTCATCCCACGTCTTGTGTTCCACGTCCACGTACATAGAAATCATGTCGGAGATGGTCTTGTTTAGTCGCTCCGTCAGCCCATTGGTCTGCGGGTGGTATGCCGTGGTCCGGCGGTGGTCGGTGTGGCTCAGGCGGAGTATCTCTTGTGTCAGTTGCGCCATGAACGAGGATCCTCGGTCCGTAATCAGGACTTGGGGAGCGCCGTGTCGGAGGACGATAGACTCCACGAAGAATTTGGCTACTTCCACGGCGGTCCCCGACGGGAGTGCTTTTGTCTCGGCGTACCTGGTGAGATAATCAGTTGCCACGATTATCCACCGGTTTCCCTGCGCCGACGGTGGGAAAGGTCCGAGAAGATCCATTCCAACCTGCTGGAATGGTGCAGTCGGGGGCGCGATCGGTTGCAAGAGACCTGCCGGCTTCGTCGGTGGTTTCTTGCGTCGTTGGCATTCGTGGCACGAACGGACGTAGAGGTGGACAGTCTTCGGAAGCTTGGGCCAGTAGTATTTTTCTCGGATTCGAGCAAGGGTCCTACTGTAGCCAAGGTGACCAGATGTTGGGTCGTCGTGGCAGGCTTGGAAGATCTCTTCTCGAAGACTAGCAGGAATCACTAACAACCACGTCGAGTTGTTGTCCCCGAAGTTTTCTTTATAGAGGATACCTCTCCGGACGGCGAATCTTGGCAGGTCACGTGAGAAGGCTCGGGGAATCGTACCCCCTCGTCCCTCCAAGTGGTCGATCAATGCACGCAGCTCAGGATCGTCCCGCTGGAGCGCTGCCATGCCGTGAATGCTCACCGCGCCAAGAAAGTGGTCGTCGTCGTCGTCTTTGGCACATCCGGCAGCTGACTCGACAGGGGCTCTGGACAGGCAGTCGGCGTCGCTGTGTTTTCGGCCTGACTTGTAGACCACGGTTACGTCGTACTCTTGCAGTCGTAGGCTCCATCGAGCGAGGCGTCCCGATGGGTCCTTCAGGCTCGCTAACCAACACAGCGAATGGTGGTCGGTGACCACCCGAAAAGGAGTCCCGTACAGGTATGGGCGGAATTTCGTGATGGCCCAGACGACGGCCAGACATTCCTTCTCGGTCTTTGAGTAATTGCGTTCCGCGTTCGACAGCGTCCGGCTAGCGTATGCGATCACGCGCTCCGCACCGTCTTGTCGTTGGACCAGTACCGCTCCGAGTCCTGTATTACTGGCGTCCGTGTGGACCTCCGTTTCGGCTGATTGGTCGAAGTGGCCGAGAATCGGTGGTGACTGGAGCCGTAGCTTTAGTTCGTCGAATGCCTGTTGTTGTTCTTCACCCCAGTCGAAGTTCACGGCGTCTTTCGTAAGGTGCGTTAGCGGCGCAGAAAGCTTGGCGAAATCCTGAACGAATCGCCGGTAGTATGCGCAAAGTCCAAGGAATCTTCGGACGGCAGTTTTGTCGGTGGGCGGTGGAAAGGCCGCTACGGCGCGAGTCTTCTCAGGGTCAGGACTTACACCTTCGTTGCTCACCACGTGGCCCAGGAACTTCAGTTCTCCGTAGGCAAACCGGCACTTCGTCGGCTTGAGGGTGAGTCCTGCGGTCCTGATTGCCTCTAAAACGGCCCGAAGGCGTCGTAAATGCTCGTCGAAGTTGGCCGAGAATACCACGACGTCATCGAGGTAAACGAGACAGCCCTGCCACTTGAGGCCTGCCAGGACGGTGTCCATGACACGTTGGAACGTTGCCGGCGCCGTGCACAGTCCGAAGGGCATCACCTTGAACTCAAACAGTCCGTCGGGCGTGACGAAAGCAGTCTTTTCTCGGTCTCGTTCGTCGACTTCGATCTGCCAGTAGCCACTCTTAAGGTCCATCGACGAAAAGTATCGGGAGTGGCGCAGCCGGTCCAGCGTGTCGTCGATGCGGGGGATGTGGAGGATATTGGCGTCGTTCGTCACCGGCAATACCACCTCCCGGTATTGCCGCACTCAGTTTTCCCGGCGAGGCAGGGGGGACAGGCTTTCTCGGCGGGACCTACGATGAGGCGATGCAAGGGGTTGCGGTGATGGCGATCGGTAACCGCGGCGGGGAGACGGTCCTGGGGATGGCGAACGGCGGAGGTATTCGTCGATGTCCCTAGGTCGCTCTCCGTAGCGTGGTCGCGGGTCGTCGGGGTGGAAGCCTCGTAACCCCAGCTGCCGGTACGGGCAACGGCGGTAGACATGATCGGCTTCTTCGCAATGGTAACAAAGCGGGCGTCGGTCGGCCGTTCGCCACACGTCAGTTTTCCTGGGTGCCGGTTGCTCTCGCCGGACGCACTGAGGTCGGTCGTCGAGACGTCGGAGGTACGGCGGTGCTGGTGTGTCTCGTCGTTGCGGCGCAGGAGGTTGACGGGCAGGAACTGGCGGTCGTCGAGCCATGGCGGCGTAGCTCACCGTTGGTTGTTCCGGTGGTGGCAGGTCGACGAGAGCCTCCTGCTGGAAGGCTCGCTGCACCTCCTCCCGCACTACTTCCGCCATAGAAAGCGAGGCAGGGCGATCGGCAGTGGGCAGAACCTTCCTGATTTCTTCTCGAACGACGTCGCGGATTATCTGCCGCAGGTGTTCGATGCCGATACTATTGACATCGGAGCGAGGTGGTGAGACAGCCGGAACCATTGACACACCGGTGCGTCGTTGATAGTGCACAGCTCTGGCCAACAGCGCTCGCTCGATGTTGGTTGCCTCGGCCACGAAGCCATCTACCGTCGTCGGGGGGCTGCCGACAAGGCCACCGAAGATTTCACTCTTGACGCCCCTCATGAGGAAGCGCAACTTCTTCTCCTCGGTGGCTTGAGGGTCGGCGCGTGTACAGAGTCGTAGCACGTCTTCAACGTAGCTTGTCACGCTTTCGTCGGGGGCTTGTGTCCGCGTCTGGAGCAGATCCTCCGCATTCTGTCGCCGGTGTTGGTTCGAGAATGTTCGCCTCAACTCGGCAGCGCAGATATCCCACGATGTAAGCGAAGCCTCGTGGTTTTCGAACCAGTGCCTCGCGGTGCCTTCCAGCGAGAAGTAGAGGTTCTGGAGGCGCTGCTCGGCGTTCCATCCGTTGTGGCGGGCGACGCGCTCATAGTGAAGGATCCAGTCCTCGACGTCTTCATAGATTTCGCCATGGAAAGTTGTCGGCGATCGGGGGGCGACGGGCAGGACAACGACGGGCGGAGCGGTCATCGTCGCGGTCTTCTTTGATTTCCGCGGCGGGGGTCCGAGTTCAGGAGCTTGCCCTTGAAGACGGCGGCTGGCACGATGCTCTGAGTCTTCAACGGAAGGTCGTTGGGAAATGGGGCTTGTTGACCGAGTTCTTCTAGGGGTACGCTGCACGGGTTTTGTACCCCGCACCTCCACCAGAAATGTCACGAATTAAGGCGACGAGAAGGCGAAACTTGAACTGAAAATAAAGGTTTAATGGGCGAACTTGTGCCAACCAAAAGTAAGTAACGAAAGAGCGTCGAGGGAGCAGAAAAACAGGCGGCGACTCGGCGGCGAAACAGAAAGCGCGAGCGAGACTGAGACTGACTCGACAAGGTCGCGGGAGCCGCTTATCTACCCTGCGTCACTATCTCGAAAGTTCGGCAAAGAAGGTTCGAGCGTCGCGCGCTCGGGGCGAGGATGAACTGGCACTTTCGAGAATAACAAAGCAGAAGGAAAGTTACGTCTGCTGCGAGAATGACCGGGAATCTTCTAGAAGACCGTGACCGAGCGTTGCCTTCTCGGCTCTGCGGGTGGCAATATTCTCGCTATACGAAAATATCCTTTCTTACATCTGAGAAAAAAAAGACAGAAGACAATCGTTATTGATGAACGCAGGTTGTTAGGAGATCTCTGCCCGACATGTGCTCTCGCGTAATAGCCACAGTTTACTTTGGAGATTTTGCTGTAGTGTATGTATCAACATTCGCAAAGTTCCCTTTTCTTTTTTTTTTTAAGTACTCCAGGCATGTGCTTACACCATCCTGTTTGATAGTGTTTTCCTTCTAACCACGCGAGTGCAATATTTGTACTTTTCGAAGCTATGACCACGGCTGGTTAACCCCGTTGTACGTGCCTCTCAATGAGTACCGGTGCACCTCGGAAAAGCAACATCCACGGAAGTCGGCTCACGCCCAATGGGGCTAACCGACCGCGATCAGTTCATCTGGAAGCGAATATTGAATAGCATCTTATTCGAAACTACTAGTTGAAATTTCAAATATTCGCACAAGCCTCGGTAACACCACTAGAAGCAGCTGTATCAAAATTGTGATTTTCAGTGCAGGCCAGGCAAGGAAAAGGTGCAAACTTGCAGTTATGATCACTGATAAGGTGAGAACGGCAAGAAGTAGCTTCACTTGTCTCGCCTTCAGCGCCAGCTCCCTACCTTTGACAATGCCTGGACATCTCGTGCGCCTCGAGTGCTCGCAGCCGAAGCACAGTGGAAGGCACGAAATGTGTTCTGGAGCGAGCGTTCGAAAGGCGGGTAATGCCGTTTTCATTCTGTCAGTGACTAGTAGGACTCAAAAAGGCACATGCATTAGCATGCCTAATGTTGTGGGAAGTGAGACGGCGGCACGCTCTAGTAGCAAGGTCGAGGCGTGGAGCGTGCCACGGTCGACGACGCATTTGCATTCCACAGCCCATTTGTGAACGACGCGCAATGCCGATTGGGGCGGGTCTCTCCCGGCAGGGTGGAGTTCACGGTGGGCGCCAAGCCGGTGAGCAAGTTCCGCATGATCGAGCGCCACTTCTTCCGGGACAAGCTGCTCAAGACGTTTGACTTCGAGTTTGGCTTCTGCATCCCCAACAGCAAGAACACCTGCGAGCACATCTACGAGTTCCCCTCCCTCTCCCAGGACCTCTGTGAGTGGCTTCTCTTGGTCCTTCCGTCGTCGCTCTCCCCGTCTCTTAAGGCTCATTTGCTCACTTGCAATTCCGTACGACCGAGCGCCTAAAAACCTCTCGATATCCCTTGCCAGAACAGCAGACTGGCACCATCTGTTGGATGGCCGTGGAACAAACGTGTTTTCGTATACTTCAAAAAAAAATTTTTGTAGATTTTTTTGGGGGGGAAATTTTAAACATTGTTGGAAACTATTATTTTTTGTAGATAGAATGTACATTTCGATCTCGCAAATAGTGCAAAAAGCTTTGCTCTAGTGAAATTCAGTTCCGAAGTCACCTCCATAGATGGCGCCAGCTCGTCGTAACAGATCGCAAGAACTCAGTTGTAAGCAAACTCGAGTGTGTGAATGAGCTTTTACAATTGTGGGCTTCCGAGTTGTTTTTTCTTAAGCTAGCCAATGTAGGTATTGCCAAACAAAAGTCAGTCATTTCTGGTAAAGAAGAACAAAATAGACACTGAAGCTCTGCAAAAGATTGTTTTACAAAAGACATGGACCATTATGCCAGAATTTGGATTAATAGAGTGTCTGAAATAACCAAGCTCGATATAAAATGGGCCGTAAAAATTGGCGCCTGCACGTAACAATCTAAACTTTTTATCAAAAATGTATTTCACAGCTTGGTTTTAACATGCAAAATTATAAAGCATAGAAGGGTAGAGTTGGGAGCAGCGCCAAAGGGTGTAGCTGACCAGCGAAAGAAAGCTGACAACGCGCAGACAAAATCTATCGGCAGCAAGAGCGCCGACGGCACCGTCGTTATGCAACAACATTTTTTAAAATTTTTGGTACTAAAAGTTTTGCATTGTTGCATTGCATCGCATTGTCGATAAGGAGGCGCTACCTCCTTATCGAGCAGCCTCGATAAGGAGGTAGCGCCATCTATCAATATGTGCGCCAAACGCACCCCACCACTCGAACCTGTCGTCTGCGTTGCCGTCCGCTGTTGACCCTGGCAAGTTTGTTGGCCCTATTTTTTTTACAGAAAGGGAGCTATGCTTTGTATTTTGCGTGATAAAACCGACTTGTGAAATACACCTTTGACAAAAATTTTAGATTGCTACGTGCAGGCGCCAATTCTTACGGTCCATTTTAGATCGAGCCGGGGTATTTCAGACACCTTATACAACAGGCAGCGAGTAGTGGTCTTGGTCGATCGAATCGAATATCAAATATTCTAACTTTACACAACTGCAACATGGTTGAACAAAAAGCCAACTGAACATGCAAAATTGTTGCCAAGCTTTCGTTTTTCCATTTATAAGCTAATTTTATTCAAACTATATTTATTGAATGTAGTCTCAAAAAGTCCAATGCCTACATTGGGATGGCAAGTAAATGACACATTTGACATAAAATACATACACATACATAATCAAGGGGATTTTTAAATACTCTAGCTATATGCAGTTATCTTTTCTTCGATCATGTTTGATTAACACAGGTTGTCAGGGCATCTAATCTCTAAAAACAGATACTCATTCATGCCAGTTTAATTGTGGAAATTTTACTGCAGTGTAGATATCAACATCTACAAAGTTTCCGTTTATTTTTAAATACTTCAGAATACATCAGGGGCACGTGTATTGATAGATGCACGGCTGCAAACACACTGCCGCAATATTTGTACTTTTCGAATTAGCGCCGGAATTTCGAAAGAGCGCCGGTAAAGTTTTCGCTCTGGCCTTTCGGGCATGCGATTTGTTATTATTGCGGCCGGCTCCACTTGCTTAGGCGAAGCTGGCTGCGATAACGACGATACACGGCTCTTTCTCGCTTAGTTTCGGTTTGACGCCGTGTACCAAAGTGAAATTTCTTGACCTCGTAACACCTACTACAAATTTTTTAGCCAAACTTTGATGGCAGGGCTAGACCATATTGAGGTCGAACTTCAATTCTCTAAATACATTATGTGCCCTCAAGTAAAAAAATTAAAAAGTGGGTTAAAACATTCTAGGTAATGAGCTAACGAATTACCTAATTTCACCTTTTTTCTAGAGGCCGCCATGGCCATTAACATTTACGCAGGGCTTAAATTACTCTATCTCACGTTCCCTTTTTTTTTTGAAAATTTGGTGCAGTTAAAAAAAAAACACCCTGTATAGTAGTAAAGTCGATTTTTCCAGGGTTAATATTTATCGGTATGTCAAATGTCTGCACCTCCATTCCAAGCCTGTTAATTTCACCAAAGCCATCTTGCTTCATCAAGAAACATACTTTTAACAGTTGCTTTCGTTTTTGTTTTTTTTTCACTAATTTTTAGTTTGTTTAGAAAAAAAGAATCACAATAATTGAATCATTGCAATACGTAGCTTTTCTGGCCATGCAAAATAAACACTGCTTTATAATGCCAATAGATTTATTGCTAAATTACACAAGCATCAAGGAGAATGCAGGGTATGCAAGGTTTACGCACTGCACATGCTGACATCTTCAGCAGTAACTGTTCTAAAGCAAAAGTCTAAAACAAATGTCATCTTGCAAGTGCGTTTATCAACGCCTCATTCTGGTTATATACTTTGTATCTTTTATATGGGGAAGGCGAGCACGTACGTCTCGTAGACCTACATTCCATTCCCAGCATTCTATTTTCATTTTATTTTTAACACATTTTTTATATTCCTATGTGCGCATCTACTTTTTCGCGGAACGTCTGGGGAGCCAGTCGTTGCAACCTTTGTAACGACATCCATAGCTAAACAACGAAGAATATAATTGGTTCTTCCCAAAATTTCGATCTAAGCAGTATTTTCGGTACGGCAAACACCGTATGCTCAGCGTCGTGACACAGTTAGGGCACTTTTGCTCGGAAATGTCACCACCGACCAGTCGTACACCAAGGCCCCTCCGCAGACTCTATTCACCAACTCTCGTCATGGTTTGCAGGAAAGCAGACTTGCGGGGTCTTGATCACAGACTGCATGCATCAGAAATAATGGATAAAATGTGGTAAACACAGGGCATTGCAGGCCCCTCTCAAAAAGATTTTTGAGAGTGCCTCAAAAACAAACCTTACAACCGTGGTCACGCCCTTGCAAGGCTCAAGGGTTGTGTGGTCTACACACGCCTGCAGAAAACGTACGGTGTACACAGGCGGTACCTCCAGTGTTGAGGAGAACATATTGAAATTGAGTTCAGATTCCCACGAGCCACTGCTGAACTGCCTTGTTGGGATGGTGCTGCATTTTCAGGCTTCCCGATATGCAGATATAAAATTCCGACTTTGCACGGCAATAATCGGTTGCTTGCTCGTTGA
This sequence comes from Ixodes scapularis, assembly GCF_016920785.2. Lineage (NCBI taxonomy): Eukaryota > Metazoa > Arthropoda > Arachnida > Ixodida > Ixodidae > Ixodes > Ixodes scapularis. Next base: position 23,303,390 of record NW_024609846.1, read on the forward strand.
ACCTAGAAAAGGCTGATAAGCAGCGGTGACAGAAAATGCTGAATAAGTGTGCTGAGACCTGTGATGTTAAGGGGGGACTCTATGCAGAAAAAAAAGTTTTCTGCAAAAATGTTGATTTTGAAAAATGACATACTGTAAATGACTAAATTTTTGCGAATTTCGCGAATCGTCTACAATTCGCGAGAAGTACAACCCGCGAACAATTCGGGCAATATGTGAACGCTACGGAAGCTACACTCGATTCGCAAAAATTAGAACCCGCAAATAATTTCAACTTTTCAGCTTTGGCCCAATTTGCGAAAATTTGAGCCTACGAAAATTAAGTCGTTTACAGTATGTACACATCGCGACACTGTTAGCGCGAACACGACATCCGCGCATTTTCGCATTTTACTTCTAAATAGTATTAGCGAGCACGAAATTTTATCGCCTACAATATAAAACTAAGCAAGCTCTTTCCGTAGAAATAACAACTTGGATGACATCCCTTGGTTTCAAAGAGAAAAACTGAAAAAATCGGCGATCGCTTGTTCGCGCTAACAGTGTCGCGCTCTGTACATCCACCAACATCTAGAGAGTATTCCGAGAAAGTTTAATTAGTTTACACTGCATAGTTAATTTTTTTATAAATTATTTTCTGGATCCCCAGCCGCCAGGATCAGATGACCCTGGCGGCTGGGAGTAAAGCACGAAGGAATGCGAGCGCCGCTGTCCTGCTGCGACACTGCCAGGATCGCAGCCAACGACAGTGTGACGCTTTTATGACATCTTAGGGTGGAAATAGGAGGACCACTTCTTTCGGTATGGTAAACACACCAGTCAAAGACGTGTTTCAGGCAGGTGCCCTTTTGCAAATGCTCGCTCCAAACTCGCCCGTATACAGAGCCTCGGGTTGACCCCACATCCCGCGTTCTCTTCCGGCAGGTGACGAGATGATTGCGAACCCGTTTGAGACCCGGTCCGACAGCTTCTACTTCGTGGACGACAAGCTGATCATGCACAACAAGGCGGACTACGCCTACAACGGAGGGCTGCAGCAGTAGGCGCCCCGTCCCCGGAAGGAGGACCGGTCTCTCGGTGTCTCCCAGGCGCCCCCCCTCTACTCCTCCGTTCCGGAACCTTGCCTCCTTTCCCCCGAACCGTCTTTTCACACGCGAGATCCGCTCTCACTGCCTGCCCGCATCACGAGGTGATCGGCGAGGTTCTTGAAACTGCAACTGCTCACGCTTATTCGTGATTTGTAGAGCCACAATTTTTTTTCCCCTCAACTTTCACTTTTTTTTTTTTGTCGTCCCCAACGTATGCTAGTTGTTGGATGCCTTCCGTCTGCAACACGCTGGCAGGGGTTAGAACCGGTGACATACTAGCTCGTTGTCCTACAGCAGTTCTTCTTAGTGGAACATATTTGGTAGGTTAGAGTACTACAGCCACAGACAGCTAAAGAATGCGGGGCGTGGTTTACTGTGTCTACGTTTCTTGCTTGGCAATTTGTGTGTCGGCGTTCTGACCGGCCAATGTTACAATCGCAATAGCCGTGGAGCCACAACAAGACGCTCGGGACTTGCCCCGCTTTGCACTTCTGAAGTTGTCGGTGGCCTTAGACCTACCAAAACTGCCACGGGTCTCTTTTCTACCGGCAAATATGGGCTGCTTTTACTTTGGAGACGCGCGCAGGCGCCGACAATGGGGCGACAGTGCAGCCAAGCTCCTGATCTTCGCTTTCCAGTTTTTCATTGCTTTCTGGGGCTGGGGACTCTAGTGTAGCCATTCTGCCATTTGTTTTCTTTGTAGTACTTCAGTTAATGGTGAACCCACATTTGGTTCGTTCCTCTTGTCCGTTGCGACGGCACCCTCGTGCGTCGTTCTGCGACCGTCTTTGTGATATGCTAGTCTTCAAGACTGGACGTCGGACGAGAGTAGTTGTGTTCTATCTGCCTCCTGTTCTCGTCGAGGCTGAAAAAAAAAAATATGTAATCGAATCGAAGTTGATACTTGAACTCGAGACCCGTACGTTCGGGCACGCGGCATGACGTCAACCTTGTTCGACTGGCTCGTCGTGGCTTCTGTCGATTTATGCTTCTCTGAACGTGCGGGCGTTTTCGTGCGGCTGGATTCGCCGCACCGTCGTAATTTGTTGGGAGTGGAAGTTTGTCCAAATTTCAGAGGGTCGCTTTCGGTGTCTGGCAAGTGCAGAGGGTGCAGTGCCATTCGGCGTTTGTAGCTGGTCTCATTGCCGTTTCCTCGGGGCAATATACCATTTGTGTGCGGCAGCGTCGAGCACCTTTGCAAGGCACTCTAAAGCTACCACCGCAACACTGGGGCTAAAAGATACCGAGCCACGCGGCAAGCGTAGATGCAATAACAGTTAGTCATTTTTTCTCTTCTTTCCTGTGGCAGACGACGATTTGGTCAAGGTTCTCAATGGCTCACCATTAAGAGTTGCGCAACCTGCAACCTGCCTCGAATGGTGCAGCTCGAGAAGGAAACAAAAAAAAGGACAAATTACTACCGCGCTCTGTTTAACTGCGGTCATGGCTTGTTTTACTCCCAAGCTTCGGGAACACTTGGTGCAAGTAATTGGAAGAGGAAGTGGGCCCCGTGGGAGTGCCGGTCGCCTTAATGTCGACGTAACACTCGAGGTGCATCGTCGTAGGTTTTGTTCCCCGTGGGATCGGGGGTGGTTTTGTATGTATAGGAACGCTTGCCCGCGCAATAAATCTGAGGTAGGGTGGTGACTGACCTGCAACTAGTGATGCTTCGCACTACCAGAATCTTCCTGGGGTGACAATCGCACCTATGCCACGATTCTCTCGTTCGTCTGTTGCTCGGAGCCCCATCGGGCCAACGAGTGCTAGCTCTACATGCACGCACTATAGTCGCCAACAAGATGAGAACGCCCGGCCTCCGGCACATGCTCGCGGCCTTTCGCCGTGCCTCGGCTGCGCATGCACGCTCGAGGTTCGCAAGACGCCCGAGCTTTGCCGGAGGTGGGAGGCTCACGCTGAAGCTCCTCCCTGCCTTTTTCATTCCGGCAGTAATTATAGAACGGCGCTCTACAGGTGTTGCGGTCACACCAGAGTCGACAACTCCGGTAGTTTGCAGCCGTGGCAGTACCGACGTTTCGAGGCTGCCAGCACGGTGCTTTTGTTACGTTTGCAAGAGGTGTGGCGAACTGTTGGCACGGTGGGGCTCGCACATTATGCTGCTCTGGTGGTACTGACTGTGTTCATGCGAGGAGTGCATGCATCGGGGAAGCACACTATAATTTCGTGTTTCTCGCGTGGACTCAGCTGTTCGCAGGGGTCGGGGTGGAGAGAGCGAGCAGCCTGTGCCTAGGAATCCTAGTCCAAGAATGACGACGGTGATATTTTTGTTCCGGCCTTAGTCCTTAACCCTCTTGCAACTTTTATATTTCGAACGCCGTGTAAAGGCTAGTAAATAAATGGAATGTTTTCCACGAGTTTGTCGGTGTACAGCAAGTTTCTTTTGCACTCCGTTAAGTTACCCCGACGGCGCCGAGCTTCGTCGTTAAATATTCCTCGCATCCTCGTGTTCCTCCCGTCTACACGCGTCGCTGGGCACGACAATGCACAGATGGGGATTCCGCAGGCACATTAGTCCTAGCGGAGCCGAGGCTCTAACCAAACGGCCAGTGACCGGCCGTCCAACCACAGAGACAGAAATACTTAGGCCTAGGTGTGTGATCAGAATTGTTCGGACGCGACTACAACTGGTATATTTTCTCCTCACGTCGTAGAAAGTAGCTGGAACTTTGGATGGCGCTACTTTTGGAATCTCATCTGTTCCGGGCATCTTTTTTTGTACTTTTTTTTCACTTCGGTGGCAGGGACCGGTGGTGTTCGTATCCACCTCAGCCTGGTCCGAAATGTGTCTGAAGAAATTTGTTTGGCGATCTGTGGCAACATTGTAGCGCCCCGCTGTACGATTCGAAAGCCGTTGCAATGTCGTAGACAATACTTGCACGAATTGGAACATTTGGTTTTGCCTGGACAGGTCGGTCTGTCACCACAAGTCCAGAGTGCATTCTTAAAGCTCGACTTGTCCTACGACCATTGCTGTGATTGTAAGCGTCCTTTTATTTTTGTGCTGTGAACTTTTTTTTTTTTTTGCTAGTATGACAATATATATAAATATATACATACACATATATATACATGTACAAATCTGTTATATATATATACGTTATATATATGCAGCAAACATGAAAGAATGAATAAAAGCTTGCACTTCAATCGTGTGTCTGCTTTATTAAACGACATGCTACTTTTTTTGGGATGAAAGCATTTATTGTGACTTGGTTCCCATAGGTTGCAGAATGTTTCGAGAACTGCCACTCTGCAGAGCTGGATGTTCGCCGGAAGTGGAAATGATTCTGCTTCGGAATAAATAAGCTCCGCCGTCAAACGAAGAGCGATGCAAAGGGTGTATAATTGACATACAGCTGCACGTCAGTGTAAATGGGAAGGAGTAAATAAAATCTCTGGAATGTCATGCTTCTAAATGATCGACATATATATATATATAAATAAACTAAGCATAGGCCTTTGATTTGGTCTTTGGAGTAGATGTGGGGGAAAAGCACTCAGTCCGGTGACTAGGTACAGAGGCAGGCAACTGGAGCGTTTTACAAAGGACAGCGTGACAAGCTGGAGGGGGTGTCGCTAAATGACGCCATGTGGTAACAAGTGCACACACTGCTACTTTGTTCCCCAGGGGCGCAATGGATAAAGCTGAATGGCCTTCCTTCCGAGTCTGGTTTTGTTTCGGAGTCGTCAAATGGAACGATCCCAAAATGGCACGTATTCCGTGGCCACATATGGAGCAACTCTGATGCCCGCAATTTTGACTCTAGCTACCATAAAACGAACTGAAGTTCCCAGTCGAGGGTATTGTCGGAATGTTGTGCACCGTCAATTTATAGTATGTTTACAAAGTCGTATTCAGTTACTCACGGTATTTGATCCCACACATGCTGTGTGCGAGGCCTACACACTTATTTGGTACAGAAAAAAAGCGAGGGGGCATCCCCCACCTGACATTGAGCACATATGTTCTTAAGCATCAACGTATCCTTAATTCACACCTTGACTATACGCTTAAAACATCACTGGACACGGGAAAATATGTAGGTAGTCGAAAGAAAGGTAATGGCTCCTTGGGTCAAGAGGAGGTCAACCATAAGTCGTGCAGGAGGGTGGCAACAACGCAAATGCTGTGCAACATCTTGTGCAGAAGTGAAATGCATTCCTAGAGTACTACGTGTGATCTGGTAGGATTACAGAAGGAATACCAGTCGTGGTTCCAAGCAGTGAAGCAGACAAAAGAAGTTCAGGACAAGCTCACGCCACAACGGTCAAATACCCTCGAGGACTGCGCGACGACGACATTTCTTTATATCGCCGCCGAGTCGGCCGCCATTGAACCGTATATTTTGTCGGATCTCTGAGGATCCACCGGATTCCGGTTGGCGAGAAATGCGACGGAAATAAATAAATAGGTTGGGACGGGACTTTGATTAAATGTCCCTACGACAACACGTCTTGCCGTCGCTTCCGAGCGAGCTGCGACACGACGTCAGTCTCGGTCGTGGAAGGGCATTTGTTGACCCCGACCCATAGGCCCCGAGACGTCGACGTGGCGGGAAAACGCACACTTTGAACGGGCGTGGAGACTGCGTGAAGGAAACCCTCGTCGCAGTTCACTCGGAGGGCGTGGCTACGGTACCTGGAACGCGTCTCCAACTTGACTGTGTAACGTCCCATGCCGCCCTAGCATCGAAAATGGTCCAAAGTGGCAATGAGCGACGTTGCAAAAGCCAAAGTGTTACGCTGTCAGATGTCGCGATCCCTGCGGTTAGTCGTAGAGGTTCTGGAAAAAGGCGGAAGCAAGCGCCAGTGTCGCAGCGTCCGAGCTCCCGGAGTTTCTGTGGATCGTCAGAAACCTGCAGCAGAACAAGCATCTGCCATATCCACCGCTGCTGCCGCGACACCGCTGGGACCGCGGCCGGAGACGTGACATTTTTCTAGTGTCGCAGGGTGGAAATCTAGGGACCACTTTTTTGGATGTGGTAAACGTGCCAGTCGAAGCTGCGTTCCAGGCCTTGTGGTTTGGGTGAAGGGAGGGTGGGACCAAAGGCGGGGGTGGGGCCCATAGCAGAAGAGAGAGTGGGTGTTTGCCGCCGCAGGGTCCTCAGAGGTTGACCACGCTGTCCCCGTCGCTCCTCCGGGCGTCCAGGTCCGGGGTGGACGCCTCCGGGGTGGTGTCGTGGCTAGTCTGGCGCAGCTTCTCCTGCATCTGCGACAGCATCTCCTGCATGCGCCGAATCTGGGGAGGGGGGGACACGGGTTGCTTGTCGTGAGGCAGGAAGTCCGGTGCCCGCAAAGGCGGGGTGGCAACGTGAGGCGACACTGCGCATCTTGAGGCCACGGTCGGACTGTTTGCATGTTGTACAAAAGACGTTTGCTGTAGACACAATGACACAGTCCACAGACGTCCACAGACGACGCTTGTAAACGTGCCTCGAGCACGTTTGAAGCATGTTTGCATCATGCACACAGGGTGCCTCAAATAGCGGCCATGCTCTTTAAATCGACCGCAAAAATTGGTTTCCTAACCTATCGTGCTACGACTTTGTGCAGCCTTGCCCACAGGTGGTGCATATTTTCTATAAAATTTGCACAGAGCAAACTTGCCTGAGGAAAAGGTAACGAAAGAAAAAGGTTTAAATCCTATAAAAACGCAGCGAAGTCACCTGTCTTCAAACAATTGGGTGCCATTTGGCACAGGAGACAAGATGGCACAAGCGGTCGCGACATCCACTGCCGTCAAAGAACGAGCGCACGGTGCCGAGAGCTGGTGTTATTAGCAGGCAATCTTCTCGACTCAAAAGCGGCATGTGTTCCGCAGGCGGCGACAGTCGCAGAGGCAGAAACAAGCGGTAACAACAAGGAACTACAAAGCAGACGATAAAGTATCTCGAAAAACACAGTCAAAATAACCCGACAAATCATGTTTTTCAGTCAATTATGTGTCCATTCAATGTGTTTTATTAGTAAGGATGATAAAATTATGCATTGGCAACTAGCATTGAAAAAGCTCGTGCAACGTTCGAGTCTTAAATGTTGTCTGCTATTCGACGCCAGCTCCTGGCGCCGTATACTCATTTGTTGGCGGCAGTTGGCATTGCGACCGTTTGCGCCATCTTGTCTCCCGTGCCAAATAGCGCCCAATTGTTTAAAGACCAGTGGCTCCGCTGCATTTCCATAGGAGTTAAGCCTTTTCTTTACTTTTTCCTAAGGTAAGTTCGCTCTACCTTTGCAAATTTTGTAGAAAAAATGCACCACCTGCGAGCGACACTGCACAAAAGCGTAGCGCGATAGGTTAAACCGATTTTTGCGGTCGATTTAATCGACCGCAAAAACCTGGAGCTGGTTCGAAGATTGGCAATCTTCGAGCTGGTTCGAAGGGCTAAGCCAGATCGAGCGCCACTTCAGAGGGCACGGCCGAGGGGCACCTACCTCCTCATCCTTCATCTGCAGCAGGCGATCCGCCTCCGAAATCCCGTCGTAGGTCGTGGCGGTCACCGGATCCCTGCCCTGTTTCCTGTGCAAGAGCCGAGAATGGGTTCGCTTGGAGGCGATACGGCGCCTGGGACCCGTCTCCAACCGGCGTGTTTAGCATTTTATTTCTCCCCGATTGGCAATGAGCAACGTCGCAAAAGCCGGAGTGTCATGCCGCCAGACGTCGCGATCCTGGCGGTTGGGCGTACAAGTTTCAGGAAAAAGCGCGAGAGGATGCGAGTGTCGTCGTCGTCATCGCGGCGTCCCAAACCCCGGCTGCCGAAGCGTTCGTGGACCGTCGAACGGGAGAGCAAACGCGCATCTGCCACCCTCACCGCCGCTGCTGCGGTGTTGCCAAAATCGCGGCCGGCGATAGCGTGACACTTCTATAATGCCACCAGGCAGAATCCAGGGGACCACTATTCAGGACGTGGTAAACATGCCGGTCGGACAGATGTTCCAGGCACCAAAGAGGCTGGGCTACGACTGGCCCACATGCAGAGAGAGAGAAGAGACCGCCGTCCGGCGTGACCACTGACCCCCGCTCGCGGGCCGCTTGTTGAGAAATCTTGTGGATGTACTGGGCACGATAGTTCTCGTAGTGTACATCGCGGGTCACTTCCTTCAGGTCTTGCATGTGCGTGCTGGAAGGAGAAAGCAGAGGGACGGGAGGCACGGCTTTTGGCGCAAGGCACGCACAACCTCCCAAAGCCCAGACTCTGGGTCTGGAGCCTACTGGAGTGTACCATATTTATTTGAATGGGGGAAACGGGGGTCTGGAATTTTGCCACCTTCGCGGAACAACGGTTTGTCCGGCCGAAAGGGAACGAAAATCGAGCTGCGACAAAATACCTTGATCTCGAGCTTCGGACGGGCCCGAAGGAGCGGCGCTCACACTACGTGCCGCAGCTCTCGTACTATCGTGACCACATCTACTACTTTCTAACGGTCTAGGTGAATGACAGGTTTGTTACAACTTTCCTAACGAATTTCACAGCCGGCAGATGGATTTTGAGGTTCCCAAAAAGTATGGGAAGAATGCGACCATCCAAACAACCAGCTCAAATTAACCTTCCACCCTGAACGTACAGCAAAGCCAGAGGAACACGCGTGCAATTACATTCTGCGGAAAGACTGGGGATCGGTCACACGACCGATCGGGCAGTCTAAACAGTATCAAACTGATGGGCCGGCACTGCAACTAGCCAATCCCGTGCCAATCCGGACGCGTTCCGGGAGGTGTCCTTCACAAACTTGGCCCTCGCCTATCTAGGCAGTGAGCGTTCAAAGAAAAGACGCAAGAGGAACGCATACAATACTCATTTGGGACGAAAGCAACTACGCCACAACCTTCCAGACGCGTGGCCAAGCGAACGGGAACGGTCGGGGGTCGGATGGCATTCGAATAAATATGGTAAGAGGGGAGGTTCTCAGGAGGAAGGCTTGTGAGGTACAAGGCCATCTACCTGAAGAGACCAAGGATTATTCTGCCGTTGCCGACCAACAGGCAGCATGAGGCAAAAGAGAGAGACAGACAACACAAAGGCCGTGTGAGCAACACTGTGTCCTCCACACACGTCTTCCGACCGTACCGCCACACGGCTCTGCCTTTCTCTCGCCGACTGCGCTCTGGAGACAGGCTGGACTCACCTAATAAGGAAGGTCCGCAGCTTGAGGAAATCGCTGTGCTTCGGATTCTCCACTGCAATGCAAGAGCAGAGCGAGTCACCCACGCCGAGCTGCTCAACCGCGATGGTTCTGCCATCGCGGTAAAAGAGTGCCGACACAAACATAAAAAAAGCAGCGAGCACAGTGAGGCCCACTTAGGGCCACCTTCTCACGTCCAATGTTGATAGCCAAGATAAGATTGGCACCTTCGGAACATATGCAGTTAAGGCAAGACCAGCTACAAACTAGTGAAGCAAAGTGCAAGCAAGGTGGGCACTGCATCCAAACACTTGCAGTTCAGACTTTGTGGCAAGCTTCTATCACTACATAACAGTTTCAGAAGCACAACAAATTCAGTTCAGTATAGCTTTTTAGGCCAGCTTTATCATGCACCACAATAAAGTTGAGGACAACTTAGAAAAAATAAAAGGGATACTGTTGACATAAAGATTGCAAAGAAACAATCGTTGAAGACACAAAAAGGAATTTAAAAAGGTCTTTCAAACCTATCCTCGGATTACTGGCTCGTACCGAGTGGTCAGAAATTCCCTTTGCAGTACCAGACGATCACAAGCACTACAACACTAGAATCTCTCTAGGATAGAGGCTCTCGTGGAAAAGGTGTAGATATAATGAAGCAGAGTACTATGCCCGTAACACTGGCAGGCATCTGAGGTATGCAAGGAAGATCCTGACGTAGCAAAGATGTTCTCCCCGGATGCCTCTACAATGGAAATGCTCCACCATAGCGCACGAAACGAGACAGGAAAGAAGGGCCTCGGGCGGGCGCCCGTCACCTTCGACGATGCCCCACGGGTAGAGCCTGCCGCGCACCCTCCGGCCGTTCACGTCCACCAACTGGGTGCTCGAGATCACCGCAAATGGGATGCTCTCCTGCAAATGCACGGCCGCACCTCATCAAAGCACGCACACAGTGACCACAACATACTAAAAAACTTCACTAGCCCACCCATTCAGTTTGACCACAACACACAAACTAACAACAAGCTCATACTGACAAGCTTATAGTACTTGCCACCATTCACTGCTAAACAGAGAGTGCGACGGAAGCTTCGTGCGGGCTATACCAATCGGCCGTCGGGGTTGCGTCATGCTCGGTGGGGCCAGACAGGGGCATTTCTTACGGCAATGGGAGTTTTTATACCGCGCGCGACAAAGCCACCCTTCCGACTACAGCCTGAACAATTGTTCTGTTCACATGTGATTAAAACTGAGCCAATGTACTCGTATAAAACAACTGCAGTGCACCGGTTTAGAAATTTGTGGCTTACAATAAATGAACACTCATTTATGGAAAATTTTCATAAACTAGTTGATGGAAAACAACCACAAGGCCTGTAGATGTAACCATAGTCCTCCAATTCCTCCAGTCGACCCCTGAGTGAAGAGGCCAACCCAGCAAGATTGGGGAGCCTTCTAAGAACAAGCTAAAGCACTGTAGAAGGGGTGAGGTCGCAGCAACCTTAACGAGCTGCGGTGGAAGGGAGGAACAACCCCCCATGTAAAGGTCGTAAGAAAGTGCAGCTTTTCATTCTAACCCAGCCCTGCATCGTGTAACTGTACCCTCTGCAAGTGTGCACATATTGGGCAAAGTACTCGTGTGGCACACTGTGAACCGCTAGCCAACAAGCTAGCGGTTCACATTCTCTGTAAACTCCATGAGCAGCTGCCACGAGGCATATTAAAAATATTGGCCCGCCGCATCGACAAAAAGACTCGCTTTTCTACAGATCCTGCAAACTGCACCAAAGGAGTTCTTTTAGTACACAAAGATAACAGAGTTAATTACTAGCACCTCATTTACTCAAAGGGGTTCCACCTTTTTACTAACATGGCTCACACTTGTTCCTGCAATGCACATTGCCAAGTAATCCTTGCAAGTCTGCCAGTCCTGTGTTTTGTGGGAAAGATCAGACAAAAGAGTGACGAGGCAGTGATAACGTAGACACCCAGAAACGCAATTTGTACTGGGATGCCCAGTCGGCGTCAATTTCTCGTGGCTGGGCGTTGTGTCTTCCTCATTATTTACCGCGCTCCCTTCAAACATTGCAAAAAAATTGACAGAAAATGCCTAACCTACCCTCAACTAAGTGCAGACAAGAGCAACGAGGCAAGACATTGGTTATTCAAGATGAGCAAAGGACAAAGGTCAAGGTTAACAACTGAGCGTACAAACAAAAGAAATGTTTCTCTTGTATAATGTTGCTGAGTCGAGAGACCCGACCTTGAGCTCCCGGTCCTGTAGCTTGATGTCCTCGTCTTCGTCGCTGTCACAGTCTGGCAGCTGGTACACAGTCACCTGGTTCTCCTCCAACTCCCGCAGGATCTGCCGGGGCCAAAGCGCGGCTTGTGGGAAATTGCACATAGACGCGAGGCCAAGGCACGCGCCACGGTGGCACAGCGGAAGAGCGTCCCTACCCTGCCCTTCATGTTTCTGATCTCGGCCGGCGTCAGAGTGTCAGCCTTGGCGATAACCGGAACAATGTTGACCTTCTGGTGCAGCCTTTTCATGAACTCAATGTCAAGCTGTCTCAGCCTGAAAAAAGAACCACAAAAAACCCCCCGAAAAGATGGAACTCAGTGCAAAACACTTGGAAGGACATTCTTTTAAGAACGGCTGAGCAACAGCCAACTTGACGGGAGAAGAAATTCAAGACAAGATTCGACGGAGGTCGACAACATGCAGGCTCTGCATGTTGTCGACGGATATGGTACAGCCACTACCATATCTACACATCTCTCTACCCCGCTAGAGTGCGATGCTTATCCTCCATGAGGAAGTTTCTTCCCAGGATGATGTGGCTGACAGGTGCGTTTGTCCTGGTGTTAACCTCCACTGACTTCAACAAAAAGGCACTCAAGGTTGCCTTTGAGATCACGCAAGTTCAGCTAGCACTCCCTGCGTGGCACCATTTACGTGAAAATTAGCCTTTTCTATCTATGAAAAGAAAAGAAGGGGTCCGACGACTTAGGGTGCCTGGAACGTACCATACTCAAAATAAAGCCTCCCTCGTGCGAGTTGTCCAAAGCCTCAGACTATCACTCTACGCATAACAGTAAATTGATGCCTCAGAGTGTAACTGATGCGGCAGAAAATTTGCAAATATGTGGAGGATTGCAGTAATCTAAGTGAAATCATTTGTGCACACTGACATGCTGGAGCATGTCCAGCCGGTGCATGAGCTCAAGCTGCTGTAGTGGGTGACCTGCTAAAAACCCGGTAGACGGTTTGCTTCCAGCGCGCACTTGTTGCCTTCCGCCAGTCTCTGGCTGAGTGTGCGACAAAGCGTTTTCAAAGACGGAGAGCTCGCGCTGGAGGAGGGGCATCTATGGCATTTCTAATTTGTCGCCAACTGTACCGGGTATTTCAGAGAAGACTTTTAGAAATTCCTACCAATAAAGCCGTTGAGAAAAAAAAAAAAAAAAAAAACTCTTTTCATGAACAAACTGCGAGCCATGGGACACCTCAAATATTGCAAAAACATACTTTTTAGTAGTCTAGCGCGAGTAATCAGTATTTTGAATAGTAGTTTAGAATAATATACTTTATTCCATATTTGCTTCGAGATAAACTGCGATATTCAAACTTTTTTAAGTGTCGATCTTCCTTGAATTTTTGTACTTTCAACAGAGTTAGCCCCATTGAGCACACATCTTACTGCGCACAGATGCACTGCGGAGAAGCAACACCCACAGGTGCCAGCTCCGCAGGTGTTGTTTCTCCGCAGTGCACCGGCGCATGGTAAGAAGCACACTCAAGGGGGTCATTCGGCGCAATCAACACTTGGAAAAATATGAGTATCGCAATTGCGAGCCCGGGAGAAACGCACACTTTCAAAGCAGGATGGTGCACACGCGTGCCTAGTGTATTTGAAGGGGCGATGTAACATTTTTTGTACTTTCGATAAACACAGCTTAGAATTATTCCTCGACATTTGTAACCTATGAAACACGTTTTATCACCAAGCAACGGCAGTCGTAGAAAACATCCGAGAAAACCGAACACCGTTTACCCCCGCAATTCGCAGCCAGAAAAAGCGGCCACGTGATCTGGACTCGATTATATGCCACCAATATTTTTAACATGGCCACATACTGGGGTTGGCAGAGCACAGGGCGCGCGCTGCGTTCCGCGCATCGTTAAGGTTCGGCTATTCCCGTCATCGCAGCAATTGGGCACGAGCCACCACCCGAATGCATGTTGAGGCATTGATTGTCACGAGCCAAAATCGAAAGTCTACATAATGCTCCTGTCCGCTGTATGAGCCGCATTTAAAGATCGTCACAGCGGGGATCGCGAAGCTTGATGACGTAGACCCGGGGATCGCATAGTCGTCTTCCCCGCAGCTGCGTCGTCAAGTTTTGCGAAGTTGAGACCAAGAGAAAAGGTCTGCTTTTATTCTTGAAATTTCACTGCCACGAAGATGCTCCTTGGCTAGTGGTGTTGCATTCAAGTATTCTTGGGTTCCACTAGTGAAAGCAAGCTGGTGTAAAGTGAGAAATATTCCTAGCCAATACTGTTGCATGGCCCCTTTAAAAAAAAAAAAAACTGAAACTTTGGGAATGTTGGTATCTATACTGCAGTAAAACTTTTAAGATTGAACTGTCTCTGTTATGCAAGACTACATGTTAGGCACAGATGCCCTGACAACCTGTGTTCATCATTCGTGATTCTTTTTTATTTTTTATAGAGATTCAAGAAAAATAGTTTGCCTAATAAGATTTGTAACTCCACCCACTTCAGTACAGCTGCGCATCTCTATAGATTTATTTTGATGTCAAATCCGTCATTTACTTGCCATCCCAAGGCATCGAACTTCCTGAGGTCACAGTCCATAAATATAGTTAGATTAAAATTAGCCTATAAATGGACAAGTGGAAGCTTGGGAACTACCTTCACGAGTTTAGTTGGGTCTTTGTTCAAGCACGGTGTAAACAGCTCGAAGAAATCAATATTAGAGTAGAAAATATTTGGCCAAAACCACTATTCGCTTCAAACTCAAAATCCACTATTTGCGCATGACGACTACTTAGATAAATAAATAATTTTCACTAATTTTTAATTAGTGAAAATAAACATACGGTTCTAATTAGAAACTTTCCAAGCGTTTATCGAAAACCCCCTTAATCAGTCAATCTTGGAAGACTTCAAGCACGTCTGAAGCATGGGGGTGCGCTACACTTTCCACTCCTGTGACAGTCACAAGGCTGGCAATGTAAAAACACAAACAATATTCTTGAAGTCTACGGTTTTGCATTGGCAGCCTTGTGCCGGCCGACGGTTCGATCCACCTGGTATACTACCCGCTCCGCGATGACAGCAGGGGCGAACCGCACTGACCCATGCCCCCAGGGGGGGATGAAGTAGAGGCAGCAGTGGACCCGGTTGTCCACGATGTTCTTGCGGTTGAGTCCGCTCTCGTCCTTGAAGAACTGGTTGAACTGCTCGTCTATGTACCGGTCAATGGAGCGCCAGCTGAAAGACACGCCCTTCGTTCCAGCACACCAAAGAGCAACAAACAAATACACAGGTAAACCTATGTGGTGCATTTTAAGCTCCGTTAATTATGAACCCACATTCCCGGATTTAAAAAAAGGAAAATATAAAACATCAACCTGGTGCAGTCTTTACAGTTTAGGATTTATACAGTAAACCTCTAGATAAATGAAATGCAGTTACAATGACAACAACAACAAAAAAAATCCCTGGACGTTTTACATTTGTCTTAGTAAAGCCCCAGAACCGTGGTCGTCCCTAGGAGAGGCCACAATCTCCTTTCTACACTCGGAAGGTAAATGATTTCCCTTGGAATTTTCAAAATTTTAAGCTAGTATAGTTTGTACTCACTAAAAATAGAGTACAGCCACTATGAGCGACACAAACAGTAGTCAAATTAATGTGTTTTTAAAAAAAGGAAAAAAAGATAAGGCAGGGTTCATTAATACTATGTGTAAACTTTGTTGTAAACTCCGCTGCAGCAATAGGACCCTTACAAAAAAAACTGTGCTGTGTGTACAACCGCCACTGCACCAGCTGTATTCTACAGCATGTACACTAACGCTTCCATCCCACACTGGACTGTCTGCAAAAATTGGTTTCTCAACGTATTGTGTTGGGATTTACAACAGAAATGTGGCTAGGTGGTGCACACATAAAGTTTAAATATCAACGGATAAACTTACCTCGTTCAAGAAAGAAAAAAGGACAACCTGTTTTGGGTAATCTACGGCGCCATTTCCCGGGCGACGCAGACGGTGTTTGTGAAGCTTGGAGACGCTGCCGACAGATGGCGTATGTATAGAAAGACTTTCGCTAGATTGTCTGCTATCGAAAGCCGAATCGGCGCGGCACGCCTTTGATGCATACGCCATCTGTCGGCAGCGTCTCCAAGTCAACGAGCACCGTCTGCATCACCCAGAATATGGCGTTCTAGATTGCACGAAAGAGGTTCTTCTTTTTTCTTTGTTGAATGAGGCAAGTTTACCCGTTGATATTTTAACTTTATGCGAGCACCACGCCACACCTCTGTAAAAAACCTCAACGCGATACGTTGAGAAAGCGATTTTTGGGGACCCCCCCAAAAGATTGAAGCGTCAGTGTACATGCTGTAGTTGCATACCCTTGGCATGAATTGCATACGAGCGTCATCAGCTTTCGGCTTGCCTTGTGTTGAAATGATGGCACGTTTAATTGGATGGGGCTCGGATGCAATCACAAATCATGCGCTGGAAGCAACAAATAAAGCACACATGCGGCTGCCGATAACATTAAGTTTGACAAGGTTTTAAGCAGGATGGGGTCACCTTTCTTCACAATTGACGGCGTCTCCAAAGCCGGGGGTGTCCACCACAGTTAGCCGAAGCCGCACCCCCTTCTCTTCAATCTCCATGGTTTTGCGTTCAATCTGCACCGTCCTGTCGATCTTGTCTGAATGATAACGAAAGAAAACATGTTTTGTAACCCGTGATGGAAAGCCGTAAAACTGCCTGTATATTGCCAAATACCTTCAGCATTTGGGAGTTTGCGCTCTTCGTACAAGTCTGTCAGGAAGAGGCTGTTGATAAGCGTCGACTTTCCGAGACCAGATTCTCCTGCAAAATGTGGCGGTAGTACATCAGGCATGGCCCGTACATTAAATAAAAGAAAGAAAACAGAATGAAAGAAAGCCCGTACCCACAACCATCAGGGTGAAATCAAAACCCCTCTTGACCGATTTACGGTGGACCTGCTCTGGCAGTGTGGCGAAGCCAATTTCGCCCTGTGAAGTGAAGGGAGCAAGAAATTTATATATGCGTTATTGTCTAACCGTTTGGATCGCGACCTAGCGTCAACCGTCAATCAACATCTGAGCTTTAAACTGTCAATGATATTAAATCACATATATCGAGTGCCTCTCTCCAAATTTCAGGCACCTTATGAGCACGCCCAGCCTTCGGTGAAATTATGTACAGTTAAAAGGCGCATGACGACGAAACATATTCGCCGAAGCGATCAAAGCTCTCGCACGACTTGGCTTTTCGCACATATTCGTACTGTGCCAGCGCTACATCTCGTAAACGTACAAAAATCGGTTCTCTGTTTGTTACAGAATATAACGAGAAAGCGCTAACTTGCCAACTTGACTTATGCATTGGCGGCGTACGCCACTATTTATTGTTTTTATTTTTTACTTTTATCGGAGTTGGCTTGCCACAGCTCAGTGTTTACTCCTGGAAACCAGCTGTATTCTGCTCCCGATCTCATATGGCGACCTTGAGCAGCGCGGATTCACGCATCTGTCAGCAGGCAAGGCCTCGGCGTGACCTCGAGTGGGAAACAAAAAGAACAAAAGGAAGCTCACCTCCGACGGGCATGGCGAGTGCCGCAAATCCGTGCTGGGCATCTCGGCTTTGTTCGTCCCAGCGTCCGATGCTCTCGGAGTCCGAGGCCAAGTCAGGACCGGGACAACCGGAGGCTAGCGGTAACTCTTCACTTTCGACAGGGCGGTTTCATTTTCTAGGGGCGTGGGAGAACGGGGACTCCGGGAGCCATTTAAATGCCGCCTCCTATTGTTATGGCCGCTGCGGCGGCTCGGCCCTTCGATGATGCGTTTGTTTATGTTTATGCACGGCGCTTGCTCCGCTGGCTTGGCTTGCTCCGCAGAGCTCCGCAGAGCAGTTCTTGTTCGTTGTGGCCAGGCGACCAGGTGCGTTTTGACGCATTACACCTCCTTGCATTAAACGTCACATGCCAAATAAAACACAAATATCTTCTAAATATCAAAATAAAATATAAAAAAACGTTTAAAAAGTTATGTTTAAAAGCATTTCATAAGATAAAAATTACGGTATATATATATATATATTTTTTTTAATTACCGCTTAAACGTATGCTTTCTTTCTTTCAATACATAGATGTTAAATTATTTTTTAATTGCTGGTTATAGTATTTCAGTAACACGTTGACAGTTTATGCCGTTTGTCGGCTGTCGATCTCGTCGTCTATCTCGTCGCATTGGCGCATTGGTCCAAATCGGAACTGGCATCACGATTGGCGGCGACGCCGGCGACGCCTTTATGATTTGAACGCTTGATTAGCCGGGTGACGGTTTTACTTTTACGGTTTTACATCTTAGCGTCAACAGCACGGTTCAGAACGATTTTAACCACTTCCATTTATTTCTAGAACGTGCAGCAATCGGCGCACTTGAGCTACTCCTGAAACCGACAGTAAGTCTTTATCCTGAACGTCTCAGGAACGCATTGTCCGCGCCTTGGCGGTACAACGGTTTTCCGCCTTTTCAGCAATGGCCCTTACCGTAGCTTACTTCCGCGGCCTGCTCGTGAAGGAGACCGAGAGGCTGCTCGGTCTGTGTGAACGGTGGGACAGAGTTTTGGAGTCCACATCTGACATCAACGACGAAGGTTAGTGTTACTGGGCGCCCGCCGACGGACGCTCAAGTTCTTCGTCCGTGCTACGTCGAAAATTTCGACGAACAGTTTCGTTGGTAAGCTTGGTTACAAAAGCGAATTTCTACCGATTTGGCGGGGGCGCTGGGTTTTGCTGGTGAGGACAGAACAGCTGAGCAGGAAGATTACACAACGAGGAGGTTGGAAGATTGGTGGAAATTACCTAAAAAAAAGGTAATTGAAATAAAGCTAATAGCTAGCTTAGCTGGTGGAGAGGCCGGACAAGTGACAGAACTTCCTCTCGCCTGACTCCGGCCCAAAGTCTTAACCCTGTCTCTCAGTGGGTCTGCTGTTGTGGTAACGCTGACAAAGTTTGACCGTGGGAAAATTGGCGACTTCCTCACCTCTTAAGTACAAAACGAGCATGTTGGTAACAGTAATTAAACATGAGGAAGATGCATAGAAAGGGGGGACAGACAACGAAGACTTCCAGTCTTCATTGTCCGTCCCCCCTTTCTATGTATCTTCCTCATGTTTAATTCCTCACCTCCCTCGCTGGGGGCTGAGAAGGTGGAGGGGTGATTTTAACATAGTCCGGGTTAACGTATTTATTTAATGAGCAAAGCTATACGCACGAGCTCGTGCAACTCGATGGGAAATGGCTATACGCGCGGAGCTCACGCCATCTATACTCTGTGTCACTAGTTGCGTGCAGTAACGCGAAGGCAACGCCAGGCAAGGGAAAAAGGACAAGGACTAGGAAGGCTGGGGACGAGGAGATAAACTTCCTCTCCTGTCTAACGTTTCTTGTGCTCTCCCTTTCTCCCCTCGCCCTCCATTGCCCTCCTCTCCTGTCCCGCCCTCCTATACAATCCTGTGCCGTGCAAGTGTCACTTGACCTTCAAGAAAAAAGTTGCGACATGCAAAGTGTATAGTGGCGTCATAGGGTTCCCAGCCTTGGATTGGCTACGGCTGCTCTAGCATTTGGAGTGGTCTATCCTAAGGCGAACAAGAGTCAACTTTATTAAACCACTCAGTTGGGAAACTGCCATAAAGACTGCTTTGAAAAAGTGGCCCCGATTTGTCGTCGAGCACCGAGCTAATGATGAACACAACGCCACCATTTTTCCCGCAGTGGCCATTCGAGGAACCGCATGTTACTTCTATTTTGGCTTTAATCAGCCATTTGGGCTCCGAAACAGATACAGCGGAAAATGTTACAGGGGTGCCACCCCCGTCTCCCCAGCGGACGCGCCTCTTGCTATCGAATGTAAAATGCACCTAGGTCGGGACGCGCTACCTGAAAGCACCGCTGAGGCATGGTTGTATAAAAACAATATTAATTGTGCCGCAAAACCTTGCAAACTAAAGATTTTAAAAACATCACGCGCCCTTCATTTTGTACTAAGCTCCAATAAATTTCATACAAAAAGAGTCTTTTTCGTTTGTTTTTACGCAAAAACAGGCGATCTAAAAGCTCAAGGTGACCACAGTACAGAGAAATGATAAAGAGTGGCGCTGTTGTCGTATTTAGCTCGGTCTCGGTGGACGCCAGCGGCCCAGGTTTCGACGGCGAGTTTCCTAACTGAGTGTTTTAGTAACGTTGACAAGATTATAGTGGATGGATGGATGGATGGATGTTAGTGGCTATACCCTTTGTAACGGGCGGTAGCTTGCGCCACCTAGCCTAAGTGTAAGAAAGACAAACATTTGATTCCTCCCGCCTTTTTAAGCCAATTCTCTCCCTCTAACTATCACCAGGCAGTGTGGGATATCACCACGATGACCTCTGGGAGATCGGGCAAAAAAACTGAAAACATCACCCCCCCGTCTCTTCCCCCTGCCGAGGGAGTCGCCAATTTTCCTCTGGTCAGACCTTGTCGGTGTTACCCCAGCACCGGACCCGCTGGGAGACAGGGTCGAGAATTTGGGTCGGAACCACGCGGGAGGGAGTCCCAATTTTCCTTTGTCCCGCCCGTTCCCAGCTGTGTGCTAGTTAGTTGTCCATCATTTAATTTTCCCTAGATAATTTTCACCAATCTTTTAACCGTCTCTTTGTCACTGTAATCCTTTTCCCTACCGTCCCTCCATCGTCTCCAGCAAACCCCAGGGCCCCGGCCAGATCCGTTCGTTACCCCTTCAGGGAGGGCAGGACGAATCCCCGTGCACTTTAACACCAAGTGCTCAAGTGTCTCACTCTCATTATGGCAGGCAGCACATAATGCGTCTATCTCCTGAAATTTAGCCCTATACACCCTCGTCCTCAAAACTCCATTCTTTCCTCGAACAGCAAAGCACTTCCCAGTGAATTGTCAAACAGTTTTTCCTTTCTTATGTCCTGCTTTCGTGACCTGATTTTTCCTGCATTCTCCCCTCCCACATTTTCCTCTCTGCCTCCTTCACTCCCTTTTTCATTGAAGTAGTCTGTTGAGCCCCATCACCAGCGTGTAGGTATATAAATGTAAGCTTTCGGGTTCGGTTTGTCCATTTTGTGTTTAAACTTTTTATGTATAGATACTTGAATACCTTCCGTGCCCTCCACGTGTCATCCATTTCGGTCAACCTTTGTTCAAATTTCAACTTACTAATTGCCTCCTTGCTCTCAAAAGACTACCATCCCATGTCCCCCTGTACTCCCTCATTTGGTGTTTTTCCATGTGCTCCCATCGCTAATCTACCTACGCTTCTTTGTCGAATTTCTAATCCTGATTGAACCTCAGATTTCATGAACATTACTGCATCACTAAAAGACAGTCCTGGTACCATCACTCCTTTCCATATACCTCTGACCACTTCATATCTATTTTAGTTCCATAGTGCCTTGAGCTTCAAAATTGATCAATTTCTTTTCCCTTTTCTATTTATATTCTCCTCATGTTCCTCTAGATATTTCGTTCCCTCATTGAGCCAGACTCCCAGATATTTGTATTTTCCTACTTGGTCTATTTCAATGTCTTTTATCCTTAGGGGTTCCCTCTTTTCGTCATTAAACACCATTACTCCAGACTTGTCACTATTACAACTCATGCCCAATGTGTCCCCTTCATCTCCACATATTCCAGCTAGTTCCTGCAACGTATCCTGGTTATCTGACATAACTACTATGTCGTCCGCATGCATGAGTCCTGGTATTACCTGTGCTACATTTCTCCCTTCTTCCATATAACTCACATAAAAACCTAAGTTGCTCTGCTCTAATTTCTTTTCCATTTCCCTGAGATATATCATGAAAAGCAGAGGTGACAGTGAACAGCCCTGCCTGAGCCCTCTTTTTATCGCTGCGGGTTGTGTAGTTTCTGCTTCCCATGCTATAATTACCTTATTGTCTGTATGCACCTGGTGAAGAAACCCAACCAAATATGCATTAAGTTATATTCCCTCAGCTGACTCCAGAGTTTTTCCTGGCTCACATTATCGTACGCTCCCTTGATGTCCAAATAAGCTAACCTCAAAGGAGTCGGGTTCTTGATTGCTATTTCTATACATTGTGTGGTGACGAATAAGTTATCTTCCAGTCTTCTTTCTCTTCGGAATCCGTTTTGGAGCTCACCCAGTATTTGCATATCTTCTGTCCATTCCTCCATTCTCTGCCTTACTATCTGCATAGCTAATCTGTATAGAACTGATGTTACCGTTATTGGGCGATACAACCTAATGTTGTCTTTGTTTTCTCGGCCTTTATATTAGTCTCATTTTACTCAGTTTCCAATTCTTAGGCACCTCTCCTCCCATAATTATTTGATTTATCACATGTCGTAACTTCAATTTGCTTGTTTTTCCTAGTGTCCTAATGAGTTCCATGGGTATGTTGTCTGGGCCTGTCGCTGTACTTGCTGGAACCTTACTTTCTGCCTTATCCCATTCCCTTGTGGTCGTCTCCATTGTTACATAATTCTGCTCCTCCTCTATGCTGCTGCTGTCAGAGTTATCCACCGTCCCCCTCTGCTCAAGCTGGGCGAAAGCCCCTTCGATTGTCTGCCTAATATATTGCCGTGCCTCTTCCCCCTCCACTCTCCTCCCTTTCTGTGTGGTTAGCACGTGTTGGAAACCCTCTGTCTTTCTCCCCTGCGCTTTAATATGTTCCCAAAACCTTTTTGCTGCATTCCTATCTTTTTTATTTATTTTCATCATCCGCTGCACTCCCAATTTTGGTCTTTATTAAAGCTGATGCCTCCCTTTTTCACTCCTGGAAGTTTTCCCATTTTGATTCTACCTCACTTGGGAAGGCTCCCCTTTTCTTTGCCCACCTATGCTCCCTAGATGCTTCTTGGCGCTGCAATATGGCTGCTTTGACCTCCTTATCCCACCAGCTTTTTGGTTTGTGTCTTTGTTTTTGCTGTCCTCTTTGTTTAATTTGATGCTTCTCTAATTCTCTTTTAAAGATTCCTATTAGATCCGCATATGCCCATTCCCTTTCTGGTTGTTTCGATACTATGCTCTCAATGCTTTTCGATACTTTTTGTATTTGAGCTTCACTTGGTTTAGGTTTACCCGCTCATTCCTGGGCTTGCTGTTCTGATTTGAATGCGCCAAATTTAATCTGAATTCGTTTGTGGTCCCTCCCTAAGCTTTTTGTTTCTTCCTCATCTATTTCCATACTTCCTAACCTGTCATACAATTTGTGGGACATGAGGCAGTAGTCTATTGTTGAGTGTGAGTTGTTTCATTCCCACGTTATTCTGCCGTCGCATTTTACTTGTGCATTCACTAACACTGGGTCAAGGGCATCACAGAAATCTTCTAGCAACTTTCCGGTTGTATCTGTGAATCCATCAAACTCCTCTAAATGGGCATTCATGTCTCCTATGATAATTATTTCCCGATTAAAGCCAATTTCTCGCCCTCGCGCGCGTGTGTTGCCAGCACTGTGGACGCGTCGACTATGGCGGTCGATTTCCAGCATATACGCCAGGTGCCAGCACCACGTCGGTGCCAGATCCATGACGGTGCAAAGGTTAACAGCTTTGCGCTCGTGGGAAACGGGCCCTACACACTTTTGGTACTTTTCACTCGAAACAAACACCAAACCAGCGTTATTAGACCAAAATCCCTGTCCTTCGCACCGAAGGATGGGGATTTTGACCTGATAATGCCAGTTTGGAGATCTGACAACGCCGGCCCGGAGATTTTAGACAGATCTTACAGGGTGATGTAGTTCCGTCGAGCGCACCGCGGCAAGCTTGTTGGCTGCAGAATTAGCAAAGGCACGGATGCATGGTTTCCAAAAGCGGTTTCTTTCCACGATCACTCGTGCAAAGCAAGTAATCTGTACAGATGTGCTCTTGCATCCGTGCCTTAGTTGCCATTTTAGAAGTTTTGCTTAGTTTGGCATGGATGTTATCAGACTGAACAGCAGCTCTGATGGAGTGACTCGGCTCAGTGTCACGGGGTCCGTGTATGGAAATTTAGATGAGCATGTTAACATACTCGTTAAGAAAATGGAAAAGCACAATACAAAATGATCCGAACGGGCGCGCTAGAAGTAGCACGCACGTTTTGAACTTAAGGACGATCGTGCATGCTCTGCAAATGCTGTCGTTGGTTGGAGTAGCTTAATTTATACTCGGCGTCATCATTTTTGTGCTGAGATTGCTCCCCCTCCCCTCCCTCCAAAATGGGCAGTGGCATGCGGGCATATGTCCGAGCACAATGGAACCTACAGACTCGAGCACGCTGCCCTAAACGACGCGTGCACTGCACCAGAGCACTTGCTGATATCACAGAGCTCGCTCATGTAGCTTCTGCGGTGCTCGCAGTAAAAGTGAAATGGAGTATAGCCACGCACTGCTCGGCTCTGTAGCCTTGCCAGCTTAGCACAAAAGAGTTGACGTCTAGCATAGTTCGGCGTCCGAGTAGAAGTGCATGACTAAGTCGGCAGTGAAGAGCGTGTCTTGAGACTAAATTTTGGTTTTAATATCCAGTGCTAGATGGCACAAGCTCCCAAAGTCGGTCGATTCAGTCGGCGCCACCGCTTTCGAGCACGGGAGCACGGGACAAGCGCTTTCGAGTAGTTTTTTGACGCTACGACGGAACCAACACATACATCCTCAGGGTGTGTGCCCGAAACATTTCATTGAGTAGACGTATCTATAGATAGTAGAGTGACCATATCTAAATAGATTAGTTTTGACAAACTTGCATATTTGCTGCTGTCTTCCGATTAGTGACCAGGACGACTCATACTCGATTGAGAAATTAGACAGCGTCTATTGCAAAAGAATACAGCGATTCAACCAGCCATTATAAGAGACTCCAAACATTTGGTAGCATTATGCTTGGCACCAGAAAAATGCCTCAGAAAAATTAAGTTATTTCAATGGTCTGACAATCTGTCACTGCGACAAGCTGCCCTATGACAAACCACCCTGCTACCAATTGTCCTTTGGCGAACGGGTTGTAGCCCCCTGGCTGTATCCCACACTGCCTGATGATAGTTACAAGAATGCAGAGGGGAAGGAAATTGGCTTAGGAGCAGAGAAGAAACAAGTTTTGTTTATTGCCTAGATGCTGCAAGCTACTGCCTGTTATAAAGGGTACAGACATTAGCATCCATTCATTCATGGTAGGGTTGTCCCATAGAGGTAAAGGGACCATGAAATGATTTTTCATATTTTTCCAGGTGAAGACTTTAATTACTTGCCAATGTTCATGGAACCCGGAGCAGGAATCCGTTCCAGTTTTATTGACCACAGTTTTTCACAAAAAGAAAAGATGAAAACTCGTTTATGCTTTCCTTCTCGACTTGACAGCAGTCAGCCTCCAACATGTGAAATCATGTGGCCGTGACTTAAAAGTATGCCTTCCTACCGGAAACAGAAGTTCTTTCAGCCGACCATGGTAGCCGCGTTGCGTCAACATTTCTACGCAAGGACATCGAAACGACGTTGCCTACTGAGGTTTCCATGAACGCAGGTTGCTTCGTACAACTTGTTGGTCTGCGACGCTTGTGCGATCAGCACCATGGCTATGGATACGTTGAAGCTGAGTGAAGTGCAGCTTAAAATGTTTCGGTGTAAAGAAAGCATGGGCCATGTTCCGTACGCCAGAACAGCCCCGCGGCATAACGAAAATTCGCCCGACGAAGGCTCTAGCAGTTCAACGCCGAGTGGTGAATACTGAGTACAGAATGGTAGGTTCACATCTCGGCTGCAAACACAAAATGCTAGCCACGAAGTAATATAAATTCCTAATGGAATTCCTTGTGAAGAAACCTCTCCTGCTCTCGTTGACGCTGCGGCTTGTGCAACCGGATATCGAGCTCGGGACTTTCCACCGAGGGTATTCATCGACAATTTCATAGTTTGAGAGCACAGTTTGAGTGACACACTACTCATATCCAGTACGGAGGCTAAATTCAACTGACGTGCTCGAAAAAAAATGGGGGAAAAAAAAAAAGACTCCAACACTGTGAATGTTGCGGTTACTTTGCTAGGTGGCTTAAGTACTGCCCATTACAGGAAGCTTTGCCTCAACTCGCTTATTAATTCACCCATTCATACACTCAGCTTCATTGTCAGCATTCGAGAGAGAGAGTAAGATATAGTGGGCTTTTATTTGCCAAAATTTTATACCAAACTTTAGGATTTAGCTTTTCGAATCTCGCATGCTAGTTTTCTCTTGATCTTGTAAACAGTATGCCGCCTGTAAAATTCTGTCCAAAATCGTTTCGTGGTCCCTTTAATCTAATAATCTAGAAGGAAAGGTCCCATGCATTCGGGCCACGTGTTTAGACTCTGTTTAGTCATGGTGTGCAAATGTGCTGACGCAAATGCACGTGCGTTCCAGCCCAAGGTTCCATCAGGACAACGACCGGCCAGGCGAGGCTCCTCATGAATCAGAGGTTTGCACAGTTCAGAGGACTGGTAAACAACTGCGAGAACCACTCTGGCGAGAAGGAGATCACCTGCGAAGACCTGCAGGGCTTCTGGGATATGGTCTACTTCCAGGTAAAGTTTGCCAGCTTCACCATAGGCCCCGGGCAATTACATTTGGTGTGTCACGTCGCGCCATCTAGCTCAAAATATTTGCAACACTGGGAAGGCCCTTTCACCAGCCTGTTTACTTGTGGGGCTGGCAAAAGGGCCTTTTTGAAAATTTTAAAACATTTTGAAAACGGTTGTTAGGGTGGTGCAACAACAGATCGCTCCGAGTTCATAATAAAGATGTCATCTTGCAAGCGTATGCCGGCGTCGCTGCCGATTTTAGCCTTCCCAGGGTTGCCTCATTTGGCCACAGTGGCACTGGCGATCACAGAGTTATTATGTATGCGAGAGGTTCAACTGGTGCTAGTGTCTATGTGACTTCCGGGATGCAAATTGAAGCTGACAACACCCAGTCTAGTGTTGCGGTGCTCTTGTGCATTCATATAGGAAACCGCTCGTGCATTTTGTCTCTTCACCGGAAAATAACATAGGTAACTTTTATTATTTGGGTCGTACCGAAGAGTATGTACTTTTATTAACATTGTAAAGTCTAATTGATTTGGTTACAGCATTTCGTTTTTAACACTGAACGATGTTAAACTTCGCTATATTTCAGGCCCAAACCTCTGTTCCATAGCAGATATGTAAAACCTAGCGACGATTCTAAGCAATCGAAAGGAATGTAGAGTATGTTCAAAGTTTGCCAGCATTACAGTGGTGGTTATGTATTGCTTATATGCCTGTCCTGTCACTATATGAAAATGGCTCCATCGTGCATCTTTACGAGCGTTTAAAAAACATTTGAAACGTAAAGTATATAGTATGTGGGCTATGAAAGGTGTCTTTTTATTTCCTATGTCGGGCAATTTTTATCAGGCACCTGTTCTCTGGCTTCTCCCTATTTCCAAAGTTTTGGAGCGTGCGGGTCATGTTTTGAACCCAGAACAAGCATCTTAGCACAAATTCATAAGCAGAAAGAATAAAGCAGTACTTGTTGCATAGTTACCATCTTTGTTTTCCACAAGTCCTTCTTTCGTTTGGCACGTATATCCACCATGCTGGAAAGCGCCGATGCCGTGTTCGCGCTAACAGTGTCCAACAGTGCACTTACGTAAATACACTTACGAAGACATTTGAGTACCGTTTTTAATGCCATGAATTTGAAATAAAAATACCGTAGCTGACCAATTGTTTCGTCTGCGTGACTGAGAAATGTTCCAAATATGACGAATTATTCGAGATATTTGCTCTTATAATCAAGCTGAGGGAGAAAATGCACTTTCCTTTTCCAATAGCAATGCATTACTGAAAGTTACTTTCCAACTGGTTGCTGTCGGCTTCAATTTGCCACAGCACACTAGCGCCAGTTGAACCTCTAGCGTACATTATAATAACTCTATGGGCAATCAACTGATAGTGGCACGCTCTGGAGCCATGCCCAGTGCCTACTACACACACGTCTTCAACATTGCGGGGGCGAGGGCTGTTTTTGTTTTTTTCTTTCGTTCGGTTTTGCACGTTTTGTCTGCTAATTCCTGCCTCCAGAGTCCAATGCCTTTTTTTGTCATGGTCTTAGTACTTGGTTGTTGTTCTCACTTGGTCACCTTCGTGCATTTGGTGCGCTTCAGATATTTGCCTCTAATTTTCGGGCCATCGGGGGTGAGCGAGCCGTTGGCTGGAACCGTAAGAGCTTGACCTTGAAGTATGCACTCTTTGCACCCTTTATGTAAAAAGTATGCACCCTTTATTTAGTAAGGACATTGTGTTCGTTGTATCCCGGTCATACTTTTGGCTTCCTGCAATGGATCAATGTCGAGATGTTACGAGTGGAATTAGAAGTGGAGCAATGCTCAAAACTTGCATATCGCAGTTTTGATTTTCACGAGTATAGTCGGTGACAGTGCAAGAATTCGGTAGGTGCCCTGCCTCCAGCAAGCGCAGCCAAAAACATAGTGAAAAACAATGAGCGTGTGCTGGAGGCGGTATTTAGTTCTTGGCCTCCGACTGCTTATATTGTTGTACCGCTCGTAGAAAGGAGGACGGCATTGCATACCTGGGCCTCTCTGCAGGTCGAGGACGTGGACAGGAAGTTTGAGGCGCTGACAGAGCTGCAGGAGAACAACTGGAGCCTCGTGGAACAGAAGGTGCCGTCCAGGAAAGCACAGCGACCCAAGGTGAGGCTTTCGTCCCTCGACAGCCACAGCCACGGATCGTGGGGCTTTTCTCTAATAGCGGCGATGCGGGTCATTGCTGGATCGATTGAATTAATGTAGTGATGCCTAAAAGGAGACGAGGGACGAGCGAAAAAAAAGTAGGCGGGACGAGCGCTTCTTGTTTTGCTCACCGTGGTAAGCAGAATAATGTAACGACTGACAGAAGGCTGACGTAAACGGGACCAGAGGCTGCGGAAGAAAGACGACCATCGAAAGGGCAACGGCAGTTGGCCGAGCTCCTTTCGTCTTCCGCCTGTCCTTTTAGAGCGGTCTCCGCTTTGCTGCGTTTGCAGTCTGAGAACTTTTGACCCGTAAAGTCGTTGCAAACGGACTATAGTTGACCGGTCGCGTGTAAGTGCGTGGCATTTAGGGGGCCAGCTCTCTTTGTGCTTTTTTGCCTGCACCCCACATGTAGCCTTGAGGACGGGGTAGTGCGACACGACACTGCAGCATCTCTGGGACCTAACGCCACACGACACCGTCGTGTCAGGCGAGACCGTGACGTGTGATGCCGTTGACGTTGCCTGACCACGCAGTTTCGCGATGGTCACGTGACACCGACACTTTGCGGGAGCCGTAAATGCTGCGCATTTAGAGCACCTTCGAGATAAGCAGTTTTTTGGCCCGTCGAGGTCGCAAGTTCATTGCCGTCGTTTTCTGAGTGCACGCCACTTCCCACGCCACCCATCGTGGCCTGCGGTGATGCGCGTGCCTTACCATTTGCATCATGCAGGTGAAGTGCGTCAAGAGGCTGCAGGGCGACAGGCCACAGAACGAGAGGCTGGCAGCCGCAAAGAAGCGTCTTGCGGAGGCCAAGGCCCGGATGGCGGGCTCGACGAACCCTCCCCAACCCTGCGCCACGGTCGACAAAGAAAACGGCGAGGTCATCGTCCTCACTCCGGGAAAGCCGGCCGGCGGTGAGGAACTCCTTCGGTTTCGAACGCTCTATGCGGCCCACGCATCGAAGGTGGCCCCAAAGTGGCAACGAGCGACGTCGGAAGAACCAATGTTGCCGGGTTCACGATCATGGTGCTTAGTGTTAAAAGCTCCGACCAAAAACAAATGCAAGCGTCGCGGTCGTCACGGCTTCCCAACTGCCGAAGCTTCCGTGAAATGTCAATCTGGAAAGCAACCTGCAGCCGAATGGGCATCTGCTGCATCCCACTGCCGCTGTGCCACCCCCCGGATCGCAGCAGGCGACGGCATGACACTTGCGCGGTGTCATTAGGCGGCAATTGAGGGATCACTTTTGAGGATGCGGTGAAAAGACTGGTTGGCGAAGCATTGCATGCACCATGCATATTCGGCAGTGTGGACGCAATGCTCGGGCTTGGTTTCTGTATCTTGTCAGCTACGCTGTGAAGATCGGGTGATCCACACGTTGGCGTGCGTTTTTGAATGTTTTTTTAATCCTATTCTCTTCCCACCCTGCTTTAGGTATGCTAATAAATTAATGACGCTGGAGCGAAACGTGGCAGTGGGAAAGCGGACAATCCTTTACACTCGCGTGCAATTGCATCTGAGAACACGCAGCAGTTTCCGCGCTGAGTAATGTGTCGGGTGGTATCGAAACGAGCTGTTCGCCGTGTCCTTTCTTTTTTGGATCGTCCGTCGTCAAGAGGCTACTCTTTTCCTTTTATATATACCGTAATATCCCGAGTCATCGCCCACCCCCCAACCGCCTGAAATTCGTTAAAAAAGTGGGGTGGGCCATGTCTCGGTGGGTGAGCACAAACACTTAAAAAAAAACGGAAAAAACCGCCTATTTTTCTCTGCGTATCTAGCGCTGATGCACAAGAGATACATCAAACTCAAAACTCGATTTAGTTTCATTGTTTTATAGAAAAGAAATGCTCACGAAAGAATATTTTACTATAGCCAAGTCCGTTGCTTGCATACGCGCTAGAAACACCCCCGATCTGCATATAGCACGAACGTTTGTTCCGTGAAAGAATGTCACCATTATGTTCTCCTAGTTAGTAAAAAAAAAAAGAAAGAAAAGTCTACAAGAAAATAGAGAAACCGACCAGGCAGAACGAGCGAGCGAGCGAGCGAACCAAAGAAGCGACCACCCTGGAAGCGACCAAGAGCAATGCCGGGAAAGCGGGAAAGCCGGCCGTCGCGTTGGCAAATACTTTGGCGTCGGGCCAAGTCGGGCGCCTTGTCAATTGCAAGCTCTTGCGCAACTTTCTTGTTTGGTGGGTACATACGTGCGTCCGTGCACGGCGGGCTATCAATGCACGGTTGGGACGCTCTGCAAACGTCTGTGTAGGACGTTCCAGCAAAGCTCTATTTACGCTTTGGCTTTGCCTAAAATATTGCACAACAGCGGTCGCGACGGGCGGGAAGAAGGAGCGGGTTCGCGGTGACCTTACTTCGGCAAAGACAGACTTTGACCTAACACTCCGCGGTTACCTTAACAAACTCTTATTTTGTTATCTCCATCGTTTTCTTTTCGCACGGATACACGACCACTTTGGGGTCGCTCACGGAGGAAATGCGTAAACAAAAAGAAGTGTCTTTCCCTCCTTCGTTTTACTTTGCCACGGACGTCCTCCAACTGTAAGGTCCGCGGCCGCGTCATTCGGGTAGGATGAGTGTTCGCGGATCCCAGAGTCCGCGCTAAGGTATTTGAAGGGGTGGGCGATGACTCGGTGTTTTTTCGGAAATCGATATTGGCCCAAAAAATGGGGTGGGCGATGGCTCGGGGATGGGCGATGACTCGGGATATTACGGTATATATATTTATTTTTTTTTTGTTAGGGGCAGGATTTTTGAGTTTGGTGAAAAACGGGTATAATCGCCGATGGGCAAATACGGAGTGCGGCTTCTTTCCTTTCTGCGATTCGTTCTTGTCGGTTAAAGTTGCGAGCTCATTGACTTCGGAGCGATAATTGGGTGCTTGGGACTCACTGTGCTCCCGTTCCTCGAGCCTTCGGTAACCGGTTCAGATGGAAGAGGAGTGTACTTATTACCTGTGCCAGCATTTTTTTTATTCCTGTTTCATTCTTTAAAGGGACCCTGAAATGAAAAAAAAAAGTTTGTTTTAAAAAAGTCTTGTTGTTACACGCATGTCAAAAAATTAATTTTACACAAAAAAAAATTGTAGAGCAATATTGATGGTGAGAGATTTATTTGAAATTCTGCGCGCAAAGTCCATGACGTCACGGGTCATTCCGGAATCACCATCTCGGTCATTTGCTCTTTCCACCGCATTGTGAAGGCAAAGCCGATCCACCTCTCCTCCATGCGCCCAAAATGCCAAGAGACAAAACAAGTGGAAAGGAGGTGACTGACGACTAAATCGTGTCTCGCACCATCAGTATTGCTCTAATTTTTTTTTTTTTGTTGTTTCGCAAAAAATTCATTTTTTTGACACGTGTGTTTCAATTAAACTGATAAAAAAAATTTTCTTTTTTTCAGAGGTTTGTTAAGAGCATGAAACATTTATTCTGAGTAGTACACTAGTTAACGGTAGCGGCGGCTTAATCTCGGGGCCAACCGACTGCTCGTTTTTTGTTCGGTCCCCTCGAAAAGGGATTGGCTGCGAAGTCGCCGAATGGCAGCAGTCTCCCGACTTTTGGAGTGTGGTGCCCGAAAGGGGTCTCTGACTGGCGCGTTTACCGTATTAAAGAAAGGGATCCCTCGGTTTCCTTCCGACAACGTCGTAAGCGGCGATGGTGGATGTAGCAGACGCCTGTTCTGCCGCGGGTCGCTTGGCAGTCTGCGGAAGCTTTGGCAGCCAGGAGCATAAATCGGCAAACCTTTTTAATGAGGGCCCTCACCCGCCCTCATCTTCACAGGTGAGGTGAGGGTGAGTGAGGACCGTTGGGGGTGTGAGGGCCAGGAGTGTGTGAGGTGTATGAGTGCGTGAGGACGATGATTGCATAAGGGGTACGAGGGCGGTGAGTGCGTGAGATTCAGTGAGGGTAAGTGAAGGGCTGAGGTGACTGAGGATGAGGATGAGTGAGGGGTTCGAGG